>NC_086327.1:114254779-114865057 GCF_036172605.1 Pelobates fuscus
TTACTCTAGGGATAATCTCAGCAACTACAGCACATTTGTTGTAGTTGCTATAGTGAATGCCTGTGAGGGTTTCCCTAATAGCTGAAGAATTACAGGTGATTTGAGGACTTGATTTTTTTTTTTTCTTCTAAATATTATTTTTTTTACCTCTTGCTTCCTTCTGTCCTTTACTGTTAAAAGGAAACCACATTCTAAATATAAACTTGGCATTATGTGCCTGCAGCTTTTTTTTTTTTTTTTTTACACCGTCTAATGTTTCATGCTTCTCACTTTAAGAAATAAGGCTGCCTTTGAAATGGTTTCTAGTCAATAACAAGTTTTCCATGCGACGTCCCAGATATTCCATTTTGACTTCATCCAGCACTCAGTGACTGAACTCACTGCGCTCACTAGTACTGATCAACCAATGCTTTTTCACTTGTGCCAGTTCCAACCACTGGAGATCATTACATTCCATCAGGCCCTAGGTAACTGCCTAAATACATTGGTTACTTGCTAAGGGGTTCTGCCAAATTGATTTCATGATAATCATATTAAACTTGAAAAATGGATCCCTGAGAATTTCTTCAATTGAGAAATTAGTTTGGGTCCCTGTGTGTATATATATAAAAAAAAAATATTATGGACAACTGCATTAACCCCTTAAGGACACATGACATGTGTGACATGTCATGATTCCCTTTTATTCCAGAATTTTGGTCCTTAAGGGGTTAAACTGCAATCCATGAACCAGTTTAGTAGCCCTTCTCTGAACACTCTCTCTAAGGTATCAATATCCTTCTGGAGATACGGTCTCCAGTACTGCGTACAATACTCCAAGTGAGGTCTCACCAGTGTTCTGTACAATGGCATCAGCACTTCCCTCTTTCTACTGCTAATGCCTCTCCCTATACAACCAAGCATTCTGCTAGCATTTCCTACATTGTCTTCCTACATTTAAGTCATCTGAAATAATTACTCCTAAATCTCTTTCCCCAGATGTTGAGGTTAGCAGGTTAGCTTGTTATGCCCAAGATGCATTATCTTGCACTTATCCACATTAAATGTCAGCTTCCACAGCTCTGACCATTTTTCTAATTTTAACTAAGTCATTTGCCATTTGGCGTAACCCCTATGGAACATCAACCCTGTTAAATATCTTAGTATCATCATCAAAAAGACATACCTTGCCAACAAGACCTTCTGCAATATCACTAATAAAAATATTAAAGAGAGGGTCCAAGTACAGATCCCTGAGGTACCCCACTGGTGACAAGCCCAAGCTTTGAATATACTCCATTGACTACAACCCTCTGTTGCCTGTCACTCAGCCACTGCCTTACCCATTCAACAATATTGGAATCCAAACTTAAAGATTGCAGTTTATTGATAAGCCTTCTATGTGGAATTGTCAAAAGCCTTACTGAAATCTAGGTAAGCAATGTCTACTGCACCATCCTGATCTATTATTTTAGTTACTCAATTAACAAAATCAATAAGATTAGTTGGCATGATCTCCCTGAAGTAAACCCATGTTGCCTCTGATCTTGAAATCCATGTGATTTTTAGATGTTCAACAATCCTATCCTTCAACATGGTGTCCATCACTTTCCCAACTACTGAAGTAAGGCTTACTGGCCTATAGTTGCCCAACTCCTCCCTACTACCTTTCTTGTGAATGAGCACAACATTCGCTAACTTCCAATCTTCTGGGACTACTCCTGTTAACAGCGATTGGTTAAATAATTACATTAATGGTTTTGCTAGTACACCACTAAGTTCTTTTAATAACTTTGCGTGTATCGCATCAGGCCCCATCGACATATTTGTCTTTACTTTTGACAGTTGAACCAGAAGTTCTTCCTCTGTAAGCTCACATGTAACAAATGACCCATTTGGCCTTTTTCTTAACTGAAGTCCCTTTCCTTCTTTTTCATCTGTAAATACTGTTCATATTTAAGTGAAAACTCTTTTTAAAGGGACACTATTGTCACCAGAACAACTACAGCTTATTGAATTTGTTCTGGTGAGTAGAATTATTACCTTCAGGCTTTTTGCTGTAATCACTGTCTTTTCAGAGAAAATGCAGTGTTTACATTACAGCCTAGTGATAACTTCACTGGTCACTCCTCAGATGGCTGTTAGAGATCCTTTCTGGGTCATGGCTGCCTAAAATGCATCCAAACATTCAGTATCTCCTCCCTCTGCATGCAGACACTGAACTTTCCTCATAGAGATTCATTGATTCAATTCATCTCTGAGGATATGCTGATTGGCCAGGGCTGTGTTTGACTTGTGCTGGCTCTGCCCCTGATCTGCCTCTTGGTCAGTCTCAGCCAATCCTATGGGGAAGCATTGTGATTGGACCAGGCTACCACTTCTGATGAGGTCAGCAGACTTCTTGTTTTTCTGAGTCAAACAGCATGCAGAGTTACAGCTTCAGGGTTGAATACAGTAAAATGTTGCTATATTTATTGAGGCATGAGGGGCCTATGGGGGCTAGATGGTGGTTTTAGCACTATAGGGTCCGGAATACATGTTTGCGTTCCTGACCCTATAGTGATCCTTTAAGTGACATGTAAAACCAGTGTGAGTATGACTTAAATTATACTGTAGCTTCAAAATAAGTTATGTGTGACTTGAGTGAAGGTCTTTCTCCTCTATGTGAATGCTACTGATATGATTTTGTGCACTGCATGCAAATGGCTTCAAGTAAATTTGTAAGCTATTCATTGCCTATGAGGATATCCCAACTTAAACTGTAAATGTCAAAACTTGGTATGCTGGGCTCACTCGGTGAAACAAACTATGTTTTGTTTTACTGCCCAGGAATCCTGAAGTGTAGAACATCAATTCACAAAGAAATTCCGGATTTTGTATTTTTAATGAATTTTTTTATTTTTTTTTAATTATTGACCAGTGTTAAACTAAAAAAATGGTTTAACACGGAGTGGACGCACAGTTCCAGGGTACTACAGGCAAGATGATCTATTCAATGAGGGTGCAAAGGCTATAGTGCCTACAGTGTCACTTTAATGGAAAGTAATTTGAGTTCTGCACCTGTATGTACGCACACTTAATACATGCTCTTAATTCATTCTCTTCGGCTGTCGAGATCAGCGATGATCTCCTGTGGCCACCAGTCTTTTCGGAGTCTTAGCAAAGTCTGTTGGAGAGGCTTTATTGAAGTTTTAAGAGCAAGTGACCAAGCCAAATGCCTGATCCATGGATTAACATATGTCTAAATGGGGGTACCTTTAAATTGTTCAATGTCCTTGAAGCACGGGATGGCCTAAATGTGCATTACTGCATTACTGTGAGATCCGATAGCCAGGGCTGCTACAGTTATTTTCTGAAAGAGGCCATGTATATAAAATATGAACTCCAAATATTCTTTCTTAATATCGTTACTTGGATCTTTGTTATTAAGAGGAAAAATAAACTACCGTATATGAAGGTTAATTTGTAAAACCCACATTTTGTTTTCTCAGTACAATATAACTGACATTTTTTCCGGTGTATGTTTTATAGGTCTTGTGAAAGTTAGTTTGAAAAGATTTAAAGGGGCACTTGGAGGACCAATACAACTTTTAGCCTAGTGTATTTTTGCATGATTTTATTGCCTTTTTAACAAACTGTATCTTTTTTTTTTTTGTGTGCAGATTTTGTATTTTATGTAGTTGTACATTCTGCACCATATAGTCCCAACAATAGACCCCAAATATGGGAAACTTGATGGGAATACAGGGTTACTGCCATTTGTCCTTCGCACTGTTAGCTTGCCCTAAACACAGCAATATTTTGACATTGCAGTTTAGTTGAGTGCATATGTTGCATGTGTAAGGTTGAATGCTTATGGTGGACCCCTTAAAGATAACACATTTGTAATTATGATATATTTTAAAGGATCACTATAGGGTCAGGAAAACAAACGTATTCCTGACCTTCTAGTGTTAAAACCACCATCTAGCTGCCCTTGGCCCCTCATGCCTCCATAAATATAGCAAAATCTTACTGTATTCAAGCCTGAAGCTGTAACTCTGCATGCTATTTGCCTAAAAAAAAAACAAGCAGTCTGCTGACATCATCAGAAGTGGTAGCCTGATCCAATCACAATTCCAAAGAACTTTCCCACGCTGTGTAAAATGACACAAAGCACTGATTGGCTTAAACCAACCAATCAGTGTGTTCTTAGCCTAGTTGCAGGGCGGGGGAAGGCTTTATAAGCCTTCCCCCGCCCTGCAGAGCTCAGTCTGTGCGGTTGGTTTTTTTTGCGCTCTGTTTTTTTCTTTTTTGACGTTTTTTTGCGCTCTGGTCTTTTATTTTAAGTTCGACGGTCATGATGGTTTTTTTATTTGGCCTTTTTTGGGGCTGATAAATTAAGATTTGAGAAAAAAGAAGACGTCAAATGGTAGGTTTAATTTTTCTTTTCAGGTTAGTTATATTATTCCCCCCTTACTATTTTTTAGGGTGAGGTGGTAGGTAGGGGGTAACTTTTTTGGGGGGTGGGTGACTAGGGGCCTAGTCACCTTTGATGGGGAGGGGGGATTTGTCTTAAGGCCCCCACCCACCGCCCCTCATTATCTTAATGGCCCCCACCCACCGCTCAAGGGTGGCGGGAGGACAGTAGGTCCCCCCCTCATTATCTTTATGGCCCCCACCCACTGCCCAGAGGTGGGGGCCGGGGGGGGAGGACTGTAGGTCCCCCACTCCTCATTATCTTTATTGCCCCCACCCACCTCTCTCAAGGGTGGGGGCCGGGGGGAGGACAGTAGGTCCCCCCCACTGTAATTTACTGCCCCCACCCACTGCGCAGGGGTGGGGGCAGGTAGGGGGAGGACTGTAGGTCCCCCCATTGTAGTTTATGGCCCCCACCCACCGCGCAGGGGGGGGGCGGCAGGGGTGGGGGGAGGACAGTAGGTCGTCCCCCCCTCATTATCTTTATGGCCCCCACCCACCACGCGTGGGGGGAGGACAGTAGGTCCCCCCCCCATTGTAATTTATTGCCCCCACCCACCGCTCAGGGGTGGGGCCAATAGGTTGTTTTTATTGGTTTTGGTTTTTTACAGTGAGCTGCCTCAGGCTGCTCACTGTTTACTAGACATGCCGCGAGTAGGGGCTGAATTTACTAATACTAAGTAATCCTTACTTAGTATTCGTAAAGTTGGCTGAAAGACCAATTTAGGTCTTTAAACATTTTGGAAGATAACTCCCTAATACCATGGGAATTAGGGAGTTATCTACTAAGCGGCTGCAAAATGCAGCCGCAGCACAAATTGAATCGGAGTTTCATTCATTTCGAATGAAATTCCGATATGAACAAAGTGCGAATTGAGTTCTAAAAGAAACGAACATACTGTTCTCATTCAGTTAGAACGCAACTTGGCAGTTTCGTCTAAAATGACAGGAAGCATCACGAGATCAGAGGAAAGGTAAGAATTATGGGAAAATTGCTCTGACCAGCGGAAATGAAGCACACTTTGCTCCTCCGCTGGTCAAAGCTGGTTAAGCGGAGGAAACCTCCATAAGGCAAAGAGTCCCTACTTTGTCTTATGATTTTAAAGAAAACTAAAGAAGACAGGAAGAAAAGAAGAACAGATCCTGAGAGAGGGGGAGAAGAGGAAAGGTAAGTTTGACATGACTGTGCCACTTTACAACTATGATTCTCCCCCCCCCCCTCTATATTGTGTATATTAAACTCCTAAATTAAAAAAAACAAAAAAACGGTTGTGTCCGCCGTCTCCCCCCCCCCCACCCCCACCCCTCACTTTATTCTAGTTTTGTGACCTAACTGTAATATTGCTGTGGTTGGAGCTTAAAAAAAACAAAAAAAAAACAAGCACAACCTAAAAAATATGACACCTAGAATTGTGCTCCTGCAGAATTTGATATAAGCTCCCCAACAGCCAGGGTGATGCAAGTGGCAAATGCCAACTACAAATAAGAACAAAGATAGAGGAGTGCAAGTAAAAATGAAATAGTATACTTATTCACATTCGGACATCTTATTGGTTTCACCTACATAAAAGAGTGAAAACATAGCATAATACTGTTTTACAAAGCAATATACAGTGCAGAGGTATAGTTTACACTCACACTTTGCAGAGCCACGTATAGTAGGCTCTGACTATTCAGGTTCTTAAGAAATTCCTTTCTTTTTGCTCCTCTGCTCTTCCGGATCACTCCACTGGTACCAGGAACAACAGTAGATAAAAATAATTTCCAGAAGAGTAAAAATATTTGAAAGAATTTAATGTTTTACAAATAAAACAGGGATAAAAAACGATTAGCAGCACTGACGCGTTTCGACTCTTTAAAGTCTTTCTCAAAGTGCATAAAGTATAAGTCCCACTTCTTCGTATATATACCAAACAAATCTTCAATTTTGGCGCTCAATTCTTCTTACTTTCCGGTCTTTTCGGGCTTTCACTTCCTGTTTCCGGTTTCCGCTTGAAGGCATTTTTCTCCGCCCATTTTTGCGTCCGTTTGCGTATGACGTCGGGCGTACTCTTCCGATACCGGAAATAGTACATCAGCTATTCCCGAAGCAGAAATCGCCATGTTAAAGAGTCTTTATTTACATATACCCTGTGGGACTATCCTGGCAAATTTCAATACATGATTAATAACATTTATATTAATCAACTTTACATTTTACACATATAAATCGTATAAAACATTTCTCAAATAAACATTTAAATCTCTGGGCTATATCTTTAGCCTTTAATCTAAAATATGTCCTGAAAAAAACCTTGACAGAAATAGGAGAGAAAAGGGGGAGAGAGTGTAAAAACTTTATATATATTTTTTAGTAGAACCAGTTTATAAAAGTTTAATAAGACTAGATAAAAAGCGGATTAAAGATGCATCAGTTCTCAAATTAGCATATTCATCTCGAAATCCATATTCAGACCTCTGGGGGATAATGTATCCAGATTAAAGATCCACCCCATTTCACATTTACTTAAGGCTACATGGCATTCAGCAAGCTAACCCATCCAGTATGTAGACCTAAGACTGGATTATCTAGCTTCCACCTGGAAGGTACTGGTATACATGAACATGAAGATACCACTGCCACTCAAATTGTTTGGGTAACTACCCTTTGCACATATTCTACAGCATTTTAAACTCTCCAAATTTGCTTCTGAGTATATTTTAATAAGGGGCAGACATATGAGTGATCTATTATATTCAAAAGCCCTTGCTTAGTAGGAAACACTTGTGTGTGTCTCAACACCGATGTTGACAGCTGGATCCACAAGATCGATAAATCAGGCCACTTCTTTGATTAAAATATCATATAAAAATTCTCTAGTCCTATTTGAAGCAGCCATGGTGTATAAGAGCAGCACAACAAACAATTACACTTTGACTGCTTAATATAGGACTGTTGAATTGTTATATTTGTAACTTCATTTTGGAATAAACTGGACATTTAATCAGAGATTAAACCTGGTGCATCTTCTTTTTGGATCCGCGCAACAACTCTACTGTCTTGAGACATCAAGTTTGCTGCCTGGTTGGAACCATGGTTAGGACCGAAGATTCGATTCTTACTCTGGTTTTTATGAATCTGTAAACACTTTATATATTTATTTTTGTGTTCATTTATGTTTCACAAACTCCATGTTGCCAATCCATCTTTGTGGAAGACCTCAATAATCACGGCTTCATTGTGTCTTCTCATAAGGCGAGAAAACCTTTGTTTTGGGTTGCTGTATCTCTCGTGCAGAGGGAATTGGCTGGCATTTCGGATCTGGACTGCTCATGCGGGTGGGACCAGTCTGATATGCTTCAGATGTGTTCTCTCTGTAATGACACTAGATAAGCTAAAACCAGCTTGAGATCTGAGTGGGGACCCACCAAAGGGCAGGCTAATTAAGCTTTTGTCTGTTCTCCCCTCCCTTGCTACTTGTTTTTTCTCATTAGGCCGCTCAAACCGCTAAGGTGTGCAAGTGTGTTGCATCACGCGTAACAAAAATAACAATAATAAACTAACTTTAAGTTTTGTGTTTTTTTTTGTTTAGTTTTTTTCTTCCATTACGTTCTAACAATCTCCACATGTAACAATTTAATAATGGTTGTTTGGAAGCTGTTAAGCCAAAAAGCAGAGATGTCTTGAGTGGCAAATTCTTACATGTCTCCACTTATCTTTCCAGAAGGCACGATGAAGTCACGCACATTAAAATCCAGAATACCGGAGATTACTATGACCTTTATGGAGGGGAGACATTTGCAACCCTAGCAGAGCTGGTGCAGTACTATACAGAACAGCAAGGGTTACTTCGGGAGAAGAATGGGGATGTCATAGAGCTCCGTTATCCACTCAACTCCCAGGATCCTACGTCAGAAAGGTGAGTGTCAGACCCAACTTAACTTCAACGCCATTGACTGTTCCAGTACTTTACTGCCATCTGTTGGGCATGTGCTGCTTTTGTGAATGTGTACACATAAAATATTCATCAGGCATTAGACATCTGTGTTTGTACCCCCTGTGGCATATAGAGATCGTTATTATTGTGAGAGTATTTAGGAAACATTGAGTGTCTCGCTTAACAGCATACTCAAACAGGGATATTCACTAAATTACAAATTTAAGCAAATTAAATTCAAATGGCAAAATTGAGGCTAAAATAGCTGACTTGGAATAATGTATAAAAAACCTTGCTATTGTCAAAGCCTGACCATTTTAACCTAAATTTTGACATTTGGAATTAATTTGCTAAAATCCAGATTTTATTGAATAATCAATAATGTTTTTATATAGATATTGGTAATAATCTGCTTATCTTAAGTTTACTTGGGTACAATTTGTACCCCACCTTTCTCAAGGCATCGCTGATCATGAGATATATAAACAGGACAAGCTATTACATGGAGTGAAGACATTTTTTAGGTAGGATTTGTGTAATTAAAAGCAATATGGATAATGTCCTTGAGATCAAATTTAGTGTAGGCAGACTAGAATTGTCCACAGTATTCCATTAAAGGTGCACTCCAGGTACCATAATATACCCTCCCCCAATTAGATGTAGGCAAAAAGTTTTTGAATTGATAGCCCTATTGCTAAATACACAGTCTTGAAAGGTTTAAAATGCTATGAGAATGGAAATTGTCATCGCAGTACTCTCTAAACAATTGCAAGTTATGTTGTGTGAATAGTTGTAGTTGCCACTTGATGCAGGCCACGTTTCATTCTATTCCAAATGTTATCACACCTTCTCTGTGTGTGCGCGCATGTTCAGATATGTAACTCTGGGGACACCTGGTGGATTGACTTAAAATAGCAAGGCATGAGAACTGTCACATTGTAGCCAAAAAACAAAGTCCTCTGGAGACCCATTTATCACAAAGTCATAAATCTATGTTGACTCTTTAATTAAGTGCCCAAGGACTCTGCAATGTGTTACTTGTAAATTTTGCTATTCACCCCACGAGCTATCACCAATTGCACTAAATTTAATTGGTTTTAATTGGGCTTCTTTTATGCTGGTATCTAAGGCATTGCTCAGTTATGTAAAAATGGCTAATTTTACTGCAGTGACATAATCCTGCTGTAAAATCCTCACCTAACATATTAAAGCTCCAACTTCTCTTCTGCAAGATAGGTAGAAGGAAACTTGTGGCATTTCCTTTCTGTTCGTGAAAATAGTATTTTTTTTTTCTCAGTTTAGAGTTATCTTTTTATTACCCAGGTTAATGAGTTGTTGTTTTTTGGCGAGGCGCTGGTCTTGGAATAAAAATCGAAATATCTTTCCTGTTCCTCCTTCTCTTAATTCATACACTTTCTATAAATCTTCTAAACCTGATAACTTTCATATTTTAACAATTTAACACTTATTTGAAGTGTGTACCTTCACCTATTTGGCACACAATAAAGCTGAAAAGTTGAGGTTGGGCAGATTGGACATAAAACTGCTAATATTACTGATTTTAGTTGCGAAGAAAATAACCCTTTTAATTCGAGACCTTTAGGGCCATTCGTGACTTTTTATGTTTTATTAGTTTGGTAGCTGAAATTACCGAACACCGACCACACCCCTGGCTCATTATCTACAAAGGGAACAGTCGTTTGAGTGCTCTCTCTGGGTGGCCGCCGTTCGTATAGCAGAACGCCACATGTGCGAGAAAACAACGGCCATCTTGTTAGCACAAAAGAAGGCAGCGGGACTTGGTCGTCGAGTGTTTGGAACTAAAAACAAGGGAACAATCGCTCCTATGAGCCAGGGGGCTCTGTTTGTGATTTTATTTGTTTATTTCACACTTTTGAAATAGACTGACCACACAGCCTAAACTCATGGAACTGTTTGGGGCAGGAGCCTCGTGTGTGGTCGGTCAAATGTGACTTCCATGAAATTCGAAAAACCCTAAATTGATCTGGGTGATTTTTGGATATGTTGGTCACCCTGATCAGGGCTATGAGGGAATGTGACATTTATGGGGGTCCTGGATGTTTTGGGGTGTTTTCCAAGTTATGTGAAAATTATGTTCCCTCTGCCTGGAGATAATTAAGTTATTACTTTATCTGACCTAATTATTTCCAGGCAGAGAGGAGGGAATTAACGGTTTGTACCGGGAGTGTCACTGTTTGTCCCTACATTGTCATTGGCTGTAATAAGTTATGTCCCTGTTTTCTATCAGGTCCAGGGGGTGTTCCTCTGGCCTGGAGAATTGCATAAAAACCTGTGTGGCACAATAAAGATTCATTCCTGTTGTATCCTTCATGAAGTCTAGGCTCATATTTGGGTAGCTATCTACTTGCTGGGGAGAAACTACTTGGATGCTGCATTCGTCTGGAACTATTCGTATCTACACCCGAACTGCAACTATAATCACTAAAGGCTTAGCAGTTCGGGAGGAATCGGCGAACAAGGTACTTTAATATACCAGCGTTCGTAACAATAGTCTTTGGGTTAGCCGTCTGGTCAGAAATGTAGTCCAGTATTCAGTCATATTGTTAGTGAATCACAAAATCTTTTAACGGTCTCAATTCTCATTAGGATCCTAGTGAATTAAAGGTGAATACATGCATATTTAATAATTACAAATGAATTACCTTTAAAGGCTGAACCATATAGATGGAACTTTATCAAGCCATTGAGAGGACATTCTAACTAATACAATTTTAAAAAGCTCTCGTTTAGAGTCGTTACCAGTAAGAATCTGCTGTAGATTTCACCTCCTGAGAAATGGCCATTTAAAGTCAATCTAGACTAGAATCTAAACCCTGGAATTTCCCAGGTGGGTTCAGTCTGTGTGCTTCAAGTGTCCGCATTTGTGCCCCTTGTGTAATTCAGTTATGGCTCATACTTCAGCAGTGGTTCGTCTTGGCACTTGAGATGTTTGTAAACTGAAGTGCCAATGTTAAGTGGTCACTGAATCCACCAATCCATCATTGGGCTCAAATTTCTAGAAAGATAGTGCCATGGCATTATCGCTGGGATATGGAGAGCGGCTGTTTCAAGTCTAACAATGGCTCTTTACTTTGGGTTGAAGTAGCGATTTTGCAGGTTGTGATGCTAAATGTCCATGACTCAAACATCCAGCCGTTTGAAGGCATCAATCCGTTTTACTTCATTAACAATCGGCCAAGCAGTCACTTTCCTGCTGTTGTAAACACCACATTTAACTTCTAAAGGTGTCCCTGTTTTGTGTCTCAAATGTGTCTTTGCAGAGTATGTTCTAGCATAAATATTTAAGTCCAGGTGGAACCCAGAAGTTGGAATAAAAAGTGGTATTGTCCTTTTTGTCCTAGATTTATTTCAGCTAGAATAGTTCTGGAAGTTATAGTGAATACATTAATCTGTTTTCCTTTTAATATGCATTTGTTTGTAATTCTCTGCATAATGTATCGAGTTCATAGATACTTTCTGAACACTTTGTTTGGGATTGGTACCAGCTACGGAGGGGAGGGGACGACGACGACTTTGTTTCACCTTTTTATCTTTTAGTTTTTTCGTTTCTATTTCATGCCCAAATAAAACTTCTCTAACAGTAGGGTTAAAATTTACCTTATTTTCAGCTCTCCACAGGTCTGATGGCGCTGGCTCTGCCTTCAATCAGCCTCTTTGGCTGACATCAAAATTGATGATTACAGCCAATCCAATGATTTCTCAAAGGGGTAGCGTTAGATTGGCTCCAATTGTCAAGATGGCAGGGTGGGGACAAACGCTACCCTGGCCAATCACCATCACCTCATAGAGATACTTTGAATCAAATGCATCTCTATGATGAAAGTTCAACATCTCCATGCAGAATGTACAGTACTGCCCCAGGAAGCACCTCCAGTAACCATCTGAGGAGTGGTGAATGGAGGTATCGTGTCACAATAAGTGCATGTTGGTCCGCACACATAGATAATCCCAAATTATAATCCACAGAAAAATTATGTATACGAAAAGAGTGCACATTTATTGATAAAAAAAAAAAAAAAAAGAATGCATATTAAAACGTCATGGTATCATGCTGTCCCTGCAGCCTTAATAGATGCTAAAGGTAGTACAGGCATATCACACCAAAACATTGTAGTGCACGGAGATAACACAAATTTCCCAGCAAAAGAGAAAACAAAAAAAAAAAAATGTTTGGAAAATATCAATTAGCCGGACTACTTGCAACTGCCAGACAGGGAAGACACCACCAAGAAGACTACCCCAAAAAAGAGTGTGAAAGCCCTGGACGCGTTTCACAACTTCCTTTTCAACATTAGAGGTGGACGTATCTCTAGTCTTTGAAGTAAACACTGCCTTTTCTCTGAAAAGACCTTGCTTACAGCAAAAAGCCTCAAGGGACTGACTATAACAATTATAGGGGGGGGGTGCAATATTTAGTTAACCTATAAATCTTCTGGCTATATACTCGAGCCACACCAGTGTAAAATCTTTAAACCTGCTCCTTTTAGGAAAGCTAAGTATTGGAAATTAATCCTTGGAAAGCTTGCTAGCCTGCCAGAAAAAGCATGGATTAGGTAGGACTCCAACCATGTGTGTACAAACTCTCAAAGAGCAATCATACAGAGCTTGGCTGCATTGTTGATTCGACAGTTTGCATTGTTGATTCGACAGTTTGCAATGTCTGATTTTCTGCTAGCCGGAGATCTGATCGATGAAAGCTGTGTGTATGTATGTGGGTTTTAACCACAGTCTGTGTCTGAACCACAAGACTGGATACTTAATAAAAACAACATTTATAGATTGTGGTATTTTTTTCATGTGCCATTTTAAACAAGGCATTACATGTGAATCAATTTGTAACACATAATTGAATGGGTTCCTAGGGGTTACTGTGCCTGGAAATTTTAACATCCTGAGACGGATTACAATGAAAATCTGGATTGATTCGAGACTTGGCCAATTCTGTCTTCTTATGGCTGGTATCAGACAGGTCCCCTATACAGGCATGTTTCTCATGTTTCATGTAGTTAATGACCACTCGTAGCGCTACTTTGACCACAGTCTTGGAAGCAAAAGCCTGTCTGTACTTTCTTAGAGTTCCGTTGTTTCAAAACTACTGTCTGTGACTTTTCCTGTCTGATCATGTAACCTGGGACCTGGTGAAGGTGCTGAATTATTACAACTTTGATATATATATATTTGTAATTGTTGGTTTAGATACTGGATGAAGTGGCATTGATATATTTATTCCATTACCAAAGAAAATCTGCATTAAGACTCTTGAGGTCACTAGGCTCCAGTGCATTGCCATTGCTGTCTGCTGGACCACTGGTAGTTCTTGGTCTTTACACTGAAATGATGCAAAACTCACTGGGTTCTTCTATTAGTGGTTCATAACCCAGTCCTCAAGTATCCCCCAACAGTCCAAGATTTAGGGGTTACCCAGTAGTGTCTAAGGTGTTTTTAGAAAAGGAAAAAATACAATTTGACACAACAGGGTAATCCCTAATTCCTGGACTGGTAGGGAGTACTTGAGGACTTGGTTGGGAACCCCTCTTCTATTAGATCCTTTTGCTACTGGCTGGCTGTTCTTCCCTTTTCCTTGTCAACAAGGCAACTAATCTAGCCCGTGTGATCTTTATTTTAAAGGAAAAATACTGCAGAGTCTAAAGTGAGACTATTTTTCACTTTTGAATGCTCTGCATGTCTGTTTTTTGTGTATGCTTTTTATTTAAAATTAGTGGTTTGGTTCAGTTGGTCCTAGTATTATCGTAGGCTCTGATAGCCTGTGTATATGTTTAGCTGCGCAGCCTTATCCACCCTGTTGGATACATATCCGACTGTTCTATTTTGGTATTGAATTAATGCATCGCTCGTTCTTGGTATCTATATGCATATATCCATTTTTAAAATTCTAAAACTTAGAAGAGAAAAAAGTAACTCAATGTGGATTTATTATATATCTTGTATACTTTTATGTTGCCAATGCAGAATAGATGCATTAAAGAAAAATGATTTATCATACTGGTATCTGATCATACTCCAGCAGTGTCCACTGAAACCAATAGAAATCAGTCCCCTAGTTTCATTGCTTTCAGTGGGATAATTACTGTATTACAGTGTCTAACTCGCATGTTAATCTTTTAATGAGGATGGATGGTATCCCACCGTGTGCAGCTCTCCGTTTGCACGAATGAATGAGAGCTGCTGGTGGTTTCCAATAAGCTGTTCCAATTGGTTTTCATTATTTTTCGTAGTTATGAAACGACTTTGGCAGTACAAATGCACATGTATGCACAAGTAGAAATCTGTGAGAAGATATTTTGGGAAATCTTACAGCCACATTTTACACTTTAATTTCTCGCTCTCCTTAAAAACACACAACAAAACAGGTGGAGCATTCTATTGTAGTTTATTTAAAAATGTTTCAATCAATTTATTTGGGGTTTTATTTATTATTTATGCAAATGGATTCATTAAAACAAACCGCATTTACTTAGATTCCTGGAGTGTTTAATTTTTTTCCCTTACTGCAATTTTTCAACACATGTGGCTGCCTTAATGGGAGAAAATTTACCAGTAGAGTCCAAATATGTCCAAGCATAAGAATTGGATAAAATCCGTATCATCATACCTTTTGTAAGTGGATCATCTAGAACAGGTGAAGGCATTGACTCTCCAGATGTTGTGGACTACATGACTACTTTGACAGCATTTTTGCTGTAAGAGCATCATAGGAGATGTAGTCTACAACATCCGGAGTGCCAAAGGTTGACTACCACTGATCTAGACTAATGCTATCAACCTATGTTAAGATGTGCAAGCGTTCTTTCAAGTTATACCAAACTTAATTTCACCTATATTTGTTTATAAGAAACAAACTCATGAAACCTAATTTAGCTGTTTTTGGTAATTTTAGGTGGTACCATGGTCACCTATCTGGCCGAGAAGCTGAAAAGCTTTTGCTGGAAAAGGGAAAACCTGGCAGTTTTCTGGTGCGGGAAAGTCAGAGCAAGCCAGGAGATTTTGTGCTGTCCGTCCTGACTAGTGAGGAAAAACTGGAGAACGGGGAGCGTAAATCTCGTGTCACCCATGTGATGATCCGATTTCAGGTAGCCATCAAAGAGAAGATGATAAAAAAAAAATATATCTGCTCCTACCTGCCATTTGACTTTAATACTATGTTTTACTGTTGTCAGCCGGATGGGAAATACGATGTTGGAGGTGGTGAACGTTTCGATACATTGACTGACCTATTGGAGCATTACAAAAAGAATCCAATGGTGGAGAAGTCAGGAGCTGTGGTGCATCTTAAACAGGTAACCAATAAAAAACACAGCTCCTACATTACCTGTGAACATGGGTGTGAACAAGCTCCCAAAAACGCACGTGGGCTGCGACTACCTTAAAACAAATAAGACAACACTGCCTTTAGGACAGAACCAGAATGTTTCTAGTTTTTGTACTAAAACGAAAACAAACAAACCAAAAGTTGATAAACTTTTACAGTACTACACAATATAATAAAGTTAAAAGCCCTGTCAAATCAAGAATGGCTTTCTGTTGCTTTATAGATAAGTTTATTTCAAATAGTGAGCTAGAAAGATTTAAAACCTTAACAATACATTGTTTTAATACATTGTTTTACCTTCTAATTTTGTAGCTATGTTTTATGCTTTGTTATCCAGAAAAGTCTAGATAATACAAAAATCTGATTTATACCAGGACTGCACAGGAACAACAGAGACAACTTTTTAGTTCTAATTCCTGTGGGTATAAAAATAATTTGAGCAGGTTCTTGGTTGCAATAAATATCCCTGTTGGTCCATTTTCCTTCAAGAGGTTAGGAAAATACATCTTTTGGCTATTAAGGGCTCAAGTCTTTCAATTTTATTTTCCTCCTGGTTTTCCCAAACAGCCATTTAATGCAACTCGGATCAACGCAGCCAACATTGAAACAAGAGTCCGGGAGCTGAACAAAATGGCTGACAATACAGAGAAGGCCAAACAGGGATTCTGGGAAGAGTTTGAAGTAAGCTTTTTTTTTTTTCTATGGTAGCACAGATTAAATGAATGTGCTGGAATAAAGGTTTTATTTTGCTGATTTCTTGATAAATTAAATCACACGGTAGAATGTCCCTGTTCTTGCTCAGAGTGAACTAATCTCTATAAATAAAATCACACATACTTGGAGTGTTTGATGTGCGAAGTAGTGTGAAGCTGAAGGTGATCTATATGTTATTTTGGAAGAAATTGCTGTAAGGGATGTATTCAATGTCTGCAGGCTCTTCACAGCTCATAACAATATTACACAAATCCTAATTTAATGTTACGTTTTCGATTCCAAACTGATTGAGCTTCACCAGTAATTGGTTGGCGTAACACATTTTGGCTGTCAAACTCTCTTGTGCATGTTTGTTTTTTGTTAAAATTTATTTTTTTTACTCTATTTATTTCTCCACAGATGCTTCAGCAGCAGGAGTGCAAATTACTCTACCCCAGAAAAGAGGGTCAAAGGCCAGAGAACAAAAGCAAGAATAGATATAAAAATATTTTACCTTGTAAGTCCCGCTGACGTTTACATTCCAGTAACCTGATTCTTCGTGAAATTGCTTTGTTCTGTTGAGATGGAAAATGACGTTGCGTTCCTAGATTAATATTATGTTTAAAATCCTAACTGATCAATACTGTCATGTTACCCAGGCTTTGGCACATTTAATGACTGCTTAAAGTAATTTTTTAAGCATGTTTGGTGTACAGGTCATGTCCTTGCAGTCTTATTGCCCAATTATCTGCCATTTAGGAGTTAACATACTTTATTTTTACAGCCTTAGTCACACCTTCCTGCATGTAACGTGCACAGCCTTCCTAAACAGTTCCTGTAAAAAGTCTTGTAATGTTTACACTTCCTTTATTGTGAATTAATTCCCAGGACCTAGGAAAGCTGTTTGGGCAATGGCTATGCCTATGAGTCACGTGGGTATGTGGCTATTGATGGATCAGGAGTAAAGGGATCAGCCAGAATCGGTCAGATAAGCCGCCGATGGATAGAGAGCACAGGCACATGGATAGAGAGGAAACGGGGCAGGTGGGGAGGGAGGAAGAAGAGGGAAGAGAGGGTAGAGGAAAAAAGGTGGGTGATAT
This sequence comes from Pelobates fuscus, assembly GCF_036172605.1. NCBI lineage: Eukaryota > Metazoa > Chordata > Amphibia > Anura > Pelobatidae > Pelobates > Pelobates fuscus. Next base: position 114,272,299 of record NC_086327.1, read on the forward strand.
AGTGAAGCCATTGATTTGGACTTCGGCATGGTTCCCAGGAGCTCAGACACAGCGTTGTGCTTTCAAAGTAAATACGTTTTATTTTAAAACGCTCCTTGAACATTTTTGTAATATCCATAGGGTATTATATAATAGACTAGAAGAGGGTTGGAGAAATTCTTTACGTTATAACACACTTTGTGCAGGTAGACCGGGTCGGGGGACCATCTTGAACTATAAACTGTGAAGGGATAAAGTTAATGTTAATGGGTTATCTCCAAACATAGTTTAATTATGTTTAATATAGAGTAGTAGTAAAGGAATAGTCCCTCCCTCGTTTTCCAAGTTTGCACAATGTACCGGTTTCCTCTCTTGTGTTTTTCCCAGTCGACACAACACGGGTAGCTCTGCGAGACGTCGACGAAAGCATACCAGGATCTGATTACATCAATGCAAATTATATCAAGGTAAGAGCACCGTCCCCATACTGATAACGAATGTATTTTGCTGCGAGCTTCCTTTTGGCACATGCACATACCTAAGGTGACTCTGCCATCCGATAGAGAGAGGTGTCATTCAAGCTGACTGGCAGCTGGTGAATCATTTAAAACATCTGAGTGATTTATATTGCCTGGTTAATGCTTTCTAATACCCTCTGTTCAGGATGCAACAATGACAAATAGCTGAACTCGTTTGAAAAATATAGAGGGCGCATTCCTGTCTCTGTTGGCTTTAATTCTAACTTGATGACTGTTTCATCATCTTGCATTGCTAATATTTTTATTGGCGATTTGCTTGTTGCACCTTTGTGATGGTTTAATAATCTATATTGTAAAGCAGTGTTGCTTTATTTAGCAGTGTTATTCTGACTCGATTTCCCCTTGCTGTTGCTGCTGTAAACATTTCAATCAAAATATCTATTTCTATGTTTATTTGTAGATGATCTACACTACTTTCTGCATCAAATTATTATTATAATATTTATAGAGCGCCATCAAATTCCGCAGCACTTTACAATGGGTGGACGAATAGACATGTAGTTGTAACCAGACAAGCTGGACACACCGGAACAGAGGGGTTGAGGGCCCTGCTCAATGAGCTTACATTCTAGAGGGAGTGGGGTAAAATGACACAAAAAAGTAAGGATAGTATTAGACTAAGGACAGTTGCAAGAGAGGAATCAGTCGGGAGCTAAATCATACCTCCCGTAACTCAACTGTGTTCTAAAACGGTTACTTGGCCATCACATGGCACTGAGGCAAATGTAGTGCTGGTTTATTTATTGAAGTAAAATACGAATGCGAATGGCAGCATGTAGGCTAAAGTTCTGATTTGGAAATCACTCCGCAATCGTCCCAGCTTTACGGTTTTAGCTTGAATATCACTATTCAGATTTCATATCGCTACAATTCAAAGTTTAGTGAATGAGCCACGGTAGAATTAACTGATGGACGCTGCTAACCATAATTTAGGTGGCCCCACCACATTACTTACCTTATAATATGTATTATGGTTTCTTATATAGAGGATTTAACCCCTTAAGGACCGAACTTCTGGAATAAAAGGGAATCATGACGTGTCAGACATGTCATGTGTCCTTAAGGGGTTAAGGTACAGTGGGGTCTAAGTGTGTGTTTAGGGATGTAACAAATCTTCTATATGAACTTTTCACACCCTAACAAGAACAAGAACAGGATAAGGTTTTCATGGAGAATCTATCCACCAGAATGAATAATAAAACAATTTGAATAAAAAAAATAAAATAAAAGGGGGGTGGAGTGGGAATTGTTGTAAAATGATTCACATCAGAAAGGAAATATTGAGAAAATTAGATAAGGATGGGTAAGATATATAGTGTAGAAAGATACTGTGCTGTAGTAGCAAAACATTGTATTGCACATGTAATTTATTTTGGATTTCTATATATTTTGATTTTGTAACTCTTAATGTTTGTGCAGATAGTTTGCATTTTAACACAGCATGTATGGCTCCTCTGTCTATCATCATAATTCGTTAAAGTGTGATTTGTCAGAATTTCAAAGCGAATGTCAAATGGTAAGCCAGAATAGCCAAGCAGGAAACCTAGATCATTCATTTATTCATTTTACCAATTTGGTTCTTTTGAGGTAGCAGTTGCAATTCACTATGCTGAATACCAGCATTGTTATAATCACAGGGATTTTTGGAATCAAATGATCAGTCAAACTCCGTTATTAATCAGCGCCTGCTTAAAACGACCAATCACCGGCGTGTTTTCTTACTTCAGAGTAACTTAGATGACTCCCGAGGTTCTCAGCTGTACAAAGTGTATATTGCCACACAGGGCTGTCTGCAGAACACGGTGTGCGACTTCTGGAATATGGTTTATCAAGAGAACACGCATGTAATAGTCATGACTACCAAAGAAATGGAGCGGTCCAGGGTAAGTTATATACATGCATATCTAAAGATTGTGCAATACTGTTCTTCTCTGAATAAATCGAATATTGACCCTTTGATAACTTACAGGTGACAATGGTTTACAATGTCTGAACTAATATTCCCATGATGGTCAGATAGTTCAAGGCCTGGCTAATTATCATTAGAAATTCAGTTAACAAATATCTATATATTTTTTTTAGATTAGCCACCACCAGTCCAAAAGGCAAGAGCACATATCCAAAATGCAATAGTGCATAAAAATTAATTCCTTAAAAAAAAACCTTGACATTTCTATGAGAATATTAAAGTGGTTCTGTAACTTGAGTGTTTCTTAACCCCTTAAGGACACACGACGTGTGTGTGACACGTCATGATTCCCTTTTATTCCAGAAGTTTGGTCCTTAAGGGGTTAAAGATAAACATTTGCTGACTTAGTTTTAATTTTGTTGAAGTTCTAACACATTCCAAAGATATAAGACAAAGTAGGGACTACTGTCTCTAAAGGCAGTGCCACGGTCAACTTTTGTCCGATCCCAGAAGATGTCACAAGTGACGGCCAGGTTTCACCCGTTGTGAAAGATGACCTATGGAGGCTCCTGCAGTTTCACGGGATTCTCCATAGACCTCACTGTTGTTCTCCTGTGGCTTCTGGCAGATGAAGAGGGTCCCTGGAAAAAAGATAAAGGTGGTAACCGCAAGGGAAGTAAAACTACCTTCCACTGCATCCTGCGGCCACCAGACTCTAAACGAAGGTTTTACCTGTGACGGGGGTCTTTTTTTTTTTTTTTTTTTTTTTTTAAGTCACATTACTGTTTCATTTAACAAGAGGAAGGACTTTTAGCTAATATAGATTATAATAAAAGGTTATTATGTTGGTGTTGATAGCACATATTGATGATGATCATCATCTGTGTTTTACAGTGAAATTTAGATATCAAATAATTTGTTCCTTAATAACCTCATGTGCTCAGATGTTTAACCTGCTTTGTCACATTTCATTTCTCTGTATCTCTTTTTATTTGGTTCTACAGAAAAAATGTTTTTGTTATTGGCCAGATGAAAATTGTTCCAAAGACTACGGCTGCATCGTGGTGCAGAGTTTGGGTGTGCATTTAGAAAAGGACTACATCTTGAGAGAGCTGCAGATGTCTCGCGTAGACAGGGTAAGTGGCAGCATGGTTTGCTTGGGTAGCTTGTTGAAATGTAGACTGATTTTGTTTGGAGGTTTTTTTGGGGGGGGGGGGGGGTCAAGATGAAAAGAAAAATATTGTGCAAAGGAAAATGTAAAGATGGTTATCGACTTGCACATGGTACAAGAAGAAATTATGCAGAAAATATTGCTTTTTTTTGTGTGTGTGTGTGTGTGTGCATTTTTACTGTGTTTTCAGCCTTTGCCATCAGCCACTGTCAGTTTAGTGGAAAAAAGTAATTTCCATGCACAGTAGCTGAGCCATACGTAATTTGATAATGGATGTATTAGTGTCGGTTTATTGTGTTTTTAGAGGCTGACATGCAGATCAGAGTTCTTGAAACCTGCTCCTGTGATGACATCTCAATAGCACTGCTGACTTTGCTGTAATTATAGTGATGGAGATCGCGTAAACTATATCATAATTTTTAGATCTGTCAAAATGAGATGTCGTATAACAATTCAAAATGGGAAAAATAATAGATTATAGATTACTTGTAGTATGGCATAAATCCAACAAACAAAAGATTGACATTTAAAACTTTTTTTATCATTTTATCATTTAGTGCTTACAATGTAACAATTTCCTACTATGGAAAATAATTGGTATACGTAAAATGAGTATATTGTCAAATTGAGTTTGCATTGTCCTGTGACTCTGCCAGTGTGAAAAATGTAATAAATATAATTTTGTAATCTATAGATCCCCATATCTATACTATAGCTAGCAATTCAGGTATCACAATGTATAGATGGAATCATTGAAGAATAAAACGGAGCTTATCTAAAATTCATTCTTATCAATTATCACACCAGCTGACATATTTTGTATTGTGGCTGCAAGAATGAAGAATTGTGCATTGACCATTTGATTTATATGTAATTCTATGTAGGATGAGCCACCAAGACGTATTTGGCATTATCAGTACCTGAGCTGGCCTGATCACGGAGTTCCGAATGAACCCGGTGGGGTATTGTGTTTCCTGGAAGAAATTAATACAGCTCAAAATTGCACTCCACAGGCTGGACCTATAGTAGTACACTGCAGGTATCTATACCAGGGGTGCTCAAATTTAAATTCCCCAGCAGCCAGAGATATGTATTTGACCAGAACTGTTGTAAACACATTGATGATACGGAGCTTAACGTGTCCATTCTGGCTGCCCCGACTAACATGTATCTTTCTTTTTTTGCAGTGCGGGTATTGGAAGAACTGGTACAATAATAGTAATAGATATTCTGGTTGATATTATTAATAGACAAGGTAATTATTAGGACTTTTCCCCGTGTTTTGTTTACCCTGTTTGCAAATTATTTTTTTTAGACTCTGATATGATGTCGTACTATTGTTCGTGAGCTAGGTTTGTTTTATACATAGTCTGTCTCTGTCTCTGACCTAGAGCTTGATATGACATTCAGTTATATTTGTTTGACTTCTGTGATCTAGAAGCACACAATGCTTCCTAATGCTTGAGATTTCCCAGTAGATTTTTCGACAGCACTGAAATGGAACTGATCAACTAAGGACTGCAAACAATTTTAGAGCATAAAGTATTTACAAATACATAGCAAGTATTTTGTTAGAATTTTTATTTTACTGTTTTGTTTTGTTTTTTTCTTTTCTCGTTTTTAATTTCCCTGGATGGACTATTTTGGTGCAGCTTGTTTACTCACTTTTGTTTATCCACTCAGGTTTGGATTGTGATATTGACGTCCCAAAGACTATTCAGATGGTGAGACAGCAGCGTTCTGGAATGGTACAGACGGAGGCTCAGTATAAGTTCATTTATATGGCTGTGCAAAAGTATATAGAATCCAGGAAGAAACTTTTAGAGGATGAGCAGGTGAGCTATGGGAATTTATTTAAAAACCGCGTTGGTTTACTTGCTTTAATTCAAATGTTAAAAACCTACTGCTAGAAAGTAGAAAGGTTATCTTACCTTTGTCTCAGATCTGAATTTAACCTCTAGCATTTAATGGTTAAAATCTTTTAAACAATGTTCTGCCCTTCACAGTGTTAAAAAAGGTCAATATTTTAACCGTCACTGTCAGTCAGACACAGCATTACCTTCTGTATTTAGTTAAAGGGTTACTCCAGTATTCATAACCATGACAGCCATCTGTAGTGGTCACGATGGTAGGAATATACTGGTGCCGATCTGTTGTAATGGGGCAATCCATCTCACAGCCATTAACTGGGTCCTCAATGGGCACCAGGTCTCCTATGCAGCAGGTTTATGACATCTGGCTTTGGAAGAGCTGCAGAAGCTGGTTGCTGATTCCGCTGCTCAGTCATTTGCTTAAAAAAATCAGCTGATTGCTCTCAACCAATGAATGCCCCTCTGTGCATAGAAATATGCACATAATTGACATTAGCCAGCCTGAAACTCTTTAATCTGGAACTCTTAATGACACCCCAATTATGCTACTGCAGGTGGAGTTTTACCTCCGGCAGCAAAGGTGTTAAACGGATTGTACAGAGATTCCTAGCAAAACACTGCACATACAGACTCCAGGCACCGTGACCACTTCAAATCACTGAAGTGGTCATGGAGCTTAGCGTAACCCTTTAATACAACACTCTTTTGAAATATTCTTTGTATAAGTCAGTTTAAAACAATATTTGTAGCAGATTCATATTTTCAACTAACCAAGCTGTAATAAATCTGGCTATGACTCGAATGGACAATAATGCAAAGAGCATTTAATGTCTGCAGCAAACCAGAACCTGGTATTCCCACAGTTTATATGACTTAGTTTCAGTATTTCATTATGCATGGAAGGGAAAATGCAGCCTTTTAATTAAGAATGTGTTGAATGCCCAGGGTGCCCAAACAAAGTTCAGGTTCGCTAGTTATTTGCAATCCCTATAGTGGACGATGGGGACTGCAAATGGTGTTTTTTTTTTTTTTTTTTTTTTTTTTTAATCAGAATAAAGCCTATTGATTCCTTTGGATTTCCATCAGAATGTAGCATCAAAGTCGTAGAACTTCACAGCTGAATGTCCTTTTATGTTTGGCTTCTCTTCTACAATCCTTGCGTTTTTTTTTTTATGTGGATGCAAAAAAAGATAGAATTTGGTATTTATTTTAGAAGACTTGGATTTTCATTTTTGCTTTTATTTACTTTTTGTAGTGGGGTAAGAAGAAAGAACGAGAGTACAGCAACATTCAGTATCCACTGGGGGACAAGGTCAAACCCAAACCACAGGCAGTCGTAGTGCCAAATCCAGCTAGGTAAGGAGATGGCTACATGGGTTATCTCTGGGGTGCTGAAAGGTGGACATTGCTGTTAAACCAACAATGGTATTAAAGGATGTCCTAGTAAAGACTTAAATGATAGCCCTTACTCTTGTAGAGCCAAACTGCATTTCTCCAGTGGTCCAAGTTCTATTAAATGGTCAGTCTTCGCATCACAAGCTCATACACTCTGAGCCTACATACATTTCTCCCAGTGGCAGGGATATGTAAAATTTGAAAATCAGGCTGCTGGGACTCTTGGTTCCCGGTTGCCGTTTAATTAATGTTCATATTGTGCTTGCAATGTGACATTTCTCTCCTACACGCAGAGAATTGCGCTCAGGTTGCAAATGCGTGATCTACAACTCTGTTGATGGCAAACTACAACCTCACTCACAAACCTTGGAACTAGGCTGCATAGAAATTGTTAGCAGCCACCGTATTTATCCCATAAACACCGGCCTGACTATGGTATGAGATCAGTCTCCTTAGATCAGAATGCCTTGCTCTTGATTGGAGGTCTCACCCATGTGTGGGTGTGTGTGTGGGCGGGGGTCTGCCTGCAACTGCACACACACTCGATAAGCAGTATTTTAGATTTTAGTTTCAGGGGTATGTATGAGATTATTTTTCTTTTAAATTGATGTATTTAAATTATTAATTTTTTGATGCATTATCTATCCGATTTAAAAAAAAAAAAAAAAAAAAAAAAAAAAAAAAATATTGGATTTACATTTTTTTTTTTTAAGTAGACAATCCCTTTAACACTGATATCGGAACTGAGCTGGGGAATTTCCCAAGCCAGCGATGCAGCAGCATAATTGACTGATTTGGGATCCAAATGTTTCTGAAGATAGCAAAGCTTTATAATTGAAGACTTGCATTATTCCTTTTCTGACTGTCTCCCTTATTTTGCATGCACCCAGATATATTATATTATAAAAAAAATTTTAGAGGGCACTTGATGATGCGTTTTCTGATTAAACTGATAAACCTGCTGCTGTTTATTTCCTTTTGGGCTGTTTCCTTTTTGTTTTGTTTTTTGTTTTTTAATACTTTCACATCACTTCATTTTTTTCAGTTTGTCCTTTTTTTAATTCCCCTCCCCCTCCATGATTCCGTGTTACATTTTATAATGCCGAATTAAATGACTTTAATAGTTTTCCTGGTCTGGTTTATTGGAATGTGTTTTTTTTTTTTCTCCAGCTTGTGGCATTCCATCAGCTGAGCGCAGTCCCTGACAAATATAATCTGATCTGCATCTTGCTTTAGCTATTGTGGCAGTGCTTGCTCTTGTATTTTATTTCTTTATTTTTCTCAATTATTTTCAGGGTAAATGACGAGTCTGCCTGTGTCTATGAAAATCTCAACATTAGAAGCACACATGTGTCTGGTACAAGTAATTCTGGCAGATAAACCTTTGCAGATATTGAGCTGCACACTTACCAAAAAAACGAAGTAAGTCTTGCTTTCCTTCAAGCGTTGTTGAGCCTGTATGTTTATGCTGACATCTAATAATCTGGGAACATAAATAAAACAAATTCCTTTTGGCTTACTAAAGGAAAAATATCTATTAATAAATCATGTGTGGTTGTTGTTGCTCCTCGTTTATTTAATTAGAAGTGTCATATGCACTAAATTCAAAACCACTTTATTTAGCTTATTTTTTACATTAAAGGGACCCCAGACCACCGTGTTTCAATGAGGAGGTCTGAGTGCCATGTCCCTCTTGTTTTAACCCTGCAACTGAACACATTGCCGTGCTGCCCAAATTTTTACATTGCAGAGTAAACAAATATCTGATTGGTGCCGAGTGGCGTTTTTACGCGCATGTGCACCAACATCCCAATGTTTTCAGGAAAAAATTTAACGGAGATTGTCAATCTTGATCTCAGCCATGGAAGCAGGACAGCAGAGTGGAGACCGGCGCAGCGCGGGAGAGAAGGTAAGTCAAACGTCTGTTTATCTCCTTATTGGTGGGTTGGGCATGTAAGCCTTTAAATAGGGCGCTACAGCGATAGGATTGCATATTTGTAGGATTACATAGTATTCATTTAACATTAACCAAAAGCCCTCTCCTGGCGATTATAGAACTAAAATCCCCAGAGTGCTTTTTCCAGTCTTAAGGCTGGCAAAGAATTGTGGGTGTTACAATTTATTAACTGGAAATATACATTGTGGCCACCACTGTCTTGGAATACTGCAATCATCCAGTCGGAGATGGAACTCAAGGAATTATAATAATGCTGTTCTCTTAAACCTCCCTCTTTAGCCCAGTCCTGTCGTTTGCAGCTGCTTTTCAAACTTGATTTTCCAGTCTTGTTGCTTGCCTGCACCCTCCTTCCAAACCCATGTGAATGAATGTGTCTATTCATCAGATTTTAATAAAAATGACTACCGGTATATCCATATATGGAACTGTTCAAATGTCATGAGCATTCTTTTTCTGTGATGTAAAATAACCTGATGCATGTTTGCATTTCTAGGACAAAAAAAAACATTTTGTCTGTTTCCTGGCCATGGCTGCTTGGAGTTGCCCCCCCCCCCCCCGGTTGTGCGGCTTACCCCTGCCCAGCTCCATGAGCCAGCGCTAGAAAGAGGCACGCAAGTGGAAAGAGAAGCGCAAAGTGCCCTGTGAGAGGTGGCACGCCTGCAGCAACCTATAACAAAAGAACATTTTTTTTTTCCTTTTTTCTTTTCATTTCTGCCTCAGTGTTTTCGACAAAGTATTTATTTAAGTGCCTCAGAAAGTCTGCTGAGTTTTTAAAACTTTTTTTTTTTATTTGTTACAGTTTTGTCTTTTTTGTTTTGTAAAAATGTACAATAAAAATTCATGTTCTGTAAAAAAAGAAAAGGAGTTATTTGTTTTATAAAATGTAAAGGGCTGGGGGATGGGGGAGGTGGGACCTGACTGCAAGGTGCCTGGCTCCGCTAATTGAGCGATAACTTTAGTCCGCTTGGAGATTTTGTCGCCATTGTTCGAGCTCTATACTGAGGACACTTTGGTGAATCTGGAGAGACCATACTTGTGCCACTTTTCGGCCACATTGCCCGGACCAAGCATTTTGTGGCCTGCGGGAGGTGGGATTAGGAAGAGGCGGCTGCCCTCCTGGTTTTCAAGTTGCCTCAAGAGGCCTCTCGCAACACCGTCCAAGGTGACAGCGACACTCGAAAGACAATGCAGCAGCCTGCTCTTCTACGCTATGGTGCACACTACAACCACGACAAGCTAACTAGACACCATTTGTCATACTACAAACTGGAAATCGGATGAGGCTGCCAGGAGAGAAATGTGGCGTTGTTTTCTCTTATTTCTTTTTAGCTTATCTAATAGCAATGTTATTCATGATTATCATATCTTTTTTTTTTTTTTTTCATGTCATTTCTCTTTTCTCCTGATTACTGATAGACATGATTGCCTAACCTGTAAATGTTACTTAAAAAGAAAAAAAAAAAATTATATAGTGCAGTAATCTAGATGTGCCCTACACTGTACGTTATGTCCAATGAGAATATTTTGATTCGGCAAACATGTCTGTCTTTCTATGCACAACTAAAATAAAGAATCATAAAGAAAAAAACAGGGTCTACTAAAAGAACCCTGACACGTTCAGTGATTTGAAGGGGTCATAGTGCCTGGAGTCTGTACATCCAGAAAAAAAGCTGCACAGAGATTAACCCCTCTGCTGCTGTAGGTGTAACTCCATGGAAGTAATTAGCCAGCCGGCTAATATCAATTCTGTGCAAAGTTGGCGTCTGAAACCACTGGTTTGAGGTTGGATTATTCCTTTAAATTACGTCTAAGAATTGTAGCCATTGTCTTTCACAGAGGTATTTAGAATTTGATGCATTCTGGCTGTCTTCCAGTTTAATATCAAAATGTTTACGAAGGATTTCAGATAAACAAAATGTCATCCTATTGCCGAGGAACTAGGCTGCAACTGCAGACTCAACATATATGCATTTCGCACAACATTATTTGGTTAAGAGTGCTGGTCTAGCCTGCCCCAACCCTTCCAGCCATTAAATCTTGTCAATTTTGGGTGAAAGTTTTTTTTTTTGTTTTGTTCTTTTTGACTGGGGGGGTGGGGGTGTATAATGTGGGAGTGTAACTTGTGATGATTTGTATAGACCCCCAAATGGTTATGAACTTGCTACAACACAACCCAAAAGGTTTAGAGTACTGTGAATTTTAACAAAATATGTAAGAAGGTATCTGGTTCAGTGCTGCAACTCCAGCACAGGTTCATAGGTGCTATGAAATATGGTGTGCAGATACCCTTCTAAATGAGGTTTGTTTCGTTGAGGAAGAAGAGAAACTAGTAACAAATATTTATAGGCTAATGGTCAAAGAAAAATGTTCCAAATCTCCCCTGGATGTAAAACAAATCCGAATGACACCAGTGATCCGATGTTTGTTCACCCATTACAATGATGGACCTTGCAATGTTTCTTCTTCATTTGGACCTTTGTCAAGACTGACATCTCTGTGCAGCCTATCCAGGCCCAGCTTAGTCCAAGTTGCGATGTTACTGCACCTCCTAAAGGGAGACACATTATTCAAGGTCTTTCATTGTTCCAGGAGAGTTGCAAATTATAGGTGCTTGGTAGCTGTCTAGACTCTTGCGTTTAAATTGGTTTTATTTACCGTTTCCCTTTCACAGTTCCTAGACCTTCAGTAGCTAACCTTTGTCCCTTTTATTGACCTCTGACTACATTTTTAGTAGTGGGAACATAGACCAGCGTTGTGATTTCTTTTGACAGTTATTTGAATACATTATTATTAAATAGTAAAGATTGTCCTTTGACATTTTTTATATAAATTATTAACTAATGCATATAATTGTAGGCTGAAGACTTAATTGAATATTTTTTTTATCTAGTTCACCTTTGTTCTCAGTAAATTTGCTTCTAAATCTGTTGTCTCGCGCATATATATATAGATATTTTTTTTCTCACACAAATATAATAAAGAAAATGAGCACACACGTAATAAAAAAATATTAACTTTAGTTTTTCAACATTAAATCTATTTGAGTAAAAAACGAATACAATGTTTATGTACAATTTGACTCGTGGCCCACCCACCTGTGGGTGTTTCTTTTATACAAATAGATTATTAAATAGAATTACAATATTAAACAAACAATAATTGTGTCTATTCAAAGCTGTAGCAAACAGATGTCATAGTACCATCATGACAAATTTAAACCTATTTCCCCTTTTGTTCAGCAGACATGACTACAAATATTTCTGTCTCTACTTGTAAGTCATTGGAGAAAGATAGGACCCTGAATACGATGGCCATACCGGTGAACTTGTTTAGACACATTATTAGGGTTGTTAACTAAATTGAGAATTACATTTTTAAATGGATGAATGGGAAAAATGGCTTTGCCCGATATGTTTTCAGTTTGGATACTTTTGGTTTTAAACTTTGAAGTTCACTTTGAATACTCAGGTGAATAACCCTGTCTATTACACTCGAAGTGAAGATACAAAAATACATTGAAAGACATTTGTTATAGGTCTGCTTCTATCTGTGTCTCTGAGTTATGTGGATTTATGAATACTCTGGTTCTAACTGGCACTTGTCACAACCCTAGGGGAGTGTAGATGTTGCTCATCCATTTGGCATTTGAGTTATTGATGTAAACGATATAGAGCGAACAAACTGTTAAACACAACATTCCATGAGTTGAGATTGTCTTTTTCAATGCATATTAAATCAGTTATATATTTCACCGTTTTTTATCTCCCCCAGTTACACCTTGATTTGATTTAAATGGAAATCTAGTCGGAATTGTTTCTGTGTATTTCTGTGAATAGTCTAAATCAGGATACTTGTTAAGCTAACCATTTATTCTGCTTAATTAGTCTTAGCAATTCCAGATGTATATTTCTGCATGGTTAAGTATGAGCTTTGCAATGATCGTACAATAACTAGGATTTCCTATGAAAGCTACAAAGACAAACTGTGATTTTACCATATTTTTTTTTAGAAAACTAACTACTCTGTCCTGTATGTTGTCAGGTAGAACAGAAGAACTGTTTGTACTGTGGTGCATATGTTGACTTAATCACACAGGGTGTGTTAATACATGACCTGATTTTCATCATAGACCAACATAAAACATTGTTTACATGCATTTTTCAGTCTGAGTCTCTGAAATTAATTTCTAGAACACATAATACTGAATTACTATTACCATGGTCATTGATGGTGAATATAGACAGTGCATTAATAATGTGCACTAGAGGTTGATAGAAACCAGTATTTATCACATATTTTCCATTCGCTGATGTCAATTATTATGTTCAGTTCCAGTTAAACGCCGGCTGGTTAGCACCCTTTTTAAATCTAGGTGCATCGCTTCCACCATGTGCATGATTTTGTGAAAGGATGTATGGGAAGTAACGGTTAAAACAGACTTGGATGTCTACATATTTCCACAGTCCGTTTTACATCCATACACCAAAAAGCAGTTGGCTTGAAGGTTTTTTGTTTTTTTTTGAGATATGCAGGTTGTCTTAATGCTCCCCGTTCCTCGGAATGTCCTCCACCAAAACAGGTCTACCTACACTCTGTTGGTATAATCACTGATTCAATGGCATTCAGGTCACAACTTTATTTTCCATGTGTTACTAAAATCATAGGGCTGGGTTGGTGGGTAGGTGTAAAGTCACTTACACACCTCAGATTCCCTGTCTTCAAGATGCATTGAACTGGCCACAGAAGTATACAAAACAAAACCACTACCATGAAGGTGATTAGCAAGAGTCTCTTCCAATCACTGCATCCACCACAAAAACCACGCAGTCCAGTGCGCCTTGTTTCCACTGGTGGGTTGTCCTTTTTGCTTAACCCAATGTCCACGCATACACACATATCTGTCTGACTTGAGTCTGAGTTTGAGTCTGTGTGTTGCTTGTAACAGAGCTTGCTGCCCTCAATCCACACAGGCTCTTCATGCTGGAGGTGAGGTGGTAGAGTGGACAGAAGTTCTTGACTGGTCCTCAGCGCTGGAGCCCCTTCTTGAGGGATTGGCGTTGGTTGGCGGCAAAAGGGACACAAGACTTTGTCTGATTTGGTTTCTGGTGGTAGAGCAGCGACCACCCTCGCCAAACACTCCAGACAGAATGTATGTGAACACTGCAAGATCTTGGGTGTTTTGAAGATATTGTCATAGGTGTTGAAGCAAATGGAACATTCAAGTTTGGAATCTGTCTCTACATCTGGTTCAACCTGTGTGTGCCATACTTCTGTAGGGGTTTCCATAATTAGACCTGTAAAGAAAAGAGTTTAATGATTAAAATCCTCATATATGATACACATACAAAAAATGTACTGTTTTTTTTGGTTTTGTTTTTTAAGTGAGAACTGTTTAAAGTGAAATAAAAAATTTAGGGCCAACATGAATTAAGCTGAATTAAAAATAGCAAGTTAAGAAATTTTTTGGACTAAGATATTAATTTCTCTCAATCTGAAGAGCCCTGTTTGACATATTCGAGGCTGGAGAAGGGAAGACTTGTGTTATTAACAAACAAAAGTAAATTTACTAGTAGCAAATCTATATTTTAATATAGTTTTTAATATTTTTTACTGTTTGGTCATAGACTCGTATTATACTTAAGATCAACAATATGTTTATAAACAAACCGTTCAAAGTAAGGTAATTCATTTATAATACAACATTGGCTGTATTTGCAGCTGTAACACTTGGACTTTATGAAATGTTATTTTTGAAGATCAGGGGGAAAAAATGTTGCGAAAATGTGTTACTAAAATGTTTCTAATGTTAAAAAAACGTGTCTTCAAGAATTACCAGCATAAGTCTTTAAGGGTCACCTTTCCCATCTGTGTAATTACACCAGAATGCCACTAGGTGGCCTTGTTACTTTGTGACATTCAACAAATAACACATGTCACATACATCATATACAGCTTACTCATGTCTAGAGTAACAAACATCTAAAAGCACAACTATTACTAAAAACCGTGTGACACAGGAAAAAATCCAAACATTTCAAGAAAGAATGTTAACCCCTTTTTAATTCAGAGTTGCTTTTCTTGCCCCCCCTTACCTGTTAGCTTCTATTCAGACGTTCCCCTTGTGCTAAAGGTAAGCTCCTATGTGATGTCCAAAGGATCTTGGTTTGGTTTGGTTTGTCATTGAGAAGGCAGTTTATGACAGTTTTATGAGCTGTCAGGGGACTTCCCTGCTTATGGATTTTTGGAAAGTTTGCCACAGGACGTAATCTAAGCACCCCCCTCTATACACACACAGACACACACCCAAAGCACTGCAATGTCATGATTACTAATACGTCACTGTCTGACTTGGCGTGGAGGTATTTTCCCTTAGGGTGATTTCCTTGTTTAAATGAGCATGTTTTAAAGAGATTAGTTTTTGTTTACAAACAAGTAACCTCAGCTCATTGGCATGGCTAAACCCTATTTGATGACTCTTTGTCCCACAATGCTTTGCTGGTCGTTGCTTTGTGTTTTTTTTTAAAATGTGTCAACTTCTAAGGCACTCCTGGCACTATAACCACTGGTAAACATTTCTTTCCATGGTTTTTATTTGAATCAAATTGTAACCGAGATGAGAATATTCAACTCTAGTGTTAAACGATGAAGTAAAACATTTACTAGCCATCAAGCTTGAACTCGCATCATAATTTGTTTAGTTTCTTGTTTCGAACAGATGGCAAGCCTGGAGCGAGGTTATGGATAAAGGAAGTTATAAAATAAGTTTACTGGTGGAAACTGGATAATGTGCATCTTTTGCTTAAGTAAATGGAAAGTCTAATGGCCCTCGGGAACAAACTCGCACTCTCTCTCTCCATATTATTACTGGCATTCATAAAGCACCAACATATTCCGCAGCGCTGTACAATTACATACATGTATATACTACATAGATATACATATGTTTTTCATTTGGCTATTTGGCCCTAAATTTTAAATCCACTTTGGGGTTTATTTACTAAGCAGAAAATTGTAGTTAAAAAAAAAAAACTACTGATTTTGATCAATTCTAAAACGTGCTTGTAGATCACCTGTATTAGCCTAAATTATGAAATTTGTTCTCAATTGTTTACAATTTAGTGAAAACCTTGTGAATTTCCAGACAATCCACATTTTAGCAAGTAACCCTGTCAAGTTATTCGCTAACTTTCTTCTACAACATTGAAATCCTAATGTCGAAATTCCCGCTGAAGTATCCAGGCTTTGACTATAGATGAATGGGAGTAGGTCTTCAGATCATGTTCTTCTAAACGTGGCTATTGAGAATTCAGTCAGTTTATTGAATAACCCCCCTGTGAATATCTCTCAACACGGCATTATAAGGCTCTGCTGGGTGATGTCATCTAACTAGGCGAAAACACTGATCTCATCTCGAGCTCACAGCCTACTATTATTCTCTCTTATCCCCTGTCAAACAGATATCATAGCCCTCAGAACAGACACAAAAGCTGTGCTTGTTTCAGATCCCTCCTCGAGGTTGTGCAGCACCCCTGCTGACTGAAATGTTGTCTACAATAATTATCTCTGTGCCACAAAAATAAAATTATGCTTTTATTTTTTCAGATTGAAATTAGAAACTTAAAGGGACACTCCACTGCCCAAATACAAAAAAAAAAAAATATGCATTTTTTTAATTGGCAGTATATATCTGAAAAAACACCCTGCAAATCCGGCAGAACTATCAAAGCTGGCTGGGGATGCAAATTCCTCATTGCTATTTATATTTATACAGAGATGTTGAATGGGTCTTGGGCATGATACTTTCAATTCAATCTCACACAGCTTTAGGATTTTACAGAACGTTTTCAAAAAAAAAAGTGAGCATATCCTATACTTTCCACCACACCCGCTTTGTAAACCCAAGGCAGGGGTGCCAAAAAAGTGGATCCCAAGATGTTATAGAACTACAACTCCCATGATGCTTGGCATGCCTTTAGAATGACAACTATTCATGGAAGCTGTAGTTTTAAACCATCTGAGGAATCTACCTTTTGGGCAACCCTGGTCTAAGGGATGGTTTAAGTTGAAAACAGAACTTGACCATTTTCGGAGTTATTCATTAAAGAGTGACTTGTCAGAAATTCAAAATGAATTGCAAATTTAAGGCTGGAAGTCTTCAACTTCACACTTTATTGAATAACCCTACGTATAGCACAAGTATGATAATCAATGCGTTAAGAGACTTCGTTTACATGATTATTGTCATTTTTGCATCACATTTTTTAGCCCAAATTACAGCTTAGTCAAAGAATCTCTTGCCAGTGATTACACTAGAGATCTCATTAAATCTGCTTTATTACATTAGAATGATCTTCCGCAAAGCCTTGCTATCGCAGTGCTCTGTTTTGATCCCAGTTTATAAACCAGAACCAGGTGATGTCAGTGATCCAGAGATGTATTAATTAAGATTATATTACATAATTGAAAGTCAGGAAATTGTTACAGCAAAAAATAAGGGTACAGCTGCAGATTGTTGACTTTTCACTTAGCCACTTATGTCATGGCTGAGGTTAGCAAATTACATGTTACTTAACCTATTCCAAACAGATGATATCAGGGTTGTAATTAAATGTATATATAAAACCTGCATATTATCATAACCAGTATAGGACAGGGATGTCTCACCATTCTCATACCAGCCCTTCCAGTGTTTGGTTGGCTAAGGATCGTAGGAAATGTTACCTAGCCTGTCTATAGGTCCAGAATTTAGATACCACCATCACCCAGTCACAGAACCGGTGAAGGTGCTGGATAGCCGGGCCCAGTTAATTAAATGGACAATCAACAATGTTACAGGCAAAAGACCAGTTTTTGTTTTTTACTGTAACTGTAACACTGGGTGACACATTGGTACTGGAGCCTTAATGTGGTTAAAATAATGTATTAGTTTAAAATTCATTCATTTAGAATTCCCACTGATTCTTTAAATTAAAAAAAATTACTAATTTGAATGAAGATTCGGATTAAGGCTTTGTAAAGAGTACCAAATTAGCGCTTCTTGTCTGAAAACACAATGCAAACTGGGGGTGTTATGTAGACCCTACTGTGGATCGTGGCAAGGAACTGCACATACCCCAATAGCAAGTTCCCACTACCATCAAAAGCATCATGAACGTTTGAGTTCTAGACCTACAGGGGATCTATTGTTTGGACATCTCCCAGTTCTGAATGCCTTCATAGTGAGCAATGATATTGGCTGAGCCTCTCCTAGCATTTCTTTAGAGAACAAAATACAGTCCGTTTGAGCATTTCAGTGAAAAAGGGTTGTGTCCCTGTTCTGCCATTCAAAGTGTTCATAACATTAATTGTGTTTAGACAGCATATGCTACCACTCCCAGTGCTAAACACATACACCTTACCCTAACCGCACTGTCTAACAATAGAATACTTATTCCATCCATGTCAATAGTTTCAATCAATCCCATTGAGCACATAGAACAGGGCTAGCTCTGTACGTGCACTATACCATTAGCCATTTATGTATCCTTATACATATTTCAAAAAAAGAGAGAACAAAACCCATAACAATCCGTTGTGATATCTATTTCAAATACATTTTAGCTGCCTGGAAATATTTTCCCCACATTAATCGAATGGCCTAAATTCCAATGTGGTTTTCAAGTTTCCACAATTTGCTATCTAGCGACTAAACCACAAACGCTGGTTGCCAGATTAACTCTCAAGGATAAGACATTTCATAAGCTCCCCTGATTGAATAACCTATTGACGTGGTCATATTTAACCCCTTAAGGACCAAACTTCTGGAATAAAAGGGAATCATGACATGTCATACATGTCATGTGTCCTTAAGGGGTTAAAGGGAACACAGCTAGGGAGCTCTTTGCCTGATATGTCGGTCTAATGAACGATTTATCTCTGAAAACATGCAAACCTCTAACAACTGCCTGCTTGGTTTGGTACAAATAGGGACTAACAACAACAATTACCGCATAAAGAAACATCACTTTTTTTTTTTTTTTGCAAAAGTCACATATCAACCTCCTCTACAGATTGTCAATTTCTGTCTCAGCATCATGTTGGTGCTTTTACTATTGGATGCAAATTGAATCTTATGTGAGCTCCACGGCTACCACGGATAGATGAAGATATCCTGTGGATTCCTGTGCATTGATTGACACAGGTCTAGCATAGCAAACCAACTCGCAAGGCAAATAGGGCACCAGATACCACTACACAGATCCGGAGCTAGAACCAGCATGGGCTAACAAACAATGCAAAATTCAGCAGGAATTATCTTTCATCAAGCTGAGACTCTGTATCTTGGCGTCTCACCTAATGAAGTCTGCAGACATTGCCGCAGGATGTGAGAGACACATAGAGGCTTATTCACTAAACAATAAATTCTGCTGATCTACAAAAACACTTTTTCAAAAAAATTTTTAGTTCATATGAAAATAGGGCAGGTGCACTAAACACTGCTCACAATTAGAGTGTTTCTGATTCCCTTAAATACTGTTCTGTAAAAAATATTTTTTTAACTGAATAAAAGCGGAATTTTCTTTGAACTCTTGATCTTAAGTCAGATTTCCCCGTTTTGTGTTTGCTGTGTTTAGGAGCATTAGATACGCATGACTGCGAAATGCCAAATGGAGTGTGTTCCTTTCACAAAAAGCCATGGGGTAAAGCGTGGTCTGGTGAAGAAGTAACATGTCCTGTTTGGTGAACAGACCCCAACACACTAATAACAGCATGGTTTGTTTGTAAAGAAATGGCTACATATATTAAATCCATAATTACCATTCTTCATTTCATTAGCTATTAGACACATTTGTATTTATAAATATGGTGTTAATGACACAAACAGCCTTAAACATAATCTGTTTAGAGCTCAGGGGGGCATATTATGCAAGGCAAAACTGGAGCCATTCTGGTACAATGAAGCAATCGCTGTGAAAAACGTTGGATTATTCCTGCTAAGGGTTCAAATTAGAGCATATTGTCCCAGCTTTATTTAATTGAATTCTAGATGGGTTTTTTTTATGCCATGGTAATATAACCACTAAAGAGTCACAGGGAACATATTAAATCCATAACCGCATCACCTGCATTTGGTTAGAGCACAGAAAATAACTCTTCTAGAATGTCTAGCGATATAAACTCTTAGAATATTTAAATAGATCACATGAAAAATAAATGTATCTCTTAATTTCCAAAAATCTACAAAATTCCTCACACACTTAGGGATTTGTTTTCTAAACTGGGGATCCAGTTACAAGGAATGCCACATTTTAAGCAAAAGTAATTTAATTTGGAAAAACATCGCTAACTCAACTGAGTTATCCTAAATTAACAATTCACTTTTTAATTCTCCACGATTCCTGATTGAGCGAATAAACCTCTCAGAGTTAAAAGAGAAGGAAAATTAAAGACGAAAAGCGTAATTGTTAACTTACCGGTTTATTTCCCAAGTGTTAAACTTGTCCCAGGATGTCTGTGAAGCTATAGTTTAAATCTCCTGACCTGCAGTCTGTGATCTTAACACACCTCCTTTCATTACAGGTTTACTGAACACCTTGCAGGTTCAACTGCATCTAAGTAGCTACTCGCTCACTGTCACATCCTTATATAAGTTGACTGTGACAGGTGAGTCAACACAGGGTGTTTCTTTCTCTACCTATCAGCGGGGAAGGGTTTTGAGTTTGTATTTCTCAGAACCAATACCTTAGTAGGAAAAGGGAGCTGCTTCATGAATTGGTTAAACTTCATAAATAGTTTTTAATTTTACTTTAGGCTGTTCCTCAACCCATGCATACTATTAAGGCCTGGATCCTTAGAATAGAACTTTCACATCTAATGAATATTCACAATGCTGAGAAGATTACATGTGTTGCTTTGTGCCTTTTTCTATCTACTTTACTGCAGTTATATCATCAATCATCAACAGCAAGCAACATGTGCAATCAAAATACTCTAGTTCAGGGCTGTCCAACCTGCGGCCCCCCAGATGTTGCTGAACCACAACTCCCATGATTCTTTCAATTAAAAAGATAGCCAGGGAATCATGGGAGTTGTAGTTCAGCAACATCTGGGGGGGGGGCGCAGGTTGGACAGCCCTGCTCTAGTTTACTGGCGGTTAGGCTTTGGCCAATTACAGCCATAACGCTGGCAAAGCATCAGGGGAGACATAGTCCACAACATCTGAAGTGCCGAATGTTGCCTATCCCTGACTTAAATTATTGTGTCCTTTTAAATGTTCGGTCATGGTATAAATAGTTGTTTGCTAATAAAGTGTAGGAAAATTCATAGATTTAACATATCATTGCAAATGTTTTACTAATTATTTAGCACTTTGTGCTACTATTTATTAATCAAAAAGCGGGTTATTAGCAAATTTCGTAACGGTTATTTTTTTCCACAAATTTAAGCTTTCTTCACATGGTGGCTGGTCAACGTTAAAATACCTGGTAATGAATTATTCTTAACATTTTGAGATTGATGCAAGTGATATTTACTTTTACTTTTATAATTTGCTATTTATCCCAGTAGTGACATTAGATTCGTTATCTTGGTTTTTCAGAGTTAAAGTGCTAATAGGGAAACTTAACTGGAACATACATTTTTATGATTATTTTTTCATTTGCAGCACAGTAAAGCGATTTGCAGTAGTTATGGTGTCACGGGTGCCCTGGCACCCTCCTAATGAAAGTAGTCAGTTTGACTTCTTACCTGGAGTCCACTGGCATGCTCCCCACCACCACTACAGCTGAAGGAAGTACCTAAGCAGGAGTGGCTGGGTCTCTATTAGCTTTCGTGATCTAAGAATTCTAATGGAGGGCTAGTCAGCCAATCAGCCAGCTTAAAACGGTTTGACTACTTACAATGAGGAAGGGGTGTCACCAGGGCACTCATAACACAATAATCACTTATGGATTTATCATCCATCTTTTATTTCACATTCAGATAGAATTTATAGATTTTATATAGTCAACAAATATCTAAATTATATGCCAGAGTTTTTTTTTCAAACTCAAGGAGAAAACTTGCTATTAAGTATAGGAACGTCCAGACTTGATTAACTAATTGATATATATCTGCTGTCAGTTTCTGTTTCTGTTAGAAACATGCATCCATCATTTATAAGGACAAGAGATGGACATTTATTATAAAGGGACACTACAGTCACCCAGACCACTTCAGCTCCATGAAGTGGTCTGGGTGCCAGGTCCCTCAGGTTTTAACCCTTCAGATGTAAACATAGCAGTTTCAGAGAAACTGCTATGTTTACATATTAGGGTTAATCCAGCCTCTAATGGCTGTCTAACCTCTAATGGCTGTCTTCCGAAATTCGCATCCAGCGTGCAGAACGTCCATAGGAAAGCATTGAGAAATGCTTTCCTATGGACTGTTTGAATGCACACGCGGCACTTGCCCCTTGCACTTGCTCAGGAGCTGAAGTCGGCGGGGAAGGAGAGGTCACCAGCGGCGAGAGAGCCCGATGCTGGATTAAGCTAAGTAGCTGAAGGGGTTTTAACCCCTTCAGCGTCAAGGGAGGGGGACCATGAGGGTGGGGGCACCCTTAGGACACTATAGTGTCAGGAAAACCGGTTTGTTTTCCTGACACTATAGTGATCCTTTAAGGAGTGAGGCTACTCTAGGAAATCGTAGGTGGTCTCACAACCCACCAATGACCTTTTAAACATCAACATTAGGCAGGTGACTTGTTCACCTTCAGGTTGGTATAGATGTAATCTATGCTGAACAAAATTATAAGCGCAACACTTTTGTTTTTGTCCCCATTTTTCATAAGCTGAACTCAAAGATCTAAGATTTTTTCTATGCACACAAAGGGCATATTTCTCTCAAAAGTTCTTCACAAATCTGTCTGTGTTAGTGAGCACTTCTCCTTTGCTGAGATAATCCATCCACCTCACAGGTGTGGCATATCAAGATGCTGATTGGACAGCATGATTATTGCACAGGTGTGCCTTAGCCTGGCCACAATAAAAGGCCACTCTAAAATGTGCAGTTTTATTGTATTGAAGGGGGCCAGGGGGAGTCCAAAAACCAGTCAGTATCTGGTGTGACCACCATTTGCCTCACGCAGTGCAACACATCTCCTTGGCATAAAGTTGATCAGGTTGTTGATTGTGGCCTGTGGAATGTTAGTCCACTTCTCTTCAGTGGCTTGAGTTCAGCTCATAAAAAATGGGGGCAAAAACAAAAGTGCTTATAATTTTGTTCAGTGTATATATCGTAAGTGGTGACATTTCCTAGAAATGTATAAAAATAAAATATTCTTACATTCAATTCACCCAACATGGCATTCTGGGATTGAGAGATGCACTCCTGAATTTTTGGGATTCCGCTGTATCTCTACGAGGTTTAGAAGGCTCTTAAATCAAAATCATGTTAACTGTATGTCTCCACTTCACTCGTTAAGTACATAGTTCATCAGAGAAATATATGATATATTTCATTGCTTCACATATACTCCACTACCTGCATCCATACTCATTATGACACCTCATCATATAAGGTATGTGGGTGTAACACTCAAATAACACTGACCCAGCTACTGGCCTCCTCGTAGGCTATTGTTGCTTGGCAACACTTCTCTAAGCAGGGCTCCTTCAACAGAACACTGACACATTGTCTTTACTGCCAGCACATTAAGGTCTGAAAGGAAACATATCTGTTTCTATATTCCTCTGGAAATTGTGAGACACATTTGGCAGAGGAGTATCACAGCATCTACAGTGCATGCCCTGTAATTACTGTAATGGAGAGCAGGAGAACCAACTGTAGGATGGTTCTCTTGCTTCCCCTGTCAATCAGATTTCAGCATAGATGGTTTTCTAAAAATGTATATATTTGCTAACAATTTTTCTAGCACAATGCATAGATTATTTTTTATATTTTTACCCTGATATACACCAAACATTTGCTTAGAAAATCAGATACCTTGGTAGTAAATAGAGATATGAGTCATTAAGTGGGTAATTTGCTTTCAGTTCAGGTAATGGTCATTATATGATTCTGCCAGTCATTGTGACTGAGACTTACGTTACAAAATGTCTGTCTGTAGCAGGAGACAGACTTCTTGCTTATCTCACTATTATTGATGCAATTACCAGTATTAAACACGTAGTTTATGACATTGGGAAGTGTTTGGACTCTGTAAATGTACTGTATAAACCATGTCAATAATAATATTTGCTTCCTTCTAGTCTTCCCAGATTATATCTAGTTTCAACATATATTACCCACTGACCTTATTACTCATTTCTTCAGAACAAAAAAAATAAATAAACAAATAATAGTCTGTAGTATTTATTTTGTCCGATCTAGCCCTGGAGCAGCCATTTTTAAAATTAGGAACATAACCCACAAGGTTAAAAATAACGAATTGATGTTTTATCATAATACATGCATTTCTCGACTTGTCTCATTGGATATGCCATCCATCGGTTCTCGCATCTGTTATTTTATATAATTTGGGGTTTGTTTTTTTCTGTTTAAGAGGAAAATGTTTAAATCCAGATCTTTATACTGTTGGACATGTGGAGCTTTACTGGTTCGCTGCTCAGTTTTAAGACCAACACAAAGTTTACCAATAAATTAATATTCTTTAAAATATTTCAGTTAGAAAGCTGTTCTAGATCTAAGGTTCTAAACAGAACCTTCACAAATAAATTCCAGGTTTTATCAGTATCCCCTTTTAAAATAATGAATTTATCCATAAATGATGGTTGGTTTGTGAGTCCTTGTTAGCATTGTTCTTGCCACTTGAGGGGTAACGGCGATAACACATCAACACAGAGGTAAAGAGGATGTGCCCAGCATTCAGAATTTGAAAACTGATTTGCCCCTTTGCTGATTCGCTCTGTTTTTGCATATTTTTCATACTGAATGGCTCGCTTCATGTCTTCATTCAAAATGTGACATTGGTTAAAGTGAATCTAAGTGGATGTAAAATCCAGGCTTTGATTTTTTTTTTTAGCCTTTACAAATGACTGAATAATGTTATTAAACTTTCAGCATTTACAAAAATTCCTGTAGACTGTAATGCTCACTTCTGTAGATAAATCATTCGAATCAGTTAGAAAGCCGTAAATGTTTTAAAAAAAAATAAAGTTATCCTACACTTGATGGCCCACTGCAAAAACCGCTTGTATCACCTTCAGCAGGTATGACTGCGAACCAGCTCCATAATTGGCGATCAGTCTATTACATTGCTATGGAAGAATATTGGCATATTCTTCTTTGCAGAATTGCTGTAATTCACAGCGGGTTTAGTATTATCATTGTCATGCCAAAGCGATTTCCTTGGGGTTAAAGTCAGAGCGTGCTGTAGTGGTTATTGTGCTTATTGTGTGCACATCTTTAAGAAAATTATACTTCAACTATGACATGTTCCATAATCCAGTTATCCAGTTATTTAGCTCAAGCCCACTGCAAAACAACCAATATTTTTATACTCCCTGTTTGGCATTTGGTCAAATACGCATTCTTCCTAAAAACACATAAAGTACTTATTTTGACAAACTTCCATCATTGTCTTCTCATAAATTTCATAATAAATTTCTCCTGTAAATGTATGGCTGCCGTTTAAAGGGGAAACATCGGATTTTTCTTGTTTTAGAAGTCTCTCAAATCACCCAGTGCCTGTTTAAATCTGGCTTCTCCATGTCATGACTTCCTTGCAACCCCTGCAACACAAAATACGATTTAATTACCCTTTCTTCCTTTATTTACATTTTAAACCACTATAGTTCTTGCATTAACAGTTATTCATAAAAGTGTATATGGTTTGGGATTCAAAGTGAATTTGAAATTTTACACCACAATTGCCAATTCGGTCAGCTATATTTTCAGTTTAGCAGCCCTGGCTAAAATGTTCAATGTAGTGAATATCTCTATGGGGCTTGTTTATATTGGGAGAATTTTGCCAGATCAGCTAGTTTGCCATTTGGATTTTAGCTTGCTACAGTTTACAGTTTAGTGAATAAACCCTTGTGTGTCTGTTCAGACCGAGCTGTTCAACGCAGATCATTTTGTTGAAAATGAAAGGAAGACCGTTCAGATAGTGTCACAGGGGCTGTTATACTGACAATAAGGCGGTATTGAAACTTGTACCTTTGGCAGTTTTTTTTTTATGGCGTCACTGCACATTGTTCACATGTCTACAACTGAAATCTGATGCATTCTTTTATTTACAAAGACCAGTCACCTCACGGGTTTTATTTAAAAAAAAAAAAACGACTTTAACATTAACTGTTTTTATTCTAATTATTCGATTTATTTGAAGGATAATATTGTAAAGCGCTGCGTAATTAGTTGGCGCTATAGAAATACCAATAATAATAACAATAATAAGAGTGCAGCTCTCTCAAAACTTACTCCTTATTTATTGGCGACATGCAACTCCCATGATGCACAGCAACCAAGACTGGCTCAGCATCAACATATCTGAAAACGATTATCAGACATCATATCTGATTGCGGGGGTGGCTCATCCCTTTAAATTGCATCTTATCTCCGAGTTTAACTGAAAATAAGCACGTTAATGAGAAACCAGTTGAGGCAACTGTGCAGCCCACGAACCATATGTAAAAAAGGATTTAGGAAGAGTTCACTTTAATGAAGTTTATTATTGTAAGCATTTAGAGACATTTTTTTGTTGCAAACCGCAAGCCCTTTATCAGATGTCAATCCAATAAAAAAAAAGATGCTCACAATAAACAAAAGCTAACCTTAATGAATAAACTCTTTTAACTCTAGAAAGCTATATACCTGTCAAGCACACTGACACTTATGGTACTCAAAGGGTTAGTACAGGGTATTGCCAATTATTTTTTTTTTTTAAACCAAAACAAAAAAAATTCTGTAAACAAAACACTTTAATGTGTCAATGAAGAATACAAAAGCTAGTGAACAAACCCTTCAAATTTCATGATGAAAAAGTCAACCTTCGTGAATAAGCCCTATTGACTCTTTAAATGCTTAACACACTCCACAGCACATGATAGGGTTAATATGTCAGTTAATCTTGGAGGCGTTTGTGCATAAACCCTTTTAATAAAAGAATCAGGATTCCACAATGCATTATGTAACCAACTATCTCAGTCCCAGTGAGGTCCATAACTGCCCCAGGGGTTCAGTAAGTAGACCGAATTCTAACCAACTAGACAAGGTCAACAGATACTTATCCACTTAATGCCCTGGGATAAAGAGAAAGAGTTGGTAGTGCTTCCACATCAGCAGCATTAATACAGTATTCTGAAGAAGAAGAATTCTCCAACTTCGTACATTTCCTGCTAAGAAATTTCGGCCTTTAGGTTTGAAATTAGTAACCACTTTACGCAAGGCACACTCTATGCACCAAAGTCACTACACGATTGTCGGACATTGTAAATGTTGCTGTTACAGGGGAAATTACATTGTTTACATTATGCATAAACCAGGTATCTAGCGGCTCAAAGACAGACAGCCAGTATAGGCACTTCCTCTGTAAGATCCTCACTTTTCAAAATAGGAAATCATTGACTTTATCTCGATGCTTGCTACGCATGTTCCCTATGTCCCCAACGCTTTCAATTGGATAGCCGCTGCTGCTAGGAGACTGGATTCACACCGTAAGACTTATTTAATTATTATATTATAAATATAATAATAATAATATTAAACATCCATGACTTAATTAATATAGTATAAATATAATAATTATAATAATACTGAGGGCCAATGCAGTGGCCATCAGTTTGTGGCTCGCCATTTAAAACAATGAATGGAATAATCTATACATAACCTATCATCTATCTGTAGATCTATCACAATGGCCAGATCCAAGTACTTTTGTTCTTT
This sequence comes from Pelobates fuscus, assembly GCF_036172605.1. Taxonomy (NCBI): domain Eukaryota; kingdom Metazoa; phylum Chordata; class Amphibia; order Anura; family Pelobatidae; genus Pelobates; species Pelobates fuscus. The sequence goes on from NC_086327.1 coordinate 114,299,984, forward strand.
AATCATTCTGATTGATCTGAAAATCGAATTTTATCCTCGAGATAGCAAAACCCGGTAGGACTGTGTCAGGTGTCTTATAAATAAGGAAATAAATACACTTGTCCCCAGGAAGTCTTAGAACTAAGAAATCTTAAGATTGTTAAAATTTTTTTCTAAATAACACCTATAATTACGTAAATGTTATAATGACACAAAATCTATGTCAACTATGTCCACTTTCGTGGGCAAGTTAACACCCAGGTTGGAAGATTATTACGAGGATTTAGTCTACAACATTCTTTACTGCAACAACGTAAGCAACAAAACCTTAGGGGTGTCATTAAAATAATGACAAGAGAATATTATGAGATGTACCCTTCCGACTGCTAATACCGGGATGCACTGTAAGACGATAACCAATTATCTGAATTTTATCCTTTTCTAATCTGGTTTTATAAAATCTAGCAAAACAACATGAAATAGTAGAAAATAATGGAGATTAGCCAACAAGGAAATTAGACATCATCATTTGTATAAGAAACACGGAATTGTTAAACCACAGAATTAAAGGCACAAGAATTACAAACAAATGGTGTGACACAGCTCATCTTCTATATACCTTGATCTTGTAGCATATTGTCTGTTGAGGCTCATTGTTCCTGAACAAGTATATAAGGAGCTTAATTTTATACTGTGTATGTTAAAAAAAACAAAAACAACAAAAAGGAAAAACAAAACAAAGAAGCCTAGAAAGATCTGAACTGCTCATTATAAAATTCACCCATTTACTTGCACTCCATAGACCTCAAATTTCCATGGACAGTATTTTTGGCATTGCACCGAAGAATTCCCTAGGCAACATCAGGGGCGCATTAATAAAACATTGGACATTTGTCCATAACTGTTTAAAAGCTTCAAACAGTTATAGAATTAGGGAGAATATTTTGTGGGAGAAATACTCAGGAAGTTAACTAAAATTGAAGTTCTAATTTTAAACTAAAATACTACCTAATCTGGAAAAAAAATCTCCAGGTCAACTGCATATTCAGATTGGTTGTTCTTGCCTAACATTTTAAATACACTTTGGATCCTTGCCAATTTATACCATAGTGAATAACCCTATTGGAAGTTCTCCCACACGGTTTATTTACTATGTCACCATTTCCTGCTTAATTCAGGGATATGGTTAATATTCCTGTATTTTGCTGGAATGAGTAATTTGTGGATGTAGGTTGTGGATTACTTGGTCAAGGGTTAATGTTTTACATTACGATGATACCGTTTGGACAAATAGGTTTATTCTATGTGTCATTTCCTTACAACTGTGAGATGCGGGTGGTCTGATGTCGCTAATGCTGCCAACAAACACTAAACTGTTTAACAAAGTTGTTCACAATTTCCTTAATTCGATGATTCATGGCCATTAATTAATCAGGAATGTTGCACAACATATTAGAGTTTGATAAAAATGGACTTTGTTGAATTGGTAACGAGTAAAACAAGATAAGAATGTATATCAAATCGCATCAGGAAATAATTCATAAAAAAATACAAAAGACAATGTAAAGGGACATTGTAGTCACTATAACCAGTTCATCTTATTAAAGTGGTTATAATGCCTGCTGTCCCTCTTTTTCAAGCAGTTTAACATTAAATGAGGGTCTCTGGCCACCACAGCCTGGTCCCCACTGGATGTATGGCTAATACAGAGATCACAATCTTCCTTCTAGCCATACCAATTCATACCACCAATGGATGGGTGTCACAGCAAAAAAGCAGTCAGCTGACACTCTCAGCCAACCACTGCCATCCATCTCTACTCATGCTAAGGCTTCCTCATTAGCCTGAGCAGCACAGAGGGGATGGACTGCTGGGGACTCTCGTTTAGCATTAAGAGATGAAAAACAGTTTTGCACTTAATGGAATATGGCACTAGGGACTTCTATAACCACTTCAATGAGATGACACAGTTACAGTGCCCACAGTGTCCATTTAATGTGTGTCTCTGGGATACATGGTTTTATGATTGACCAAGGTTTCTGCTTTTTTCCAGTGATGTCCTGCTATCGATATGAGTAGCCATTTGCCCGATCGCTGTGGTTAACATGCTTGGTAATCCCACATTTGAGAAGACAGTCCTGATTTTGGGGGTCACGTCCTGCCATCCCACTCTTAGTCTCTGGTTTTTCCAGTGACTATATTAATGTACTACATCATTTTTGTACTACTGTTTAGCAGATATTGAGTGGCAAAAAACCTGGTCCTCGGGCACCTGATGTCTTGCTCAACAATTACTAATGTGGATTCATATTACCGAATTAGCAGTATAAAGTTAATCTGTATTTTGACGGCAGTGGGAGGCTAACTCATCTGCCGATAGCTTGGAGCAAAGAAGGCCGACAGCGCCCATAGACAGCGTACACTATAATCACTGCAACAAGCTGTGGTGGTAATGGTGAGTAGAGTTACTCTTTAAGTAATTAACTCACCAGCTTTACATCTAAAGGTTTCTATTAAAACCATCTTATCAAAAAGTCCAAACAAAACAATGACGCTTTAACAAGTACAAAGTGAACCCTATTTCTTTATAGCTAGCTGTGCTGATGTAACAATTCTGTGGAGTACACAACTTTAACGATTGTAAGTGAAGATTATGTCCAGCTGTCTCAGTGCTCCTAGCTGTCCCTCTGATTTCTTTTTATTGCACGCACTTCAAGATAACGCCACCTAACTTATTCAGTTTCACAAGGCAAATTATGTTTATAACCCCATACTGTACAGATAGTGATGTCATTCGTGAAACCATTCACCGAAATGAAAGGGAATGATGTATGAATCACCACAGTAAGAGATTAGTAAGAGTTACTGCAACCAAAAAACAGTGAATTACAAAAACAGAGTCAGAGTAACTTTATCTATACTACCTCCTCCTCCCCCCCCCAAACTAAAGAATATAGCAATCTTACCTCTGTGCCGAGGACAAGTTCTCCTTTCAGTCGTATCCTTCTTGGCTGACGTCACTTATCCTCGACGGAGGGCGATGGAATATCAGGAACACTATGGATGTTGACATGACATTGTTGGCTGTCTGATGCCAGCACGAGGTGCATGCTGACATCAGACACAAAATTTGCACAGAGTTCACATTAGGTCCAATTATGCGGCTGTAGTGGAAGTTACACCTCCGACAGCAGAGACGGTAAACTCTGTATGTTCAACGTTTCACAGCAAAACACTGCACATACAGACTCAGGGCGTTATGGTGACTTCAAATCAGTGAAGTGGTCATGGTGCTTGGATTAACCCTTTAACTCAAATCTTATCAGAGCTAACTTCATAGCAGAGACTGAAATAACTCAGGCAGCAGTACTACCCCAACTTTATCACCACTCCTTAACCCTCACACATCCCTTACACTTACACTACCCCTAACCTTCTACTCAAACAAGACCCAAACACTTGTATTACACTAACACTTACCCAAACATAACCTTTATCTAAACACTTTCAGTGACTTTATGATTAAGACCAACACATTAACCCTCATATTATGTTCCAGGAATACACGGATCACTGTTATGTATCTTTGCTCGCACATGTTGTGTTTCTTATAATAATGTCTTTTTCTCGGGCGCATAGACTGTAACTTCCTTCCCTTTATGGTAATGTAAGCTATGAAGCTATGCGTGCCGTTTGGCAATATATAATACATTTATGTATTCATTATATTTTCACCGTAGCTATGATACAGTCAGGGGCTGTTTGTGCAGATGTATAAGGTGCACTCTGACCTAAGGATTGTAAGATCTACATAGTACGTAATATTATTGACTTATACAGTGAACTCTGGTCAGCAGATAGCAAGGTGAAAATAGCCGCCTCGATAACAAATGTATTAAGTGATTTATTGCAATAATTAATAACATTACATCACCACTCGCAATGCAAACAAAATAGTGAATTAGAACAAGCCTATATATGGCATGCACCTTAGTACCAATATATTCATACAAAACTAATTCCAACACCATGATTTAACACAAATATTATTATTATTATTATTATGGAGGGAGAGTACCTATTGGGGGCTTAAACCCCTCTGTCCCTCTTTTCTATCCCTCTGTCCCTCTTTTGTAGGAGCTCCATATTGATGATGTGTCTGAGTGTATAACAGAGCTCCACAGCAACAATACTCCCAGTAATGTGTCTTTAACCCCTTAAGGACACATGACATGTGTGACATGTCATTATTCCCTTTTATTCCGGAAGTTTGGTCCTTAAGGGGTTAAAGGGACACTATAGTCACCAGAACAACTATAGCTTAATGTAGTTGTTCTGTTGAGTATAATCATTGCCTTCAGGCATTTATTTATTTTTTGCTTGTTTATTTTTTATTGAAATGTTTTTTTCTTTTTTTTGATAGAATACAAAAAGACAAATATGTCACATAGACGGGCAAGATGCCACAGACAAAAAGGCATTTTAACCCAGAGATAACATACCATACAATTACACACATCATTTAACCCCTTAAGGACAGAGCTTCAGAAGCTTGTCTTTCACTTAATGACAACGGCATTTTTTGCATTTTTTGCTATTTGCGTTCAACTGCAATTTGCTTTTTACTTATTCATTGCACCGACACATATTATATACCGTTTTTTAAAGGACAGAAAGGGCTTTAATTTGATGTAACACATATATATATAAATGCTTATTTATTATTAAAAAAATACAGAAATATGCAAAAAAAATGAATTTTTGTATGTTTTTTTTACAGTTTTTGCAATAATAATGTGTACATAATTAGTGCAGGTTAAGGAAAGTAATTAAAAATAAATTCATTTAGTTGTTCTGAATTACAGAATATATAATGTGTCTGGGATTTTCAGTTTTTTTTGGTAGTTACAGGTCACAAAGCACAAGGAGTAAAATACACTTTTTATGTGGAGCGATTTTAGAATTTGGTATGTTTGTCTTGTAAGCCTAATAGCCATAAAAGAAAACAAAATTGCCACACAAAAGTATATATTTATATAAAGTAGACATCACAGGCTATTTACCTAAGGTTGTTTTGACACTTTCTACGTAGCCATTTTACCGCCAACCTCTGCTAAATATTGGAGTAAAATTGTGTGTTTTTGGGTTTTCGCACACAAACTTATAACAAAGAACTTCTCATGTGTATTTTGTAAAGTTGGTGTGTGCTATTCCTGTACAAAGTTTTAGTATGTGTTCAGTTACTTCTGCTGAGTACAACGGTACCCCCATTGTATGTCTTTGGCACTATTTCGTGAAGCTACAGTGCCATATAGGAGACCTGTCCTTTTCAGTATTCACAGTAGAATTTTGAGAGACGGATTTAATGAGCCTATGCTTCCATTTGGGGTATTATAACAGTCTGTCTGTTCGAAAAAAAAACCCAAAGGCCTACCATTTGTAAAAGTAGACACTCCAGGGTATCTCATAAGGTGCATATTGTGCCTTAACATGCCCCCATTTTTTTACCAATACATGCCAAAGTATGTGGTAAAAAATAATTTTGTGCATTTTTTACATATGGATTGCATTTGTGCTGGGCATTTTGTATATTTCACATGTGCCACTAAGTTCAAACCCCCCAAATTATGTTCAGCTAAGTCTTCTGAGTAAAATGACACCCCCATTGTATGTCTTTGGCACTAGTTCGTGAAGCTACAGTGCCATATAGGAGACCTGTCCTTTTCAGTACTCACAGTAGAATTTTGAGAGACGGATTTAATGAGCCTATGCTTCCATTTGGGGTATTATAACAGTTTGACTGTTCAAAAAAACCCCACAAAGGCCTACCATTTGTAAAAGTAGACACTCCAGGGTATCTCATAAGGTGCATATTGTGCCTTAACATGCCCCCATTTTTTCACCAATAGTTGCCAAAGTATGTGGTATAAAATAATTTTGTGCACTTTTTACATATGGATTGCATTTGTGCTGGGCATTTTGTATATTTCACATGTGCCACTAAGTTCAAACCCCCCAAATTATGTTCAGCTAAGTCTTCTGAGTAAAATGACACCCCCATTGTATGTCTTTGGCACTAGTTTGTGAAGCTACAGTGCCATAAAGGAGACCTGTCCTTTTCTGTACTCACAGTAGAATTTTGAGAGACGGATTTAATGAGCCTATGCTTCCATTTGGGGTATTATAACAGTTTGACTGTTCAAAAAAAACCCACAAAGGCCTACCATTTGTAAAAGTAGACACTCCAGGGTATCTCATAAGGTGCATATTGTGCCTTAACATGCCCCCATTTTTTCACCAATAGATGCCAAAGTATGTGGTAAAAAATAATTTTGTGCGTTTTTTACATATGGATTGCATTTGTGCTGGGCATTTTGTATATTTCACATGTGCCACTAAGTTCAAACCCCCCAAATTATGTTCAGCTAAGTCTTCTGAGTAAAATGACACCCCCATTGTATGTCTTTGGCACTAGTTCGTGAAGCTACAGTGCCATATAGGAGACCTGTCCTTTTCAGTACTCACAGTAGAATTTTGAGAGACGGATTTAATGAGCCTATGCTTCCATTTGGGGTATTATAACAGTTTGACTGTTCAAAAAAAACCCACAAAGGCCTACCATTTGTAAAAGTAGACACTCCAGGGTATCTCATAAGGTGCATATTGTGCCTTAACATGCCCCCATTTTTTCACCAATAGATGCCAAAGTATGTTGTATAAAATTATTTTGTGCGTTTTTTACATATGGATTGCATTTGTGCTGGGCATTTTGTATATTTCACATGTGCCACTAAGTTCATACCCCCCAAATTATGTTCAGCTAAGTCTTCTGAGTAAAATGACACCCCTATTGTATGTCTTTGGGACTATTTTGTGAAGCTACAGTGCCATATAGGAGACCAAGCCATATCAGTTTTTACCAAACTTTGAATTTTGACGCTGGGCCTATGTGCAATTTCCAAGCATCTTAGCATGTTTTAAATTCAAACTACCCCACAAAGGCCTACCATTTCTTAAAGTAGACACTCCAGGGTATCTCATAAGGTGCATATTGTGCCTTAACATGCCCCCATTTTTTCACCAATAGATGCCAAAGTATGTGGTATAAAATTATTTTGTGCGTTTTTTACATATGGATTGCATTTGTGCTGGGCATTTTGTATATTTCACATGTGCCACTAAGTTCATACCCCCCAAATTATGTTCAGCTAAGTCTTCTGAGTAAAATGACACCCCTATTGTATGTCTTTGGGACTATTTTGTGAAGCTACAGTGCCATATAGGAGACCAAGCCATATCAGTTTTTACCGAACTTTGAATTTTGACGCTGGGCCTATGTGCAATTTCCAAGCATCTTAGCATGTTTTAAATTCAAACTACCCCACAAAGGCCTACCATTTCTTAAAGTAGACACTCCAGGGTATCTCATAAGGTGCATATTGTGCCTTAACATGCCCCCATTTTTTCACCAATAGATGCCAAAGTATGTGGTATAAAATTATTTTGTGCGTTTTTTACATATGGATTGCATTTGTGCTGGGCATTTTGTATATTTCACATGTGCCACTAAGTTCATACCCCCCAAATTATGTTCAGCTAAGTCTTCTGAGTAAAATGACACCCCTATTGTATGTCTTTGGGACTATTTTGTGAAGCTACAGTGCCATATAGGAGACCAAGCCATATCAGTTTTTACCGAACTTTGAATTTTGACGCTGGGCCTATGTGCAATTTCCAAGCATCTTAGCAGGTATTAAATTCAAACTACCCCACAAAGGCCTACCATTTCTTAAAGTAGACACCCCAGGGTATTTCAAAAGGTATATTCTAAACCTTAGTGTAGGATAATTTTTTTGTTAGTTTGTACCAAGTCTAGTTGCAATTAGCATTTTTTCTGCCTTTTTGATACACACTTGGAGATGTTACTGTATATTTTGCTATCCTTATGTGTGCTACGGCAGTATAACACCTAATATGTTGCTCAGCTATGTCATCTTAGTGCAATGATACCCCCATATACAGAATAGTTGGGGTAAACTTATCCGGGGGTAGTACACAGTTATCTGCGTCCCGGGCAAAGCTGTCATGGATTCCGAAACCAAAACACAGACAGACCACAAAGAGAGAGAACACAGAGAGAGAAACTTGTAATACCGGTCCTTAGAATGGCCGGGCTATACAAGCAGAGAATTGTCAAGGTACAAGCCGAGGTCAAAGGAGTAAAGAGAAACGGAACAACGATAGGACAAGCCGAGGTCAAGGATCAGAGAAGACAGGATAAACGGTAGACAAAGCCAAGATTCGGTAACCAAAAATCACACCCCAAAACTGGTCTACTTATTCGGCCTGGGTGTGAAAAATTTTAAAACAATGGCCAATACATAGGCCGGGCTGAGAGGGGCAATCAGGGCAGTAATAGCTGGTCTCAACTCTTACGCCCCTCTTGTAACACACCCTGCACCTTTTCTGGGGGTTTTGTTTTTTAGGGGTTGGTGGAATCTTAAAGCAGAAGTGACCTGCCTCCATTCTTCTGCTAGGCTCCACTGATGGTCTCCTTGTGTGGCATTCTAGCAGCTTAGAAATTAGCTCAAACTGGAAAGAAAGAAAAGTGCTTTTCAGCCCAGCATTTGCCTTTTTAAAAATAACAAAGGCATTGTGGATTGCCATCTGCAAAAGGTATATGCCCACTTTTTTATACCATGCCCTGGTCTTTCTCATGATCAAATATGGCTGCATCAGTTGATCGGACAGGTCAACGCCCCCCATATGCCGATTATATTGCCGTATGCAGACTGGCACCCGTTTATATTCGTCTCTGCCACGAACTGCGACCCTCCGAGTGTTTTCACCATGGATGGTGGTTAAGATGAAAACATCCTTTTTATCCCTGTACTTGAGTGCCAGCAGTTCATTCTGGCAGAGAGCTGCTGTTTCCCCCCTTTTCATTTTTTTGTTTGCCAGAGCCTTTGGGAAACCTGTGCGACTCTTCCGAATAGTGCCACAGGCCACGGTCTCGAAGCAATACAACATTTGTAACAGTGGGATGCTATTATAAAAGTTATCGATGTATAGATGATAACCTTTATTAAGTAGTGGCATTATTAAGTCCCAGACAATTTTTCCACTTGTCCCTACTATATCTGGGCAACCTGGGGGATCAAGGTGGCTATCCCTTCCTTCGTATACACGGAAGGTGTATACGTAGCCACTGCCACTTTCACATAGTTTATAAAATTTGATCCCATATCGGGATCTTTTGGATGGGATATATTGTCTAAACCCCAGTCTTCCCTTAAACTTCATTAGGGACTCGTCAATGGAAATGTTTTTATTGGGGGTATATATAGCGGCAAATTTACTGTTAAAGTGGGCAATTAAAGGGCGTAGTTTGTAAAGAAGATCATACTGCGGATCACCTTTTGGGGGGCACTTGTTGTTATCACTAAAGTGCATAAATCTTAGTATGTCTTCATATCTTTCCCTTGTCATTGTCTCGGCAAAAATAGGAGTATTGCAAATAGGATGTTTAGCCCAATACATCCTAATTGTGGGCTTTTTAATTAGCCCCATTAACATGGTCAGTGCCCAGAATTGTTTAAATTCTGGCACACTGGTTGGGTACCATCTCTCTTTCCTAGAGATAAGAGAGTCTGGATTGCGTGCCAGATATTGCTCCGCATAGAGATTAGTCTGGGTGACTATCTCCCCAAAAATCTCATCCCCCAAGAACAGCTGCATAACATCCAGCGCACTATAGGCAGACAGGTCCGCCTGTATGCCAGGATTGCCTGTAAACACTGGGATGTCTGGGGAAAAATTATTAGGGGGTACCCAGTCATCTGCGCCATGGTCAGCATTAGGGGAATCGTAGGATTTCTCCTGATGGTCCTGCAGTATCTGGCACATAGTCCATGTCCCCTGCATCCCCTGCGTCACTCCCTGCTTCACTGTCTGAGGCAGTGTCAGTCGCCTCTGAGTCTGCCGCTAACAGGGCATAAGCCTCCTCCGCGCTATACTTTCTAAACATTGTTAATACAGCTAACACAGCTAACAAAACTCTAACAAAAAAAAAAATATTTTTTTTTTTTTTTTTTTTTATACCCTAATTCCCACTAAATTCCACCCACCAAAATAACTAAATCACAAATTAATAAAATCAAATAATAAAATTTAACCCCTTAGGGTTACAAAAAAACTAAAAATTAACCCTTGAAAGTAAAAAAAAAAAAAATAGATCACAGTAGAGTACTGTGACCTGTATATTGATCACTGCTAGCAGTGATCAAGCAGCAGGGAAAGGGTTAATTTTTTTTTTAACTCCACAAAAGTGAATTTTATACTTAAGTATAACTCTGCAATAAATCAGGGACACAATGTAGCACCGATCCGTCTCTCTCCACTTCACAAACCCACACGAGGTGGAGGGAGGCGGACTGGCTATCACAGCGATCACATGGGCTGGGATATCCGGATTTGCTGCTGCCGGTCTGCCCCTGACTCGGAGGGACCCAGCAACAGCATTAACCCCGCGATCGCCGGCACTGCGCGATCGCGGCGTTAATTTTAACGCGTGACGGACGAGGTCCGTCACTCGTCATTAACGCATTCCCCTGAGTGACGGACCTCGGCCGTCACTCGTCGTTAAGGGGTTAAGACATAAAATGTCAATTTACATTATTAAATTCAATAATAGCAGAAAATAGCCACAACCGCATCTACACAGGAAGACAAAGATGGGCTATAGCTAGTAGACAGGACACACACAATTGGTCTTACATGGAAAAAAAAAAAGTCAAATTACCCATGAATAAAGTTGTTTTAATATCTACTAAAGGATCGGAGAGCTCATATGAAGCTATCCTAATCTTGCTTTCAAACCAGCTTGACAGAAATTGATATGCCTATTACCCGAATTCCAACCCTTTACCAGTCTGTAATGTCTACAATAAATTTAGAATAATACTCACAAAGTCCCTCATTATGGAAGTTATTACTCAAAAGTAAGCCCCTCTCCATCTCCAGTTGGTATAATAGTTGTGCTTTAAGTTGGCCTTTTTTGGGATCTCCATATTTTTCCAAAATCTCGCAATTAGAGTTTTAGTTGCCATTAAACAGTGGACCAGAATCAATTTTAAATTACCTTGTATTTCTGAGCCAAAAAGATAGAGTAGTGCAAGATCCGCTTTAAACTCAGGGCCTTCAGGCATTGTTATGCACACACTGCCTTTCTCTATCATCTATCTCCAAGTGGCTACTCCTTAGATGGCCACTGGAGGTACTTCCTGGCTCAGGGCTGCACAGTAAGCAGCAGTGCCGTTCAGCGTCTCCACGCTCTGCATTGGGATCGACGGATTGAGGGGAACTTCCATGTATAATTGTATTTGTTGCGGCGTTCGGTCAGTTCAGCTGGGAGCTGAGCGGTATTCTCTCAAAAGATGCGCTCAGACCCCAGCTATCTACTGAACGTTCGGTTAAGTCTGTATACCGAATAAAACTCAGAAACTGTATTTTAAAGTAAATTGTCAGTTTTGCTGCACGAGGGGATAATCCACTTAACCGTCCATTTTAGTGGGAGTATCCTTCTCGTGCAGCAAGGCCTGTTGGGAGAATTATATTGCATAATGGGATAAATCCCCTGAAACCTCTGTAAGGAAACCCCTTGCATGGGGAACTGTATAAATATGCAAGCTTGTGAATAAAGCCAGTTAGTTGACTCCCAAACTGTGTTTCGTCCGGTTATTGGGAGGATTGGGATATTGCCTTACTTTTCAGCGCTGACTGTGGATTTACCTGTGGAACCAGCGGAGACCGTGGATTCTAATACTGCACTCCGCTACATCCATTATCATCTGTCAGCAACCCTTACCACTGATCTATTTACACATTCACATGGATAGAAAATCGAGGTCTAAGAACTATGCTGCCAGAAGCGATCTTGTGCTTGCGCAGTGAGATACCATAGACATCTAGAATTACATTTATTTTCTGATTTTATCTTTATGAAAAATTCAAAGGTGACAATGCTGCTTTAAATAAAACTTTCTATCGTAACGAAAAATAAAGAACCCTACTAATGAATTACCTGTTCACTTTAAGTCTGTTGCAACATGCAGTCTTTGGGTCTGTTAAGAAAGATTTATTTTATTTCGCGTGTAGCGTGCTATAGTTCTGCTGACTTAGAGATTAACCTCTAAAGGGTTGACATTGAATCTTGCTTGCGTACAGGAGGCTGAAATTCCCAGACGAGATTGCACACTCACACCATGACCGTTTAACTATCTGTCCAACACAGAACCAGAAGGGAGAGATATACCACGTTCAATTTTGTATCCACCCGTCCCATGTGAAATAAGTGTACAGTAATACATTAGGACTGATTTTTCAGCACGTTTATGTGACCTAGTATTTAATTTTGAAATTAGCTTGTTGACCCATTCTGCTTTCCTAAACATAATAATTTCGATACATAATAAAACAATTCTGCAAAACACCTTAATTAAACTCATCTGCTATCATTAGAATGTTCTGGGCACTGGCAACCTTCGGCTCTGCAGATGTTTTGGACTACACCTCCATGATGCTTTGCCAGTATTATGTGTGTAAGAGCATTATGGGGGATGTAGTCCACAACATCTGGAGAGCCGAAGGTTGCCTATCTAGCCCAATGGAGGCTGACTGTAAATAGCTTAAGGAGCGGAGAGCCAGATGTGGGCCTAACCCAGAGGTTAATAATATTTATTGACTAAACTTGCAATTGTGAATAAGCAAGTGAATGTTGTAACTTGGGCCAAAATAACTGTCTTGACAATTCTTTTTTTTTTTCTGTTGTATCTATTTTAACCTACAATTTGCAATGGCATTGTCATTTCCTGGTTTTGTGGGAAAAACAAAAACCCAAAACAAATGATCTATTTTTAAAATGTACATTATCTGCTGTTAAATATATATGCTTATATAAAAAAAAAAAAAAACATACATAATACTCATTTTGTGAGTGAAAAATATTAAATGTTTGCTTGAGTGAAATATAGATTTACTTTTTAAATTTGTGTGTGCTGTATTATTTAAATGCACCGATTATTGCAAACATGTTTTAATCAATAACGATAGCATATAAGGTGTCTTATTCAACAATTTCCTACTTCTTTTATCATGTAGAGCGACCACGTACACTGTAGTGCAGTATAATAAGGATCTTTGAATTTAGAATTTTAGGCTCTTAGTTCAAACCAATAATTTTACCTCCATTTACATCACTCTCACTGTCCTGCTTGCGTACATTTGGATTTCCCAGACAGACATGCACACACCCCTTGACATTTTAATTATCAGTACAGCGCAGATACGTCTGCAGAGTTTAAAAACATGCTGGTTACTTGTGATTGACTGCGCCTGTCATCTGCCTTGATTGGCAGATCCCTTCTGCTAGCGTACCGTCTCTGTCTTCTGTGTCTCTGTTTGACATTATTATAATGCTCATCTCTTTGTTCCGTTAATTACATCGCGGGAACGAGTGATATAATTTTCCTCCTCTCTACTTGTTTTTTTTCAGCCAGCATGGGATCATCAGCATGTGACAGCGGATTAAAATACCATAGGGAAAAATGCAGATTATGTTTTGTTAAAAGGATGAATCAATGGACTTTGAAGGTTGTGTCTGTCGTTTTGGGCCAGTGTTAATAATTACATAATAGACAGCATACGAAGACGGATTATTGCTTCGGACAGAATAAAGTTGGGTGAAATAAAGTTATCGCGAATTTACGCAAAGACCGTGTACTGTAACTATATAAAAAATAAAAAAAAAAGATTTGTGGAGGAAATATCACCAGTTTAAGGTGTTTACTCAGTAAACAATGAATTGTGATAAATTTAGGACAAAATAATGATGGTTGTATATTTTCCATGCTCTATATTAGGTTGTTTTTTTTAAGAACAATTTATACTTTCAGGAAAATAACAACTGCATTTATTGGGTATATGGGTACAGAAGAATTATTTACTTTGATGTGAGTGCCTAGCAATTTTCCACAGGGCCAGGATATGTATTAGAGGAACACGTTAAGCACCATAACCACTACAGTGCACAGTAGTGGTTATGGTGCGAGAAGGGTCCTGACGCCCTCCCAGGGCTAGCAGTCAGATTGAGGGATGCCCGTTTTCTTGTCAGTTGTTATGTGTTACTATATCTTGTTTCGTATTGCGGTTTTTACTAGTTTGTGTACTTTATAATGTTTTTATTGTTACATTCCCAGATGTAGTCTGCCTAGTTCATACTGTTTTGACATCTTCAGTTTGATCACCTTTACACACATTTCTCTGCTTTGCTGATAAGGTTCCAGATCAGTCCGGCTGTCAAATTAAGCAAACGCTTCCTGCGTCACGTCTGTGTGTCTCGGTGGTTTGGGAAATTTTATTCATGATCTCGGTACAACTGGTTTCGAATTTTGTCAGTGGGGCAGAAGTCGGAATAAGAGACACAAACAAGCTTTTGTGTTCTTAGAAAAGCGATATAATATATGATACATCTTGGGCAACATTTGGAGATAAGTTGAAAACATGATAATTCAGTTGTCTTCGGAACATGTAATGCAAATAAATCTTATTGGGTTATTCATGAAACCTAGAAATGGAGCGTATTGCTAAGGGAACTGCAAATTTCAAACTGAGCTGGAAAAGTTCTACAAATTAGCAATTTTCCAGATCTGCTCTTTTTGCCTAAAGTTTCAAATTCCATAATCAGTTCTCCACAATTTGCAATGGAAATACAGAAAATTATTTCCTTCTTTATTTCTCATATTTCAAATCAAGTTGACTATTATAGCTTCAGAAACAGCCAAAAATATTCAGCAGTTGGTGTTTATTAGTAAAGATATTGCTCTCTCCTGGTGCTCCTCCTACCTCTCCCAGCGCTCTTTCAGTGTTTCTTTCTCTGGCTCTGCTTCTCCCCAACTCCTCTCTGTTGATGTCCCCCAAGGTTCAGTCCTTGGTCCCCTACTGTTCTCCATCTATACTGCCTCCCCTGGTAAACTCATTAGCTCCTTTGGCTTCCAATATCATTTCTATGCGGATGACACGCAAATCTACCTGTCCTCTCCTGATCTCTCCCTGTCCTTCTTGACTAGTGTCTCTGACTGCCTCTCTGCTATTTCTAACTGGATGGCTGCCCACTTCCTTAAACTCAACTTGACCAAAACTGAAATTCTGGTCTTTCCTCCCTCAAGTGTTGTTACTCCTGTGTCTGTCTCCCTCCAAGTCAACGCTGCTACCATCAGCTCCACCACGCAGGCTCGCTGCCTAGGTGTTCTCTTTGACTCCGACCTCTCCTTCAAGTCTATCGCCAAATCCTGTAATTTCCATCTCAAAAACAAAGCGCGCAATCGCCCATACTTAACGCCAGATGTGACTAAGGTTCTGGTCAATTCCACTGTCCTTTCTCGCCTTGAGTACTGTACTGCTGTTACAGTCCATAATGAATGCGGTGGCGAGGCTCATCTTCCTGTCTGCTGAAGACTTACGTCTATCTTCTGTCCGTACTCCCACCTCTGATGCTCACCTTCAAGACTTCTTGAGGGCTGCACCGTTCCTGTGAAACTCGCTTCCCTCCTCCGTTAGATGCTCACCCAGTCTCCACTCCTTCAAAAAATCATTAAAAACCCACTTCTTCATAAAAGTGTATCAATTAAACTGTTAATAGCTCACAACTGATTCCTCTCTTGCAACTGTCACTAGTCTAATACTTTTTGTGTTTTGTGCCACTTTACCCCACTCCCTCTAGCATGTAACCAGTGGCGTACATACCAGGGTCGCAGGGGTCACAGCTGCGATCGGGCCCGGCCCACCAGGGGGCCCGGCCGCCCCTGCAACCCGGTATGTACCCACTGGGCCAGCCTCTTATCCTGGGGGGCTCAGGAGCTGGCCACCTCCAGGCCCCCCGAGGCTGGCCCTGCTGTCACCCCACGGCCGGTCCTGCGGGTGCGCCAGGGAGCACTCTCCCCTGAGTGCTTCCTCTTCATCTCCCTCGCGCTCTGCACTGATACCGGAGCCGGAACATGACATCATCTTCCAGCGCCGGCATCCCTACACTGTGCGCGAGTGAGCTCAAGAGGAAGCACTCAGGGGAGAGTGCTCCCTCACGCGCCGGCCAGCCTGCCTCCCCGCCCAGTAACCGGCTGCCCAGGTGCCCAGCAGCACCACTGGACCCCAGGGGATCCCCTCAGCACTCCAAAAGGTAAGGAGGCTGGGGGGATTACATTTAAAAAAAAAAAAACATGTGTGAGTGTGAGTGTGAGTGTGAGTGTGTGTGTTAGTGTGAGTGTGAGTGTTAGTGTCAGTGTGTGTGTTAGTGTGAGTCTTAGTGTGTGTGTTAGTGTGAGTGTTAGTGAGTGTGTTAGTGTGTGTGTTAGTGTTAGTGTGTGTGTTAGTGTGTGTGTCTGCTAGTGAGTGTCAGTGAGTGTGTCTGTTGAGTGTGTGTCTGCTAGTGAGTGTCAGTGAGTGTGTCTGTTGAGTGTGTGTCTGCTAGTGAGTGTCAGTGAGTGTCTGTTGAGTGTGTGTCTGCTAGTGAGTGTCAGTGAGTGGGTTACTGTGTGTGTCTGTTACTGAGTGTGTTTGTGTGTGTGTTAGTGAGTCTGTTTGATGTCTGTTAGTGAGTGTGTGTTTGTCAGTGAGAGTATGTTTTGCAAGTGAGTGTGTATGTATGTCTGTCGCTGAGTGTGTCTCTGTCAGTAAATGTGTGTGTCTGTTAGCTAGTGCGTATGCGTCTGTTCGTGAGAGTGTGTGTTTCTTCAGCACTTACCTTTCTCCAGCGCCGGACTCCCTTGGATCCCTCCGCCTCTCAGTTCTGAATGCACATGCACGGCAAGAGCCGTGTGCGCATTCAAACTGCCCATAGGAAAGCATTACTCAATGCTTTCCTATGGACGTTCAGTATCTTAGAATCGCGGAAGCTCCTCTAGCGGCTGTCAGTGAGACAGCCACTAGAGGCTGGATTAACCCTCAGTGAAACATAGCAGTTTTCAGCTGCAGGGTTAAAACTAGAGGGACCTGACACCCAGACCACTTTATTGAGCTGATGTGATCTGGGTGTCTGTAGTGGTCCTTTAAGTGTGTGTGCAACTGCATGCACTGGCGTACATACCGCGGTCACAGGGGTCGCAGCCCTGCGACCAGGTGCCACCGCCATGTGTTGCGGCCCCGGCCCGCGCTGAGTAAGTGCAGGGGGGAGGGCCCACGGATCAATTTTCGCACCAGGGCCCCATGGGTCATGTGTACGCCACTGCCCTCAACCCCTCTGTTCCTGTGTGTCCAACTTGTCTGGTTACAACTACATATCTGTTCATCCACCCATTGTAAAGCGCTGCGGAATTTGATGGCACTATATAAATAATAACAACAATAATAATAATGATAATAATAAATCACTACTCCAAAAGAACAGAAACAATATTTTGGGCCATCAGAGACTTAATCATGCAATAATGTTTTTCAGATAGGCTGGTGAGATAGCTCAGTGTGCTAATGCATCATCAGTAGAATCTGTTCAACCTTTATACCTTCATCCTTCCAAGGTAGATAAAATGGGTACCATTAAATTGGGTAATAGGAGAACAACCCCTGGATTGTTGAAATTTCAAGAAAATTTAACGTTTTAGGACAAAATACATTCAAAGATAGCTGACATTGAAAATATTTCCTACTGAGCTATTCTGGCCAAAAATTCCTAGCAATTTTACCATTAGCGAATAAACAAAATAAACACCTAAAGCGATTTGTTACCCTTTATCAAGAGGTCGTTCTCCCAACTCTAAAAAGGACGAACAAGTGTTTTCCCTTCAGTCCAATATCTGTTTCACAAGAAAACAGTTTATTTGTTGTCAATAATGTAGATGTTTCAGTATGTACACGTATCCTATATGTGATCGCCTTGTGATTAGGCGGTTATTTAATCTCAGTGAATTTAAAATCTATTGCTCCAAGTAAGTATTGAAAATATTTCATTTGGTTTTATAATTTCACACCTAGTCCTCGGGGCCAAAATACTTTGGTTAAAGTACTTATACATTTATGTCAAGTTTAAATATTTATTTTAAATATATAATATGTTATATATTTACATTAAAAATACAATGTAAAGAATTGCATTGAGAAACGGCAGTGTCTACTAGACAGCCACTAGAGGCGCTTCTTGCAGTCTCATGGAGTTTGACTTCGTGAAACAATGCTGGACGTCCTCACGCCTTGTATGAGGAGGCAATGCTTTCCACTCGGGATGGCCTCATGCACACGCAGCGCTAACCGCGCATGCACTTTAGATCCTACCTATCGGCTGATAGGTAGCAGAGGAGGATCCTGTCCTAGCGCCACCGGTGCTGTAAGCCGGCATGTTAAAAAAAAAATAATAATTTTTAATGTTTTGCAGCTGAGGGAAGAGGGAAGAGATGGTGGGGTATGGGGGCAGAGGGACACTTTAGTGTTAGAAATACATTTTTGTATTCCCAAGACTAATGTGTTCCTTTAAGATTTTTTAAATGGTTGAATGGGATTTGCGGGTGGTTAATGATTAATGATAGTCTGTGACAACTCAGAATTTTTGCTGCATGTGGGAAATCAAACTGCAAGCACCCTTTAAATAGTTGTGTTGCTAATGTAAAATTTACATTATTATTCACATTATTATTCATTAGCTATGCTTCTAGTTTGGATAATTTGGCTTTAAATGTGAATTCATTCATTAGTAAATAACCCTGATGGTGTTTCTGTAATAATTTCACTGGGTTTGTAATTTCTTTTCCCCCTCAGATCTGTGGCACAAAAGAGGAATGCATTTAAAAAAAAAATATTTAATTAAATATATTTAAGATACTGGGATTCTCAATGAGCATCAAGTCTATTTGCCATTCAATGGAAAAGAGATTGACTTGCAGGAATAGGGCTATTCTAGTCACATATAAATAAACTTCAAAAACAGCGTGTGGGGATTAAATGACATGACAGAAGTCTGAATTCCATGAATAATTATTGTTCAATGAGTAATATCAAAAATGCTCCTTCCAATGAAACGTTTGCTAAATTGTTTTCCTGCTCTGTATTAGATGGTGTGTGATACAGAATTAAATTATGCCCCAAATAGTTCTGCAGTAAGCTAACCTTAAAATGAAACCATTACTGACACGTAACAGGGTTGATTTATGGTAACAAATAAGATGCTATCGCTCTCCAATCTACTTCAGAATTTGAACTATATGGGTTCCTTTCAAATCTAAAGCTCAGTACTCATAAATCAGAGATCCTCAACATCTCTGTTCCCTCTGTTCCCTTCTTTGCTTCAATCTTCGTTCCCCTTCAAATGGTGTACTTCACAACCGAAGTATTTAGGGGTTCAGGTCACCTATACCAGGCCATTTTCTCCCCCAGCTTCACACCATACAGACCGATCTGAGGGAATGGGCTTTTTCTCACTTCTCTTGGCTGGGACACATCAGCGTTGTCAAATTGAATATTCTATTGAGAATACCATGCCTCATGCAAACTATCCTGATAAAGATGTGAGACCCACCAACTTTACTCCAATCTCTGTGGTTGGCAATGGGGGCAGCTCCGAGGGAGGCAGTACGGCATCCTCTCGTGGGAGCTACTTTTCATTTGGTTTACTGTTTGTTTCTGTAGCGGTACTTACCTTATCCGGGGGCCGGCCGCGGTCCTCTCTTCAAGCCGCGCGCGGTCCTGCGGCTGCACGAGCCGCGCGCGGCTCATCCGACTGCTCAAACAGGAAGGCGGGCAGTGACCGCGAGAAGCGGTCACGTGTCCCGCATGCAGCTAAGAGCGCGCCGCGAATCTCGGGCGCGCTCTTAAAGAGACAGTGGGAGCCTAAATTGCAAAAAGGCTCCCATTGGCTCCTGTCATGCCAATCACCCCATACACTTACCTGTTGGGGGAGTGGAAGTGACAGGAGCCAATCACATTAGTTTGAAGGCTACTTATACTTACCCTTTTGCCTTAGTTCCTTGCCCTATCGTGGTTTCTGCTACAGTTCCCTTTAGTGCTTGTTGTATTCAGTTGTGTCTCTCGTATTTGACCTTGGCTTTGTATTCTGACTTCGTTTTTGCTTTATCCTTGTCTGTACTGTTTGCCGGCTTGCTGATTCCTGTGTACCAGACCCCGGCTAGTTCTCGTTTACGCTGTCTCTTTGTGCCCTTGACCTCGGATCGCTCCTGACTCTGTACTTCTCCTTTACGTCGAGTCCGGCCACTCTAAGGTCCGGTAGACGTATCTCTCCTCTGTGCTGTCTTCTGTTTGGCTGGATCCTGCGTGTAGGGGTATATACTCGTTACAGTTTCCACATCTCTCTTTCCCCTCTGCCTAATCCCCTCACCCTGGTCCTGCACAATCCAGACTTTAAAGGGGGGCTTTCTTCATTCCCCATTCCCATTCGGGAGGTTCCCCATCTCAAAGCTCCTCTCCAAGGACAAGTTAAAGAACTTGTCTGTAGTCTTACTGACCAACCCACCCACACTTGGGTGTTGCACAATAGGGACTGAATGTGGGATATTCCGCATACAGATTAGGTCTCCCTGGGTCAAGAATAGAAGCCCCACATTCACTACTTAGGGGCAGTTGCCATTAAATTCTGAAATTCACCTTGAATTTGTGGCAATTCTCTCTTTAATGAATAACTCTAAATGTAAATGCTTGCAGATGGCCAAGACTCAACAATAAATGCCGCCTTTCCCATGAACGAGTTTATTATCTACTCTGGAAATGTACTTACTTACTAAGAGTATGTAAGCAGTAGCTCAGTCCAGATATGTGTGGTGAAAATAGCTCTAACTCACATATTGAAGATTGTGGACTTGCTTTCATGAAGTGAGAGAGTTTACAATAGCTATCCCAGCTGTACTGGAAGCAATGCTTAAGAATCTGGATCCTCTTCTATGCCCCATCTTCAAAAATGGAACTCAGTAGCTCGACTATGTTGAAGTGCACAAAGGCATTTCAAGGTTATGAGGTGCTCTGGGGCAAACCTTTTATTTGCAACCCCCAAACTGCAGTTAAATGTTCCCGATCGGATGCAGTTCCTGTGCTCCCGATCCCAGTGTGTGGAGGCTGTGCAGGTTTGTAGTGTTTGGGATGATGATGTCATATTCTATCCTGGTCTCCATCCACACACAGGACTCACTCAGGAAGAAGTTACCTCCAAGGGGAATGATTCCAGAGAGGCACTGTAAAGTAGCGTCATACCATGAGGCCCCGCAATTATAATTAATGCAGAAACACTTCTTGGTCAGCTCAGGAAAATATCTTCTAGTTTAGCTGGGCTACTGATTAGTCAAGCTTTGACAGAGTAGACAACTGGTTGGTAGGACTGGGGTGGAAGACATTGTTACCGTGGCAACATGTCAGTTTTCTTAACTGGGCTTCATAAAATTCTTGTTCTAGTGGTTTACAGACTCTGGCCAATTTTTTTTAAATCCCTAAGTGTAATTCAAATAATTTTATATCTTGTTTTATTGTTATGAAATATTGCAACAATTTACGTTTGTTTGGTATCTCCGAGCAACAAAACGGCCAAACACAAATATCGGTTTCCAAACTGATTGTAAAATCATTAAACTCCATTTTTAGTGTCGGATTCCAAGCCAATGGACACAAAAAGCTCATTCAGATAACGTACTGGCTGTAAGTAGATGACAATGACATACCCATTAAAGTTTAAATAAATCTCATAAAGAGGAGAAGCAAAGGCTAGATTTTATATAATCATTTAGAGACGCCACATGTATTAAATCCTTCACTGCTATCGAACGTCTGACGTAAGGGTTCAGAACACACTCGTCTCAACTGACAGTAACAGTAATTGTCAAACATAGTTCTAGTGCAATGAGAACACCAATTTAATCCAATAATCCCAACTCCATAAATCCGTGGCACCAAAAATAAAATATTATTTCACGTTTAGATTGACCCTACTGGGGAAATTAAACTCTCATGATGCCATCAGGAAATGTATGTAGGGTCACTTCCATGCTCCCAAAATAAATCGTATTTATACATTTAGTACATTGTAATTTTAAAATGTGTTAAATATGGACTAATGGGGACATTCCTTTTTTTAAATTTTTTTTAATTTTTGAATTTTTTTGGAGGGTTGGCTGCGGGGTTGCACGAACACTTGAATTCTGCTGTATGCAAGTGTTATTACTGAAATGTGTTGTGGAGAGCTATTGCTTCTTTTTTTCATTGATATTCTGCTGTATATTTTTATCGTTTGGTAGGTTTGATGTTAATATGTATTCACTCAAACTGGAGATTAGTGCGAGACGTTTACAAAATACTCTTGTAGAATAGTTACCTAATTAAATGGTAAGTGCCAGTTCACAGCCTGTTTGTAGTTTAGTTCTGCGCCAACTAATTATAGGATCAGGGTGGGGTATGTACTGCATTCAGAAACATGTTTAGTAATGTTTATAAGGAAATATATATTTGAGCAAAGTGCTAGGTTTGTAGAAATAGCTGGCTACTAGCCAGTTTATAATCCGAGCACCGTGTGGACAGAAGGTTGCTGTAGGGATCTCTAACTAGTTCGAGTGTCTCTATTTTAATGATGTTATATAATAATACGATGGATACAGTCTTCAAAGATGCCCATGATGATTGGGAGCGACACACCCTCACCATATCAAAGAAGCGATCTGATATGGTGTCTTTTAACCACACATACCATATACATACACAGTAGAATATCAATGAAAAAAGAAGAAGAAATAGCTATCCACAACAAATTGCAGTAATAACACTTGCATATGGCAGAATTCAAGTGTTCGGGCAACCCTACCACCCACCCCAAAAAAAAGAAAAAAAAAGAATAATGCATAATGGGCCCCAAGGAATGTCCTTCCCTAACCACTTTGTAGGGGGGGTATTGGGATATGCAGTAATTTCAGAAATAGGAGACCTCACACTTTGTTCCAATGTAGTTTTACATTTAGACACTACGGGGGTGCAAAGATGTAAAAGGGGAGTAGTCACCAAGGGAATGTGCCTGTAGGGCACACTGGTTATTTTTAACAGTTTGCAGAACGAAATTTAAATTGCCATTTTGGAACCCACCCTTAGAAACCTCGGGTTTCTTTCTGTAAGTGTTGTGCGTGGTGGCTGAGTGTTCTGTGTGTATGAAGACTGAGTATGCGTGTGTGTGCTGGTTGAGTATTGCATATGTGGTGGCTGAATTTAGTGTTTGAAGGAGTTTAAGTGTGTGTGTGAATGGGGAGTCTCAGTGTGGCTGAGGGGGGAGGCTGTTATGTGGTTTCTCAGTGTTGTGGGAGAAGTTTGATGATGTTTGATTAACCCCCCCCCCCCGCTTACCTTTTGGCAGGAGTTGCTCTGTTATCTCTGGTGGACCAGTGGAGGGCATAACCTGGTGGTCACTGGAGACCATTATCTAGTGGTCCGGTGGGGCAGCATTGTGGACTGCGCCTCCACTGGGCGCAGATCACTGTAGGAGCTCTCTCATGGTCTTGGTGCTCAATCAATGACTCAGAGCACTGGCTGCAACATTGAGTCATTAATGGGTCATTAAGAACAGTCATCTCCCTGCTGGCTCAAAAATGTCCCCCTCACAAACAGAACTGAAACTCCAAGCACAGACCAGTGCCCACTAAGCTCCTGTCTAGCTCCATGCCGCCTTACAGGTAGCCCAGCTCTAGTACCTTGCATTATTTTTCAGAGCACACTTTTTTTAATTTCTTTTTTTTTTTTTTATAAATCTCTATCTTTCTTCTTGATTGCCTTATAGTATGAGATCATTATGGAATAAGTCATATAATAGGTGTCTGAACATACTGTTTTGTAAAACCCGCATGCTAAAACGTCATCAATATTATAAGAAATTTTATTTGAATATAGGTAATCCTTCAGAGTTGCAGTATGTGTGTCTCCAGTCCGCTTTAGCTCCTAGGCATTCAATATAGTAAATTGACTTCCTTACATTTCCCCACTCTTCCCATATATAATGAATTTTGAGAGGTGAGAACTTCAGTATTGTTTGAATCATTCTTTATTTTTATGGTTTGTATGTCTTTTTCTTCATCTCTGGCAACATCATTGGGTTGCCATCAGTCAACCAAGAACGTGAGCTTCATTGCACAGATTGAACACAGTTCCATTGCCTAGAAGTGCATTCATGAAATTGGCGATGGTCAAGGTTTCTGGGTTCTATAACTTGGCAGAAGCTGGAAGAGCACCATGAGACCATGAGGAGCATCTGAGCCCAGGGAGGACCAACTAATACTAAATTGTTTGCACCTTTACAATAGAACTGGACTAGGGTACTCCTGGCATTATAACCAGTACAGAGGGCTTATTTGACATTTGGACTAATCCTTTAAAGGACCACTCTAGTGCCAGGAAAACATACTCGTTTTCCTGGCACTAGAGTGCCCTGAGGGTGCCCCCACCCTCAGGGTCCCACTCCCGCCCGGCTCTGGAAAGGGGAAAAGGGGTAAAACTTACCTTTTTCCAGCGGTGGGCGGAGAGCTCTCCTCCTCCGATCCTCCTCTTCTCCTCCCCGTCGGCTGAATGCGCACGCGCGGCAAGAGCTGCGCGCGCATTCAGCCGGTCACATAGGAAAGCATTCATAATGCTTTCCTATGGACGCTTGCGTGCTCTCACTGTGATTTTCACAGTGAGAATCACGCAAGTGCCTCTAGCGGCTGTCAATGAGACAGCCACTAGAGGAAATAGGGGAAGGCTTAACCCATTCACAAACATAGCAGTTTCTCTGAAACTGCTATGTTTATGAAAAAATGGGTTAACCCTAGAAGGACCTGGCACCCAGACCACTTCATTAAGCTGAAGTGGTCTGGGTGCCTAGAGTGGTCCTTTAAGGTGTTACATTGTCTTACTTCTATTCACACAGAGATTTTTAGTCACTTTAAATGCATTTTTCCCCCAATCACATAGCAGCCACAATACAATTATAAATGTATAAAGATGTAGATCAATTTAGATATAAACCAAGTCAGGCCAAAACAGTTGGGTTCAATAAATTATTTTTAACAGATGTTTTATATCCATGAAAAGTTTTTATATAAAAGCTCTGTAGTTGCCACTGAAGTCTTAACGTCAGTACTGCCAATAAAACTCACCGCTTAGTTTTTATGAGATTGTTCAGTTTCATCATCCAACAAAATGATATCACCAACTGTGTCAGTGGACAATTATCAAATGCGCACAGGAGCGTTATAAAGTTTTCATTCGAAGTTAGTTATCATTTATATAATAGTTTATACAACAGTGTTTGCGTACTATCAAGATTACTTTGTCCTGATAAGTTCTGTTAAAGGAACAATATAGTGTTAGGAATACAAACAGTGTCCTAATAACGATTTACATTATTGGGACGGACCCTCAATGAAAAGTGTGTATTAAAAATAGATTAACTAATTTTATTTCCACCATTGTTCCGGTCTCTGTGTGGCTGCCTTCCTTCCCTGGCCTAGATCCTCAATCCTCAATCCTGATTATTTCAGTCAATCCAATGCTTAGAAAGGCTAGGGTGCAAGAAATTGTCACATTTTGGCAAATTCAGGGTATCCATGCACAGTGGAGATGTCAAATGTCAGTCTTGCAATCTTTGCAGCACCAAACCCAGGAAGTCCCTCAAGTGGCTGCTGGAGTGTCAACCACTAGAGGTAGCCTTAAATAGTTGTATAAACACTGAATTCTTTTTTTAGAAAAGGTCGAGTTTACACTGCTGACAAAATATTAAAGAAGATTTAGCTCTGAGAAAACACTTGTATATTAGATATAGGAAGTTTAACAATCTAATTCGGAGTCTTTCTTTCTAATCCAATAAAAAGTAGTGTATTGAAGGAGGAGATGGGAATAGCTCCTTGGGTTTACACTGCCGAGGCTGCACAGACAGGCTATTTACTCCAGAACTACTACATTAAAGGGACACTATAGACATCAAAACAACTTTAACTTAATGAAGCAGTAATAGTGTAGAGAGCATGCCCCTGCAATCTCACTGTTCAATTTTCTGCCATTTAGGAGTTATATCACTTTGTTTCTGTTTATGCAGCCCTAGCCACACCTCCCCTGGCTATGACTGACACAGCCTGCATGAAAAACAAATGGTTTAATTTTCAATCAGAAGGCAGCATGAGAAGAGAGGCTGGATTGAGTGGCTGGCCCACTGCTCATGCTCACTCCCATCAGCCTGAGCCAGCATCACCAGGACCCAAAGCAAGCCTGGACACAAAAGGTACGCTAGGAAGGTGGCTGAAAATATAGACATTTTAACATATATGTGTGTATGCATGTCAGATTGTGTGTGTGTGTATGTGTCAAGGTGTGTATATGTCAGTGTGTGTATCTGTGTCAAGGTGTGTGTGTTTGTGCGTGTCAAGGTGTACATATGCATGTATGTGTGTGTTCACGTGTCAGTGTGTATGTGCATCTTTGCGTCAGGCTGTGCATCTGTTTTTGCGTATGTCAGAGTGTTTATCTGTGTGTCAGGGTGTGTGCATTCGTCGGTGATTGTGTGTGTGCTTCTGTGTGTGTATATATGTAATTATGTGTATCTTTGTGTCAGGTGTGTGCATGTGTGTCAAGGTGTGTGTATCTGTGTATCAAAGCTTGCATCTGTGTGTGTATCTGTGTCAGTGTGGTCACATCTTATTGTGTGTATGCCAGTGTCTATATGAATTTGTGTGTATGGATCAGTTTGTTTATATGTGTATGTATATCTGTGTAAATTTGCATATATGTGGCAGTGTATGTGCATACATCAAAGCAATCAAACAACACAGAATGCAAACACTTCTACAATCTAGCACAAATATTACATACAAACACACCCCTACTTTCAAACTCCGAAATTATTTACAAATGCACTCCTTCACTCACAGAACAATACTACGCACAAATGTGCATCCACATTTCAAAGCCAACATTACATCCAAACACAATCTGTAATGCAATCCAACACAAACATTACACACAAGTACACCCCTGCAATCAAACACAAACATACAAACACTCCTGTATTAAAATGCTAAAATTATACCCATAATTGCACCTAAAAGCCAACACAACATACAAACACACCCCTGCATTCAAACGCGAACACTTGATATATGCACATATACAAACACACATTTGCATTTATTTACTGAAAAGGTAATTATTGTAGAAATCTAATGTGATCACACATTGCAGACTAAATTAACCAAATTGAAAACAATCTGCAACTCAGGAATTTTCCAAGATCGGCCATTTTGGCCTATAAGTTTCAGTTCCTTGTCAAACTTCTAATATTTATTGCTAACCAGCTGTAGTGTTTATTTACTAAAGAGTAAGCTGGAAACAGAATAGCAAAATTCAGGCTAAAATAGCCACATTGTAGCTATAGTTGGGAAGTTTGCAAAATTAGCCATTTAAGTTTCAATTTACTATAAAACATTCTTTATTAAATTATGTCATTATGTGTATTTGTGTTAATTATAGAACTTCGAGACGGCCCAGGGCGTGCACTTTTCCGGGGCCCAGATTGCTCTCAGTCCGTCCCGGCTGTCCCTACTGCTTTCTCACATGCTCACCTGTTGATCTTAGTCCTCATGTTTGTTCTTCTTCACCTCCTCTAGAATAGTCCTCAAAAACCTTGTTTCTTGTGAAGACTTTATAGTTTGTTATCCCTTCTCTGTTAAATCTCCCCACATTAAAATGATATTTTGGAGATGTATAAATGTTTGTCATTTATACATTGCCACTGAATATGTTGGCGATGTATAAATGCGAGCAATAGTAATAATAATGATAATTCCCCAGTAGACAGTGCATGTTATGGCGCTTCAAGTATTGCTATCAGCCAGGATAGAACAAACTCATGAAAGTGCTGTATGGAGTCGTAAGTCCTTCTTCATACAACACTAGTGAATTGATGCAGAATGAAATTTAGCAGTGTATCTTTTTCAACATGTACTCCAATGTTTACACTGTTTAATAAGTGAAGCAGATAGTTGACATATAAATACATAAACCATATGGTGACTGTAGGCAGCCGCCTAAGGTCCAGGGGTTAGACAGGGCTCTAGAACCATTAATTTGCTTGGAGAGAGCAAAAAACAAGTTGCAAGAGAATACGGAGAATGGACAGCAGCTCAAACAGCCTGCCCTTCGGTGGATCCCCGCTCAGATCTCAAGCTGGATTTAGCTCATCCTGTGCCATTACAAAAAGAACCAGGGCCATTTGCATATTAGACTGATCCCAACCAAAAGGGCAGAACAGATCCAAAATGCAGACCAGCTGTCTCTGCACAACAGATACAGCAACCCGAGATGATCGTTTCAACCTTGTTAGGCATCGTCAGTGAGGTATAGCCTGTATTCCTCTAGGCACCGTGAGCAAGGGACCCTCATTTGGATTACCCTTTAAACTTAGAGAAGGCAAAAAACATGTTGCAAGAGAATGAATTATTTTGCTTGACGCCATTCATTTTGGCGCCATTCACTCTCCCTATGTAAAAATTTAACTGGGGGTTAACTATCTACACCGCCTAGGGCTCGGTGGTCTTAATCCTTCTCTGAAAATACATGACATTGTATAAACGGCTACATACAAAAACAAATGAGTAAAACTGGTTATATATATATCAATGACAAGTATGTCCACATAATCAGTAGGCGTATACCACAGTACAAAGTACATTATGTTTGCATACACCTTCTAACTAGCTACATGATGTATTATTAAACAGATAATTTACACCCTGTCAGTTCAGAATATCTTTGGAAAACATAATCCAAATTATCATGTGTGGAACACAAAGCAACGTTCATTGCAGTGTTTAATATTCCAACTGTTCTTCACACATGTGAATGATGTTTATATAAATGTATTGCGCGAAAAAAGAACAGGCTCTACAAGAAAATAGATTTTCGGCGTCTTCACACCCTTAATTAAATTACAGCTCTTATTGATCTGAGGGATGTATAATCAATGTGTTAGTGTGTGTATGTCAGTATGTCTGTGTGTCAGTATGTCTGTGTGTGTATATCAGTATGTCTGTGTGTGTGTATGTCAGTATGTCTGTGTGTGTGTGTATGTCAGTATGTCTGTGTGTGTATGTCAGTGTCTGTGTGTGTGTTAGTATGTCTGTGGGTGTGTCAGTATGTCTGTGTGTGTGTATGTCAGTATGTCTATGTGTGTATGTCAGTATGTCTGTGTGTGTGTGTGTGTGTGTGTGTCAGTATGTTTGTGTGTGTATGCCAGTATGTCTGTGTGTGTGTGTGTCAGTATGTCTGTGTGTGTGTATGTCAGTATGTCTGTGTGTGTCAGTATGTCTGTGTGTGTCAGTATGTTTGTGTGTGTATGTCAGTATGTCTGTGTGTATGTCAGTGTGTGTGTGTGTGTGTGTGTCAGCGTCAGCATGCCTGTCGGTGTGTATGTTAGTATGTCTGTGTGTGTCAGTATGTCTGTGTGTGTCAGTATCCCTGTGTGTGTCAATACATCTGTCAGTGTATGTGTCTGTGTGTGTTTCAGTATATCTGTCAGTGTATGTGTCTGTGTGTTTGTATGTATGTATGTATGTGTGTGTGTCAGTATGTCTGAATGTATATAAGTATATATTTGTGTGTCAGTGTATGTGTGTCAGTATGTATCTGCAAATGTTTTAATATATCTGGCTGTATGTGTATGTGTTAGAAGGTCTGTCATTGTGATTGGGGGTTGGGCATAATTGGGGGATAGGGGCAGGGCCTAGGGGGCACAAGAAAATGCTTTGCCCAGGGTCCTATTCATATTATAGACGGCCCTGAGGACAGTTCAGGACTACACATTTTTGATATTACAGGTTATCAGCGTATGAACAAACTCATACGTTGCAGAGACAGCAAACCACAAAAAAACAAAAATCCTCTGTTTAATGGTTGAGTTTTGTTAAATGCCCCTTTAAAGTTCTGAACATGGATATTTTAGGCACACCTGCAACTTACCTGGGCTAAATAAAATTACTGTTTGGGTTTTTAAGCACTCGTGTATTGCTCTATTTGTGAAGCGTTTAGGAATAGTTTAAAAGAAAGGGGAGATATTGTGTGTAATGCACGCCAGAAAATAGCTTTTCAGGCAGGAAATTGAAATGCAAATTGTGGCGAAACCGACCTCGCCACGTGTCCTTGGAGGGGGCTGATTGCCCGCCTCTTGCCTTTGGACTATGGACCAGACTTTATGGGAATGTGATACCCCAGATAGCCATACCATGGAGCCTATTCATATAATGAAAGACTATGGGAAAGACTTTAGCTCCATGGCAATTGTACTGTGTGAGTAGGATCTGCGCGCTATTCGGTAGTTTTTTGCGCGCAGATCCCAGCTATCTGGGGATAGGTGAAATGTCTGTGTGTTATGTATAAATGTGACTTTATGTATTTTAAAGTGGAGTCTGCCTCTAGTCCTGGATAATTGGATTACTTCTCCAATTAACTCCGGGGCAGAAGGGAGGAAACCAGGGTGCATTGTGGGGATGTTTTTCTGCCAGACAGGAGGGACAAAAGATACTTTTAGTAACTTTTGAACCCCTGGTCGGATTCATGCCATTTTTTAATATGTTGTTCCCCTGAATGGATTGATTGTGGATATGTATTTTTATGTGAATGTGATGTATGGTTTTAAAGTTATGAAAGTTGTGTAAAAGTATATTTTACACTGTATGCATAATGGGATTATGTGTCACACTAAGGGGAGGGGATGTGTGGAAGGTAACATCTATGTCATTGGTTCTTTTATGCCTCCCCCTGGGTGTGGCCTGTATGTGTGAGTTGGAAATAAAAGCCAGGCTGGATGAGCCAGTCCAGAGTTCCTGTTTAACCCTCAAAATGAAGTGTCGTCTCGTTCTTGGGGGGAATTGGATTGTAAGCTGACTGCCAGGAGTGTAAGCGGATTGTATGCTTTTCTTGTTCAGCTGTTCCAGTTCGGAGTGTTATCTTGTATCCAGTTCGGGAGTTTGGTGTTCTGCAGTAGCTGTGCCTGTCTCTCAAAAAGGGGATTATCGCCTAAACAGATTTTATTCCCTTTTATGCTGAAACGGTCCGTTACACAAATTAAAAATTATTTTTAAACCAGTTAATATATTTTAAAGAAGTACATAAAACAAACATACACTGTATAAGCGGTTTATGGTGCTTCAGGATTTAATGTAAAGTTTTCAAGGTGACCAATAAAAGAAACATACAAAATTAATTATTCAAATACAAATTACATCGTTCTCGTGAGCGAGTATCCCTAAGTATTCAAGTTTGTGGTATGTTAGTCTTTAGCAGAACACATTCCACATGTTTCTTGTGCAGCGGAAGGCTGATAATGTTGCTGCTGTAAACAACAGAAAGCACTCTGCATAGGTTGACTGAGTTCTATGCTGTCTGATTTACTGAGGATGACACAACTAAGCATATCTCCCAAATTCTAAAATTAGAATGGGTTTGAGATTAGAAGAGACGAGACCAAATACTGGGTATATGTATAATGTTGCCTATAATGGTCTACTGCTGCAGCAGGTATTTTTTATAAAGTACTCGCACTGTGCATTGTAGGGCGCTAGCTTCATGAGACAAGAGATTCAAATCAGGTCTGGTCTACTGGATCCATCACTGTTGAGTGGTACTTCCTAACATGCTCTTTACTGCAAGATTCAAAAAGTTAGAAACGTGCTAACCTACAGGAGCATGAACTTTCAGGAATAACCAATTATTGTAGAAGATTACTCCTTTTTGAAAGAACCCTAAAAGCTGTTGCGGCCCATTCTCCGAATCCGTGTCTGTTATTACTGAAACTTTGTGATGCAAATATCTAATGACCCGATGGATATCATCCAACTTTATAAGGACCTGGAACATTGAGAGATAGAAATTACAATAAAATGTCTGGTATCTGCAACAAGCCATGAGCTACAAAAAAATAGCATCCAGATGTGATCAGCCGCTAGCATGTGAACGTTAGATAGCACTGTCATATTGTACTCTCGTGTGTTAATTTGTACGATATTCCATTGATGTGTTACTATACCAACAAGGATGTTGTGTGCAAAGACTTTTGCCTTTTTGTCCCCATTTCCCATTTTCTTTTTTGTACCCCAATTTTAAAACCAATAAAAATTGTCAAACTGAAAATAAATTAATAAATAAATATAAAGCATCCAATCTTCAATCCTTGATTTGATGAGTCCTAAATTCTAACAACAACAATTTATTTCCAAATGTTCTTTATGGTAAAAAAAAATGATATGGCGCTGTTATATCATTCAGTTTTAAACCATTTTTAAAGGTTTAATGCTAAACAAGATTCCCCAGCAGGCCATTCTGTCTATACTGTTTGCATTAATGAGGAAACATTTGCTGTGAGCAGCAATGGTTGGCTCTGATTGGCTGAGAGTGCCAACTGAATGCTTTCAGCCAATCACAGTGCCCATTGTGGGTATAAATCTGTACAGCTACACGGAAGTGTATAATATCTGCTTTAGCCACACCTCCACTAGAGGCCGGACTTTGGGTACCTTATTAGGTGTTAAACTGCTCAAAAATGGTTTAACACTTAATGGAGGGACGGTGGCAGAGGACCCCAAGCACTAAAACCTTGAGATGAAATGGTTATAGCGCCAACAGCCTTTTAATAGTAGTTTGTGACTGGGCTACATAGTTGTTTTTTTTATTTTTTTTTATTTTATTGTTCAACATTCACAAATCAATGTTCTGTTTTAGTTTTCTTATTACATCATCTGATTTTTTTCCACCATGTGTTATCACTTTAATGTAACACCCATTGCTATAAATTCCACATCTAATTTGTCTCTTTCGGAAACTTGCGCACTCAATAGTTTCACAATAACCTGATTACAAATGAAATTTCATTGTTACACAACAGGTTATTTTCATGTACAGGATCAAGCTGGAATTAAGCAGCCTGCATGAATTGACTAATGAGTTAAAAAAAGGCCTACCTTTGTTTTTGAGAACATACAGACAATAATAGCAGTGACATAATCTTAATTATAAACTTTATTTTGGACTCAGCAGTATCAACCCCTTATGAACTAATAATAGTATATGTTGTCATAGAAATCTGTTCTTTGAGAATCCTATTCTAAAATGTAAAGACCCAATGCATGGGATTCCCAAAGCCGGATGTTCCATACTGATGTATGGTATAGTTTTTGGAGACCAGGTTGTTAAAGCAGCAAAATTTAATATTTAAAAGACTCTAACTGAAAAAGACCAGCAGAACCATAGTTTGTCTCATTTGTTAAATTCCCCCATATAATCTTTTAAACCGATATTGAATAAGTTGCCGCTATGTAAATGCCAATAATGGTAATTCAATTAAACAAACACAGCACTCCCTTGATCCCCAGGGTGCAACCAGACCTGAGGTAGGCCAACCCCCACTCTGTCGTTTAGAAAGTAGACAACGATCCAGGCAGAGGCGGCTCTAGACTTTATGAGGCCTTGGGCGAAACTCAAACATGAGGCCCCACTAACAAAAAAGTGTCACATATACACATTCATGCACAGTTTACCTGTGTATGTGCCTGAGAGTGTGGCTGACAGAGAGTATCCTTGTGTGTGAATGTATGTCTCTGTGAACATGTTTGCGTTTTTGTCTGAGACCCTATGTGTATGGGGTAGCTGCTTAAAGTGTGTTGTGTGTATGGGGGGGTGATGGTGAGAAGGAGAGGTTGGTGATGGTGAGAGGGGGTGATGGTGACAGGGAGGTGATGGTGTGGGCAGGGGCGTATTAGCCGCGAGGCAAACAAGGCATTTGCCTTGGGCGGCATTTTCCAGGGGGCGGCAAAAAACGCCGCCCCCAAATGCCCAGGGCAAATGCCTTGTTAGCCTTGCGGCTAACTGGGCTGCCGGTCGGGCTGCTGGGCTGGTTGCTGGGCGGGCGGCTGGCGAGGGAGCTCTTCCTCTGAGCTCTCTGCTCAGCTCCCTCGCGCACCGCAGAGTGAGGCTGGGAGCCGGAAGATGACGTCATCTTCCGGCTCCCAGCCTCACTCTGCGGCGCGCGAGGGAGCTGAGCAGACAGCTCAGAGGAAGAGCTCCCTCGCCAGCCGCCCGCCCAGCAACCAGCCCAGCAGCCCGACCGGCAGCCCCACTAGACCCCAGGGAGGTAAAGAAACCCCCCCCCCCAGCATTCCCAAAGGTAAGGAGGCTGGGGGGGTAGGTTAAATTAATGATATATTATATATTATATTATTTATATATTATATTATATATATATTATATTATTATATATATATTATATATTATATTATATATATATATATATATTATATATATATATATATATATAATATATATATATAATATTATATATTATATTATATATATATATTATTATATTATATATATATATTATATTATATTATATATATATATATTATATATATATATATTATTATATATATATATTGTTATATATATATATTATTATATATATTTTATATATATTTTATATATTTATTATATATATTTTATATATTTATTATATATATTATATTATATATATTATTATATATATATTATTTATATATTATTTATATATTATATTATATATATATTATTTATATATTATATTATATATATATTATTTATATATTATATTATATATATTATTTATATATTATATTATATTATATTATATATATATTTATTATTTATATATTATATTATATATATTATATTATATTATTATATATATATTATATATATTATATTATATATATATATTATATTATATATATTATATTATATATATATTATATTAAATTATATATATATATATTATATATTATATTATATTATTATATATATATTATATATTATATTATATATATATATTATATTATATTATATATCAGAGAGTGTATGTGTCTGACAGTGAGTGTGTGTCTGACAGTGAGTGTGTGTGTGTCTGTTAGCTAGTGTATGCGTATCTGTCAGTGAATTTGTGTGTGTGTGTGTGTGTGTGTATTTAGAAGGCGGGACGGGGGGGGGGGAAGGGTTGGTTGGGGGGGCGCGCGCGGGGGGGGGGGGGGCGCCTGAGTTTTGTCCTGCCTAGGGCAGCACAAAACCAGGATACACCACTGGGTGTGGGGGTGATGAGAGTGTGAGGGGGGTAATGTGAGAAGGAGGGGGTAATGTGAGAAGGAGGGGGGTGATGAGGGAATGCGGGGGGCTGATGTGAGAAGGGGGGGTGATGTGAGAAGGGGGGTGATGTAAGAAGGAGGGGGGGTGATGTGAGAAGGAGGGGGTAATGTGAGAAGGAGGGGGGTAATGTGAGAAGGAGGGGGGTAATGTGAGAAGGAGGGGGGTAATGTGAGATGGAGGGGGTAATGTGAGAATGAGGGGGGTGATGTGAGAAGGAGGGGGGTTGATGGTGAGGGGGGTTGATGCTGAGGGTGGTGGGGGTAAGGCTGAGGGTGGTGGGGGGTGGTGAGGCTGAGGGGGGGTGAGGCTGAGGGTGGTGGGGGGTGATTCTGAGGGGGTGCTGAGGGGGGTGGTGGGTGGTGAGGCTGAGGGGGGTGGGATGGTGAGGCTGAGGGTGGTGGGGGGTGGCGAGGCTAAGGGTGGTGGGGGTGGTGATGCTGAGGGTGGTGTGGGGGGTGGTGAGGCTGAGGGTGATGTGGGGGGGTGGTGAGGCTGAGGGTGGTGTGGGGGGTGGTGAGGCTGAGGGTGGTGTGGGGGTGGTGAGACTGAGGGTGGTGTGGGGGTGGTGAGGCTGAGGGTGGTGTGGGGGTGGTGAGGCTGAGGGGGTGGTGAGGCTGAGGGTGGTGGGGGGTGATGCTGAGGGGGGTTGGGGGTGGTGAGGCTGAGGGTGGTGTGGGGGTGGTGAGGCTGGTGAGGCTGAGGGTGGTGTGGGGGGTGGTGAGGCTGAGGGTGGTGTGGGGGGTAGTGAGACTGAGGGTGGTGTGGGGGGTGGTGATGCTGAGGGTGGTTTGGGGGTGGTGAGGCTAAGGGGGGTGGTGTGTGGGGTAATGAGGGTGGTTAGGGTGGTGATGCTGAGGGTGGTTGGGGGGTAGTGAGGCAGAGGGTGGTTGGGGGTAGTGAGGCTGAGGGTGGTTGGGGTAGTGAGGCTGAGGGTGGTGTGGGGGGTGGTGAGGCTGAGGGTGGTGTGGGGGTTGGTGATGCTGAGGGGGTGCTGAGGGTGGTGAGGGGGTGATGCTGAGTGTGGTGGGGGGGTGATGCTGAGGGGGGTTGGGGGGTAGTGAGGCTGAGGGTGGTGTGGGGGGTAGTGAGGCTGAGGGTAGTTAGGGTGGTGATGCTGAGGGTGGTGTGGGGGTAGTGAGGCTGAGTGGTGTGGGGGTAGTGAGGATGAGGGTGGTTGGGGTGGTGATGCTGAGGGTGGTGTGTGGGGTAATGAGGGTGGTTAGGGTGGTGATGCTGAGGGTGGTTGGGGGGTAGTGAGGCAGAGGGTGGTTGGGGGTAGTGAGGCTGAGGGTGGTTGGGGTAGTGAGGCTGAGGGTGGTGTGGGGGGTGGTGAGGCTGAGGGTGGTGTGGGGGTTGGTGATGCTGAGGGTGGTGTGGGGGGTGGTGAGGCTGAGGGTGGTGTGGGGGGTGGTGAGGCTGAGGGTGGTGTGGGGGTGGTGAGGCTGAGGGGGGTGGTGAGGCTGACGGTGGTGGGGGGTGATGCTGAAGGGGTGCGGAGGGTGGTGGGGGTGATGCTGAGTGTGGTGGGGGGTAGTGAGGCTGAGGGTGGTGTTGGGGTAGTGAGGCTGAGGGTGGTTGGGGTGGTAATGCTGAGGATGGTGGGGGGTAGTGAGGGTGGTTGGGGTGGTGATGCTGAGGGTGGTAGTGAGGCTGAGTGGTGTGGGGGTAGTGAGGCTTAGGGTAGTTGGGGGTGGTGATGCTGAGGGTGGTGTGGGGTGTAGTGAGGCTGAGTGGTGTTGGGGGTGGTGATGCTGAGGGTGGTTAGGGGTGGTGATGCTAAGGGTGGTGTGGGGGGTAATGAGGGTGGTTAGGGTGGTTGGGCGTGGTGATGCTGAGGGTGGTGTGGGGGGTAGTGAGGCTGAGTGGTGTTGGGGGTAGTAAGGCTTAGGGTGGTTGGGGGTGGTGATGCTGAGGGTGGTTGGGGTAGTGATGCTGAGGGTGGTGTGGGGGTAATGAGGGTGGTTGGGGGTTTTGATGCTGAGCGTGGTGTGGGGGGTAGTGAGGCTGAGTGGTGTGGGGGGTGGTGATGCTGAGGGTGGTGTGGGGGGTAATGAGGATGGTTGGGGTGGTTGGGCGTGGTGATGCTGAGGGTGGTGTGGGGGTAGTGAGGCTTAGGGTGGTTGGGGGTGGTAATGCTGAGGGTGGTTGGGGTGGTGATGCTGAGGGTGGTGTGGGGGTAATGAGGCTGAGGGTGGTTGGGGGTGGTGATGCTGAGGGTGGTGTGGGGGTAATGAGGCTGAGGGTAGTTGGGGGTGGTGATGCTGAGGGTGGTGTGGGGGGTGGTGAGGCTGAGGGTGGTGTGTGGGTGAGGCTGAGGGGGGTGAGGAAGAGCCTACCTTTACTCCCTGGTGGTCCAGTGGGCTCCCTGGTGGTCCGGTGGCCATTGCTTCCGGTCTGCAGCTCCGCAGAGCTGCAGACCATGTAATCTTGTGGGATCCAATCAGAGCGTTGCCGTGGTAAGCCGTGGCAACGCTCTGATTGGCCGGTTTTCGCGAGACACATGGTCTGCAGCTCTGATCACTGCGGAGCTGCAGACAGGTGTCTGCGATGGCTGGCCGGGCAGCCAGGAGGGACCTCGCACCCAGCGGCATACCGGGCAAGCCGCCGGGCACTGACCGAGGACCTGACACAGTCTGCCCACAGGCGGTTTAGGCGGCCGCGAGGCCCCAGCCAGTGCGAGGCTTTACGCGGCCGCCTAAGCCGCCTAATTAGACAGCCGCGTCTGGATCCACGCACTGGAGGCCTCTCTCATTTCCAATTTCCAGACTTTTTGATGGACGACTCCTATTTCCATCTGGACCACCCGGAGATCCTCTTTCCAGACCCTTCGGAAGTCCACCAGGAGACGCTTTATGTGCCCTTTTGTAGAGGGTGACTCGTCCTCCTCGGACCCAAACAAGAGGGAAGCCTCGTCCGATCGGGGGAAGGAAAGGCTTCCTGTTGCCCTGCGAGGCCTCTGACGCCTCCGGGTCGTACTGGCATTGGTCGCTCAAAAGAAAGCCGTATATCGGGCTATCTAGCACCTCTGGGCCGTAAGGCTTCTTATGTTTGTGCTCCATTGTCTCTGCTTGTGGGATGTTAGTGTTTCTGCCGTTAAAGCTTTTGTTTTTGTGGCTTAAATCTCCTTTTTCACTGGGCCTTTGCGTTGTCGGCCACGCCCCCCCCCCCCCCATTTTGTGATATATTTTGACCGCATTGGAGTTCCAATAAAATTCCACTGCAGTCTTTGTGAACATTTAAAAAAGATTTTCATCTTTAGGTTGCTTTGAATTTTTATTAACGATGCAGCTAATTATTTCTTAATCCAGGTCAGAGAAGGCAATGCCAGGGCAAAAATTAGAAATAAAAAGGAGAAACAGAAATATAGTGTAATTTTTCCTCTTCTCTGTATGCTGCGAGATACAAAGGACAAAACTTATAACAATGATTGACAAGAGTCAAGATGGAGGCATTCAATTGCAGGGTAACGAGGCGTGAATTTTTACATTTAAATTTTATTTTTCACACCTTATGAATACATGCTTGTAAAATATAGGGATTAATAAACATAATATTAAAAATCAGGGCAAGTGACCGCTCCCCTCTAAACATCTCGGCAAAAAAAAATGCAAGCTATATCCAATAAAACAACTGAAATGCACAACATACTATTTTTTTCTTCCTTTAAAGAATTCTGAAAAGTCCCCAAAAAAACCTCACCTGATACCCGATACTCACAAAAACAAAATATTGTGTTTCTCTCCCAACACACAGAATGCCAACACACATGCATATACTAATGCCTGAGGTTTCATATATGCTATCTCGGTAAAGGAGGTATGGGATTTTTTTTTTTTTGTAAAACTTTTGTAAAACACTTGTTGGTTTCTAAAAAATATAACTACGGTAGATAGACAGACAGACAGACAGAGAGATATGGGGACAGTAACAATAGAAGCATAGAATAGAAAATTGAATTTTGAGTTACCGAGGAAAATTACTTTGAGGGGGCTGCCTGTTTTGTTTTTAATTCTTTGTTTAATACTGCACAATACAAACAGATCAATTAACAATATACCAGTAATATGGCAGCATATTTTCAATTACACAAAACAAGGTCTGAACAGAGGGCAGAGGGTTTTAAATCTGTATTAATCCAGAAATAAAAAAAACACTGTCTGAGCCCTATTAATACTGTGAGGATAACTTTCCAAACAGTGAATTGTGGTGAATTAGGGTCTGACTTACAAAAGGTTACAGCTTAAAATATTCAAAATGGAGGAGCCGGAGTATTTACTAAAGAGCGAATTTATAGTGAATTTCAAATTGAATGTCAAAATAGCAGATCTATCAGGTATGCTTTTAGCTATGTTGGCCCTTAATTAAAATTCACTTCTCTCTCTAGTAACCGTAACCCTGTAAATCAACAATTAAACCACATTTGGTGATGTTTCCCATTTTGTTGTATTGATCTTAATTTGGTCAGCTTAGCTTGCTGAATAAACCGCCCCGAACGTGAAACAGAGAACGCTACGAAAACTGAAACAGAGAAACAGAGGCTTTAAACATGACCTTTCACAACCACTACACTTATCCTTTATGATCTGGTTAACATAAACAAAACTAGTTCAGTTCAAAACTGGTTCAAACTGGTGCTAACAAGTCGTAGTGGAATTCATGATGTAAGTGTTATGTATGTTTTTGATTTGGACATATATGGTGATTTTTTTTTCTTCATGAGTGAACTTAAATGAAAACAATGTCATGGTGGCTGTTCTGACGTAATCCCATTTTACCTAGATAAATGGCTGGTTAATATGTTGCTTTTTACACTAAGATTGCAGTTTAAGTCTTGGCATAGGCAACCTTCGGCACTCCTGATATTTTAGACTACACCTCCCATGATGCTTTGTTAGCATTATGGGTGTACGAGTATTATTGAAGAGGTAGTCCACGACATCTGGAGTGCCGAAGGTTGCCTAGCCCATCTCTATACTGACATATGAGCATGACACACAAACATAGCATCTGCAGTTAGTGTCCGAGCATCTGTGCTCTCAACAATGCCAAGCGTGCCTAGTATATGGCCCATGATGCAATACTTTAATAATGGATGCCCAAACACTGGAAAAAGCTAGGACCAAATTTCAGGTAATTGAAGACAAACTCCAAGCATCATAGCCACTACTGTGTGCTGCACAGTACAAGGTGTGCCCTAGACACATGGTAGCTTTTGCTAGGAGACTCTGCTAGCTTTGGGAAGGGGCATCAGGATAGCATATTGTAGTGGTTATGGTGCTTGGAGTATTCCTTTAAATAGCTTCATATGCAATTAATATGTTTTAAGCTGTATTGCTAGCACATTATACTTCTCTGACATATACTTGTCTGAGAACACACTTTATGAAGTGTGTTTCCTACTATTCTTAGTCAGATAGCTTGACCTGGGGCTTGGGGGCCCATCATTCTACTGTTGGGCTATGTATGGCACATAAGCTGTAGGTTGATGACTCCTGTACTATAATATGTGGTACATTTCACATCCAGGTCTGCCTATATCATAAAAAGCTGAATGCAAACTTCCAAAACCTGGAAAGTCACACCAACCCAGTTAGTGACTTTCTTGAAAACGTAAGAGTTTTAACATGATCTGGGCTGTCCCACGAGTAGGATTTGTAGGTCAGTCTAGGAAAAGTGCAATCAATCGCATCAATCAAGCATCATTCAGTGGCTGTCACTAACACCTGTTTACCCATTTTACCTTGCTACTTAACTTTGCTAATGTTGCTGATCCTTCTACAAATAGCAAATAAGCCACTTAAATCACTACACCTAAAACTGTCATACTGTGTAGTCACATGGCCTGTCAGGTGCTGCTATACTCCCTTAAAGAGGAACCCTGACCATGTTTCGTAGGTGCTTTGAGATATTGTTAAACGCTTACTTTTTTAATGTTTCAATTTTATAGTATATAATTTTGATAGCAGTGGGAATATAGAAGATCCAGTTTCCATATTTGTTTAAACTTGCTGTGAAATTGTCACCGTCATATTTTTTTCTTTTGGTTTTCCTTACCTTATGCACCTTAACGATCTTAACGATTATACCCCCCCTATTGCCACTTGCCTTTGTTTATATTTATGATCTTTTCTTCCTTTTGCAGAATCTAAATATATGGGCACTCCATTTTGTTCCCCACTGTCCGATGTCTGCAGTTTGCTCATCTGAGGCATTGTGGGTAAATTAGCTTAGCATCAGAAATTGACCATTTTTTGAGATTCCAAAGACCACTATCTTTATTTTAAAGAAAAAAATAGTCCCTACATTTTCTTATGTATAACGAAGAAAATCAAAAGTTAATTTCAAAAGAAATAAACAGCATTGAGGGATAAAAAAAAGTTTCCTTCAAGCATTCCATGTCACATTGCTGATAGGAAGGGGCAAATATATGGGGGGGTTGTAGGTCAGGGAAATGTGGAAAAAAGGCGATAGGGAAGGGAAATGATTATGCAAACTGGATTAGTGAGCAGACAACAGTATTGAGATGTTTGTTAGTTTGTATCACTATTAGTGTTAGTAGGACTTTGTATGTTTGGGTTGACGAATCTGAGATTTTATTTCTAGATTTTGACTTAAAACAGGACCAGTGAGTTTTAAGAAAGAACAGCCCAAATCCGGAATAATGCCTGACATTTTCTGGTTTGGGCATTTTACTAGTGTGTAGCAGAAGAAATTCTTATAAGAAACACAAAATACTTCTGTGCCAACTCAAAGGGAAGTAAAACCAAAACTATGCTAATAAGTCTATTAATAAATTGTTTTAAATAAAAAGTAATGGATTGAAAAAGTCCCCCTGTATAGGGAAATCAATGGATGGAAAATATTTAGGAAAGCAGGGAGGGGCAGACAAATAGTAAAGAATGTAATACATATGGTGTAATAGTGCATATAAAGTGGGTCACATACAGGACTGACCTAGTAATTATTCAGGAAGTGCTCAAAGATCCACAATGGAATCTTTTGGGAATCTCTCTCTCTCTCTCTCTCTCTCTCTCTCTCTCTCTCTCTCTCTCTCTCTCGGGTATTTAGTTCCAAAGAACAGAGATAGCCAGAAATGACCAGAGCTCTGTCTGGATCCTAGTTTCTCAAGCTGTTGTACACATATGCCAGGGGGTATGCCAAAAGGTTGTGGCTGGCCTTTTTAGCGCCCCCCAGGAGGCGACCAGCAGGGAGAAAAATTAGCTGGAGGTGGCGAGGGAACAGTAATCTTCAGGATTTTCCTGCACTGCTCCCTCATGCACCCTATGGTGATGCTAGGAGCTGGGTTATGACATCACTCCATTCCAGGCATCACTAAAAAGCAAGCAAAGGGAGCAATATAAATATGTGTGTGAGTCAGTGTCCTCTGCGTGTAAATGTGTGTGTCAGTGTCCTCTTTGTGTAAGTGTGTGTGTCATGGCTCAGCCTGAGCCCTGCAGACAGCAAGGCGTGGCTACCCCTTTAAGAGATCTGGCTGGGTTTGAACTCACTGCTCCAGCATCCCAGT
The DNA here is from genome assembly GCF_036172605.1 of Pelobates fuscus. NCBI lineage: Eukaryota > Metazoa > Chordata > Amphibia > Anura > Pelobatidae > Pelobates > Pelobates fuscus. Next base: position 114,342,687 of record NC_086327.1, read on the forward strand.
CAGGTTCTCTGCCATGACATCCACCAGGGGGCTTTAGTTTCTGTTTGCATTTTTTCTGCTTCCTGGCCCTTTGCCTAGATTAAGCAGCACTGATCCACCAGCAACCCTTTTCCAATTAGGGTCATCTGCATCTAAATAGCAGGCTGTAAAAGCAAGCCCTGCCTGAAAGCTAGTATCTGGTCATTTTGCCTGTTTGGTGTTTCCTGCCAGATCTTTGATTTGCTACTGACTGATTTCCTGGACGCTGACCTCTGCCTGATTTACCGACTTTGTTACTCCGCTGCCAGCCCTGACTTCTGCTTCTCGCCTGACCCTGCCTTTGGATTTTCCCTTAATCTGTACTGTGTTTTGGATTTTGCCTGCTTCCTGTGCCGTCATTTGCAACTGGGCTCCAACTCCTGGTAAACTGTTCCATAAGTCCCCTTGTGACTGTTACAGTGTGTGTCCTTGTCCTTTGTGTGTAACTTTGTTTCAGTTTCCTCTGTATGTAAATATGTGTGTCAGCGTTCTCTGAATGTAAATGTGTGTATGTGCCAGTGTCCTCTGTGTGTATCAGTGTTGTATGTGTGTGTCAGTGCCCTCTCTGTGTAAATGTATGTGTGTCCGTGTCCTCTGTGTGTGTCTTTGTCCCCTGTGTGTGCTAATGTTCTCTGTATGTAAATGTGTTTGTGTGAGTATGACCGTGTCCTCTGTATGTAACTGTTTGTCAGTGTCCTCTGTGTATTTTGTTTTATTTTTTTACTTTTATACTTCAGATTAATAGTTCTTACACTCCTCCATACACAATATTCACATTATGTCATATTTGTTTTAGAAAGATTCTTTACTACCTTTAATCAGGCTTCTTCTCCACTATTTGATTAACTTAAATTGCAGAGTCTACAACTTTCATTTGAAATTGAAATCAATATAAATTACTTTCTCAAGTCAGAGATATTTTTTTTTTTTTTAGACCTACAGAGATACTTCTCTTTAAAAGATTGAGAAATACTGGTCTAGATGGACCCTGGTCCCAACACTAATGCCAGCTTGGCCTTTGTAGATCTGCTAACTTAAATGTAAATTGTCCATTACTGATAATGTTGACTTTGCTTCAAAGTCCAGGATGGAAAAGGATGGACCTAAGGAAATGTCAAACAAATATCAGCACTTTGAAAAATTTCCACTCTAAGCGCTATACATATTTATTGTAGTGATTATGATCCAAAGAACATTTGTTTGCATCAAACTATTTTTAAATACTAACCTAAACACAGAGATCTCACAATAACCAAAGCATAGGACCTCTGCAGTCACTTCGGTAATTTGGAAGACTCACTTCAATATTTATTCAAACCCATCCAACCTAGAATCCCGGTAATAGGCTACGGATACTGCGATGGGTCAGCCTAGCACTGATAGGCTATTGTTAGACTCCAAAGTTGCACGGATAAAGTACATGTACACTTTGCTCTATCTTCCCCAATACTATATACACAAAACATCCTAGAAGCATCCTATCCAAATTAAACCCTTCTTGTCATATATTAGAAAAACATTCACCAATGTCATGTCTCCACCATTCACCACTCTATTTCAATGAGGATCTCCAAAGCTTGAGATGACACACACCAGATGAAGCCATACGTATTCTTCAGCATGGTGGAAAAAGAGGCACCTTTAAATCGATAAAACATTGGTAGATTTTTTTTTTATAGTGACGGAGTACATATTGAGGAACGTCTATGATCCAGAATTGCCCAGTCTAACTCATTACAACTTCTGCCACACATAGAAAGAGCCCTGAATATATGATCTCCTGTGGATGTGTTGGGAAGGGGTGTTGACAAAATAGTATCAGCAATGAAAATTAAGTTGTAACCCAACATGCAAGGAAATGAGGATACAACATAGTGAGGTAAAGGAGAATAAATATATTACACTTTACAGAACAATGTAAATAAAACAAATGCATATCACATTAAACAGAGGAGAAATTAGGATACAAGTTGTGGCGAAACCAACCTCGCCACTGGGCCCTGGAGAAGCCTGTTTGCCCGCCTCCTACCTGCTGACTATGGCCCCTGGGTTACTTGGGGCATATTGTATTTTATTGTGCGACTGCTGGCCCTTTAAGCACAGTGAATGGTATTTTATTGTACTGCTGCTGGCCCTTTAAGAACTGTCTGGGGACATATTGAGACTTTGGGTAACAATACCCTTTAAGACTATGGCCCCTGAAAAGTATTAACTTTTATTGGGTATTGGGTGTGCTGGCCCTTTAAGAACCGTCTGGGGACATCTTGTAACTTTGGTGAACAATGTCCCTTTCAGACTGTGTCCCCAGACCTGTAAAATAACTTGTTCCTGGCTTTCTCCCACTTGGTTCAGTAAATAGGGCTTACTGAACCAAGTACCACACAGGCGGACCACCCAGAAGTTAAAGTATGCAGGCAATTTACCTGCCAGGCTGTGAGGTTACTGCAGGTTAATTGCACGTGGCGGCGGCCATCTTTGTTCAGTCGAACGCGGTCAGCGGTGTATGCTAAAGATTCTGTGGAACTGAAATCGGCTACACATTTTACCGAACACCGCTGACCCTTACCTTCTCCTACACTTCGTTTTTCAGCTCCAGAGAAATGGGACTTAGTCGTTTTTCCGCATGAAATTGACTGACCGCACAGCCCAAATCTATGGAACTGTTTTGGGCAGGAAATTGTGCTTGCGTTCGGTCATAAAGGGACCTCCAGCTAACTTTTGATCCACTAGAGGGATTTGGCTGATTTTTGGAAGTGTTTATGTTTAAAGTGTGCTGATTCCAAATATGTAATTGTTATGAAGATGTGATGTATCGTTTTGAAGTTATAAATATTGGGTAAAAAGTAAATTTTAAACTGTATGAATAATGGGATTATGTGTCACACTAAGGGGAGGGGATGTGTGGGTTGCACCCGTGATGCTATTGGTTATTTTAGGCCTCCCCCTGGGTGTGGCCTGTATGTGTACAGTTGTAATAAAAGCCAGGCTGGATGTGCCAGTCCAGAGTTCCTGTTTTACCCTCAAAGTGAAGTGTCGTCTCATTATTGGGGGAGGATTTATTGTATGCTGTTCCAGTTTGACTGCTAGGATTGAAAACCTATTCGTATGGTTCCTATTCAACTGTCTACAGCATTCAGAGGCTTGAGAAGATTCGTATGCTTCTCTGATACGGTGATTGTGGTGTCTGCCAGAGTGCTTGGAGTCCTCAGGAAGCGCTAGGAGCATCCATTAACGGAGGTACCAAGTCGGGGTGCCAGGTGATCCGTTACACAAGTCTGATTCAGAGTCCTGTGAACTTGTTCTGCACTGATAGCAGGAACTTTGCAGTTTCATGGTGAAACTAATCAGAGCTATAAAGTTACATAAATTATAAAGATATCAGTGCAGAGCCAGCTCTCAACACACAGTATGCCCAGGGTAGGACCCTAGAAGTTGTCTTAGCCCTGAAACTACATGTTTTACATTAAAGGGTTAAGGGGACTGAGACACTAGACCCAGACCACTTCAATGAGATCAAGTGTTTTGGCTGCCTATAGTGTCCCTTTAAAAGCTGATGAGTACTGATGGACTCTTTATTATCTTTGCAGCTGGTAATGTTATCAGTCTGTAGGAGCAACATGTATCCAACAGATAGCTGACACTGTTAACAAAAGCAACAATCATTACATCAGAATCAGCTCAGGCCTTCAGTGTGGATCTTCACAAATTTTCAAGTAGCCACAGCATGAGTGTCTCGGATCTCAACTACGGAGTGACTGGTCAGTGGGAGCACTAAAAAAAGATGTTCGGCATCGGGCAACTCAGCCTACATTGTAAAACGTGCTGTAGGAATTATTAAAACTTTTAGTGACAGGCGGCACAGTGCTGTGTGTCGGAAATGTGTGTCCCTTCCCTCCATTCCTTTTAACCCTAATATGTAATGTATCTTATTGTTGCATGATTTCGAACTTTCAAAGAGGAACTCTTTTTTTTTTTTTTTTATGGATCCTGGATACAGATGGAGAAATGAGTTATTAGTAAAATGTAACCTCCCACGCTTGTCTTTGGTAAACAACAAGCATTTTAAGAGGCCCATTATTCTTTACTGGAGCGATGGCTTGCTGATCTATTAAACATTATCAGATCCCTTTTCAATCTGCACTTAACTGATAGTTAGTTCCCACATTGCGAACCAGAGAACAAACAACATAGACTGGCCATTACACAATAAAATACTTTAAAATGCAGACCCCCCTCCTTTTACATCTAGTTACACATTGGCCAGGAGCATTATCATCTCATGTTTATATTCTTAATAAACATTTATGGTGATGTGACAGGGACAGTTTTATGTTATAGACGTCTGCTGTCCTTCTGCTGAAGTCTGCACAGCTAAAATAGATAGTGACAATACTTAAAGGGAACAGTCACTACCAAGGATTTTAATATTATGTTTGCCTTTCACTATATTTAAGAAATATGTATTTGTGAGAATTGAAAAATAAAACACTATGGTTTTAAGAATCCAAACTATACTCTCCTGGGATAATTTAGATATTTGCCCCTACCCCCTCCAAGTGCATGAATAGGTAGTTACTTGACTTTTCTCCCACCGCCGCGGTGCTCTCTCCATGGTTGATCCCAGCTCCATAGCGGAGATCATTGAGATGAATGATCAATATGTTCCCATAAGAAAGCATCGGAAGCTAGTGCGTATATGTGGCCAATCACTCTATGTGAGACCTTCTCATTGAAATAGCTAAGTTTTACTCTGAAATTATCAAGGTAGCACCTCTAGTAGCTGTCAGTATGGCAGCCACTAGAGGCATTTAAATTCTGCATTCGGTGCAGTTTACAAAGAAAAGGTCCGGTTCATCTACCCTTCAAAGTCTCAAGTTTCCTAATATATGAAGAAAATCTATGTGCTTCCTGCATCAGAAGGTAAAACTTCAGAAAATGTGAAACATCAGATTGCAAGTTAAAAATAATATCCTTAATGTATCCTTTTATTTCGTTACAGGCCATTAGGAGCTACGAGATCGATAGATGGATACATTAGCTTAACATTTTCCATTAAATAAATTTTTCAGTAGGAGATGGAAACAAATGTATTCAATGGTTTTAAAAGTACGGCGTATGCTAAAGTTAGAAGCAATCATAGAAAATGTGAAATTAGTTTGAGTTTATTCATGATATGGAAACAATTGGTAACCTAGTCTTTGACTCTGTTCTATTTAAGACATAAGGCATTGTTGGTTACATGGTCACTGCAGTCTAACAAAGTTCAGCAGACTTTGGCATTTTAGAAATAGATGGGATGCAATGTAACTAGGGAAATAGGTAGTTACCTAAAAGCACTTATTTGTGAAGGGTGCATTATTAAAGGGACTATATATTGTATATAGTCACCAAAACAACTTTAGCTTAATGAAGCAGTTTTGATGTATAGATCATGCCTCTGCAATTTCACTGCTTAATTCTCTGCCATTTAGGATATAAATCACTTTTATTTCTGTTTATGCAGCCCTAGCCACTTGTGATGTCCCGAACAGTTCGCCGGCGAACATAGCGTGTTCACGGTCGCGAACATGCGCGATGTTCGATCTGCCCCCTATTTGTCATGGAGGTGGGAGGGTCTGGGAGGGAGGGTCTGCTGCTGATTGGCTGGAATGTGTCTGCTGACTGTGAGGTACAGGGTCAAAGTTTACTCAATGATGATGAATAGGGGGCGGACCGAACATCGCGCGTGTTCGAGACCGCGAACACGCTATGTTCGCCAGTGAACGGTTCCTGGCGAACTGTTCGGGACATCACTACTAGCCACACCTACCCTGGATGTGACTGACACAGCCTGCATAAAACAAAATGGTTTCATTTTCAATCAAATGTAACTTACTTTTCCTGATCAATCATGGCAGCATTTACTCATGGGTTAGCTCCTCCCCTCACAGCAGAAAGGACAGGAAACAGAACTCTGAAACTGGTATAAATAGATCCTCCCCCTTCCCATCAGGCAGTCTTTTTTCCTGTCCTTCACAGCAGTTTGGAAGGAGTCTGCTTATGCAGGCCTAGTTTTTTCTTTTATGCTCACCAGGCAATATTTTTGAAGCCCTGCCGGGGTTCAGCCTCTAAGCCCTGAAGACCCAGCAACGCACTATTGTAAAAGTGGCTAGACTGGGTACCCCCTTTAGTGACCGGGGGTCGGACCCAACCTCTCCCTCAGGGGATGAAAATGGTCCACTGCATGCCAGGGTTCAGCCTCTTATCCCTGAAGACCCAGCAACAGGCCAGCTTGGGTACCCCCTCAGGGGATGAATGTGATATACTGCCTACATGAAGCCAGGCCAGGGTTCAGCCTCTTATCCCTGAGGACCCAGCAAACAGCACATCTGTAAAGGTTGCCAGCCTGGGTTCCTACTTCAGCAACCAGGGGTCTGTCCTATCTCTCTCTGAAGTGATGACAGTAGTCCACTGCATACATGAGGCCCAGCCGAGTCTAAGCCTTTATCCCTGAAGACCCAGCAAACAGCACATCGGTAAGAGTTGCCAGCCTGGGTACCTCCTTGAGTATCATGAGTCTAACCTATCTCTCTCCCTGAGGGGATGACAGCGGTCCACTGCATACATAAGGCCAGCCGAGTCTAAGCCTTTATCCCTGAAGACCCAATATACAGCACTTCCATAAGGTGACTACCTGGGTATACATATTCTATGTATTCCACCTTGTCTGGGGTTTGGTTAAACCTTCTTCCACTGGTGATGATGAAAGGCTTATGGGGTACAGATGGAAGCCTATAGTTTAAACAGTTTAGGCTGTCAGTTGTTCAAATCCCCATTTTGCCACTGAAACACAGGCCTGCAACTGTTCAGGTAAGTGCATTAGCAATTTAGATTAAAACTAGTATAGGCACCTGGGTCTCTGTTCTTTCAGTCCCTCCCAGCTGCTTACATTAGGCTTCCTTCTAACAAATAGGTCACATTTAGGAGGTTTGTGTGGTGAGCATTTAGGTAAGTTTATACATGAAAGAATGCTTGGTGCAAAAGAGTGCTGATAATGCAAGGAGGCATTGTGCAAAAGAGTGCTGATAATGCAAGGAGGCATTGTGCAAAAGAGTGCTGATAATGCAATGAGGCATTGTGAAAAAAGAGTGCTGATAATGGATATCCTAGCTGTATAAAGTCTGCTGGAATTCCACAGTCCTGAAGACAGAGAAATATCCAAGGTAAGAACTTTCCTGGATAACTGATTGAAGTACACACATATATATGACCGGTTTTAAAAATCTAAGTCCATACACACACTTGTTTCTATCAAGGCATGTGGCATTGATTGCTGTTATCTGTGCATTATTGCAAAGAAGCAGGCTTTTGCAGACAGTGGAAGAATATACTGCACAGGAGACCACTCGGTCTCAGTATCTGTACACTAACTGGTTTCTGTTACAGCATCATTAGGTTTCCAATATGTGCTTTATGTATGAATTGGTCTGAAGACTCTGCCTCAGTGTGTGTCCAGTATATGCTCTATGTATGAGTTACTATGAGGACACGGCCTCAGTATATGTGTCCGCTATATGCTCTATGTAAGAGTTACTGTGTGAACACTGCCTCAGTATAAGTATCCACTATATGCTGTATGTATGAGTTAAGAGGACATCACCTCAGTATAGGTATCCACTATAGGCTCTATGTATGAGTTGCAATGAGGTCGCTACCTCAGTATATGTATGCAATATATGCTTTATGTATGAATTCTATGAGGACACAGCCTCAGTATATGTATCCACTATGTTGTGTATGTATGAGTTGATCTGAAGACTCTGCCTCAGTTTGTGTTCTCTATATGCTCTGTGTTGCTGTGAATACACAGCCTCAGTATATGTACTCTACGTGCTTTATGTGTAAGTTAGAGACATTGCTTCAGTGTATCTGTTCACTATATGCTTGATGTATTAGTGGAAACACAATATAGGTGAATGAGACACATCCTCTATATGAATCCAATCTAATACAAGTTCTATGTGTGGTTGTTAGTCACAATCACAACCTCAGTATATGTGTGAGGAATAATATGTGCATGAAGCTCTGTTAAAACACAGCTGCAATTTAGCTCACTCATATAATCTTACTATGTGTGCAGGCATAGTGTCACTGTATATAGCAGAGGTAGGCTATGTATGATTACTGTTTAAACAGACTCAGTATATGTGAGTGGTATATTATGTGCATGAAGCTCTTTTATACACAGCCTCAATTTAGCTCACTCATATAATCTTACTATGTGTGCAGGCATAGTGTCACTGTATATAGCAGAGGTAGGCTATGTATGATTACTGTTTATTCAGACTCAGTATATGTGACGAAATCTCTATGCATAAGGTGCTGTTAGAAACATCCACAATGTATGTGATTCCTATATTCTGTATGCAGGTTGGTATTAATATATAACCAATTTATACACAGCCTTGGTAGATGTAACAATACAAATGATCTAAGGTCTGTTTTGAGCGGAGATATAATACAGCTCAATTCTAGCAAAAACAATTGTACTGGGTAAGTAACTATTGCCTACTGTGGATTTTCCAATTCAGTTTTTAAATGAAGTAAATAAGGGAACATACTGCTTTTGGTTTTGTTTTAGATTCCCTCTCCCACAGGTGTTTCAGGATATGCAATTAACACAGTTTACCACTTCAGATAGATTGCAGGTGTTTCTGAACCTGTCTGAGTGCCTCTTCCAGGAGAGAAGGAGATCTGATTTCCAAAATGGAACGTGGTAATGTTTAACATTATTAATGTGGTTTGGTTTTTTGTGTACACACCTATGTATACATGAGACAATTCTACAAAAGTGTTTCTATTGCCAGGTATCATCTCCTCTCTGATCAAGATAGGAATTTTTTTTTTTTTTTGTTAAGTTTGGTGGCAGGGTTAACCTTTAGATATATGCTGATTACTGTTGCACAGCTTAGTAGATCATGCTGGTTGCAGGAGCACAAATTGGGCTATTAATTGATCTCATAAGTAGGTAACTCTGAAACAATTACCTGACTGTTTTCTCTGGTATATTTCTTTTCTTTCTTAAATCTAATTTAAAAGCTGTTAATATTGGCCTTTTCTTTCACCTACTCTGAAAAATTCTCCTGGTCTGGTTTATACATTTTATTCAGTATTCTCCTTTATTACTTGGGGACCTGAATGTTTGGCAATCCCTTAAGTATATGTCAGGGGTGGCATGCTTTTGATTCTTAAGGAGTTAATGTTCAGAATTTTCTCACAGATTCCCCTGTTGTGAAGGGGAACATTATAATTTCCTTTCTGCAATAAAATGTATTCTTTTAGGCTCATATGCTCCAGGGGACTTTGATACTGAGTATTGCAAGTATTTTAATTGACATTGGAAGGTCTTTCCAGTTCCTAGACCAGGGGTAGGCAACCTTTTAGCAGCACTGTGCCGATATAGGATTGTGATGTCCCGTAGCGTGCCAGTCCTATTTTTTTTTTCTTATCGAGGTGTGTATGCTGCCGTATTCTGCTTGTGTTATTTTTACTGTAATTGCTTTGTATCGTTGTATTTGTACGTATATGCAGGGCCATCTTTAATAGTGACTGGACCCTGGGCAAAGCATTTGTTTGGGGCCCCCTGGATCCTGTCCCCCCTCCCTAGGCGTGCAATCACATCCTCCACCTCAACGCAGTGGCAGACCTAAAGTAGAGAGGTGCAAGAATTTTGGGGGGTCTCCCTGTTGCACGGGTGATTAAAAGGTAGATCCCCATCTGTCGTGCAACTCCAGAATGCATTGACAGCTGGGGCTCTACCATTTACCCATGTTTGCAGGTCTGTATTTAGCACTAAGCATTTTTTGTGTGTTTGAATGTAAACAGGTTTTTGTATGGAATATGTTTGTATGTGGTGTTGGCGTGATTGCAAGCATGTATTTGTGTAGTGTTGTTTTTTGAATGCAGGGGTGTATTTACATATAATTTTGGTGTGTAACACAGACATGTGTTTGTACGTAGTGTTGAAATTTGAATGCAGGGGTGTATTTGTGTGTAGTGTTAGTGTGTGAATGCCGAGATGTATGCACATATATATATACACACACACACACACACACACACACAGATATACACACACTGAAATGCATGCGCACACACACAGATAAACACACACAGACATACTGACGCGCACACACACAGACATACTGACGCGCACACACACAGACATACTGACGCACACACACAGGCATACTGACGCGCACACACACAGGCATACTGACGCGCACACACACAGGCATACTGACGCGCACACACAGACATGCTGACATACAAACATACTGACACACACACACAGATATACTGACACACACAAAGATATACTGACACATACTGATATACTGACACACACAGATGACACACACTGACAGACATACTGATACAGACACTTTAAAACCCACCCTCCAGTTTCCTACATTTCCTGCTGGTGGCTGAAAGGTGTTGGGAGTTGGGATCTAGCGCTCTCGGTCAGCCCCCCTCCAATCTGCCTACTCTTCTTTCCCGCGCGCTCCTCTCTTTGTGGGAGGAAGTGATGCGCAGCCGTCACTTCCTCCCAGCCTGCTGCCGAAAATCAAGGGGCCTGCTCGCGCTGTTAAAGCGCCTCAGCGTGCGACCAGGCCCCTGCTGACAGAAGCCCACTGGGTGGTCCTTTGTGCATGGGCCTCCTTAGTGTGCGGATTACCGGCCAGAGGGTTAGAAATAGTTGAGGCCAGCAGGGCTCACGGTGCAGCTGGCCAGTTTGCCCCACATTAAAGACGGCCCTGCGTATATGAGCTATTATATTGTATATGTTCATGAGTATTTTATGGTATTGTATATGATACATATGAATGTGGGCTGTGTATGGGGGCTGCTTGTGGAATTGTGTGTGTGTATGGATATGTCACAGTGTGTATTTGGTAGTTTGTGGGGGCTGTTTGGGGTATTGCATGTGGGGTTGTGTGCATGTATGTGGATTGTTAGTGGTGTTTCATTCGTCTGGATTGTGTGTATGTTTGTGTGTGGGCTGTCCAAAGTATTTGTATCAGGGGAGGGTTATTCTGCATTTCTGTGTATATCTTGCAGTGTGGGCGGCTTCCAGTGGGGACTAGGCCGACCAGGTACATGTCAAAGACAGGAGCTGCAACAGCAACTGCGAGCTGCTCTACTACAGTGTGGATTCCTATTCACAAGTGCTGGGAGGAAGTGATCTGAGATCACTACCTCTACATGCTGCAATGCATAAATTGAGGATTGTCCTTCACCACCTTTTCAGATTAGCAGATATCTGAAGTTTTACTGGGACTCCAGATAGGCCAGATCCTGTTTGGCTCTAGCAGCCTTGAGTGCCGTGCAAAGACACCTCGAGTGCCGTGCATGGCACTAGTGCCATAGGTTGCCTACCCCTGTCCTAGACCATTCTACCAGGCTTACTATTTCTGATAAAATTCACCTGCTACCAGAACAATAGAGGAAATCCCTGAACACGTAGTTCCATTATGGACCTCTCTTCTGATATCCATGGGGATTCTTCTAGGTGCCCTTTATATCTGGAATTTGCAACCAATGTGTGACTTTAAGTGGTTGATTCATCCTGCATATTATAAGGTAATGCAGCTTGCTGATGACAAACATTTGACTGATTTTTACATGGTCTCTGTACCTAGTTATGGTCACTTCTAACATTGCATTGATTTAATACTTGTGGATTATATGCTTGGTTTGGTGTTGATATCTTGCAGATAAAACCAACCGCTTATTATCACCACAGGCTCTGCCATAAGTACTTCATCACTATCTGAAGATAAGGTAAGAGTAAGTGTGCGATTGTTGGTTCTCATAAGGATAACTGAATATCTTCTACTATCCTGCTTATTATGTCTGTTGCCACAATGTATCATGTGCCTATTGCATATCTCCTACTCAGGTTGCACAACAGTCTCTAATAAATTTGATTATGCTCTTTGGCATAATCTCTACTATTTACAAGAATATGTTTATCTTTGAATGTAGGTACTGATGTGGTTGGCCTACATTGCCTACTTATAATTTAGTAGTTACCACAAATTCTACGGTTCATACCGATATTCCTTTTTTCCTCAACTAATCTGTATATGATTCTTTTTGCCTTTGCCTAGTAATGTTATTGGTTTATACCTCTCCTGTAACTGATCATTACTGTATCAATTCATCCACGGTGTGTAGTATTGTTGTGAGTCTGATTTTGCAATTTATATTCATTGTTGCAGTGTTTTTCATAACCGGCTCTTATTTCTCTACTAGGCTCTGCCTCTTTCTGACAGGCAGATATTGATTTGTTTCCTGTATCTACAGGTAAGTAGTTCACTAGGCAAGAGGACGCAATGTGAATTGCCTTTGATAAAAACATCCAGAAAGTAGTGTAATTCTCCCACGTTAAATAGCATGGTGTGACTGTTCTCATCCAACAGTGTCTGATTGATTGTTCCAGTATGATTTCTGGAAGTTAACGGTTTGTCAAGGTTCTGATTTGATGATGCCATCCATTTGGTTTTAAATTTATATCAGAGAAGGACATTATCCTTTCTTGTTGACATAATAGATCTATATTTTCTAGACCGTGTCTGGGTTTCATGGAGGTTCTCTAGACTAGGCTATCATGGCCTTAAAACCTATGTGGCTCTATGTTTATTCAGGATATTTCAGACATTTGAATGCCAGGAGGTTGCTGACCTTGCAGCCTCTAGGGTAAATTGACTTTTCTGAGCAGATTTTTTGGCAATATCCTATTGATTGCTTGTTTGGCTTTTTTTTAAAAGTCTTCTAAGGTTTATGCAGCTCAATAATGGTTTTTATAGCTATTAGCTGTTTTGAACTCTGTCCCTCCCTCGATATGTATACTGCTTGGGTAATCCCCATGAGTAAATGCTGCCATGATTGATCAGGAATAAGGAAAATTGTTTCATACTTACCGTAATTTTCTTTTCCTGATAATTATTCATGGCAGCATTACGTTCCCACCCATATACTATAAGAGTTGTGAAGCTAGTTACAAAGACTGCCTGATGGGAAGGGGGAGGATCTATTTATACCAGTTTCAGAGTTCTATTTCCTGTCCTTTCTGCTGTGAGGGGAGGAGCTAACCCATGAGTAAATGCTGCCATGAATAATGATCAGGAAAAGAAAATTACGGTAAGTATGAAACAATTTTCCTTATTAAAAGTTTTTATCTCCTGCTCTGTAAATTGAACTTTAATTACATACAGGAGGATCCTGCAGGATATAGATGTATGTATGCCCCTGATCCCTAAGGGATCTGTAACAGGATACAAATTAGATTAGGAGGAGCAAGCAAAAAAAATCGGTCCGGCTAAAAGTAAATAAGAGGAGAATAATGGACAGGACTAGAGGAGACAAAAAATAAAGAAAAAAAAAATTACAGAAAGAATTGGCAGGAAAATAAAGATGTGGTAATATTGTTTAAATTAAGTGATCTCAACTGGATTTTCCTTTAGCAAATATGAGAATGGTAAATCCAATTAAAGTTTTGGTATTTTAACAGAAATTTGTCCATCTGGACCTAACTTGGTCTTTAGTGAAAAACACGTCAGATTTCAAAATTTAGTTGCTTCTTCTCCTTTTTAAGCCCCTTTCCTTTCTCCATATATATATAATTGTTGCAAAAAGAGAGCACTCTGGGGACTTGAAAGTAGTTTTCAGACCATCGATGAGGTTCAGGTAAATACGACAAGGCAGCTGGTGGCGATTCCAACAAAGGATTTTGCAGAGTGTTTTGAACAGTGGAAGAGACGCTGGGAGAACTGTGTGAGGTCCCAAGGTGCCTACTTTGAAGAGGACTGAGGCGTCATTGTCTTATGTACAATCTTTCTTGTATTTTGTATCGTCTTCAAATAAATGTCTCTAATTTTCATATTACAAGGCTGAATACTTTCCAGACAGACCTTGTGTGTATAATTATTTTAGATACCGAATAAGATGTATTTTTCCGTGTATAAAACAACCCTTATTTTTTGAGCCCAAAGTTAAGAAATCAATATTTTAAACATCAAATAGAACAACTTTGATATTTTAGAGGTGACGTCTGAGGAGAACAACACACTTCTGATTCTCATGCCTCCCCTGTGCTACGGTACTCTGTAAAGTTAATGGCTCTATAGTGCATGCTGCGAGACTACAGTTCCCACAATACAGCAGATAGTGTGAGGGCATGCTGGGACATCACAGAAGTATTCCCTCTGCTCCCTGATCCCCCTTTCCTCACCATAAATATAAATCACAAAGCAAGACCTACCTTAGGTGGAGCAAACCTTAATATGGCTGTTTTTTTATGGTATGGCATGTCTTTGGAGCTCTATTGGTGGTAAGTGCTGATGTCTGCTGCAGCTCCCATGCATATAGAGACCTCTTCCTACTTGCCACAGCATTCAGAAGTGGATCGACGGAAGGGAGGACAGGTGGGGCGAGGCAAACTGAAATGCGTCAGGTGCTATCTTAACCGCGCACAAATGTTTTTTGTTTTTTTTACCCCTGCAGTGACATTCCGTGTATAAGAGGACCCCCAATTTTAGACAATTTTTTTTTTTTTTTAAATGGTCTTATACATGGGGAAAAATACGGTACATGCACACACACTTCCCCATTCTTACCCTTTATAAGTAAATGTGATAACTTAAAGGAACACTATAGCTTAGGTCACCTACACCCTCAGTTACCTACACCCCTTCAGTTACTTACTTTAATCCAGCGCCGGGCTCCCTCGGTGCTGGTGACCTCTCCTCCGAGTGGAGCGGAATGCGCATGCCGCACGCATTCAAACAGTCCATAGAAAAGCTGGATTAACCCTGCAATGTAACCCTAGAGGCTGGATTAACCCTGCAATGTAAACATAGCAGTTTCTCTGAAACTGCTATGTTTACATCTGAAGGGTTAAAACCTGGGGGACCTGGCACCCAGACCACTTTATTGAGCTGAAGTGGTCTGGGTGACTATAGTGTCCCTTTAAAGTCATATGGAGTACAAATCTACTCGGTTTTCCAGCCCATTACTCTCAATGTTTATATATTTTATATCTTAAGGTCATTTTTGATCGCTGTGTTTTAACAGCTAGAACATATATGCTTCTTAGGATACATCATATAGATCTCGCCAAGATTTGTGAGATTATTACTTGTGTGTCAAACGATATTTAACTATCATTTAATTTATGGTTTAATATTTTCTTTTTTTTTCTGATTGTACAAACTGCAAAACCTCAATAAAAACTACATAAATGTGTAAATTCATAAAAATAGTAAACAAGATAGCTATACATGATAGTCCAAAAATAGCTCGACGATAGTAAACAGTCAAAGATATACACTAATGAATAGTTTACTGTAAGATTCTGTGCATTCCATACATCTCTGTAACTGGATAAACCAGTTCTTATGAGCAATATTTTTTTTTCAAACTCACGTACACGTACATCTGACCTATCAGCTCCCACTAGCTTTGTACTACAGTAATAAACAACATATTTTATACATACCTTTCAGCTTAGACTAAGTACCTAAAACCGCAGCTAAACATAAGTCTGATACATTGTCATATGACTGACCAATATTGAAATTCCAATAAACAACCAATGTTATCCTTTAAACCAGAAACTGTTGGGCACTCACTATTGAATTTCAAAGTTTAAACACAATTAGTCAAATTGGAAACAAATATCCAACTATATTTGCAGGTCAGCTGTTTTGGTAAAAAATGGGAAATTCCCAGGGGAATTTTTGATAATACTGTTGTGTCACGGGGTAGCGGTCTGAAAACCGGGACCCCTGAGTGCCTGATGATAAGTGGGAGTCTTCAGCGTGGAAGTGGATTACAGGGCCTGGTGCAGGGTAACCGCACGCCCCCTGGTGTTTAACACCAGCGTTTGTGCGGCCACAAACCAAGACCCTGTTGCAGCTTAGTGGAAGCCAGAGCAGATGAATGCTGAGATGTATCCAGTACTAGAAACAAGGCAAGACTAGAACAGACACCAAACATGAAAACAAGACAGAACTAGTAGAACACAGAACCAGAGAAGGGTAGGAAGCTAAACCCAAAACATGTACACAATACATAAGGGAACATTAACTAAACAGGGGCAGGACAGGACAGGACTGTACATGGACTGGGAATACAAACTAAAACAAGAGGAGAAATAACTAAGTACTATATATGAAAATCATGGGGATTTAGTCACATTATATGATCATACCTTGCATAAGCCTGCCAACAACGCCAATGTACCCCAGATCTGGCAGGTCCTACCCTGCCTAATGTATACTAAAAGAACCATAAAAAACACATATATTGCACTTACCTGCAAGTAAGGGCAGAAGGCTTGAGCAGCTGCCTGCAGGACACTGAAACAAAAAGAATAATGGAAAACAAACAGGTGTGGCAACATAAAACAAACATTTAAAGGAAACCTGGACACTGGGAATTCCAGGGACGGATTACAGGAATGAACCCAGAAAAACCCAGCATAAAGAAAACCAGACATAGAATAGAAAACCAGACAAAACGAGAAAAACTAAACAAGAAATGTAAAAAGAGTACTGGATACCAGAAGCCAAAGCCAGACATCTCCGCAGAACATGTCATGATGTGACAAGTTGTAGTCCAAATTATTCAACCCACATTGAAAATCAGGTTAATTGTCAAAATGTACAAACTTTCAGTGGTTTCCAATGAACAAATCAAGCAAAAGCAATTGAAATAGCTCAACACAACAATGCTTCAAGTGATGTCTCCAAATTGAACTGGAAATGCAACTTATAACGACTTCTCCAGTCTTAAAATGAATCAGTCCCCTGTATAGAACCCCTCACTACAGCACAAATATGCACAGTTGTTGTCTCAAGCACACCTGATGCAATTAATCAAGAGCGTCATTAGTTTCACTAGGTGTGCTTGAGCTGGAACACTTGAAATACCTGAACTGGCTAGGGCTTGTTGAGTGTCACGTTTGACTGCATGTTAGAAATATGGCTAAGTAAAAATATTAATCCACTAAATTAAGAGAAGAGATCATCGTCCTTCACAAACAAGGAGCAGGATACAAAAATTATATCAAAGGCACTGAATGTTCCTAGACACACCGTTGAAAGCATGGTTTGCAAATTTTACATTGAAGGAATAGTGGCTACACTACTTGGACAGGGCAAAAAAAGGAAGCTATTACTGGCTGGTGGCTGCAACTACATTTCCGAGAAGGCAGGTTATGAAAACCCCTCGAGTGACTGCAAAAGACCTGTAAAAAGACTTTGTGGAAAACAGGCACTGAAGTTTCAGTGAGAACAGTAAGGCGCCTACTAAATGCCGAAGGTTTCCATGCCAGAAATCCAAGACAAGCACCACTACTGACCCAAAAGCACAAGAAAAGTCAGCTACAATATGCTCAAAATCATATATGTTATGTAGTCTACAGAGTTTTCTGGTGGTCAGACGGCAAAACTGTGGTCTCTATGTGTTGGTAAAGCAAGTACAGCAAGTAATGAGAGAGAAGAAGCTCTCTAACACCACTGTAAATAAATATGTAATAAAAAAAATAAGTTGAGTTCTCCAAAAATCTGGGGGACATAACTGTTTATGGACCTGTGTGGCCACCTACCCCTTTCTCTACTCCATATGCTCAGTCCTCTGGTCCTACAATACCTATGATGTCCAGTCCGCTAGACTTAAATGAGGTAGGCATAATAAATGCACAATACTCTGGCCACCCCCAAATGAGTATGTTAGTGTAATGCCCCTCCAGAACATCCATGCCCCTCATAATGCAAGCTTGCACTGCATTTGCTAGTGACTTTTCTGGTGTCTTCAATAGGATATGGGATACCAGAGAACAAATGTGGAACTATTCTGTTAACATGACTGTTAAAGTGTGTTATAAATGTTTGGGATGCGCTCTGTGGTGTTGTGTGTGCGTTTGGAGGTTGCTTACGGGATTACATGTGTGTAGAGCAGACTTTTTGTGTTGTAGTGTGTGTACATGTTTATAGGGTCTGTAGAGTTGGTGGACGTAGGAGATGTTGTGTGTGTATGCAAAAGCTGTACTGTATGAAGAGGGTTGCATTGTATTTGTGTGTGTATCCAAGAGTTGTAGTGTATGTGGGTCCGTAAAGGGGTAAAGTGCACGTGTATAGGTGCGGTAATGTGTGTGTATAGAGGGTTTAGTGTGCATGTGTCTATAGAGTGTGTATTGGAGTATAATATATGCATGAGGGGTGTACAGGGGTATAGAGTAGTGGGTAGTTGTCATGCCCTCGCCCAGCCCAACACTTACCTCCACCACTTTTTGCTGCCAAACGCCGGACCATGCTGCAGCAAAACAAGGGCAGTTGCAGCCCACAAGAAGGCGGTTGCAGCACACAAACCCAAGAATACTGAAGGCCATTGCTCATGAGGACTGGGTTAAGATTCCTCAGGAACGCTGCCAGAAGCTGGTGTCTGGCTATGCAACTCGTATGCAGCAGGTCATGGCTGCAAATGGGTGCTCTACGAAGTACTAAAGATGCTTGCCAGGAAGGGGATGAAACATTTTGAGACAAGTTGCATATTCAGTTGAATTTGGGAAAACCACTTGAACCATTCGTTGTGTTGAGCTATTTCAATTGCTTTTGTTTGATTTGTTCATTGCAAACAGCTGAGAGTCTGTACATTTTGACAATAAACCTGATTGGGGGTTGAATAATTTCGATTACAAACACACACACACACACACACACACACACTGTTCACATTACTATAGAAGGATCATAAAAGATGGGCATTTCAACAAACTGACACCTCTTTTTAAGTGTTTTTAAGTTTTATTCTTTAAATAAACACGTGCTGATAACAGTAACCACATAATTAGACTATAGATTAAATTCCTTACAGGTAGACAAATTCAACAAGAGAACAATTAGCAACCTATACTACACCCCTATACTATACCGTTCTACCAAGCTAAAAGATCGCCTTACAGACCGATACCTGAAATTATCTTTACAATCTATTGAGGTAGATATAAGTTGTTAATCTTAATCTTCAAACTTTAGTATTGCAAATACGTACATTTCACGCACTCTATTCCAATGCTGTAATTTTTGTTTCAATCTCAGCTTTCAAACCTATGTATAGCTCCAATGTTAAGAATTTCTAACGCACTCCTCATGTCTTTGCATTGTAAACTGTTTAATATACTGTTCTTGTATGGTAACCTATTTTTGAACGTACCTCATTGTTTTGCTGTACATCATTGGTTGTATCTGTACCAATGTTTATGCTTCCGATACTTACACCCATGTATGTAACACTGTTATATTAAATTGAAAACAATAAAAAAACTTTAAATGAAAAAAAAAAAAAAATGGGCATTTATGATATAATCAGTGTCAGGAGTTATTTACTTAGAATGGACTCAGCTGTAACGCGTAAGCTCCCAAGTCTTTCATGCTGTTTTGAGCAGAGATTACCTTGCAATCTAATCTATATTTAACAGGTGCTAATTACCAGGTCAGACCTTTCTATAATTATAATTTTCATATTTAGGGCTTTGGCAGAGCTTTCGAGAATTATGATTAATGATCTGATTTTCTATATTTTGCGTGTTAGCATGCTCTATTTTAAAGGAGATTTATTGCAAGAAGTTATGAGAATGTGTTCGCCTCTGGCAAAAGCAAGATTAGAAGTAACTTGTAAAAGTGTTTTAAGACAGTAGTTATTAAACTGGGATCGATCAATCGATCAGTACATCAATTTGACCACCCAACATTTTTACAGGTGGTCTTCCAGATTACAGATGCAATTAATAATTGTATTTTTTTTCACAACTTTACTTAGTCTTATTAAAATAAGGATCACTTTTTCACTTTATCCCAACTTCTACTCTACACAGTCAACATTTGCTTTTTTTTTTTTATAGCAAAAGTACAGCTGTGTGTAATGTCATCATGAACAGGGGTGCCCAAAAGGTAGATCCTCAGATATTTGAAGAACTACAACTTCCATGATGCTTTGCGTGGCTTTGCATGCCTGTAGAATGACGAAGCATCATGGAAGTTGTTGTGGGTTCTTCTATTACAGAGAAAATGCAGGCAAAGCTATTTTAAACTTTATTCACATAAAGAAAATGATTGAAGCCACTTACAAGCAAACAGTGGTCATGTTGCTTAGTTCATACGTTTTTTAATAATGAAGCCAATTGCTATTGGTTCTGTGGTGGGTGGACTCCTTACTGAAGAGCGAAGTCAGCTAAACGACCACTCCTATAAATGCCTGCTGTGCAGATGTCTATTGCGCATGCACAACACTCTCATTGAAAACTAAGGGAATGCCAGGATTGGTCTGTTGAGTGCTAGGGCAGATATTTGCTGGAATTTGCAGCAAAAGCAATAACTTTAAATGTGACTCTTTTTATTTAATTTATTTTGCATTTGCAATGTATCATTTATATCATTCAATAAAAGGGAGAAAGCTTTATTACAGCCTGGAGTAGGAAATATCGCTGTTAATTGGAAGAGTAACATTTATATAAAAGCTTATATAATATCTACTTTGAATAATGTTTCTATTTTAAAACAAATTCCAGAGAATTGTGATTATTCCTTCCTGTTGTACTCCTGAACTGAAATGATCTCACTCTGGCTCAATTTACAAATCTTATCTCCAAAGCCCTTTCGGCTTTATGGTTTTATTGTTTTTGAGGGTGTTAGGAGAATGTTAAGTGAAATGTTTATTAAACATCACATAAAGTACATACATACATACAATTAACAAAACAACTGTAGGCAAGTTTTTTGGCAGCATGTATACAAATTACTAAAAGCAAAAAAAAAAATCACGCACTTTTAACCGCTTAAGGACCAAACTTCTGGAATAAAAGGGAATCATGACATGTCACACATGTCATGTGTCCTTAAGGGGTTAAAGAAAAACTAGGACTGTACCGTGACTAGTTACCGTGACTTTGTTAACACCAAGGGCTTGTCTGGCGTCCAACTCATGCTTCCTCTTTCCTGAGACATTGAGGAATTTAATTTCAGCATCTATACAAATTTAAATGGCAAATGTCTGTTGTGAGCCCTTTGATGGAGAGAGGTGAGAGACTGGCAGTGTAGGAATGAGAGACAGAAAGCTGGTGTACAGAGACATTTATTGTTTAATGTTTGTGGAGACAATAGGAGAAAGAATTGAAAATTCACCAGATGGAAAAAATACACAGAAAATAAATGTGGAATACACAAGGGGGCAGCAAATTAGATTTTTTCCTAGAATAGAAAAAAAAAACAAAAAAAAACAATCTTGCACGTGCAGTGTTGTTATGTAAGTCAGTAGTGGATGATCAGTGACGTAAATTTAATTCATTCATAAGAGAAAAGTGATTTCCCAATTATACCAGATCTCGCTATGTGTAAGACAAAAAATAAGTTAGCAAAGTAGTCCAAGAAAAGAAGAGAAAGTAGTTTTACCCCTGTACTTTCAAAATGTAGAGAAAAATAACAGCCAAACAATACAGTCAAACAATGCAGCTACACTGAGAGGGAGTCAGTATCCAAGATATCTACTATGGCAGGGATAGGAAACCTTCGGCACTCCAGCTGTTGTTGACTACATCCCCCATGATGCTCGTACACCCATAATGCTGGCAAAGCATCATGGGAGCTGTAGTCCAAAACTTCTGGAGTGCCGAAGGTTGCCTATGCCTGTACTATGGTAAGTTATGTACAAAGCAGAAACTCTACTTTTAATCTCTTCAGGACAAGTAGTTAGGAATGTAGTGTAATGGTCGGAGCACTTTATATGTCATGAAAGGGTTAATTTCTGTAAAAAGGTGTAAAAGTGAATAATAAAGAAAAAAACAACACAAAAACCTGTTAAGTATTTATGACAGGATTAACCTTAAAGGGACACTATAATCACCAGAACTACTAGAGCTTAATGTAGTTGCTCTGACATCTGTAGCCTGTCCCTGCAGGCTTTTTAATGTAAACACTGCCTACTTTTCAGAGAAAGGGCGGCGTTTACATTGCTGGCTAGTTACACCTGTCATGGCAGTCACTACATGGCCACTAGAGGTGCTTCCTGTGTCTGTGCTGCACAGTGTGCCGCACCTATGTTCAGTGTCTCCACGCTCTGCATGAAGACACTGAATGCTCCCTATAGAGATGCATGGATTCAATGCATCTCTATGAGGAGATGCTGAGTGGTGCAGTGTTTTGCCGCACATGCATAATAGTTTCCCAATATTTATCTTTTGGTAAAGCATTGCATTGGCTCAGATCATTAAGATTGATCGGTGCCTTGTGGGAGAAAAGATAAGTAAAAATCACCTTTTCACACCACGGAGAGGGGGCAAGACACCTAAACATTTATTCCAGAACTATCGTGTTAGGAATACATGTATGCATTTGTCAATCAGACAATCAGAAGCATTTGTCAATACCAGTACTGTATTTTCAATCCAGGGGTCCATAAGCGGATATACTGTAGTTATCTTTTCCACCCTCTTATGGGATGCAGTTTATATTAAGAGTCTCTCAGAATTCCAATATTCTCAGTTTTTTGTTGTTGTTTTTATTCGTATTAAAATATATATTTTTTATATTAAAAGTGTGTGGACACAGCACCGGTTTCCACCATGTACAAAAATAAAAAGCAGAACGTTATCCAGAAATTGTGATTATTTTGTTCAGAAATTAGCAGAGCTATCTTTCTGCCCTGACCACCTTTTGCTTCCAACAAAACTCAGATAAAAGTAGCTATGTTGATAAGGTCACCTAAGCGTGGCCTTATCAACATCTGTCTTTATCATAATAGTTTTTCAACTGGAGCAGTTTACCTTGCGGTGTATCTTTTTAAATAGATTGCGGATCAAAAAGAAAATAAAAAGTAATGTTTAGCATTAACTGTGGTGGGGTGAAGGATGACTTGAGAACAGGAAATGACTGTCGAAAGACAAGTTTCACGAGATGTATGTGATTACTTTACAATCATTTACAGCGCACATATATAATATCTTTAACATTCAGACAATTTCCTTGTCAGTAATAAACTAGTAATATCATGCAAATATTTTTATATTTAAGTCATCATTGTAAAAAGAACAAAAAGCTATCATCTACAATGGGGATCTATTGGTTGTTTCTTTTTACTCGTTATATATACACATATATAAAATAAAAATAAAATAGTAAAAAACCTCATCCCTGACAGGATCAATCAGCCATATACACAGTGTTTGAAAATTGGACAGCTAGTCTCTATTGTTTTCCCTGCTTCACTCAATGCTCAGACGCAGGGAAAACCATAGAGACTGTCAGATTTCAAAAACTGTCTGATCCAGGGTACGTGCGACTGAAAGATTTTGTCATATAGTAAATTTATGGATAATTTTTCTTTTTTTTTTTACAAAAATTTACTTTATTTCAAAAGAAATCTACTTCCTTTCAAAACTTGACGAAAGTATTAGTGTATTAAAAAATGGTTTTGTGGTGACAGTTGTCCTTTAAGTTAGTGATCGCCATGATAGGGCACTTTTTTGAAATGTCCTTGGTCAGAAATCTCTAATTATGTGGATAGAAATGGGTTGTCCCACCAATGAAATGAGGAGAGATTGTTTATGAAGGGGAGTTTATGCATCTCAAAGAGGCTGCATTCCCATTTTTGTGGAGGGACACCGAGTGAGTATAGCTACATGCCACTCACCATGAAGAGAGACAGTCCTGTCGGTTGAAGGTAAAACACAGCAAGTTGCCAGTTATGCTTAACCATGTCAAGTCAGATGTTTATGTACTTCATATCTCATAATGCTCAACCTTTGAGCTGGATGAAGACAATCAAGTCCTCCACAAACATTTTCCGCATCAAAGTTAACCATTCTTGGCTGGTTATAAAAAGATAGCAGTTCAGTCGAAGATTGAGTCGGCAATCTAAAAATAAAAACACTTTCCAAACCATTTCAAAAATATTTTATGCAACAAAGAGACCATTGTTATGCTCTATTGATTTATGAAAAGCTATTTGAGGTGACAGGTGGACTGTGCGGTAAATGTATGACAGATTGAAGAAAAATGCGTTATCATTCTCCGTCAGCTAGATCGGCTTCCTTATTCAATTCAAACACTCAATTTAGATTACAACAACAGATTTGTTAGTATTACCTATTTCAACATCAATTGGCTTTATTAATTAAAATAGGAGCTGTGGAGAAGTGGAAAGTAAATTGCAAAGTTTAGGCTGAACTAACCAAAGCCTGATCGGGTTGGAGAATATTCCCAATTACTTAATTTCCGGTAATTCTTGGTTTGGTGAATAATTCTGGAGCTTGTAGAGGTGAACTTAAAATTAATTTGCAAAAACTAGGTCAACGTAATAAATATGTATGTGTCTTTTCATGTAAATACTTTCTCGTTTAAGTGGCTCGCAACAATAGTCATCTAAATCACTCAAAAAGAGTGCACGAGAGTCCTTTGTCCATAAAATCAGGAATCTCTGGTTATTTAAGAACACCTAAGAAGGCCATTTGGTATACACCCACATTCCAGACTTCTCAAGATACAGCATAGCAAATTGCCATCTATTATTTTTTTTAACCAATAGACATTCATACCTAATGGGAATATGAATAGGAACATAGAATATATAATATTCTACAGTCAATATAAGGAACATGAAAAAAAAAAGTGGATGATTTTGCCCATTTAATTGTTCAGTGAATAAAAGTCAAAAGTAAGAACGTTTATAGGGTTTATGCAAAAGTTTGTATACTTATGGGCTGAAATATTCATGAAAATAATGAAGTAGACAAGTTATCACAATTGGTGATGTTGCAAAATAGTGGAAAAATATTCTCAAGTTCAGGTTAGTCAAAATTTCCAACTGGTTTAGACTAGAATTTACATATATTGCATACATATTTTTCCCCATACCATTTTGTAAATGAGGAGCTACTGACTGACTTAGAGTGTCAGCTGACTCTCTTCGCCAATCAGTGGCGCCACTGTCCGAGGCTTCTTCTTTTAAGAAACTTCACAGTGGAAGAACAGGGGGCAGAGCGATCAAGCGCTGGATACTAGACGTCCGGTTTATACCTAAAAGTATGCCGGAACCAGGCATAGTTTTATGCAGTTATTGTGTCTGTAGTGCTCCTTTGATATTTTGGAATAAAGCACTGAGGCAATGCTCCCTACAAGTCTTGCCGTCAGTGGGCTGCAATGCTAGATTTGCAGGCAGCTTAGCATGCATTTACGCCAGGCTGAACTGCCAGTCATTTAGGTGGACCTGGTCCCTTTCTGGGCAGATAGGCTATCTTTGGGCAGAGCCAGTGATGAGCCTGAATCACTGGTCCAACTGCCCCTTTACCCCCCTCACACTGGTGTCCCACTTCAATAACACAATATGTATTTTGACCATTATAAATTCCTTGACGTGTTAACCTCACAATCAACTGTACTGATATTTATCATTTTAAAATTCCGCAGATCTAAAGCATTCTAGATACACCCATCTTAGGTACTTTCCAGTTTTCTAAGATTGCACTTTGTCTAGTATGAATAACAGGATGATGACAAAATGATTAAATAACATGGTTTATAGTAAAATTGCTGTAAAGAACTAATAACAAAGGTGTGACAAGGTTGTTGACACCCCCCCCTCCAATAAAAAAAACAAAAAAACAATTAAATCAAAGTTGAAGAAATTTACATGAAATGTTACTTACCATACAAGGGTTGCAATAAGGAAATATATATATATATATAAAAAACCTAGGATCATAAAACGTGCTTATGGAATTATTACTGATAAACCAAAATGTTTCCTTAACTCCTTAAGGACGGAGGCAAATGTCAAACTTCTGAATTAAAACAAAACCCAGAATTTGTTCTGTGCGTTTGTTCCAAGTGTGACCCACAGTAATTTAAGCGTTTCTCTTTAAGTGCACCCCTTCATATTATATACTGTTTACAAGACAGAAGTTGCTTACTTTTAATAGCTTATATATATACCTAACAATGTTAAAGCAATACAAACATGTATTCCTAATGCTAGAGTATTATTCTAGCTATTTATATTAGTACGTCGTCCCCCCAATAAGTAATAAACAAACGATTTACTTACCTTTATTCCCCCGGGGCTCCAGTCTCGCTGCTTGAGGTGGTGTTAGGCAGCAATGTAAATAGTACCTTTTCTCAGAAAAGGCAATGTGAACACTGCTGAGCATGCAGAAACATTCTTTTTGCCATAGAACCACCGCATTATGCTGCCATGGTTCTGATGCTTTAACCCCTTAAGGACCAAACTTCTGGAATAAAATGGAATCATGACGTGTCACACACGTCATGTGTCCTTAAGGGGTTAAATGCCCTCTTCAGTATGAGTAAATGTTAAAATTAGGGAGAAAGAAAAAAAAAATCACAGCTTTGCGTATATGTTTTACACGTGAAGTGCAACAAAAGAAAAACAACTCAAAATTGACTTACTCGTATGCAGGGCCGGATTAAGAGCACAGCGGGCCTGGAGCTGACAATTATGATGGGCCTAATTACTGACTCTTATCAACCAAAATCACTAAAACAATCATACCTCCCAAGCGTGATGTATCTGATGGAGATGGTGCACGAGGGAAACTCATAGGATGCAGCTATAAGAAAACACATACTCTATGCTAATCTCTCTCTAATTTATGCTTTCATCTTTTAAGTAAATCCATAACCCCTAACAGCAGTGTCCAGTGAAGCAGGAAGTCAATGGGCAGGGTAAAAGGTGTGCCACTGGCGCAAATCACGTGACAAGACCTGCCAAAAGGGGTGAACACAGCCTTAATCATTTGTATAATTAATTAGTTATGCGTGAAATCACATGATGTAAATCACAAGGAGTGACATCAGAAAAAAATCTGTACAATCACGAACAAACTACTCACAGTTTGATTCTGCTGTATAGATGGATTGCTCCCAGTGTCTCAGTGTCCCTATGTATCACAGTGTCAGTGTCCCCATGTCGCCCAGTCCCCTAGTCTGCCAGTGTCTGTGTCCCCATTTCTCCCAGTGTCCCAATGTCTCAGTGTGTCCCCATGTCACTAGGATACTGGGGACACTGAGAGACATGGGGACACTGAGAGACCCGGGGACACAGAGACATGGGGACACTGAGACATTTAGGGAAACTGGGAGACATGGGGACACTGAAACATTTGGGGACACTAGGGACACAGAGACATGGGAACACAGACACTGGGAGACTAGGGGACACTGGCTGGGAGACAGACACTTGGGGACAGTTGTGGACATAGACATGTGGACACTGGGACATATAGGGGCACTGGGAGACATGGGGACACCAGGCACACTGAGACACTAGGAACACAGACACTGGGACACCTGGAGACACAAACATTTGGGGACTCTAAGACACTAGGGACACAGACACTGGGAGACTAGGGGACACTGGGAGACTAGGGGATACTGACTGGGAGACAGACACTTGGGGACAGTTGTGGACATAGACATGGGGACACTGGGACATATAGGGACACTAGGCACACAGAGACATGGGACACAGACACTGGGAGACTTGGGGACACTGAGACACTAGGGACACTGGCTGGGGGACATGGGAACATAGTGTCTCCGTGTCCCAATGTCTCAGTGTCTCCCAATGTCACTATGTCTCACAGCGTCCCCATGTGTCTCAGTGTCCCCAAGTGTCTCAGTTTCCCCAGGTCTCCCAGTGTCTGTGTCCCCATGTGTCTTAGTGTTTTAGTGTCCCCTAGTGTCTGTGTCCCCTAGTGTCTCAGTGTCCCCTAGTGTCTCAGTGTCCCCATGTTTTCCAGTGTCCCCAAGTGCCTCAGTGTTCCCAGTGTCTCAGTGTCCCGATGTGTCTGTGTCCCCTAGTGTCTGTGTCCCCTAGTATCTCAGTGTCCCCATATGTCCCCTAGTGTCTTAGTGTCCCCATGTGTCTCAGTGTCCCCATATGTCCCTGCTGCCTTTCCCCCCATCCCTCACTTACCTGAGCTGTAGAGCTGCTGTCTGGACTCTGTGCTGTGTTGCTACTCCCCCACGGATCAGTGAGTAGTAGAGAGAGGCAGGGATATGCTGTGTAACTTCCTATCCCTGCCTCTCTCCACACGCAGTGACCCCTACTGGCCGGTGCTGGTATTGCAGAGTAATTTCCATTTATTCTGAGAAAATTACTTGCATTTGTATTGCCGGTATTACTGCAATACTGGCACTGGCCAGGCAGCTTAAAATACCAGCTGTGCCAGTAATATACCAGTCAAGTGGCAAACCTAAGAGTACTGTGTAAAAAAAAAAAATATATATATATATATATTTTTTTTAAATGGGCCTATTCCATGGGCCTGGGCCTGGAGCTGCAGCTCCATCAGCCCCTATGTTAATCCGGCCCTGCTCGTATGTCTAGACGGCCATGCGCATTTGTTGATGACGGTGTATCGCAGCCGTCAGACGTGGACCACAGATGAATCTGGTCTGGCATAGAAGTTATTAATGGTTAGTTTATTCATTTATTATTTTTTGGAATTCTGTATGGCAATCTCTCATTGGTTATGGGGTTCTCAACACAGCTGTCACTGTGTAAGTTACATACACTAATTATTGTTTGATTAACACTGATTATTGATTTACTTAATGGTTGTATGTACCTAGAAATTGTGTGTGATATATGTATTTGATAGTTTGACAAAGACCATGTTGGTCAAAACGTTCTGTTACTTTGGACTTCAATAAATATTCAATTTCTGAACCTTGAAGTACCATCTTTGTATTTCATGCGATTGGCATTGGAACCTGGTGCTCGGTCCTGGTTTGGTTGCACCCTGGCTCAGACTGATGGGACTGAGTGCAGTTCCTTATTGCTTTTTGGATATGCTCCTTGTTAACGCTAACCTTATAGCAACCCTTACCCTTTACTAACACTAGTTCTAACTGCACACCTACCCTAACACTAATCCTACACTATCCCTAACCCAGCATTAACCCATACTTTACACTAACCTTTACCCTTAACCTAGAGGAATTCATTCTGCTAAAGTCCCTCTCACACTCTTACTTGCTGTCCCTGCAGATCACACAGTAATCAGTGCTAGGCACCTAGTAAAGCACAGCGATGATCACTATTGGCAGGGGCATCCAGAGGGACTTTTTGGATCCTGGGGGTCTTCTTGTCAGTACGGTAATCGTACGGTAAACGTTCTATTTTAGCGCTGCATACAGCAAATCTGTCAGTACTAAATATTGCCTCAGCTGACAAAGGGGAGCCCAGCGCATGGAAATATACCTGGGTCTTCCTGGTGTAAGCAGGGATATAACCCTACTAGCACTAAAACTGCACAACCATTCATTTTAAACCCATTAAACCCAGTATATTTAGGATGGCATGGGACATTCTAAAGGTTTAGAGGAAGTTTTCCACCCAATGTCATCATTGTTCACTGTAGAGATACTAAAAAAAATATATATAAACCACCCTCTCCATTAAGCAACTCTGCAAGGGGAATCAAGCACCTCTGCAGAGATCACCTGTTCTATAGTTGGACATCCACTCTTAGTAGTTCTTGTAAAAGCCCTCGATCTCTACCAGGAGAAAAGTCAGGTTATATTTCAGACCGATGGACTGCCATATTTGCAAGGTGGCCCTTACATATCGCTGTGAGGCCTGTCGGCTCCCTCTACTCATGGACAGTCCTGGTAGAATTAAAAAGGGGATCCCGGTCAAGCACCTCTATCTGTTTCCACACTGTGAGCCCACCTTTGTCCATGTAGAAGCGGAGAGGGTCTGGCCAATCTAGGGTGACAGTTGTAGGGACTTGGAAAGGACATCCTGGGCCTCAGGTGAGGGCACCAAAAAGTGACTGGCCGGAGTCAAGACCATCAAGCCATTTTCCAGCATTTCATTATTGCCCCAAAACAAGTTAATATAATAATCCACTATTTTATAACGTGTGGATTATAGTAACTTGTTTTAAGCACATAGTCATGTCCTCAGCTAATTTTTTTTACCGTTAGTTGCAGCCCTAGCATAAAAGATTGAGCCCATCAATACTTAGGAATGGAAATCTTAGTGGTAGGAATCTTGCAACATCTGCAATCAGTGTTTTACTGGCAAGCCTACTCCCAACATTATGCCACTCCAGTACCGATGCCAACATTGGTAGGTATTTAATCTCTAGCACATAACATCCATAGGTTTAGTTTCTACAACTCACGCACTAGCAGCTTTGTTGCTCACTCAACAAGTAGCACATGTATAGGTCAACCCACTGACAGTAGAACACTCAGTCAGTATCAAACAGTGAAATGCACAGGTCAGCTTTCAGTCAGTAGTGCACAATAACACATACGTGATTACATGTAGTACATTTTGTGATATTGGATTTCCCATGTACCAGGTGCACTATTCTGAAACACTGCCCAAATGTTAATCAGTTTGCCACTTACATTGGTCCCTTTGGCTGGAGCCAGGTTTGTCAGATAGAATTAGTTTGGCACAGCATGGTGATTTCCTGCATTAGCCTCACAATGCTTTTTATTGGCTGAGATCATCAATCTAGATTAACTCAGAGAGAGGCTGAGTGGCTGCAACAAGAACAGAATTGCGACGGAGTAAAGATAAATACATTTCACCCAATAGACCGATAGGTAGAAATAAAACTATGGCGTTAGAAATAGGTTTGTATTCATAACTCTATAGTGTTCCTTTAAATTACAGTTTTCTGTATGGCACTGCGAAGATATTAGACATATGAAAAAAAAAAAAAAAAAAAAAAAAAAAAAAAATAATTTATTAAAGTAATTGAAATATATAAAAAAACAAACAAACAAAAAAAAATAAAAAAATTCTAGGCTTAAAAATACCATTGACATAAACAAAGACATGTACTTGAAATCTGGTGTTTTACTTATTAATTAATTTAAAAGTGCAGGTTTATTTTTACCCAGGTCTCCAACACTAGCATAGTCTTTTTGCTCCGAGATGTATTCTTCTTAATCCTTTTTAAGATTATTACCTAAAATTGAAGCTACAATGCATAATCATTTTAACCTCATTCAACCTTCAAAAGAGGTTCCATTAAGCAATACTTGGAGTAAGGAGCGGTCTATCGTCAGTGCTTCATCATGTAGGATATACATAATTAAATGTTTTGCACGTTTGGTGGCAATGTACGTATATTCTTGTTGAGCACAAGCTTGACGTCATCATCGTCCAGTTCTTCGTCATAATCTTTAATTTCTAGCAGGAATGCAGAAGTCTAAACACTGCTCACATTAGTATCTGCAGATGGATTCAGCAGTACCGGGGCTGAGGTTGTTGATCTTCTCTCTCGTCGGACATATCTTGGCTTCCGAACTGAAATAAGCAAACATGAAAGCAGATTTTCCAATTTTCAAGAGATCTTCTAAGCAGGTATAGACTTTCAAAATACCCTTTTTGAAAGAATGTTTACTCTTATTTGTCAAAGTATTGTAAAGGCAAGAGTGTTTAAGTCATGTCTTAAAGCAATACTCTAAGTACTAAGACAACTTTAGCACAATAAAGCAGTTAGATGTATAGATCATCCCGCTGCAGTCTCACTTTTCAGTTTTATGTCATTTTATGCCACTGGAGGTGCCTCCTGCTTTTTCATGGAGTTTGACTTTGCATGAGGACGTCCAGGGTATTCAAGTCCCCACATCAAAACATAAAATCAATGCTTTTCCATTGAAAAATGCTAATGAGCACATTTGGTTCCCCTTGGTGCTGACGTCATCATCTGAGGAGGTGAAGCCAGCGTAAAGGACCTAAGGGCTAGAATAAGGGGAGTGTATAAAGGGGTTTTAACAATCTATTAGCTGGCAGGGGGGAGGAAGGAGGCAGAGGAATATAAAACTGTATGCTTTAAAAAGGGACATTATAGGCAACCAGACCACTTCAGCTTATTGAAGTGGTCTGGTTGCAGTGTCCCTGTCTGTTTAACCCTGCAATGGTAATTATTGCACAATTTAATAAACTGCAATAATCACCTGCCAGGGTTAACTCTACCTCTAGTGGCTGTCTGCCACATAGCCACTAGAGAGAGACTCCCGGGATGTTAGGCGACTTTTGGTCCCATGACGCTGGACGCTCTCACGCTATGAATGAGGACATCCAGCATCACCTAAAACCACATAGGAAAGTGGGGGGGCAACTATAGGGAGCTATAGTGCCAGGAAAACTACTTTGTTTTCCTGGCAGTATAGTTTCCCTTTAAGTTAAGTAGGAAACAAAACGGCATAGAACTGGAAGACTGTGACACACACACAATGTTACACTGCATGTGAATGACCAGTAAGAACAATACTTTCACTTTATCATATGAAATTTCACGTTACCTGATGGTTTATGTTCTGGAATCATAGCTGCCTATAAAACAAAAATAAAATAAAACACAGTTTTATAACACAGCCAAGCCTTTATACTATTCAATTTGAAAGGTTTTCACATTATTCCACTTCAGAAATATTTTATCATTAACAAAAAAGTTTTAAAGGGCTGTAAATAATAAAGGACACAAAAAGTAGATCATATGGCAGGGCTTAGAATTTGAAGTCCTATGCTACTAGCCAGACCTTAAAAGTTACTTGTCATGGAAATTCATAGTATGGTCACCAAGGGTGCGTTTATACGAGTCAGGCATAAATTTCCCTTCCCAAAAGGATAGTGAAAATGTTGAGCCCTGTCCTACGGAATCATAAACACAAAAAAATAAAAAATAAAATAAAAAATAGAACGATATGGGTGTGTAAATATACAACAATAATTCAGGGGAGGGAGGGGGGAATTGATGCAAGGTCTCACATGGAGAGAAACCACGCACTGTTGTTTTGTCATGATTAAAAGCAGTAATGGTCAGTCTGTGCTCTTCCACTGGTCTTTGACTATGGGCCACCTTAAAACGCTTCTTGCTTCCTTCATTGAATTATATTTTCCCTGGGAGGATGATCTTGTTACCTGGTCCAGTGGCTTTGTTACAAGGTGTGTTTCTCCACCTCTCACTGCTGCTGGACACCCAGAACATGCTTGTCATTCAATGCATCATTATCAAGGTCTCAGGGCAGCAGGACAAGCGAGAGAAGCATGTGCACCTTGCACTGCAGTCACGGATCACACATGAAAATTATGATAAAAAAAAATTATGAAATTTTTTATTTTTTTTTAAATGAAAAAACCCAAACGACAACAACTGCATGGTCCCTAAAGACAATGCGCTTGGAGCGGGTCCCCTCTTGCCCGAGCCTATGGGTTAGCCCTGGCAAATTATGCCAGGAAGAAGCAGCATGATAGAATATTATAAAATAAAAAGGGGTATGGTATAAAATGAGCATCTTTGTAACTTGAGAACGGTCTGTAGGTGTAGGTGGAACTTTGTTAAATATATCATTAAAAACATTGAATACAAATGGATAGCAAAGAAATAGACTAACTATACACATTGAAAACAAACTTTAAATATAAGACAGTTACATTTTAGATTATGTAACTTTACTTTAAGTCAACGACAGTTCAAAGGACTGTTTTTTCAATCATGTGTTTAGACCATGTGCAGCAGACAGAGAATTGTATTTAGAATGAACGGCTTACCATTTCACTGGGTTGCAGAATGGATGCTGAGAGAGTGAGAGACAGAGAGAGAGAAGAAATAAAACAGTTATTTCCTTTCTTAACCGTCCATTCAATATATAACACACTATACTAATAAATAGGAAGCTATGCAAACCCATAGAAATGACCACAAATGAAGCTGGAGATGACAAAAAACAAAGGGAAAAAAACAAAAACAAACAACAATACTGCTACAGGGGTATAAAGATCTATTTCATGGCAGTGACTTGTCCAAAAATATATGGTGTCTAAGGGAGATATAGACGGCTGGGAATTAATTTCAACGCAGGTTTTTCCTTTTAATGTGAACAAGCACATTACATATAAATAAAGAGCGTTACACAGTGCACATCGAAAAGAATATACTGGCAAATGATTGAAGAAAAACAAAAAAATAAACTCTATAAACTAATGTTTTTTGCAGCTTGGATGATGTCACTGCGTTGGGAAGAAACAACATATTTTTTTATGCATTGCCAATTGCGTGTATATATACTAGGTAGGCCTGGTTAGGCAAAGTACACAATCTGTTAATATAGCGGTTTCATAGAGTTGTTGTTGTTTTGCCAAATTGCTCGTTTTACATTTTGGTTTTCAATTCTCTAGATCTTGGTGTATAAACCCCAAGTGACTGAGGGATACAGAGCCATGTAAAATGAAATAACACAGGTGTACAGAAATAGTTATTTGCATTGTGTTTGCCGGGATTATGTCAAATTGCAATCAGTACAGATGAAATGTGAACGAAACATGGTAAACCAAATGCTCTGTTATATAATGACATATAATAAACCAAATAAATGTTACTGCAGTATACAACAAGAAAGTGCAGACCTTTATTTCTTCTATAGAAGAGTTCTGGTAGTTTCTGTGAACGCTTAAGGTAAAAAAATGAGGCTACAGACAGAACTAAGAATAGGCTAATTAAGAGTGTGCCCAGCAGAAGAGAGGCGGCAATCCCCGGGCTGCCTGAAAATAGCAAAAGAAGTTAAGAGTTAAACCTCTTTCAAAAATACACAGAACTTATCTTAAGAACTCACTAGAGCTTACTGATGCACAAGTGTGAAAGATAAAATATCTTACCCAGGGGCTAACCAAATGCTACAAGGGAAGGATTGCCTGTAGTGTAAAAAAGGGTTTAACCCCCCCCCCCCCCCCCCGACCCTCTAAAAACAAACAAAAAATACACAAACAAAACAAAAAAGGTACATTTTTAAAGTTAGGGGGATTTTTGTTTCCTAAATGGACCTCCCGAAAAAGGACTTTATTTACACAATACCAATATGCGAGACATTAGCAAAGTAGAAATACAGTATATACGAAGAATTAAGTAAAGATGTTTATTATGCAAAGTGAAAAAAAAATTACACTTTAAGTCAATATATTTTCAAGTATCAAAACCCGTAGCCAGACTACTTGCTTTATGTATTAATATTTATAATGATAAGTAGGAGTCCACCATTATAATTTGTCAGAGCCAATGCTGATATCGGTCGCCTTTTGGGTTGATTGCTGATAACTGGTGCTGATATTCTGTACATTTACTGCTTTGTATTTACACAATTTCTACACAACTCTGGCTTTAACTAAACATGCTGATAGCAATCAGTGAGTACATGCTGGGATTAGTGGGATCCCTGCATGTACAGGAGGAGTTCGATTGCCGACAGAAATCACACTCCTATCACTCTGTAAGCCAGCCTAGTACATTATAGTAGATTATTCACAGTCTCCCCTCCTTGGCTTCAGCTGAGCTCTGCATGCAGGGACTCACAGAAAGGGATGATGTAAGGTCACGACGTTGTGCTTATTTAGCGGGCGACTAGCGTTTCTGGATACAGAAGACAGGGCTTGGTGACTGGGAGAGGTGAGTAAGTTAGTTACAGGGCCGATACCGATTATCAGTAAAATGAACATCGACTCTAATAATCGTCAGAACCGATATTCTGTCTGTCCCCAATTACAAGTAAGTACATATTTAAAGCTGACAATTTATACCAAAATGATTGAAATGTAATACAATATAAGTTTAAAACAATAATTAAAACCAAGTTCAGCATGTTCTTGAAACCAAAACTAGGTCACTTACCTAAGTTGTGAGGAACAGATTGGGTTGTGCTAATATTCATATGCACGTCTGTAGTCGGAGAGCTGACTGGAAAAAGGGAAAATTGACAAGAAACAAATGAACAGTTCAATCCTGGGAGATAACACATTTTAAGTAAGAATGAAAGGTTTAACTAATGACTGCTAAATGGAAACAAAATGTATTCACTTGTCTCTTTTTGTTCAAAGGAAGTTGTACAGAACATTGAAGAGAGGGAGGGACAGAAAGGTTGGGCATATGGATCAAAACTTTTGAAACCTAACCCAAGTGGCTGTTTAGAATGCCTCTTTAATGCTAAATGAATTGCATATGTCAGCGGTTCCCAAACTGTGTGACGGGTACACAGGGGTGCCACAAGATATTTTCTCAGTGCTATGATCATTGCATCAGGAACCATGCCTCCCTCTCCCGACTGGCTCTGCAGGACTGGAGGAGAGATCAGAGATCTCCCTCTCCGGCCCACTCGCAGTGTACTGCTGGAAGCCGGCAGGGGAGGGAGAGAGGACCTGGGGGAGCTCTAACCTGCAGCTTCGCGAGCTCGGAGTGTTGTGAACTGAGGCTGCTAGAGTTCACTCTCACCAATGGGACCACCAGGGCTTGCCCACCAGAGCACCAGGGATTCCCCACCGGACAGTGCAGGAAAGGTCCCCCTTCCCAGGCATAGGCAAGCAGGTAGGGGGGATATGAAAAGTATTATTTTTAATAATAAAAAAAAAATTGTATATATTTAAAAAATTTGCCCTCCCACACCAGACCCCACACCACACAATAACTCCCCCTCCATACACACACACACACACACACACACACAATTGCCCCCCATACACACTGTACCCCTCATACAACCTGCCCCCCACCACACACTTGCCCCACATACACACACACACACACACGAACTGTACCCCTCACACAAATTGTACCCTTCACACAACCTGCCCAACATACACATACACACACTCAACCACTCACACATATTGCACCCATCACACACACTACTGTCCCTATCCCCTTCTACAGCCCCTATACCAGCAGATCCCAGGTAACTAGTCAAACGGTACTTAAACAGTTTAACTACTTACTCTGGGAGGGCACTATGGCACTATAACCACAACAAAAGTGCTGTAGTGGTTATTGTGCCTGGATTGTTTCTTTAAATAATCTACCAGTGCCCCTCCCAAGATCAGGTTATGGATCTGCGCTTGAACGGCAAGCATTTCTGCCAAACAGGGGCCCAGTATATGCCGCTGCGCTGTACATATATACAACCTAGAAAATGTTTTGACTTGGGGTGCCTTCGGAAAACCATCAAATATTAAGGGTGCCTAGAACCTAAAAAGTTTGGGAACCACTGGCATACATTTTAATAGTCTGAGAGTTTAAGCTAGAAGAGATTTATTAACAATAATGTGTAATGAAAGTAATTAGGGATGCACCGAAATGAAAATTCTGGGCCGAAACCGAAAATTCAGGATGCCCTTGGCAGAAACCGAAAAGGACTTTTTCCCCCCCAAATGATTTAAAAAATGTTTTTCCCTATAATTTTATTAATATTAGACTTTTTAATTAATTTAATCTAATATGAAAAACTTCCCTTCTCTTTTAGGGATCCCACCTGCTTAATGTTCCTCTCTCCCTCCTTTAGTGTTCTTCTCACCTCCCCTGTACTACAAAAAAAAAACACACACATATATATATTTTTTTTATTTCGGCAAATTTGACCCGTTTTCAGCCGAAGATTTGGGCAGACGAAATTTCAGTGCATCCCTACAAGTAATGCCTTATGCATATGTATTCCGTCTAACCAGCTTCTGCAAACCTATTGACAGCTCCTTCTATGACACCATTATACTATACAGAGATACTCATAAAGCAGAGAGCCAAGCATAATGAGGAGATGCTTCTACAATAAAAGAAGCTGGGCACAAACAGTGGTGTATTTTAGTTTTTGTGCTGTCCTAGGCATGAGTAAATATGGGCACCTCCTAATCTAAATTCACCCCACCCCTTCTGGTTAAGGCCACACTTCTACCTGACTAAGACCCACCCCTTCCTCTTTAGGTCAGCTCTTATAACCCCGCCTATAATAGGAGAAAAAAAAAGAACAACAAAAAAACGGGGACTTCTGAGCGGGCATTTGTGGGCGGCATTTTTTACAGTCCCCTGGATAGTGCCGCCCTGGATTGGGAACAACATAAAGATATCTATAAATCCGATAGAGCTATTACCGCTTGTGCTGAGGGGGACCGTCGGGTGGCCCATGCACTTTAGTATAGTAATGTGTCTTCTGGCCCTTTAACCCCTTAAGGACACATGACGGAAATATTCCGTCATGATTCACATTTATTTTTAAAGTTGTGTCCTTAAGGGGCTAATAGTGCAACCGGGCCCCGCTAATGATGTCAGCGATGGGAGGAAGTGACAGCGAGTGGGTTACGTCCAGTCTTTTTTAGCAGCCCCTTACTCACAAACCCTGGCCAAAGTTAGTGTTTATATTTGTGTTTTGCATTTTGTACACAAAAAAACTGCACCTTCACCGATGATAGAATGGTCATTATAGCTTTAACTGCTCTAAAACACTCATATTTGGAGTAGTTGACAGACACATCTCTATTTGTGTTCAGCGATGTCTAATGAGTTCAACAGTACCTCCCATGCACAGGTTTCATGAGGCTTGGAAGTTACAGGGTCAAATATAGCAAAATTCAATTCTCTGGTATTTCTTTTCTGCCTGTGTTGTCAGGCAGGTCCCCAATAAGAAAATAATATAAACATTATATATTTTGACACGGTCATTGACACACACACTAAATGTATTTATTTATGTAGTATTTATAATAATATGATTTTTTATTAGTTAGTTACAACCCAGCAAACTAATCTTGCTATCCAGCTTATCACTCATGTGACCACGTTGTCAAGGTCACATGACTGATTGTTTAGATTGGCTCCAGTGGGACGCCGTGGGTTTTCATATTCTAGCCGGAGGGAGGGCTCGATCGTTTGTGCGTTCTATACGGCCCTAATGTCATTAAAGCTTTAATTTTGTAGGATGGCATAGCACGCCCCAACTCAGGGAAATGGTTAAATATTGCTGCCGTTATGAAACAAGTCAGCTGCTCCATTAGCCTTCAGCACAGTGTGCACATGATTAAAGTATCAAGATACTGAGACGCCAACTGTAACGGACCGTTTCACTTACAAGAGGATAAAACCCAGTTTAGGCGATAATCCCCTTTCCAGATGCACAGGCAGCTACTGCAAACACCATTCTCCCGACTGGAACCACACGAACACTGGAACAGCTGAACAAGAAAAGCAGACATCGGCTTACACTCTTGGCAGTCAGCATACAATCCCATTCCCCCAAAGACCGAGACGACACATCGCTTTGAGGGTTAAGCAAGAACTCTGGACTGGGACACCCAGTCTGGCTTTTATTTCCAACTCACACATACAGGCCACACCCAGGGGGAGGCATAAAATAACCAGTCAGATACATGGTACAACCCACACATCCCCTCCCCTCAGATAACCAGTTAACATAATTATACAGCCAGGAAAACTACAGTTTTTATACATGTGCTATAACTTTAAATCCATACATCCAATCTGCATATTTAGAATCAGCACACTTTAAACATACACCCTTCCAAAAATCAGACAAATCCCTCCAGTGGATCAAAAGTTAGCTGGAAGTCCTTTATGACCGACCGCAAGCACAATTTCCTGCCCAAAACAGTTCCATAGATTTGGGCTGTGCGGTCGGTCCATTTCGAACGGGACTTAGTCTCTGGAGCTGAAAAACGAAATGATGGAGAAGGTAAGGGTCAGCGGTGTTCGGCAAAATGTGTAGCCGATTTCAGTTCCACAGAATCTTTAGCATACACCGCTGACCGCATTCGAATGACTAAAATGGCCGCCGCCACGTGTTCGGCTGTCGAATGGCGGCCACCCAGCGCTCGGCAATTAACCTGCAGTAACCTCACAGCCTGGGAGGTAAATTGCCTGCACACTTTAACTTCTGGGTGGTCTGCCTGTGTGGTACTTGGTTCAGTAAGCCCTATGTACTGAACCAAGTGGGAGAGAGCCAGGGGCAAGTTATTTTACAGGTCTGGGGACATAGTCTTAAAGGGTATTGTTACCCAAAGTCTCAATATGTCCCCAGACAGTTCTTAAAGGGCCAGCAGCAGTACAATAAAATACCATTCCCTGTGCTTAAAGGGCCAGCAGTCGCCCAATTAAATACAATATCCCCAAATAACCCAGGGGCCATAGTCAGCAGGTAAGAGGCTAGCAACCAGGCCT
The DNA here is from genome assembly GCF_036172605.1 of Pelobates fuscus. NCBI lineage: Eukaryota > Metazoa > Chordata > Amphibia > Anura > Pelobatidae > Pelobates > Pelobates fuscus. The sequence goes on from NC_086327.1 coordinate 114,382,780, forward strand.
CTCCAGTTCACAGTGGCGAAGCTGGTTTCGCCACACCAACCATTTCAGCTACTCCTGACTCACTATAGGCTTTCAGCACACAGAGTACACAGGGTTAAAGAAGCAGGATACTGATAAGACTCCTTATCTTTGCAGGTGAAAATATAATTAATATTGATAATATATATATATATATATATATATATATATATATATATATATATATATATATGTCAGCATGAGCATGGAGGATTGCCCAGTTTAGGGAAGTGTATATAGATTTGATTAGATTTCCTAATTTAATTAGCCCTCAGGCAGTCACTAGGACTATTGGCCTTGAGAAAAAGATAAGATTATACACTTCTCTCTGTGTTCATTCCAAGCTGGTTTCTTGCTTCTCTCTCTTGTGGGCACTGTAACTCCGCCCCCTTGTGCTATAAGCCAATGATCGCCCCTTAATAGAGAGGTCAATAAGAATGCCTACACTCATGGGCAGCTAGCTCTGCTGTATGAATGGCAACTTAATGGGAATTACTGAAATTCCTTTTTAAAGGACACTGGGCATGTGCAAAACCTGCTGAAATTGGGCAGATTTCAAACCAAACCCATATTTTGATAAATCTAGATGCTCCAGTAATTTTTCACATGTTTTGGCTTACTATCCACACCTCCAGAGAAAGAATATTTCTGTGTTTCTAAACGACTGCAAATAAAATTCACAAGTGCCCCCAGAGCCGGACTGGCCCACCAGGATACCAGGAAATTTCGAGGTGGGCTGAGGTATGTGGGGGCCGGACAGTGCAGCATTCTAAATAAAACATTTATAAGCTTAATTTTTACTGTGTGTAGAGGGGCTGGCAGAGTCTGCAGCCGGAAGGAGTGAGGAATCACCAAGTTTCACTCACACATGCTCCCAGCTCAGCATGGCCACAGGAGCCCACCCCCGCACTGGAGCTCCACCCCAAGTCAGACCTTTCACACAGGAAGAGATACGCTGGATGGAGAAACATCATGCTGCCCTGAGAATCTCCACGGCCAATGACAGGTACTTGTATCTGTGTTTATCTGCTAATAACTGACAGTGATTGTGTGGGTGTCAGTGAGCATAAATGTAGTGAGCTTGTGTCTAGTTAGCTTGTGTGCGTCAGTGAGCTTGTGTGTGTTTTAGTGAACTTGTCTGCAGAGAACTTGTGGGTTTCCGTGAGCTAGTCTGTAGTGAGCTTGTGTGTGTGTGTGTGTGTCAGGGAGCTTCTGTATGTTTCAGTCTGCAGTACATTTGTGTGTGTGTGCTAGTGAGCTTTTCTGTGTCTGTAGCGAGGAGCTGCAGGTAAGTAATAATATAACAGCTAACAAAGTACCTAAATATATTGATCTATCACCATGATAAATCATATATTAGTGCCTTGGGAGTTTTTGTACGTTAAAGTTAACTGGTCATGACAGATTCACTTTAAAAAAATTAAATAGTAATAATTACATATACATACATGTATGTATGTATGTTTGTATGTACACACACACACACACACTATTTGACACAATAAATTATGGGGCTGCTTTTTCCAGGGCTGCTTTGTACTCCCAGTCCGGCCCTAAGTCCCCCTTTGATGAGCCCTATTCTACACCTAAATTACCTAATGTCAGATATTACAAAACAACAGGCTTTTTTAGTTAACTATCGCGGTTCCCTGGCTCAGTCGCATGTTGGCTTTCTTAATTATATTAGAACTGTCACAAGGTTAAAGGTGTGAATATGTGTCACTGGCTTTACATATGTTACAGGAAAGGAACAGGCAGTCTTCTTGGTTTAAGCAGCAAAGAAGACAGGTTTAACTACGTATGGATATAATTTTTTTTTTTTTTTTTTTTTTATATAACCCCCCCCTGTTCTTCCCCAACCAAATAAAACACCCAAAACAAATGATCTGTTATACCTATCTATAAAAACACAAATCTATAGATGCTTTGCATGGTTATTACAAGAGGAACCAGATTCAAATGAGTTATATTATTAGGGAGTTTGAGGAAAACATTTGTTTTTAAAGGGACCCTGTAGTCACTGTAAATGTTTCAGCTCATTGAAGTGGGTATAGTGTCTTGAATCCAACTGTCCAACCTCCTGCTTCCACCTCTGGCCAGCGGGTGAGGGCTAACAATTCAAAATAAAAGATGCTAATGTCCCACCCCTGTCTACTTTCTAAAGGGGGTTGTCATAATAATTATCATACAGGGAACGGGGAGAGGACTAGTGCCCCCTAGCCACCATCCATTGGCATTTCGGACTCTAATAATTAAGCATTACTTAATGTCCCCCAGCTATGGGCTCCAAATTTTTGTATAATCCTGTAAAAAAAAAAAAAAAAAAAAAAAAATGAATACTTAACAAGTAACAAGTCTTATTTCTTCTAGACCCAGACACGATACATTAATCCAACTTTGCCCCATGGTGGGGCCTCAGCGCATACAGAGCTAATGATTGATAAGCTTACAAGCGCTTTGACTTATATTTCATAGATTGGGAACCTTAGGTCTCCCTCCTTGTATCATTATTAGAGACACCACCTAATGCCTGCAGTTGGGGCACGAGGGAGACATGTGCATCCCAGAAAACATATAGGGAACCCCACTGTAAGACATAGTGCTCCTCCCCCTTGCTTTATTATAGGTTTTTTTTTTTTAAACAAAAATTAACCCCACCTTTGGGGCACAGCGAGGATGGGGGGGGGGGAGGGGGGGGATGTAAATTAGTAACTGACAAAGCTGCCTGCTATTTAGCAGAAATGCCCCAACTTGCGACATAAATTGGGGGAATGGCAGAGGCCATTTTATACCTAGCCCAATGGCCCTGCTCGTCATGCAGTGAATGTGGGCATGTCTACTAAATAGCAGGCAACCAGAGGCTGTTCACTGCAATGGCCATACGGTGTCCAAATGAAAGTCAGTCAGTGAGCATACGGAAATTCTGTCAATGATGCCTTCTGACTAAATATCTGAAGACCATTTTTAGTCATTGCCTCATTCTTCCGAACACAAACGTACAGGTCTAGTAGGTAGCTTAAAAAAAATTTAAAAAAGTGGAAGTGATGTGATTTATTGAGACAATTCTAGTTATTAATTATCAATATTAATCTTATTAAAACCCATAGACTGCTTTTAAATGTCAGAAGACATCCAAAATAATAATTGGACTTTTTAAAATTGCTAGGAAATCTGAAAGCCATGAGATAACAAACCAACCACTTCTCAGGTCATTAATGCAAGCAGTTTGATATTTTATACACATAAATGCCAAATCTCAAATACAGTGTCAATCATGTCTCGATGCGGTGTAGCTTGGTTTCGGTTTTTTTTCTAATATGTGCCCAAGAAGATTTTGTAAATTATGATGTGTCTGGATTAAGAGGTAGCTTAAGATGCCATGTCATACACTAGTCTGTTAATACTTCTTGACACATGCCCAAAAATACAGCTTTCCCACGTGGAAGCTGAATACCAGAACAACGCAGAGGTGACTCACTGCACGCATTCGAACAACAAAAATTAAGCAAGACAGTTTATTAACTACTCTGCAGTTTTTAGAAACAATTTGCCAAGAATCATCACCGGCTTAACAATATGAGAATATTTTAGCGTGGGCAGGTAGTTGCGGTAAACTAATTCTTTAAATTTTCTATAACAGGCGGAAGCGGATAGTGTTTTGCATTCTAAACTGGTTTTGCAGATTTCTGTGCAAGTTAAAGATTGATTGCACTTAAGGAGAGTCTGGTTCCAGGGAGATGGGACAGCTTTATGTTACATCACCAGCACAATACTATGGCTACATGCTTCATTACCAGATTAAAGGAATACAAAGCTGCATTCCTAGTAGCACCATAGTGTCCCTCTGCCCACCCCCTCCCACCAGCAAATAAAGGGTTTAAAGGGACACTATAGTCACCTGAACAACTTTAGCTTAATGAAGCAGTTTTGGTGTATAGAACATGCCCCTGCAGCCTTACTGCTCAATCCTCTGCCATTTAGGAGTTAAATCCCTTTGTTTATGAACCATAGTCACACCTCCCTGCATGTGACTTGCACAGCCTTCCATAAACACTTCCTGTATTTAGGCTTTCTTTATTGCAAGTTCTGTTTAATTAAGATTTTCTTATCCCTTGCTATGTTAATAGCTTCCTAGACCCTGCAAGAGCCTCCTGTATGTGATTAAAGTTCAATTTAGAGATTGAGATACAATGATTTAAGGTAAATTACATCTGTTTGAAAGTGAAACCAGTTTTTTTTTTCATGCAGGCTCTGTCAATCATAGCCAGGGGAGGTGTGGCTAGGGCTGCATAAACAGAAACAAAGTGATTTCACTCCTAAATGACAGTGAATTGAGCAGGGAAATTGCAGGGGAATGATCTATACACTAAAACGGCTTTATTTAGCTAAAGTAATTTAGGTGACTATAGTGTTCTTTTAAAAACAAAACACCTTTTTACACTCCCCTTATTCCAGCGCTGGCTTCATCTTTGCCTCTTCCACGGTCCCTGCACCCAGTGCAATCAGGAGATTGCAGGGTTAAGGTAACAGGGACAGTGCACTCAGATCACTTCAATGAGCTCAAGTCGTCTGGGTGCCTATAGTGTCAATTTAAGTCTATAAATGATCTCCTACTTTGCCAAATATACCCCCTTCCATCACATTATCAGATATAGGAGTTTTCTTACCTGTGTATCTGGTTTAAATGTAGAGGTAATGATTTATTGCAATATGCAAGAACCTAAACATTTTTCTTAAATATCCCCTGAAAAAAAATTAAAGTTACTCATTCTCCTCCCCAGGAAAATGCTACTGAAGCACATACTGAGCAACGCATTGGAACAGCAGATAAACATGCTTTGTGGGTTATATTCATTTGCATGGTACGGTCCTGCACCATTTCCATCTAACAATCTAACTTATTCCTGTCCTAATGTGTTTTACACCCCACCTCCTATAGAATGTAAGCTCGTTTGAGCAGGGTCCTCTTCAACCTATTGTTCCTGTAAGTTTATTTGTAATTGTCCTATTTATAGTTAAATCCCCCTCTCATAATATTGTAAAGCGCTACGGAATCTGTTGGCGCTATATAAATGGCAATAATAAATAAATAAATAACTTATAGTTAACCTTTAGTTATCTAGTTTGTACAAAGAAAAAAACAAACAAAAATGCAAGACCCATGGTAAAGTTCTGATGAAACCATATAAGGGAGTCAAACTACAAACTCCACATACTTACTGAGTAACAAATTCTTCTTCGTTAAATGTAAATTTAATCTATTCAGTGGGCTGGCAAAATTGTCAGGAAATGTCACTGATCATCTAAAGATACCAACTCATTCAGCAATGTCCTGGAGTGCAACTGGTGCAGCCATTATTTGTCTTCAAATGACATATGTCACAATCCTTAGTTTGTGGGTGCATGCATGGATAAATGGGATGCCTCCCTAACATTTGTGGCTGGTGCAGATCAGTATCTAGGTCAGGGGTGCCCAAAAGACAGATCCCCAGATGTTGTAGAACTACAACTCCCATGATGCCTTTGCGTGCCTTTGGAATGACAAAGCCTCATGGAAGCTGTAGTATTAGGGATCTACCTTTTGGGCACCATTGTTCTAGGTGCTCATTCCCCTTATATTCTTGACAGAAATAATGTTGTTTTTTTACCTATGCATTAACCAACTATTGGGCTACAATAATCAGAGGCAATTTCAGTGTGTTTGCTTTTATAATCAGATAAGATACAGTAGAGTGGGTTAGCAACCAATGACAGAGCATAAAAATCATGTCTGCATTCAGCTCGCAAATTCTCCAGTAAATGTTTACATCATAAAACCATCGTTCATGGATGGCAATTAATTTTAACAGGGACTAATAGTCACAGAATGGCCCTCAGCCTTCAATAATATTTAGCATTAAGGACAACACATTCAGCCCTAAAGCAAAAAATAATGAAGCAAAATACAGCAAAGTCTAAAAAAGAAAATTAAAATACGGTAATGAAAATCCATAAACCTGTCATGCATGATTAATGCTTGAAACGAAATATGAACCTTACAGAAAATAGACTTGAAACACTTAAACCTTGCACAAAAAAAAAAAAAAAAAAAAAAGGTATATTTCAAGTTTAATTAGGTAGGCCCATCAACTTTACTATCAAAAGGTCAGTGTCTCACTGACAAAATAGACTATTCACTATTTTATTACATACTTTTTGATGAACCTACTTCTTTTCTAAAATCTAAGATCACAGTATATTGAAAGCCAAGACAGAGAATATATTTCACTTCAACTAGCTCTGCAATCTTTAAACAATCACAATGTTAAAAATAAAAAGATACTTACTATTTAAGCATTCGGACATATTGTGTGCAATTTGCGTGTTCGTGCTAGTTTCATTTTTGCATATAATGCAGGTGCTTTTCCCATCATCGAGTCGATAACATCCTGATTAAACAGAAACAGTCAAAGAAAGGTCACCTGTGACATCTTGTGGCAAATAATGTCCACTTTAGAATAATCACATTGTTGGCCTTACACAAACTGGTCATAATTATCTTCAGAAGACAAGACAAGGATTTAAAGACAATATTAAAAGGGCAACAATACAAATATGTGCAAGTATAGAAAAATGGATAATATATATTGATTTGCCTAAATTGTAATTTTATGGAAGTGACTAGGAAGAAGTTTATTGACGGGGTGCATAATGGACTCATTAAAATGTACACTGGCTTAATTTTTAAATTAAACTGGAGAAGGATACTTGGTTTTAGCAGATGCTGCAAACCCAGTGGATTCCAAACATAAAAATCAGATTTAAAAGGGATGCTCTTACTACCATAACTTAAACCATTTTTTTTGGGTTGGATGAACCCTTTAATGGAAATAAAATATTTTTTGTTCAGAGTAACCTTTACTGTTCTGGACCCTGAGAGGACGACGCATGCATGCTGTGCGTACTGGCAACAGACATTCAATATGCACAGAATTGACATTAGCTAGCCTGGAACTCCTGTGGTGGAGATAGATCTCTACATTTGTAGGGTTTCATAGAGCTTTTCTTTAGTTCGCAGAGTGAACCTTTAATCTCTTTGTGTAACTTATGGAGCAAAGACCTGGTTTCCTGGTAACATGCATCTGTAGTGTTTTTCTAACCAGTAAATCTTTTTTTTTTCCTTCCTATAACATAAACCTCTTCTAGACAGAACCAGGTCTGTTATCTTTGAAAGTAAAGTCAAAAACAGATTGTTACGGTTGTGAATTTTTGCTTTTACCTGGACTGCATCTATAAGCCAACAGACAGGAAATATTTAATTCCAGCTTCTCACTGCAGCATTCGGACATCCAAACCTGGAAGGGGAAAATAAAAATTCAAAAATGAGTCCTGCCTCTCACAAAATAGAATATATAACCTGTATTAATCTGCAAATATATATTTAGCTATAAACAGAATCCCAAGATACACAGGGTGGCAGAAAAATAAGTTCAAAACAAGGTCCAATATACTGGAAAAACCTAAGTAGACAGACAGAGTAATCTATTGATACAAATAGAGGGTTACCTGCCAGTGTATGAAACCTGGGCACTACTACTACGGTGCTCCTACCAAGTATTAAAAGGTAAAAAATAAAAATAACAACTTTAACTGGTTGGTCCACCGAACAACAATCATAAACCACCTTTAAAACACTATATCGTACTGGACTGCCATAATGAGGTTATTGGATTTTGTAATTGTATGTCATTTTCCAGTGCAGTGGACATTTTAACAGAAGTTACCCGACAGCTGCTGGTAGGTGGTGTTAGATAAAGTTTGTGCCCAGTTTCGCAAGCTAAACATGACAATTAAATAAAATGTTTTAACCCAATATAACACCAACCTAGAGATTGCACCAAACGTGTGGTTGCTATTGGTATCCCTTTAAGAAAACTCTTTTTGACAAACACTGCCGAATTACCTTAGCATTGTATGAGAAGTCACATGATTTTGCAAAGCTTAACAAAGAATTGTCAAACGAAGAAAGTCTTTGTGTGAAAGGAATCTTGAGCTTGACCCAGGTCAGGCCTCTGTAATATATCAGATGTGCAGTGGCATAAATCCAAGAGCATTTTACCTTTGTTAAAGGAGAGAGTGAACGCACAGACTTCAATCAGTCCTATTATGTATCCTGCCACGGTGGAACCTTAGGTGTACAAATCTACCTTGGCAGTAAATGACATGTTTTACTACAGACCCATCTCAGATTGTAAGACACTTTCATGGATTTCAAGTTTTAAATAAGGAGCCTTTGGGAGTCTCTTGGGGTGCTCGTTTTTCATCACTTTATTACAGAGTTTAGGCAGTGATAAAATGAAATTGAAGAGGGAAAAACAGACAAAGGATGTGCGTGATTTATTATTCTAGACAAGGTAATTTAGTGCTAAAGGTAAAAAATGTGTTTTTCTTTCCTTGTGACAAGAACGCAGAATAAATTAAAATAGTCCAGAGAGAAAAGTCCACCTTGGCACCTTCCAGCGTATACCTAAAGACACACGAGTAAATGTACACTGAAATGTACACTTAAAGAGCCTGAGGCATAGAAGAAGACAAATCAACAGTTAACAACTGTAGCGTGATCCAGAAACCCAGCTCTATGCTTTTGTGCTTTCAATTAAAATATACAAAACACAATGCAATATTTGATGTTGGTGCCAGAAAAAAAAAATGCCACCTGCCCTCTACGATGTTGGAATGTAGCACAGGCTTTACATTCAAACATTTCTTCTGAAAAGTTGTATATAAAAAATAACTCCTGTCCTGATGGATAACACTGCTGGAACCAGTAGCCTAGTTATGGCATACATAGAAATCCAGAATCTGTAATTGATCGGTCGTGTTTTTGGACTTTCGACTAATTTTGCAACTGGTTCCTATTACAATCAAAATTTCACACACAAAAAAAATGCAAAAGTCGGATTGCTCATTTTGCCAGTCATTCATTGGTCAAGTGCATCAGCCGAGAACTCCCAGCCAATGAATGAAGTCTGAGGAATGCTCACAGAATTGAAATTAGCCAATTTGACAATCTCGTTCCAGGTTTGTTAATAATGCTTCCAGGAGTGGAGCTACACCTCTGGCAGGTAGCCTAACAGGCTCACTCCCTCAAGTGACAATTGCAGGGACTTCAAAGTGAATTCCAAATTGAAGGCCGAAGTAACCGAGCTGAAAGCGTAGCATACTGGGAGAATTTTTCTGGTTCAGCTATTTTCACCTTAAATTTGAAATCCACTTTGACGTCCCGGTAATTCTCACTTTAGTGAATAACCCTGGAAATATCTGGGTATATGCAGCGTTTCAAACAGCTGCGCAACACATACAAGGTCCTTGCACCATGACCACTACAAAATACTGACGTCACCGTTTAAACTTAAAACTGAAGCACATAGGACATCACCTATATACAAAAATAGATCTGGCGTTGATAAAAATGAATAATGTGCAAAATGTACAGATGTGATAATAGCTGTATCAACATTGTTAGATCATGCACTAGCCTTGTTGAGATAAGTTGGGGTGGCTACTCTCTCTATTTCACACAGATGAGATTAGAAATCACAGAAAAAAAATACGACAGAGGAAACGATGATGACACAGTTTCTATAGTGCGCCTTTAAGAGTGCTATTAGATTTTGGTAAGTATATTAAAGAGGACAGAAGTAAAAGATTGACGTATTTGTTTGTTTACATGTAACCATATAACGTATGGAGCACTACCAAAAAAAAAAAAAAAGAATTAATTGAATATGCATTTTCAGTGTAGAATGTTCTCGTGTGGTTTGTTGCTTTCAACACAATAAATACGATTTTGTCAATTGACGGCAATTTTTTTTGTGGGTAAAAGGGCCAACATTTAGATGTGAGATGGAGCGGGGAACATACATACCAATGATGCCATCGATACTCCCATGGAATCCACTATAAAACTGACTAGGAGAATGATACAGGGCACAGCCATTCTAAAGGAAGACAACACTGTTACAAACATGATACAGTAACTAAGCAAGCAGGCATTGTCAAGAGATCACTACAAATAAATTAAAAAATCTCTAGGGATAAAATCATCACTTTGTGAGTACCAGAGGGCAGTGCAATATATGGCACATCTCTCTGACAATCGAAATGCCAATAGCTTGGGATCAATGCTTCTTCACTTTCCTATTTATGGTCAAACCGCACATACTCACCTAAAAAAAGAAAACTCCAAAGCTCTACACTTTCATTTTGATGCCAGTTGAGAGGAGCAGGTCAGGTTTTGGTTGGTTGCTAGGAAACTGGGACGTTATCAGTTAGCTCCTGAATGGGTTTCACATACAGGGATCTGCTGTTAAAAAGAAAATCAATGCAGTTCAGAGGAACTGTTACAGTGTGGAACGACTGATAATAAAAAGCTTAAATCATCGGTGCACGCTACCTGCGAGTGACAGAGGGATGCGAAAGGCAAGATGTTCCCCTATGAGCATAGGTTCGGCTTCCTGCATTACCAATGCAATCTCATTGAAAGGGCACGCGTTACAGCCATGCAAAGGCACACTCGCTCGACATTTTAATCTGCTCAAGGACATGGGAGATAACAAAATCTCGCCAGCTCGATATTGGGGACTGTGAAAAGACATGTTTGGAGCCTATTTATGAGTTTGGCTGCAGCAGTGAGATTAAATACTATATTAAGGGATTAGTCCAACTTTAAATATATATCATTTTCTTCAAGGCCCTAAAAATTGCAAGATTCTTCCTTCTTCCCATCAATTTACATCACAAGTAAAATACAACATGTGCAGAAAAAAAAGGGCAGATTTGCTTGAGATCAAAAGCAACTTAAGAATGTTCATAACTGTATATACGAGACATCATTCAGACTTATCTCTAGTATAGGGGACACTAACCAGGTTTCCCTTGTAATATTTAACACCAGTGAATAAAAAGCAGCCTTCACTATAACTTATTTCAATCTTGCTACATTGTTGGGGTCTATGTGCCTTATAAAATGCTACTCTGGAACACTCCCATATTACACAAGCCCAAATAACTTCAGCAAATTAATGGGATACTATAGTGCTAGGAAAACTGTTGTATTGCTAGCACTATAGCTCCCGCTGTCCCTCCCACCCCCTTGCCCTCCACCCTGCACTGTAAGGGTTAAAAACCCCTTTCTGTACTCACCAATCTCCATTGGCGCTGGGTCAGCACTCCACCTCCTTTGATGTCACTCGACAGGAAGGGCTAAAGTGCATGCGCAGAGACTGCATTAGGCCCTCCCTATAGCAAAGCATTGTGTGAGGATGTCCAGCATCAGTTAGATGACCAAAAGTTGGCTAGCAAGCAGGAAGTGCCTCTAGTGGCTGTCTGATTGACAGCCACTAGTGAAAGTCTTAACCCTGCAATGTAATTACTGCAATAATTAACATTGCAAGGTTACGGGGTCAGGGATGTTGCACCCAGACCAATTAAAAGAGATTAAGTGGTCTGGGTGCCTATAGTGTCCCTTTAAGCTGTTATGGGAGTTGGAGTCAATGAGTGATGTCTTACCGTCAGGTGTTAAATCGGTACCCATCAGCACTGCTTCATCTCTCTTTCCTTGGGTGGGGAGGTCTTCCTTGGTGGCACTTGAAAGGCTGAGAGCACCAACTGACGCTCTGAGCCCATCATTGGCTGCCGATTGTGAATGTCAGGTGGTGAATTCAGACAATCAATTCCATACAAACATGGACACAACTGACATTGATAACATTTGCAGTTATTCACAATATTGAAAATTGTGGAAAATTGACAATAGAATTAGAAACATTAAGGCAAAATGGTTGCTGTGGAAAAACAGCAGTTTTGGAGAATTTTTCCAATTATTTTGGTGTAAGACTGTAACGTTAAGCAGAAATAAACAGTGCTCTGAAAATGATCTATTAATTTGTACTTCCAAAATAAGAAAAGGAAAAAAAAGTTACCAATTGGATTTTTCCAATTATTTTGGTGTAATATGTGCAACTTCCATGACGATTCTCAACCATTTAGTTAATAAACCCTTGTGATCCAAGTGGTGGGAGAGGTATGCAGCATCATATATGCACATAAAATACAGTAAAGGAGACAGAAAAACAAAGACTTTCTGCTCTTCAAGCGTAACTCCAACAATAAAAATAAAACACTGTTTTTGGATGAAATAAGCCTTTCTGGCATGGTCCCTTCCTCACCTAAAGTAAAATGAAAGATAAAGTTACCTGTGATCCCACACCCAGTTTTCCCTGCAGCCCGATCCTTTTAGTGACATCACTCCCCTCGCTGGACCAAATCGCTTAAGTGGTCACATGGTGCTTGAAGTAAGCCTTTAAGTAGGGATACCATGTCCACCCATAATTTATATAAATTGATGGGCAATATACAGATTGTGCTGCCCTGCAGTATGAAGACGTCACATGCTGCAGGTAGTAAGTCAGGTGATAAATCAATCAGGACTCCTGCAGCATACACACTATCCATAATACAGGACAGCATTTTCATGTGCTGCCAGTCAACACAATGAAATTATAGGTGTCCCAGAAAAGATGGTGAATATGGCAATCCTACATCTAAGAAGCTTGCTCATACCTTTTCCATATACAGGTAATCTACATATTAAATAGACTAAGCACCATATTCATTACAGCAAGCTGAAGTGGCTATGGTTCTAGATGTTCTATGGTGCATCCCGGGGAATCCTATCAAATTGCTGAGAAACAGTTTGACATTGCCCTAGCTCTGTGAAGGGTCTGAGGTCCTTCCAGTTTAGACAATATTTACTGGCTGGGCCATGAAACACACTGTACCTATTTTTAAGCACTATTAACACTAGTCACCAGAACAACTAGAGCTTAAACAATTGTTCTGGTGACTATAACATGTCTCTGCAGGCAGTGTTTACATTACTTCAGAGTAATACCTCTGCATGGAGACATTTTGCCATGCATGGACAATAGCCTACCATTGCTTTCCTATGGGAAAGCATTGGATTGGCCGAGAGTGTCAAATTTGATGATCTGAGCAATGGAGGCAGGCCCAGCCATGTCTAGACAGGTGCAGCACTGAAGAAAAATAAAATAAAAAGTAAAATCACATTTAAAATAAAGAGAGGGGGGCGGGCCTCTAAACTGTTATTCTACAACTAGAGTGTCGGGAATAAATGTTTGTGTCCCTGACAATATAGTGTTCCATTAAGGGGTGATAGAGTTGTGGCAATAATCATAGAGAAAGGGGAAGGAGCTGCACGAAGCATCAGATGGTGCACTGATGCTATACCAAAAAAGGTGTGGCTACACTAGTGAGCCTATTGTATGTTTCACTTTGTGATGTTTATATGCCCATATAGGATGCAAAAACACTTAGGATGACACAGAAACATCAGGTAACCTAATAAAAAAATAAGAAAGCATTCTTTCTGATTTCATGATATAATTTTTTTTTAGGGAAATATATAAACAAATTATTCAAAATTCTATTATAAACACATATTTGTCTGGTTTCCGCGTTAAGCACTCTGTGGAAACGGCACTGACCAAAGTATCCAATGATCTACTCGCTGCAAAATCTCGTGATCACTACTCTATCCTAATTCTCCTTGACCTTTCTGCGGCTTTTGACACTGTTGATCATCAACAGCTTCTTCTCATCCTCCACAATATCGGTCTACAAGATATTGCTCTCTCCTGGTGCTCCTCCTACCTCTCCCAGCGCTCTTTCAGTGTTTCTTTCTCCGGCTCTGCTTCTTCTCCCAAACTCCTCTCTGTTGGTGTCCCCCAAGGTTCAGTCCTTGGTCCCCTACTGTTCTCCATCTATACTGCCTCCCCTGGTAAACTCATTAGCTCCTTTGGCTTCCAATATAATTTCTATGCAGATGACACGCAAATCTACCTGTCCTCTCCTGATCTTTCCCCGTCCCTCTTGACTAGTGTCTCTGACTGCCTCTCTGCTATTTCTAACTGGACGGCTGCTAAACTTGACCAAAACTGAAATTCTGGTCTTTCCTCCCTCAAGTGTTGTTACCCGTGTGTCTCCCTCCCTCCAAGTCAACAGTGCTACCATCAGCTCCACCACGCAAGCTCACTGCCTAGGTGTTCTCTTTGACTCCAACCTCTCCTTCAAGCCTCATGTTCAGTCTATCGCCAAATCCTGTCATTTCCATCTCAAAAATATTGCGCGCATCCGCCCCTACTTAAAGGACCAATATAGGCACCCAGACCACTTCAGCTTAATGAAGTGATCTGGGTGCCAGGTCCAGCTAGGTTTAACCCTTTTTGCAGTAAACATAGCAGTTTCAGAGAAACTGCTATGTTTAACTATGGGTTAATCCAGCCTATAGTGGCTGTCTCATTGAGGCTAGAGGCGCTTCCGCGCTTCTCACTGTGATTTTCACAGTGAGGAGACGCCAGCGTCCAAAGGAAAGCATTGATAATGCTTTCCTATGAGACTGGTTGAATGCGCGCGTGCGCATTCAGCAGATGACGGAAGAAGAGGGAGCAGAGTCCCAAGCGCCGAGGGAGCCCTGTGCTGTAAAAAAAGGTAAGGGATTAACCCCTTCCTCCCCCCTCAGCGCCACGGGAGTGGGACTCTGTGGGTGAGGGCACCCTCAGGGCACTATAGTGGTCGTTTAACGCCAGATGCGACTAAAGTGCTGGTCCATTCCACTGTCCTTTCTTGTCTTGACTACTGTAATCCACTTCTCAGTGGTCTTACGTACTCCCAACTTGCGCCGTTACAGTCCATAATAAATGCGGCAGCGAGACTCATCTTCCTGTCCGCCCGCACCGATACAGGTAAATAAGCCAAGCAAAACTACATTGGAGATGGAGAATTGTTGCAAATTGATAACTTTCTTACCTAAATTTTAGAAATCTGGTGTTTAGTGAATAATCGTTAAAGAGTTAATCCCACCACCATGACCACTTCTGCTCTTAGGAGTGGTCATGGAGGAAGGAATCCTAACGTGCACAGTTTCTGCACTTTTGTTCTCGGGACTAGTTTTATCTCCTGCCACAAAACTCTGCTTCGGACTGCATCATTTTAATTCTGTGCAATTATTATTATTTATATAGCACCATCAAATTCTGTAGCGCTGTGCAATAGATGGATAATTTCCTCTGTTATGGTAGATGTAATGAGCTTATACCCTTGCGGACAGCGTGCCTGTAGGGGAAGTTTCAATCTCCCTTTCTCATTTGAGCCCTCTCTATATTTCTTATGACTTATCCATATATTTTTTTTAATTCCTTGGTCTACCCCCCAAGTCCTACCTAGGTTGTAGTGTGCGCATGTGCTCTGAGCAAGTTAAAATTGTCCACAGAAAGAGAAACAGTGACATTAGCCGGGGTATAATAACCTGCGAGGGAAGCTT
Source organism: Pelobates fuscus (assembly GCF_036172605.1). Taxonomy (NCBI): domain Eukaryota; kingdom Metazoa; phylum Chordata; class Amphibia; order Anura; family Pelobatidae; genus Pelobates; species Pelobates fuscus. The sequence goes on from NC_086327.1 coordinate 114,398,180, forward strand.
TGTCTGGTGCTGGACTCCACATAAGTTTATGCTTATTTTACTGGTTTATAAGGGAGGGAACCGAATTACTAATGCCCTATAGAGCATTCGAAATTAAGAAGAAAAAAAAAGTTATACATAAAAAGGGTAGGATTAATCTTTTAATGTGGCTTTCAGTTTTAGGCTAGAATCGGGCGTCTTAACGGTCCCCTTTCAGTGTTCTGTCCCAATTTTTTTGCAGGATACCTGGGAGCAGTACCTGACCAGCACATCATTAGTTGAGCGTGTGGTGTGTCGAGGACACAAGGACCATGCAGACACCATTTCAACCGCACTCTTGGTATGGTCTCCGCAGAGTGGTGCTGGTCAAGGCGCTGCCAGTCAGCTTGGCGCGTCTTTACGCCCCTTCCGCAGCGTACCACCCATCTTATGGTGCATGTGGCGACACTGGCACGCCCCTCTAGTCGCGCTTTTATAACTACCAAAGATGCCAGCTATTTAAAAAACAAAACAAAACAAAAACACAACTTCATAAAAAGTCAGATTTGTTTTTAACTAATTTGGCCTAAAATTCGAAATTCACTTAGAATTTCCTAACATATCACACTTGAATAACCATCAGAGTGAGACCATAAATCCAATGTACTAAAATATCAGTTTTAAAGCAGGTGACACACTGCCTTTGATTCTGCCATTCATCTCAATGTCTCTACCCCTTACCTGCACGGTGACCAGGTAGACTTCAGCCCTGGAACCACTAATCTCTATCTCTTATCTTCTCCTATGGGACTTGTAGTCCTCCAAACTTCATGGCTCATCTGCCAACACTTTCTTCTAACTGTGGAAGGAACTACACATTCCAGAATCCCTTGCGTCTCCCCTAGCGCACCTGTTTCTCCCCCTGTGCCAGGTAACAAAGCCTCTCGCCCATTCCTTATCCGCCTTTGAAAGTAGAAGGGTGAGCGTGCCGCACCGCAGGCACGGCGGAAGTTGTAGTTCTGAAACACCTAGGCGTAGGCTTTGTGCGAGACAAAAAAGACTACATTTCCCGACATGCTCCGCCGCATTTGATTTTCATGCGCCCTTGGTCGGGCGCCTGCTGTTGCTAGGTTACGTGGACGCCTTATCTTTAAGCAGAAAACGTGTTCCTAGCCCTGTAGGCAGACATAAGGTCTGCAGGGAAAGGCTGCATGAGGGAACAGTTTGCATAACAAATAAAATTAATAAAAAAATAAAAATAAAATAGTAATAATAATGAATTGATGATTTGGAGCTGTTGAGCTTCAATCCCCTCCCCAAAAAAGTGTTATTTAGATAATTAAGATATTTAAACATATAAACAACTTGAAAAACAACAAAAAAAGAGCAATAAACATACTTGTAATTAATTATGACAAATCATCTTGTCATTTAGTACCACATGTAAAAGAAATAAATAATAATATACATATTTCACACTATTTGTTATTTCTCTGTCCTGGGGTGTTGTATAAAAAGATGAAAATTTGTCAGTATTTTATTTTATTCAGGTTTAGCGTACTGTACGGTGTGTCACATAGATGAAAAGAGGATTTGCGTCCATTTTCGCCTTTCTCGCATCTGTTTAAAGTGCTTTCCAATTTTGCAACAAACTAGGGAAAAATTATTTCTTGACCCCAGAAATGGCAGTCGGATATCTCCTTGGATCAAGAAGCTACAGTTTTTACACCACAAATTAAAAATTATATACCTAAATATTGTTTTTTAAAGTATTCATCCAATTGCTGTTTAAACATCTGATGTTGCAGCTGATATCATCCTATAGCAAAGGGCATTATCACACGCAAATTTATTTTTATCTTTTAAATGAAAGAGAAAGATATGCTACAGATTCTACTGGTCTCATGAGAAAATTATATTAAAATGTCCCAGTCAGGTTTTTTTTCTTTTCTTTTCATGATTACCCACCCGGTATATTAATGATTATACACCCTCCCTTGACATTTGTTCTTATATATATTTATAATCTTTATTTGCTTGTGCTGGATCTCAATATCTGGGCGCAGCCATTTTGTTATCCTATGCTCACGATGTCTGCTGTTTGCCCTTTTGTGGATCTGATTTTTATGATAAATTGTAGATAAATGTGATTAGCAACTGAAACAGTATCTTGTTTTACACATGAAAAAGCAGTAGTCCGTACTCTTTTTTGTGCATTTTATGAAAAAACAGCACTCAGGAAAAAGAATCATATGAATTTCAAACCGAGGGAGCTCCACTAAAGCAGATTAGATAAAGTTTATTTTTTGACAGACAGACTCTCGTCAACTGCTAGTGGTTACTTTTAAGTTGCGGTAAGTAGTCTCAGAAGATAGCATTAAACAGCAAAACAATATTACTTCGGAAGTGAATTTCATGCGAAAATATGTAGCATGCAACATTCATTTGTATCCTGCAAAAACATGGCAATCAGGCAACCCTACCTCCTGTAGTAATCAGGATTCTGCTATCATAATTAACTGATTACATTGCATATACAGTACCCTATCACTGTTTGAGTAAACAGAGGAGTGGTAGGTTGAGTAAATGCACAAAAATATAGCTACACCCAGGGGACACTAAGTACTGATCATGTACTAGTTCTGACCTTGGAAAAGTGCCTACTTTACTAAGGTCTCAAATAACTATATATAGATTACCAGCAAGTAAGGGCCAGTCCAATGTTTGAAAAGCTGTATTCAATAATGTGTATGCTCAACGTTCAAATTCTAGTTTAAAATTGGGCTTGTAATTCATTTACTTCAAAGAATAAAAAAAAAGTCTTAATGATGAAATATTTACACACTCAACTTCAATACTACATATTAAGGAACATTTGTTCCTAAAATAAACTGAAATTGTGTTGATTTAATTTAATTTTGCTAAACCTATATTTACAGTAGAGTCGTTGTTTTATAGATTACTTTTCTATATGTGTGCTGTGCCGAGGTGAACCTAAAGTTCACCTTAATGTGATTTTTTTTCTAAAAGTAAAAATCAACAAGTTTTTGTTGTTTTTTTAACAGTCTATTGATTTAAATTAAGAACATTTTTCGCATTACTATGCTAGGAGCAGTCTGCCATTTGGCACAAGCCCCTTTGAAAGAACACAGAAAAAGAGCTACAATTAGTTTGAAAGATCTTTAGCACCCTTGAAACACTTCTTCCACCTGGAAGAAAGGTAAACATTTAGAGAAAAAAAAAAATCAGCAATAAAAAATATTGACCATCCAAAAGTAAGAAAAAAGTTCACATACAGCACATTAACTACTTCTTAATGACTTCTTAAATGGTCAGTGATGCTTTATAAAAAATTACCTTTTCTCGATGCACACAGACATCTCCTCCTTTGTATACCATATCACTATTCTACGTGGATATGGTCTTCCATCCAGGGAACACAACATGCCCGTACTGTACTAAGTTATGGGAGAGAGACCTCAAACGCTGTTTCCCAGAGAACGGTGTGAACTATTCACACAAACTCCCAAATATTCTATTAACACCAGATATCAAAACTCCGGGTTATAAAATGCTCACCCACCAGTACAAAACACCTGACAAGATAGCAAGGTGCTCGACAGGTCAAGACTCAGAGTGCTGGAGATGCTAGTTGGAGAACTACGAACACAATTTCACATTTGGTGGGAGTGCATCCAATTTCAACCCTTCTGCCAGCACATTCACAGTGGACTCTCAGACCTCACAGATGAAACAATTTTAATTTTTTTTGACAATCTATATTTTTGATTTTTACAAAGAAAGGTAGATTGACACGATGGAAATAAAACCAAAATTAAGCCAGGATTTTCCACAACATGAAAAGAAAGCAAGACAAACAGAAGGAGCATAGTTAAAACCATTGGAAACTACAAATCTGTTGGCTTGCCAATCCATATCAGGTTGTTGGAGCTCATTGAGGAGCTAAATCAGGACCTTGTGGCAGCAATAGAGTAGGAAACAAAATGGAAAACCAGGTAGCACCAGGAAACATAGTGATACGTATCAATAGACCTGGTGTAGCTTGTTGGTAACAACAATAAAATACAACAATAATAAAGGCTCTGAAGAGCTTGAGGGATACCCTTCCCCTCAGGTGTGCAGCCTCTCCCTCCCCCGCTGTTGATCATTTCCATAGCGCTGTTCCATTTTTCCTTTTTCCTTAATAATACAATTTTGTGGAGCAAAGTGTCTTAGCCATAGTCAGTAATTGGGCCCATACTGAAGTATCTGTGAGTGGAATTAGAGTTTATTTCTGTCAGACAGATAGTTCTTAGGTTTGGGAACCAGTTCTAGTGATACAGTCCAGACTGGGGATCTAGGTTAAAGCACACTAATCAGAGTGACCTCTAAGGCAGAGTGAGACAGTCAGAGTTTCCATGCCATAGATCTCATTGACCTTGGCGGTCCATTGCTGGAAGGTAGGCGCACCCGTCTGCTTCCACAAAACTATTTATTTCACACCAGATATGTGCCTACTGCATTGCCCTCAAATCCCTGCTAGACAGTACCGTAAATCGTCTCTTCCATATCTTGTTAGAGCCGCCCACTGTCTAGTTCCAAGGTTCTGGAAGCATAGGACCGCACCTACAGTCCAAGACTGGATCATGAGGGTGGAGAAAGTCTGCTCAATAAAAGAGCTTATCTCAACCTGCGCACACAGCATTCAGAAATACAATTCATTCAGTTTTTTTTTGGAAATGTTGGCTATCACCCCTTTGAATGGGATACAGGAACAAACATAGAGCCATCCACTGCTACATCTCTCATGGGTGGACATATTCTTTATTTCATTAAAAAGCTAATGCATAGATTTTAGGGTGAAAGGAAAAATGGAAGAAAGGTGTATCGTGTTTTGGGATGCGATGCCGTTAAGTGTAGACATTTTTGTAAAATAAAAGCTGTGTTCTGCTTGGCAGATAGGGGCTTCTTGCTAATCACAGTACATCTAAAAAATTAATATGCTGGTCAGAACCAGTACATTTACAGTTAAGGATCAAAGAAAAGCTGCCCTCATGGAGCTATACCACACAGTCTTTTTGAAAAATGTATTTTTAGATTGTGACTATTTTTTCTTCAATTTTGCAATTTGTTTTATTCATTCACTATAGTTACGTGATCAGTATTGTATACTCCAGAGACTTCATTTGTAAGTTTCTGATGTACTGATTCATTTCCGCTCTTGTGAAATATTATCTGGTTTCCTGGTTTTTGATTGTAACACAAAAAGCACAAGTTGTGACATCAGATAAGAATCAACTGACCTATGTAGAGAGCAGGTTTATGAGAGCAACATAATTCAAAGGTCTTGTGTGACTCGTTAAAGGAAGTGGTTTTGAAAGTGTTTTGAGCTACCTATAAAACCTGCAAAGTCTACAGTTTTCTGCAGTATAACAAAGTACGTGAAATAGCTTCCGATATTGTATTTGTTTTTTTTTTAACATGAATAATGCACTTGCATTTTGTTAGGCTCTTATATCTTGCAACAGTTTGGCAGAATAATCTAAAATTTAGGGTCCTTGTCCTGATAGTCCCATATTTACTCTCTGGTTCTGTAGCTAGGGGCACCAGATGCCAAGTCACCATAGAGCAGAACACAAATGTGTCATTACACTTGCGCAAACTATACTGAGTCCATAATGAATGTAGCGGTGGGGTTCATCTTCCTGTCCGGCCGCCCTGCCTACGCCTCACCCCTCTGTCAGTTTCTACATTGGTGTCAGGATCGTATCCTGACAACTATGTTTTCTCTTCATTTATTTATGTTCCTTTAAAGGATGTTACAGCTCTCCACCACTAGTGGCCTCCCTAGCCACTAGTCACCTCAGTCTTCACCTGCATAGGACTAATTACCGATCCTACAAAAGGCCACATCCGAGAACACCAGTGGCTTTTACATTGAAGTTAGTGATTTACCTGAATCACTTCATATCCTGGCTCCTGTGAACCTGCTCCAAATTTACCTTCAAACCTGCCCCTAACAATAACTTGCTTCACCCTTACCTATACTTCAAACCAGCCTCTGTAACCAACCTTCCTCTGTAACCAGCCTTCCACTGTTTCCAGCCTTCCATTGTTACCAGCTTGCCTTTGATACCAACCTGTCTTTGTTACAACCCTACCTGGAAATTAGACATTCTTTATTATTTGCAAGTAACCTGTTCTGTGGCAACTATCCTGTTTTGTGGCATATTGCCTAAAGTCTGTTTTTTCCTCAAGTTTCACAATATGTCTAAAAACGCTAATAAAGTAGCTGAAGTCAACCCTGGCATAAGTCTCCTATCTGACCTGCACAAGATCATAACAATTGGCTTCCTGTAAGATATAGAGCTCAATTTAAAATTTTGGTTCTTGCTTTCAAATCTCTACATAATGCTTCTCCCACCTATCTATCCTCCCTAATACACAAGTAGGCCCTTACGCTCTCCTGAAGACTTACATCTATCTTCTGTCCGTACTCCCACCTCTGATGCTCGCCTTCAAGACTTCTTGAGGGCTGCACCGTTCCTGTGGAACTCACTTCCCCTTCTCCGTTAGATGCTCACCCAGTCTCCACTCCTTAAAAAAAATCATTAAAAATCCACTTCTTCATAAAAGCATATCAATTAAACTGTTAATAGCTCCCGACTGATTCCTCTCTTGCAACTGTCATTAGTCTAATACTATCCTTACCTTTTGTGTCACTTTACCCGACTCATTCTAGCACGTAAGCTTATTGAGCAGGGCCCTCAACCCCCCTGTGTGTCCAACTTGTCTGGTTACAACTACATGCCTGTTCGTCCACCCATTGTAAAGCGCTGCAGAATTTGTTGGCGCCATATAAATAATAATAACATAATAATACTGAGGGCATTCAGAATGTCCATTAAAGCAGAGCGACCCTGAGTGGGGCTTGTCAGTGCAATAGCAAGTTATCCAGACATGATTTCATTTAAGACTTACATACCCTGTTTTTGGACAGCTCAATTTTTGGGCCAGGCCTGCCCGCTTTGACCATCAGTTGCGTACTCTCTGTAGGCCACCAAATGTTGGGAGGTATGTGTACTGTCTCCTATGTGGGTTTCATGCTGCTTGCTTCACTGTTCTGCTATATGTTTTTAATGACCATTACATTTGATTCTCATTTATTGATGTCAGAAAGGCTAAAGGCCTGAGTGTGTCTTGTTATATTGAAACCTTTGAGGCAGAAACATGGCTAATAACGTCTCTAGCTTTTTTTGCCATAATATAATGTTTTATATACTGACCTACTTATATCACTAATGAATTTGAAATACACAACTGTTTTTCAGCTCTATGTGCTATTAATCAGTATTACTAATTCAGTGAGATATAGTACTGCTAAATTTGTTAAAAGTAAGATTAATTGCTGTGGGCTTCCATGGTAGAATGCACGTTTGTGCTCTGACTTGTCTCGTCAGATGAAGGTTAATCGCTTAAAGAAGCATGAACTACCACCTAGGGATCTTTTAGCACGCTCTTCCAGAGGTTGTAAATGTTTAAAGTAGCTTTGTAACCCCCTCCCAACAATGAGTATTTAATACAGAGAAAATCTTTATGAAACACTCACAATGATTGTGTTGGAATTTCACTAAAATATCATATTATATTATCATAAGACAAAGTTAGAGTGGATTTGGGGGTGGGGGGGAGGATGAGGGGCACCAGGGCAAGTGCCTTCCCCCGAGCATCCAAGCAATGGCTGCGATGCCATGCTCCACAGCCAGCTTCTGATATCGATGGTGAGGAAGGACAACATGGTCTGTATTTCCATGCCAAGTTTTCTGCTTCTTCTACTGTCAGAACATTGCCACGGATTACTGTGGCAATGCTCTAAACAATTTCCTGGCGCTGGCCGGAGGGAACTGACTGCACCCGCCAGAGGTACAGAGAAGTTGCATTTCCTACTGGATCACAAGGGATCAGGAAGGATTCCCTCTCAGGGAGGGGGATGGAAACTTTATTTTGTTCTTTTTCTTTTTTTTTACTTTTCCCCTTAGCCTTTTATCTACCCACTACAGCTTCTAACCCATTAAATATTATTCCTAACCACCCACTTCCGCCTATAACCTCCACTCCCTTTTGCCCTTAATACAACTTATTTCCCCCATAACAGTTTCTAACCTCCCATTATACTGCCCCTAAACCCCCCCTAGACTAGGGAATCTCTAAGACACAGCTACAGCCCCTATCTCCCCACTACAGCTCCTATACCTCCACTACAGACCTTAACCCTCAATTACGGCCCCTGATCCCCAACCAATGCCCCTAAATCTCAACCAGTACTTCCAACTCCCAGAACAGCTCCTAAAATCACACTACTGCCTCTAGCCCCAACCACAGCTTCTAACTCCTCACTACAGCTCTTATTTCCTCACTACAGCTCATATGCCCTACTACAGACCCTATCCCAGCAGACCCCAGGCAAGTTGGTAAACTGTTCTTAGGTCATTTGACTACTTACTCTGTGAGGGCACCAGGACACTCCTGGCACCATAACCAATACAGAGGGCTGTAGTGATTATTTTGCCTTGCGTGTTCCTTTAAATAATCTACCAGTGCCCTTCCTGAGATTAGGTTCTGGATCCACCCCTGGAACAAATACGGACTACTTTGTCTTATGGATATTCCCTGCATTCGACAAAACTTGGCAAAAGGTGGACTGCTGCCTTCAAGTTTTATAATTTTTTCCAGCCAACAATAGGGACACTTGAGTGGAAAAGGGCATTTTCTGTGAAGGGTCCGACGGTCTTGAGGGATCCTCCATAGACTAGTACTACACTGTTGTACTTTTGATCATGAACTAGAGTACAATACTCAAGTGGGCTCCGGGTAGGTGAAGCATCAGGAGCTAAAGAGGACAAACTGGATGATAATAGAGGAGGCCGTGAGGGACAGATTCAGGTAGTGGAGCGGTCACAAATGCAAAAACCCCAGAACCTCTTTAAAGTTAACTTGTAGTCTAAAAATTCTAAAACTGAATCTGAGTTATTGTCTAATAGGGATTGTACCCGAATATGTGGATTACTTGGAATTTCTACTGATGTTTCTGCCATACACATCTATTGTTCATTGAGAAAATACCTGTGTCTTCTGCAGTCTCATAGTGATGTACCGAACTGTCCGCCGGCGAACAGTTCCCGGCGAAATTAGCGTGTCCGCGTTCGCCGCGGCGGGCGGACACATGCGCAGTTCGATCCGCCCCCTATTCGTCATCATTGGGCAAACTTTGACCCGTTGCCTCTCGGTCAGCAGACACATTCCAGCCAATCAGCAGCACTCCCTCCCTTCCACACCCTCCAACCTCCCTCCCAGAATCCATTTTCGATTCATTCGGAAGATGCATGCTTAGTGAGAGGAGGGAAAGTTTAGCTGCTGCTGATTAGATAGGGAAATTGATAGCTAGGCTAGGGTATTCAGTGTCCACTACAATCCTGAAGGACTCATCTGATCTCTGCTGTAAGGACAGCACCCCAAAAAGCCCTTTTTAGGGCTAGAACATCAGGCTGCTTTTTTTTTCCCCTGTGTAATGTAATTGCAGGTGCCTGCCTGCCAGCTTCTGTGTGAGGTTCACATTGGATACTGTGCCTACTTGCCCAGTGCCACCACTCATATCTGTTTTAACAATAGGTTAAGCTTTACATTTAAAATAAATATTTTTTTTTCACTGTAATAGAAGAGCAGTTGCCTGCCTGCCAGCTTCTGTGTGAGGTTCACATTGGATACTGTGCCCACTTGCCCAGTGCCACCACTCATATCTGTTTTAACAATTGGTTAAGCTTTAGATTTAAAAAAAATATTTTTTTTTCACTGTAATAGAAGAGCAGTTGCCTGCCTGCCAGCTTCTGTGTGAGGTTCACATTGGATACTGTGCCCACTTGCCCAGTGCCACCACTCATATCTGTTTTAACAATTGGTTAAGCTTTAGATTTAAAATAAATTATTTTTTTTCACTGTAATAGAAGAGCAGTTGCCTGCCTGCCAGCTTCTGTGTCAGGTTGGATGCCTTGCCCATTTGCACAGTCAGTGCCACCACTCATATCTGTTTTAACAATTGGTTAAGCTTTAGATTTTAAATAAATAATTTTTTTCACTGTAATAGAAGAGCAGTTGCCTGCCTGCCAGCTTCTGTGTGAGGTTCACATTGGATACTGTGCCCACTTGCCCAGTGCCACCACTCATATCTGTTTTAACAATTGGTTAAGCTTTAGATTTAAAATAAATAATTTTTTTTCACTGTAATAGAAGAGCAGTTGCCTGCCTGCCAGCTTCTGTGTCAGGTTGGATGCCTTGCCCATTTGCACAGTCAGTGCCACCACTCATATCTGTTTTAACAATAGCTTAAGCTTTAGATTTTAAAGAAATCATTTTTTTTCACTGTAATAGAAGATCAGTTAGTTGTCTGCAAGCATCTGGGTGTCAGGCCTACTTCAGCGTGTGTTCTGCAGACCTGTGCCAGCGTGCTTTGACAGTTGCCAATCATATCTGGTGTCTCTTTAGCGTGCTTTTACAAAGAAAAAAGGTTTCCAGTGTAAGCTAATAACAGACAGTCAGTGTCCTTCAAGCGGCTCTGTCAGGCCTTCCTTCAGCGTGTGCCCTGCACAACCCTGCCAGCGTACTTTGACAGTTGCCACTCATATCTTGTGTCTCTATAGCGTGCTTTTACAACCAAAATTTTGTTTCCACTGTAATAGAAGAGCAGTTGCCTGCCTGCCAGCTTCTGTGTGAGGTTCACATTGGATACTGTGCCTACTTGCCCAGTGCCACCACTCATATCTGTTTTAACAATTGGTTAAGCTTTAGATTTTAAAGAAATCATTTTTTTTTCACTGTAATAGAAGATCAGTTAATTGTCTGCAAGCGTCTGGGTGTCAGGCCTACTTCAGCGTGTGCTCTGCAGACCTGTGCCAGCGTGCTTTGACAGTTGCCACTCATATCTGGTGTCTCTATAGCGTGCTTTTACAACCAAAATTTTGTTTCCACTGTAATAGAAGAGCAGTTGCCTGCCTGCCAGCTTCTGTGTGAGGTTCACATTGGATACTGTGCCTACTTGCCCAGTGCCACCACTCATATCTGTTTTAACAATTGGTTAAGCTTTACATTTAAAATAAATATATTTTTTTCACTGTAATAGAAGAGCAGTTGCCTGCCTGCCAGCTTCTGTGTCAGGTTGGATGCCTTGCCCATTTGCACAGTCAGTGCCACCACTCATATCTGTTTTAACAATAGCTTAAGCTTTAGATTTTAAAGAAATCATTTTTTTTCACTGTAATAGAAGATCAGTTAGTTGTCTGCAAGCGTCTGGGTGTCAGGCCTACTTCAGCGTGTGCTCTGTAGACCTGTTCCAGCGTGCTTTGACAGTTGCCAATCATATTTGGTGTCTCTATAGCGTGCTTTTAAAACCAAAATTTGTTTTTCACTGTTATAGATTGAATAGCAGTTACTTGTCTTCAAGCGGGTGTCTCAGGCCTACAGTGTGTGCTCTGCAGAACTGTTCCAGTGCACATTGCCAATCATATCTGGTGTCTCTATAGCGTGCTTTTAAAACCAAAATTTGTTTTTCACTGTTATAGATTGAATAGCAGTTACTTGTCTTCAAGCGGCTCTGTCAGTCCTTCCTTCAGCGTGTGCTCTGCAGAACTGTTCCAGTGCACATTGCCAATCATATCTGGTCTCACAGTAGCTTGCACGCATAGTACCACTAATCCCCAAAAAAATGACAGGCAGAGGCAGGCCACCCCGCAGGGGCCGTCGTGGTCGTGGTGCTGTGATTCCCTTTTGCCCTAGAATAATGCCCAGTTTTCAGAAGCCACGTACCCTGAACTTGAAAAGTTCTGAGGACTTAGTTGACTGGCTAACACAGGACACCCAATCTTGTACAGCCTCCGCTCGGAACCTTGACGCACCATCCTCCTCCAGCTTAGCTTCAGGCACCTCTCAAGATAGCACTCACCCGCCTGCCGCCACCACCAAAACTAGCACCACAGCTGCTTTACTTGGTATGTCAGAGGAGTTATTCACACACCCGTTTGAAGAAATGAGTGATGCGCAACCATTATTGCTAGAGGATGTAGATAACAGGGATATGTCTCAGGCAGGCAGCATTAAACACATGGAGGTACGGTGTGATGATGATGATGTTGTACCCGCTGCTGCTTCCTTTTCTGAGTTGTCAGATACAAGCGAAGCGGTTGATGATGACGATGCGTCCATGGATGTCACGTGGGTGCCCACTCGGCAAGAAGAAGAACAGGGCGAAAGTTCAGATGGGGAGACAGAGAGGAGGAGGAGACGAGTTGGAAGCAGGGGGGGGGTCGTCGCAAGGAGCTAGTGGCACAGTCAGACAGCATGCATCGGCACCCGGGGTCAGCCCGACAGCACGCCAATCAACGCATGCTGTGTCCACCACCAGAATGCCGTCATTGCAGAGCTCAGCAGTGTGGCATTTTTTTTGTGTGTCTGCCTCTGACAACAGCGATGCCATTTGCAACCTGTGCCAAAGGAAACTGAGTCGTGGGAGGTCCAACACCCACCTAGGTACAACTGCTTTGCGTAGGCACATGATCTCACATCACAAACACCTATGGGATCAACACATGAGTACAAGCAGCACGCCTACTCTAAGCCGCCATCCTCCTCCTGGTCCAGCATCTTCAGCCACGTCAACCACTGCTGTCCTTCTTGCCCCCTCTCAACCATCCGCCACTCCATCTCCCGCCTTGAGCAGTTCCCGCTCATCTGCCCACCGTCATGTGTTTCTGTCAAGGACATGTTTGAGCGTAAGAAGCCAATGTCACCAAGTCACCCCCTTGCCCAGCGTCTGACAGCTGGCTTGTCCGAACTATTAGCCCGCCAGCTTTTACCATACAATCTGGTTGAGTCTGAGGCGTTCAAAAAATTTGTAGCTATTGGGACACCGCAGTGGAAGGTACCCGGCCGGAATTTCTTTTCACAAAAGGCAATCCCCAACTTGTACTCGATTGTGCAAAAGGAAGTCATGGCCTGTCTGACACACAGTGTTGGGGCAAGGGTCCATCTGACCACTGATACCTGGTCTGCAAAGCATGGTCAGGGCAGGTATATCACCTACACTGCGCATTGGGTAAACCTGCTGACGGCTGACAAGCAAGGAATGCGTGGCATTGCAGAGGAGTTGGTGACACCGCCACGAATTGCAGGCAGTCCTGCTGCCACCTCCTCTACTCCTCCTGCTCCATCCTCTTCCATAACCTCCTCGGCTGAGTCCTCTTGTGCCGCTGCTTCTTGCTCCACATCAACGGCACCCCCCCAGCTCCCCAGGTACTATTCCACATCCCGGATACGGCAGTGTCACGCCGTCTTGGGTTTGACTTGCTTGAAAGCAGAGAGTCACACCGGACAAGCACTCCTGTCCGCCCTGAACGCACAGGTGGAAAAGTGGCTGACTCCGCAGCAACTGGATATCGGCAAAGTGGTGTGTGACAACGGAAAAAATTTGATAGCGGCATTGAAGTTGGGCAAGTTGACACATGTGCCGTGCATGGCACATGTGTGTAATCTGATCGTACAACGCTTTGTGCATAAGTACACAGGCTTACAGGACGTCCTGAAGCAGGCCAGGAAGGTGTGTGGCCATTTCAGGCGTTCCTACACGGCCATGGCTCACTTTGCCGATATCCAGCAGCGAAACAACATGCCAGTGAGGCGCTTGATTTGCGACAGCCCTACACGTTGGAATTCAACACTCCTAATGTTCAACCGCCTGCTCCAACAAGAAAAAGCTGTTAATGAATATTTGTATGACCGGGGTGCTAGGACAGCCTCTGGGGAGCTGGGAATTTTTTTGCCACGTTACTGGACGCTCATGCGCAATGCCTGTAGGCTCATGCGTCCTTTTGAGGAGGTGACAAACCTAGTCAGTCGCAACGAAGGCACCATCAGCAACATCATACCATTTGTTTTCTTCATGGAGCGTGCCCTGCGAAGAGTGCTGGATCAGGCTGTAGATGTGCGTGAAGAGGAAGAGTTGTGGTCACCATCACCACCAGAAACAGCCTTATCAGCATCGCTTGCTGGACCTGCGGCAACGCTGGAAGAGGATTGTGAGGAAGAGGAGTCAGAGGAGGATTGTAGCTTTGAGGAGGAGGAGGAGGAGCAAGACCAAACACAACAGGCATCCCAGGGTGCTCGTTGTCACCTATCTGGTACCCGTGGTGTTGTACGTGGCTGGGGGGAAGAACATACCTTCAATGACATCAGTGAGGAGGAGGAACGGGAAATGAGTAGCTCGGCATCCAACCTTGTGCAAATGGGGTCTTTCATGCTGTCCTGCCTGTTGAGGGACCCTCGTATAAAAAGGCTGAAGGAGAACGACCTGTACTGGGTGTCCACGCTACTAGACCCCCGGTATAAGCAGAAAGTGGCGGAAATGTTACCCAATTACAACAAGTCGGAAAGGATGCAGCATTTGCAAAATAAATTAAAAAGTATGCTTTACACAGCGTATAAGGGTGATGTCACAGCACAACCAGGGCCGGCGCGTCCATAAGGCGGCACAGGCGGCCGCCTTAGGGCGCCAGAGGAGGGGGGCGCAAAAATCCGAATCCCCTGCCTCTGGCTGGAGACTCGGATTTTTAATCTCACCTCTCTCCCTGCAGCCAGCACACAGCAGGAGCCTGGCAGTGAAGTCAGCCGTCCTCCTCTGATGATGTCAGAAGGGGGCGGGACTTCTACTGCTCCCAGACTCCCCAGCGGTCCTGACTGCAGCTCCAGCCTCCAGTGCAGCCTGTCCCAGCCGACCACCAGGGATAAGGTTCTCCCTCCTGGCCCAAGGTAAGCCCCTGGGAGGGGAAGGGGAATAACTTTTAGTAGGTTTACTTTTTTTTTATTTTTTAAATCAAAACGTTTTTTTGTTTTTTTGTTTTGCAGCCCCTCTCTACTGCCCCTGCCCCCACTATACTGCCCCTGCCCCCACTATACTGCCCCTGCCCCCACTATACTGCCCCTGCCCCCACCATACTGCCCCTGCCCCCACCATACTGCCCCTGCCCCCACCATACTGCCCCTGCCCCACTATACTGCCCCTGCCCCACCATCCTGCCCCCACCATACTACCCCTGCCCCCACCATACTACCCCTGCCCCCACCATACTACCCCTGCCCCTCCATACTACACCTGCCCCCACCATACTACCCCTGCCCCCACCATACTACCCATGCCCCCACCATACTACCCGTGCCCCCACCATACTACCCGTGCCCCACCATACTACACCTGCCCCCACCATACTACACCTGCCCCCACCATACTACACCTGCCCCCACCATACTACACCTGCCCCCACCATACTACCCCTGCCCCCACCATACTACCCCTGCCCCCACCATACTACCCCTGCCCCCACCATACTACCCCTGCCCCCACTATACACTATACTGCCCCTGCCCCCACCATACTGCCCCTGCCCCCACCATACTGCCCCTGCCCCACCATACTACCCCTGCCCCACCATACTACCCCTGCCCCCACTATACACTATACTGCCCCTGCCTCCACCATACTGCCCCTGCCCCACTATACTGCCCCTGCCCCCACTATACACTATACTGCCCCTGCCCCACCATACTGCCCCTGCTCCACCATACTACCCCTGCCCCCACTATACACCATACTGCCCCTGCCCCCACCATACTGCCCCACTATACTCCCCCTGCCCCTGCCATACTCCCCCTGCCCCCGCCATACTCCCCCTGCCCCCGCTATACTCCCCCTGCCCCCACCATAGTGCCCCTGCCCCCTCTACAGCACTTCTATTTCCCTCTATAGCCCCTGCCCCCACCCTACTGCCCCCTTTACAGTCCTTCTATAGCCCCTGCCCCACCATACTGCCCCTGCCCCCTCTACAGCCCCTCTATGCGTCTGCCCCCACTATACTGCCCGTGCCCCCTCTATAGGGCCCCACCATACTATCCCTGCCCCCTCTACAGCCCCTCTATGCCCCTGCCCCCTCTATAGCCCCTGCCCCACCATACTGCCCCTGCCCCACCATACTGCCCCTGCCCCCTCTACAGCCCCTGCCCCACCATACTACCCCTGCCCCCTCTACAGCCCCTGCCCCACCATACTACCCCTGCCCCTTAACAGCCCCTCTATAGCCTCTGTCCCCACCATACTGCCCCAGCCCCCCCTCTACTGCCCCATGTGCCCCTCTCCAGCACTTCTACTTCCCTCTATAGCCCCTGCCCCCACCATTCTGCCCATGCCCCCTCTACGTCCCTCTATAGCGCCTGCCCCCACCATACTGCCCCATGTGCCCCTCTACAGCACCTCTATAGCCCCTGCCCCACCATACTGACCCTGTCCTCCTCTACTGCCCCATGTGCCACTCTACAGCACCTCTATTTTCCTCCATAACCCCTGCCCCACCATACTGCCCCTCTACAGTCCCTCTATTTCCATCTACAGCCCCTGCCCTCTCTACAGCCCCTCTATTTCCCTCTAAAGCCTCTACCCCACCATACAGCCCATGCGCCCCCTCTACAGCCCATGCCCCCTCTACAGCCCCTGTCCCCACTATACTGCCCATGTCCCCCTCTATTGCTTCTGTGACCCCCTCTTTATCCCCTGTGCCTCTACAGACCCTGCCCCCTTCCTCTGCCCCCCTTTCACACGCCTCTACTGCCCCTGTCTCCCCCCTCTACTTCCCCTACCCCCTATACAGCCCCTGTTCCCCCCGTCCCCCCCTCTACTTCCCATTTACCCCCACCATACTGTTCCTGTGACACCACTTTATTGCCTCTGTGTCCCTCGTTACAGCCTGTGCCCACACCAAACTGCCCCTGTGTCCCCCTCTACTGCCCCCACATTGCCCATTTGCTCCCACCACATCCCTATACTCCCTATACTCCCTTCTACAGCCCCTAACTCTCTTACTTCACATCCCTTCCACTCCCTTGTACAGCCCCTATTCCCTTACTACAGTCCTTACCCCCACTACAGCCCCTTTCCCCCAATTGCTGCCCATATCCCCCACACTACAGCCCCTGTTCCCACTTGCAGCCATCAACCTACTTCAGTCCCTAACCCCCTACTACAGCCCCAATTCCCCACTACATTTACTAAGCCCCCAATTACAGCCCCTAGAGGAGATACACATGGGGGTTGTAAGAGACATACAAGAGGGTGTAAGACACACTAATATATAAAATACACTAAATGGGGATTTCAAAAGGCTGGATACGGGACACCGCTAAAAATACATCTTATTTGTGTGTGTGTGTGTGTGTGTGTGTGGGGGGGTGTGGGGGTGTGGGGGGGGGGGGGGCGTCAAAATTCACCTTCGCTTGTGTAGGCAAAAATCTTTGCACCGGCCCTGAGCACAACGGGAATCTAACAGGGGGAGAGGTGGAAGTCATCCTCCTCCTCCTCCTCCCACGACCACACCGGCAAGGACAGGACGCTTTAAAGACGTGTTGTTGATGGAGGACATGCGGACCTTTTTAAGTCCTATGCATCGCCACAGCCCTTCGGGATCCACCCTCAGAGAGCGACTCGACCGACAGGTAGCAGACTACCTCGCCTTAACTGCAGATATCGACACTCTGAGGAGCGATGAACCCCTTGACTACTGGGTGTGCAGGCTTGACCTGTGGCCTGAGCTATCCCAATTTGCAATAGAACTTCTGGCCTGCCCCGCTTCAAATGTCCTGTCAGAAAGGACCTTCAGTGCAGCAGGAGGTATTGTCACTGAGAAGAGAAGTCGCCTAGGTCAAAAAAGTCTAGATTACCTCACCTTTATTAAGATGAATGAGGGATGGATCCCGAAGGGACTGACACTGGGCGATACATTCGCTTAAAAAAGGCCTGATGAGATGAGCTGCCTTGGGCTAAAAATGGTCCACACGCTGCTGTATTTTAGCTCTGAATGACGTTTGACTTGCGTGACTTATCCGCCACCAACTAGGGTTCAAGCCGCCATGTTTTAGGGCACTTTCTGCCTGTGAAACAAACATCAATTTTTCTGGCCGCTGCTACAGCAGCGGCTGCAACAATACCAAATTTTTCAGGCATGTGTACATGCCTAATTTTTAGGCCCACTGGTGCAGCACTGTGGCTTCAAAAACCAAACCAAAAATTAAAATCCTCCAAGATGGCACCAATATACCAGTGGTCTAAGCATCTTCCCACCTTGGCCTAAAAAGGGGAGGTGATTCAACAATTAAAAATCTCTGCCATTTACACGTCCACTGATAGGAGACGCGGAAGGTATTAAACTGATATGAACAATACTCCACTCCTATCAGTAGGTCCGTCCCATTGTGATTTATGCCCCCCACCCACCGCGCAGGGATGGGGGCCGGGGAGGAGGAAAGTAGGCCCCCCCATTGTGATTTATGCCCCCCACCCACCGCGCAGGGGTGGGGGCCGAGGGGGGGAGGACAGTAGGTCACCCCATTGTGATTTATGGCCCCCACCCACCGCGCAGGGGTTGGGGAGGACAGTAGCTCCCCCCAGTGTGTATCAGGGGCTTTGAGGACAGGTGTCAATCCATACCTGCCAAGTGACCCTATGTAGGGGGAACAGTCTCTATTCTGCTCTGTGTCAGTGTGTATCAGGGATCATTAGGATAGGTGTCAATCCATATCTGCCAAGTGACCCTATGTAGGGGGAACAGTCCCTATTCTGCTCTGTGTCAGTGTGTATCAGGGGTTTTGAGGACAGGTGTCAATCCATATCTGCCAAGTGACCCTATGTAGGGGGAACAGTCTCTATTCTGCTCTGTGTCAGTGTGTATCAGGGGTTTTGAGGACAGGTGTCAATCCATATCTGCCAAGTGACCCTATGTAGGGGGAACAGTCTCTATTCTGCTCTGTGTCAGTGTGTATCATGGTCTCTGTGGACGGTGAACAGTCTCTATTCTGCTCTGTGTCAGTGTGTATCATGGTCTCTGTGGACAGGGAACAGTCTCTATTCTGCTCTGTGTCAGTGTGTATCAGGGGTTTTGAGGACAGGTGTCAATCCATATCTGCCAAGTGACCCTATGTAGGGGGAACAGTCTCTATTCTGCTCTGTGTCAGTGTGTATCAGGGATCATTAGGATAGGTGTCAATCCATATCTGCCAAGTGACCCTATGTAGGGGGAACAGTCTCTATTCTGCTCTGTGTCAGTGTGTATCAGGGGTTTTGAGGACAGGTGTCAATCCATATCTGCCAAGTGACCCTATGTAGGGGGATCAGTCTCTATTCTGCTCTGTGTCAGTGTGTATCAGGGGTTTTGAGGATAGGTGTCAATCCATATCTGCCAAGTGACCCTATGTAGGGGGAACAGTCCCTATTCTGCTCTGTGTCAGTGTGTATCAGGGGTTTTGAGGACAGGTGTCAATCCATATCTGCCAAGTGACCCTATGTAGGGGGAACAGTCCCTATTCTGCTCTGTGTCAGTGTGTATCAGGGCTGGGCTTTGAGGACAGGTGTCAATGTTAGGTAATTTCTGCCCTTTATGGATTAAAAGCAGACTCTGCATCAACTGTGCAATTTTCCATGGGAGTTTTGCCATGGATCCCCCTCTGGCATGCCACAGTCCAGGTGTTAGTCCCCTTGAAACAACTTTTCCATCACTATTGTGGCCAGAAAGAGTCCCTGTTGTTTTTAAAATTCGCCTGCCCATTGAAGTCAATGGCGGTTCGCGCGGTTCGCGAACATTTGCGGAAGTTCGCGTTCGCCGTTCGCGAACCGAAAATTTCGGGTTCGCGACAACACTACAGTCTCAAGCAATATTGAGTAGGAAATGGCATGATGTGGTGGTGGAAGCTCCACTCATTGCCACATTTTGTTGAAAGTCGGATTTAAAGTGAAACAAAGTAGTCCCTACCTTATGTTATGTATATCTTCTGAATACATTAGAATCTCATATAAATTCAGCTAGTTACCGTTTTAAGTCTCCGATCAATGGCTATAATTACATGGAATCCCTGTTAGATGCTTGTGTTTTTTAGTATTTTAGTTTAATACACACATATGTAATTGCTTTCACCTATATATTTTTCTCTAATTGTTAATTTTCATACAAATTTAACTAAATTGAAGTAAATTCCATTAAACAACCCACAGGATTTATTTCAGTCTTTTAAATAAAGTGTTAAATTTAGTAAAATTTACTGTCAGTGAGAATAGGTAGAATCCATGGAGTGCAATGTGATTATATAATTCAGAAAAAGCTATCCTACTGATAATATAATACAATTTAAAGAGATTCTGTTGTCCATGTGCATTTAAGAGATTGAATTGTTTGCTAATCCCACAGTTCCTATTCAATTTAATATCCATTTTGAATAATGTCTAAGGCTTACATTGTTTCTTTTCATAAAAGCACATTGTTCTGGGTTTTACATAATATAGAGAATTTGAACAGTGATATGAAATAAGTGAGAAGGGTTTCTTTGATGTGATTTACAGCTAAAGGCAAATCTAAATTTGTGACAAAAGCCTCTGGAAGAATATGACAGTCTAGTAGCGTGTATAAGTGAAACAGTTATGTTTTGAAGGCAGTAAAAAAATATTCCAGGAAGATAGTAAGGTTTGGATTGTCAATGTAGCCAAAAATGAAAGACATCTTTATTTAAATGTAAATTATATTTATTTAAGGTTTCAGGGAAATTCTGATGATCCCTGACACCCCACTATTTATCTGTTCAAACCATTGTGATTCTAAAACTTTATCTTATAAACTCTGATGTTGGTTAAAAAAAAAAAAAAAAAGGAAAACAAGCAAGATGTATAAACGAGGGTATTTGTTTATTGAGTTATGTCTCAAATACGGCAGAATCAGAGAATATTGTCTATGTCAGTCCTCACGGCCCACTAATAGTCCAAGTTTTGTCCGTATCTCCATTGGAATGAAAAAGGGAAATACATAACTCCTGGATTGTTGGTGGGCTATGAGCACTGGTTTGGGAACCACTGGTCTACGTTATAAAATATGGTCAATGTCTCCCAGCCAGGAGGTGGGGAAGGTTCAGAAAGGAAAGGAAAGAAAGTAGAATGAGAAGAAGAGATAGAACAGGTAATTGGGAATGAAAAGAAACATGGAGCAGACCTCATTCAGTCTCTATGGCCATGTCTTGCTTAAAGATCACCTGTCATGTCCCAAACAATTTATGCTCATTAGATTGAGCATAGGATTGTATCTTCTCCATAAATCCAAAATAGACCACATTGTCAGTGAACACAGACAATCTTAGCAAGGTGGATTCTTTAAAGTGCTTAATCTATTTATTCAATGTGCAACTTGATACAAAAATGTATACAGACAGACACCAGGAGTGACATATGATCCAGATAAAATCTGTATAAAAAAATAATACTACAACTTGGATCCACGCACCTGTGAGAAGGGGGAAATAAAAGTAAGGAAGACTAGGTATTCAGCCTAGAAGTCTCACATGAAACCTAAACAGAACTTGGATGAAACTACAAGGTCAACTGTTGACACGTGACCCAGGGTCAGACCTCGGGGCCTCCACTCAAAGCTGAAGTCAATGATGGACAAATAATATGATTAACATTTTAATGTTTGTTTCATCGAAGAACAAAAAAATAAATAAAATTAACTGATGTATATATTTCCCAGAAGAAATGAAATAAATCCGCATCTGAAGTATAATTCTAATATACAGAAACTGTCAATGTTCAGGACTTGAAGGCATTCACAAATATCAAATATTTGCTTTTCATTTTCCGAGATTGTTTACACTTTTATCTGCAGATCTGCAAATCAGGACCGTATGTACCTGTCACTTGCTGAGAATAATTCTACCGCACACTAGCAGCTGTTCCACAGATAACATTAATTTTGACAGCATTTTGAAATTAATTATAGATGAAAGTTCTATCGTTATTCATCATCATCATTTTGTGAGTAATGAAATTATAACAATAAGAATAGCCTCTTACATGTAACAATGCAGAAAGTGAAATGGTCAGTCGATACTCAAAGTTCTTAGAATGAAATAAAACAAATTACTACGAAATATTAAACTAATAATGTTACATGAATATGTGTCAATCAGCAGTGTTAAATATTGTGATCATTTATTTCCTTCTACAGAAATGCATTGACTCATCAAGAGTCAGCAAGATATTAGATAAGATTACACCTACTTTCTTAAATTCCCCTTAATTTTTTTTTTTTATCTTCCTTGAAGGAACACTACAGCATACAATACAAACCTGTATTCCTAACACTATAGTGCCCCTGCCCTCTGTGTCTTCTGTTTGGGCGGACAATCTGTTGTTAAAACCAGGGCCGGACTGGGAATTAAAAGCAGCCCTGGAAAAAAATATTTACCAACCCCATAATGCATCGCGCCAGCATAGTGTGCTCCCCCCTCTGTCTCTTTCTCCCTCCTTTCCCTGTGGCACTCTGCCTCCCCCTCTTTCTCTCTATTCTCCCCCCTCTGTCTCTTTCTCCCTCCTTTCCCTATGGCACTCTCCCCTCCCCCTCTGTTTCTCTATTCTCCCCCCTCTGTCTCTTTCTCCCTCCTTTCCTTGTGGCACTCTCCCCTCCCCCTCTGTTTCTCTATTCTCCCCCCTCTGTCTCTTTCTCCCTCCTTTCCTTGTGGCACTCTCTCTCCCCCTCTGTCTCTTTCTCCCTCGTTTCCCTATGGCACTCTCCCTCCCCCTCTGTCTCTTTCTCCCTCCTTTCCCTGTGGCACTCTCCCTCCCCCTCTGTCTCTCTATTCTCCCCCTCTGTCTCTTTCTCCCTCCTTTCCCTGTGGCACTCTCCCTCCCCCTCTGTCTCTCTATTCTCCCCCTCTGTCTCTTTCTCCCTCGTTTCCCTATGGCACTCTCCCTCCCCCTCTGTCTCTTTCTCCCTCCTTTCCCTGTGGCACTCTCCCTCCCCCTCTGTCTCTCTATTCTCCCCCTCTGTCTCTTTCTCCCTCCTTTCCCTGTGGCACTCTCCCTCCCCCTCTGTCTCTCTATTCTCCCCCTCTGTCTCTTTCTCCCTCCTTTCCCTATGGCACTCTCCCTCCCCCTCTGTCTCTTTCTCCCTCCTTTCCCTGTGGCACTCTCCCTCCCCCTCTGTCTCTCTATTCTCCCCCTCTGTCTCTTTCTCCCTCCTTTCCCTATGACACTCTCCCTCCCCCTCTGTCTCTCTATTCTCCCCCCTCTGTCTCTTTCTCCCTCCTTTCCCTGTGGCACTCTCCCGCCCCCTCTGTCTCTCTATTCTCCCCCCTCTGTCTCTCTATTCTCCCCCTCTGTCTCTTTCTCCCTCCTTTCTCTATGGCACTCTCCCTCCCCCTCTGTTTCTCTATTCCCCCCCTCTGTCTCTCTATTCTCCCCCCTCTGTCTCTTTCTCCCTCCTTTCCCTGTGGCACTCTCCCGCCCCCTCTGTCTCTTTCTCCCTCCTTTCCCTATGGCACTCTCCCTCCCCCTCTGTCTCTCTATTCTCCGCCCTGTCTCTTTCTCCCTCCTTTCCCTATGACACTCTCCCTCCCCCTCTGTCTCTCTATTCTCCCCCCCCCTCTGTCTCTTTCTCCCTCCTTTCCCTGTGGCACTCTCCCTCCCCCTCTGTCTCTCTATTCTCCCCCCTCTGTCTCTTTCTCCCTCCTTTCCCTATGGCACTCTCCCCCCCCCCTCTGTCTCTCTATTCTCCCCCCTCTGTCTCTCTATTCTCCCCCCTCTGTCTCTCTATTCTCCCCCCTCTGTCTCTCTATTCTCCCCCCTCTGTCTCTTGTCTCTTTCTTCCCTGAACCCTCTACCTTTCTCCCCCCCACCCACCTGAGCAGGGCTGGTGGAAGGATTTTTGCCGCCCTAGGCAAAAAACAATTTGCCGCCCCCCCCTATGTTGTGACGTAACAACCATATGACTCACCCATCTCTGCTTATTTGCCCAGATTACAGTAAAGCCACTACATGCTGCACATAGGGATGTGCAGTGTATTTCAGTAGGATGTGTACCAGGAAATTATTCCCCTATGTTATTCTTTTAATATTATGTAATGTGAATATTTATTAAAATGTTGAGTGGATGTGTGGTGTGGGTGTGCGTCTTGTGTAGGGTGGCTGTAAGTGTAGTAGCTATGTGCTAGGTGTATGTTGTGGCTTTCTGTGCGTGATGTATAAGGCTGGCTCTGTTTATAGTTGTGCGTGATGTGCGTGGCTGCATGTGGGTAGATGTGAGCATAGGCGTGCGCAACCTATTGCATTAGGGTGTGCACCCTAAAGCACAAACACACGCTGCGTGTATATGTGTGTGTATATGTATGTATATATATATATATATATACACACACACACACACACATATATACGCAAACACATACATACACTGCTGTATGTGTGTGTGTGTGCGGGTGCTGTTAGTGTGCTGTGTGTGAGGGTGTTTGTGTATTTGTGTTTGTTAGGGTCCTGTGTGAGGGTGCTGTTTGTGTGATGTGTGTGTGTGTGCGGGTGCTGTTTGTGTGAGGGTGCTGTATGTGTGTAGGTGCTTTGTGTGTGAGTGTGCTGTGTGTGTGTGTGAGTGTGCTGTGTGTGTGTGTGAGGGTGCTGTTAGTGTGCTGTGTGTGGGTGCTGTGTGTGTGCTGTATGCTTGGAGGGATTCTGGGGGCGGAGGTGGGGGCAGATTAGTAAATATCCCCCCTCCCTTCTTACCTTATGTAGGTAGGGGGTTCCTTGCTGCCATGTGCCATCCCTGGTGGTCCAGTGGAGAGTGAACTCTAGCCTGCGGGGCTAGAGTCCACTCTCGCGAGTTCACTCTCACTCAACGCTCCGGCTTGACGAGAGGAGCATGGCGGAGCTGCTGGCTAGAGCTCCCCGGGTCCTCTCCTGCCTCCCTCTATGCTGCTGTGGGCCGATGAGGTAGATCTTTGATCTCCCCACCGGCCCATGGAGGCTTAGAGCAGAGCCGGCACTCGGATAGCGCCGGCTCAGCATTAGCCTGTCGGTCTCAATCCAAAGGCGTGCCGCGGGGATTAGGGTGTGCCCAGGCACACCCAGCACACCCTGTGCGCACGCCTATGGATGTGAGTGGTATCTTTATGTGTAGCTGTGTGAGTAGCCATGAGTGAAAAGTTTGGGCCACTGTGAGTGATATGTGTGGCAATGTGTGAGGTGTAGGAAAAACATGTAAAAAGTAGAGGAATTTCCATTTAGCATAAGATGGGAAGGGAGAATCAGGGTTATCTCTAATTGTATTGGGGGTTTGCTGTTGATTGGGATCTCAGGCAGTACATGGGGGTTAGGGGCTGTAATGGATATAAGGAGCAGTAGGGGTGGGTCAAGACCTGTAGTGTAAGTGTCAGGGGCAGTATTGGTTGATCAGAGGCAATAGTGGGGTGGGGTGTTGTTGTTAGGACCTGTAATGGGGGCTGGGGGCTGTAGTGGGGTTACAAATTTGTAGGGGGGGGGGGGGTTAGGGGCAATAATGGGGATTAGAATCAGGAAAGAGAGAGCCCTAGACTGTGGCTATGCCTAAATGAAATGTTCAGCTTTAGGCAGAGCCACAGTCCAGGGCTCTCTCTTTCCTGTGAGTATGTCATCTCTTACTTTGTCACTATCACTCCACTTCCTTCTCTTATCACCCCCTAGCTGTACCTCAATTTACTATTCATTAACCTCTTTCTCCTCAATCCCCCGTTATTTCTGCTCTAACTTACCTCTTTCTGGTGTGTGGTCACTCTCTCTCTCCACCAGCCCCTGAGCAGCATGCCTCTGCAGTAATCTTTCCTCCTGCAGACAGCTCCTCCTTGCAGTGTTTACCAAGTGCTGGGAGGGAGCCCACAGCATGTGAGTAGAAGGAGGAGGGGACGTGTTGTTACTCCCTATCCCCTCTGTGGTGGAATCTCGGTAAAAATAAATTTAGTAGGCCGAGATTACCACGTGGCATGTGTACGTGCATATGCTGACGTATCGATCAGTTGGTTGCACGAGGCAAAGATACGATCAGTAGTGTACGGAGCATGTGCAAAAATACAGGATATAGTATTCCCCTCCTCCATTGTGCTGGACAAGCCATGCGGTCTAGCAGGAAGTTAATTCTTATTTGTATTGATTGGTCAAGAGAATGTGCGGGTGGAGCTTAATATGGGAGGAGTTATTGTCCGGGGCTCAGAACTTGCTGTATTTTGGTGACATTAGTCCCTCTGAGTCCCGATCGGTGATCCAATAAAGAATCTCTTCCTTCCTGAAGAAACCTGTGTCCATCTCTCTGTGCTTGGCTTCCGTCAGTTTCTCCGGTATCATTTGGTGCATTGGCCGGGAAGCTCATCGTTCAACGGTAGCTGAGAGGCAGAGGCGTGAGACGGTCTATCTTTGCCCACGTTCTCTACGGCTGCACCCCTGAACTTCTGCGTGGACCTCCCTTCGTCTCGGCGCCACTGGTCTGTTGTCCAGGAGATCATCGGCCTCTACGTAAGAAGTGCTGGGGTGTCCCCGTCGATGAGTGTGAACTCAGGTTCAGGAACGAGGAGGTAAGACAACTGCTGTTTTAGACGGCAGACCCACTAGGGGTATACCGATTGTGCGGTAGGCCCATAAGGGGTTTGAATTGTGTATGGAATCTGCCCCCTCTGTCGGAGGGAAGGAGCGAAGGCGCACCGCTCAATCGAACGCTCTTTAGTAAGACCGTTTGATTTGGTTAGTCAGGCGGGGTCCTGTGTAAATAGCCCTAGCCGGACACCGGTGTCTTGTCTAGACTAGCGTTCTAGGGTGTATATTACGTTCGCTAGGTCGGAGGGACCGGGAGACTAAGCGGCGCCTGTGTAAATTCGGTTCGCTAGCTCTCAACCTATCTTGGCTAAGTGGGAAGGCGTGTAAATTTGGAACCCACTAGATTTTTGATAGTAATCGACTAAGAGGCGTCTGTGTAAATTCGGTCGTCTAGCTCGCTATATGTGGCGCTTGGGCAGTGTGGCTAACCAAAACGGGTGTACATAGTTTTAGGTAGTCCATTCAAGGTACTGGCCAATAGTTTAGTTGGGAATTGTAAATGTGTTAACGATTGTTTAGTAAAGTGTATATCTTGTTAGATAGCGCGAGCTCAGCCGTCTAGCGAGAGTGTTAATAGTGTGTTGCTGTATCATAGTGCACGGTACCATAACCCTGTATATTTACTGACACTGTATATAAGTACTAATCACTGTCGTCCATTGCATGTTTAACACCATAACCACTAATAATTGTATTGTGACCTTAAATTGTGCTTTGACCTATGCTAACCGTACTGTAACCACTATTTGTAAAAGACGATGTTACTGGGGTGTCTTATAGACGGGTAATTCATATATAGAGAATTATAGCGTGGGTGACTGTATAGTTCAGCCAAAGGGCATAATATTGATTATCTAGTGACTGGTGTAACAGCTGTGTGTGTACGGGAATTCCCTGAGTGTTTATTGTGTTATTGTGTACGTTTCACTTGGTAACCGTACCACGTGGTGCTGTTGCCAGAGGAAACTGGTGTGACTGTTGAATAGTACGCGTGCATAGTATTCGTTGTCAACGACGTTCCATTGATAAGTATGGGCGCGTCGGAGTCAACGATTCCGGATCCCTTAGGTTGTATGGTAAAGAATTTTAAAAAGGGATTCAAAACATGTGATTTTGGGGTTAAAATGTCTCCTGTACGTTTGGTCACTCTGTGCACTAGGGAGTGGCCTACTTTGGTTGCGGCATGGCCGCCACGTGGTAGTTTGGATCCAACCCTGATACAGCGCGTACACGTGGCTGTGTCAGGTAGGCCTGAACTTTACGGGCAGTTTCCATATATTGATTGTTGGAGACAGGCCGTAAATGACTCGCCAAAATGGATTCAGATATGCCACGAGGAGCAATGTCGCCTCATGGTGGCCAGGACTTGTTTGTCCACTAGGACTGTGGTTAGGCCCATTTTGGACACGCCCCCTGAGTCCGAGATCCCTTTGCCGCCCCCTTACTTCCCTTTAAGAGGAAATGACGCGAATGCAGGAAGTTCTATACCCCTCCCCTCATTGCCCTCATCCACTTCCGCTTCCTCCTCCAGTACAGAATCCACCCCCCCTCGTATTAAACCTCCCCTTCCGGAACCAGAACCAACCCCCGTTAGATCTAAATATCCTTATTTGGCGCCACTTCAAACTTCCGGTCAAGCTTCTTCTAGCTCGGCTGGGAGTATTCTATTTACTAACTTTTCCCAAAATCAAGCTCCCACATCCTCATGCCCTATTTCTCCTCGACTGGAACCCATAACTGACGCCCCTCCACGTAGCCCCATACTAACCCGACAACTGACCGGTACCCAACAACTTAGACATTATCAGATGCCTCTTCGTCTGAATCCCGGGTCAGCTTATATCGATGCCGCAGGTCAAATGGCACATGCTGACCCAGTCTTCGTATATGTCCCGTTCACTACTACTGATCTCTTGAATTGGAAGACCCACAATTCCTCGTACACTGAGAAACCACAAGCTATGACCGATCTGTTCACCTCGATAGTTCAGACACATAATCCGACATGGGCTGATTGCCAGCAGTTATTAATGACTTTGTTTAATAATGAGGAAAGGACAAGGATTAATCAAGCGGCCATTAAAGCGCTAGAGGATAGAGCCCGTGCTTTGAATCAAGCCAATCCGGCAGCATGGGCCGCAACACATTATCCTAACACCGATCCCGACTGGAATGTTAATGGTGCAGATATGGTCCAACTTAAAGCCTATAGAGACGCTATAATTGCTGGCATGAAAGCCGGAGGAAAGAAAGCTATTAATATGTTGAAGACAGTTGAGGTGATTCAGAAAAGTGATGAAGCGCCCAGTGTCTTTTATGACCGATTATTGGAGGCATACCGCTTGTATACCCCCTTTAATCCGGAAGACGCAGATAATTCCCGAATGGTGAACTCCGCCTTTGTCAGCCAAGTTTACGGAGATATTAAGCGCAAGCTACAGAAGTTAGAAGGGTTTGCAGGTATGTCTATCACCCAACTAATGGAGGTAGCGAATAAAGTGTATATGAATAGGGAAACAGAAAGTAAGAAAGAGGAAGAGCGCAAGATGCGTAAAAAGGCTGATATGCTAGCGGTAGCGATCGCAGGCGTAGATAGACGGGGCCCAGATAGAGGCGATAGTAGATGGAATAGGGAGCCTTTGAGTAGGAATCAGTGCGCGTATTGCAAGGAAGAAGGGCATTGGAGAAACGAGTGTCCGCAAAGAGAGCAGTACGAGAGAGACCAACCCAGGGCAGTTTACGGAAACTTTAGAGGCAGAGCGAGAGGTAGAGGAGGCCCCGGAGGGAGTAATGGTAATAGAGGGAGCAATGGGAACAGAGGAAGTGTTAGGGAAGATAGGTACTACCCAGCAGCGCAAAGGTCCCGCGATAGAGAAGGTAGGGACTTTGTAGGATTGGCTGACACGGTCATGGAGGACTATTGATACCGACCGGGCTCCATCCCCCTTGGTCGAGCGGAGCCTATGGTCGATGTATCAATAGGGGGAAAAAGGAGTGCGTTCATGATCGACACTGGTGCTGAACATTCGGTGGTGACTGACCTAGTTGCTCCTCCATCCGGAAGAACTATTACTGTAATAGGAGCAACTGGAAGAAGTGCTGCAAAACCGGTTCTTAAAAGTCGACTCTGTACATTGGGAGGCCACGTAGTAAAACATCAATTCCTTTATATGCCTGAATGTCCAGTCCAATTGCTGGGACGTGATATGCTATCTAAGTTACAAGCGCAGATTACGTTCCTACCAAATGGAACAACATCCTTAAAGTTTAATGGACCTTCAGGTATTATGACATTATCCGTACCAAAGGAAGAAGAGTGGCGACTCTATACAGCGTTGACTAGCCAAAACCCTAGGAGTGATGAGTCCTTATTCAACATACCAGGAGTTTGGGCAGAGAACAACCCACCAGGACTGGCCCGCAATATTCCACCTATTAAAATTGAACTAAAACTTGGGGTTTATCCAGTGAGCCTAAGACAATATCACATCCCGCAGAAGGCTAAGAAGAACATCCAATCTTATCTGGATAAGTTCATACGGTATGGTATCCTAAAATTCTGTACTTCCCCCTGGAACACCCCATTGCTGCCTGTTCAAAAGCCCGGTACAGATGAGTATCGACCTGTGCAGGACTTGAGAGCAGTCAATGATGCGGTTGTTAGTATACATCCAGTTGTGCCCAATCCATATAACCTGCTTGCTTTAATTCCGGGCGGGGCTACTTACTTTACAGTCCTAGACCTCAAAGATGCCTTCTTTTGCCTCCGAATTGCCGCAGAAAGTCAATGTATCTTCGCTTTCCAATGGGAAAACGCTGTAACGGGCTCAAAACGCCAAATGACCTGGACAAGACTGCCCCAAGGGTTTAAAAATTCACCTACCCTATTTGGTTCAGCTCTAAGTCAAGATTTATTGGATTTCGAGTCCATCCCAGGAGAGTGTGTATTGTTACAATATGTAGATGACTTGTTGATAGCAGCAGTTACAAAGGAAATATGTCAGCAAACAACGCACGATCTACTACACATTCTCTGGAAGGCAGGATACAAGGTGTCTAGAAAGAAGGCTCAGTTGTGTTTGCCAACTGTCAAATATCTGGGATTCCATATCTCTGAAGGTCAAAGAATTATGGGGCCAGAGAGAAAAGAAGCTGTGTGCCAAATACCGATACCCAAGAATAGAAGACAAGTGCGAGAATTCTTGGGGGCAGCAGGCTTCTGTAGGATATGGATTCCCAGCTACGCGATACTGGCAAAACCTCTGTATGCAGCTATCAAAGGTACAGAGCACGACCCCTTCTTTTGGACTCAAGAACAGCAAACAGCATTTGAAGATGTGAAGAAGGCTTTGATGAGTGCCCCAGCATTAGGTCTACCTGATCACACACGACCATTCTACCTGTATGTACATGAGCAAAGAAGAATGACTGTGGGAGTATTGACACAGTACTTGGGATCATGGCAAAGACCTGTTGCCTACATGTCTAAGCAACTGGATGCAGTGGCCAGCGGACTTCCACCTTGTCTAAGAGCCGTAGCTGCAGCCGCCCTGCTAGTAGCTGAAGCCGATAAACTCACTCTGGGTCAAGAACTTTATGTACGAGTCCCACATGCAGTACAGACGTTGTTGGATTACAAAGGAAACCATTGGTTTAGTAACAGCCGTATGACCAAGTATCAAGCAATGTTGTGTGAAAACCCAAGAGTGCATTTAGAGACTGTAAACACCTTAAATCCAGCTACCCTTTTGCCACAACCTACTGAAAGTCAACATGATTGTTTGGAAGTAATGGATGAAGTATTTTCAAGTAGACCAGATCTTCGTGATTTTCCCATCCAGAACCCCGATGTTCAATATTACACCGACGGCAGTAGTTATGTGAAAGAAGGGATCCGCTATGCAGGATATGCAGTAACAACAATAGACAAGGTGATAGAAGCTCGGCCACTGGCAAAAGGAACATCAGCACAAAAGGCAGAATTGATAGCACTGACACGAGCGTTACAATTGGCTGAAGGTTTAAGAGTGAACATCTACACGGACTCCAAGTATGCGTTTTTAACCACTCATGCCCACGGAGCTTTGTATAAAGAAAGAGGACTATTGAATTCAGAAGGCAAAGAAATCAAGTACGCAGCTGAAATCCTACAACTATTGGAAGCAGTGTGGGAGCCGAGAGAAGTCGGTATTATACATTGTCGAGCGCATCTGAGAGGAGATGGTGATGTAACCAAAGGAAATCGGATGGCAGACAGTACAGCTAAGCGTGCCGCTGAATCGGGAAGACAGGAGTATGTGGGGCATATAGCTGCTCTTATACCAACTCCACTGTCTCAATGGACTCCAGTTTATACAGCTCAAGAAGAGGAGTGGTTAAAGACTGAACCTGGAAAGTATTTGGAGAACAAATGGTATCAGTTAGAAGATGGAAGAATAGTCATTCCAGCATCACTAGCGGTAGAAATTGTCCAAAATTATCACAACGGGACACATTCTGGGAGAGACAGCACAGAAGAATCTCTCAGAAAACATTTCTACATACCAAGATGCCTAAATCGGGTGGACATCGCTACCTGCTGGTAATTGTGTGCACCTATTCAGGCTGGGTAGAAGCATGTCCTACTCGTACAGAGAAAGCAGGAGAAGTTGTGAGATTCCTGCTACGAGAAATAATACCCCGATATGGACTACCCTGCTCTATAGGATCGGACAATGGTCCAGCTTTTGTTCATCAGTGCCTACAACAACTGACTCATATGCTTGGTATAAAGTGGAGGCTTCATACGGCATATAGACCCCAGAGTTCTGGTAAGGTAGAGAGAATGAATAGAACTATTAAGAATCAGTTGGCTAAAATGTGTCAGGAAACCCAACTTAAGTGGAACGTTCTCTTACCCATAGCTCTATTGCGAATCCGCAGTACACCTACCAGAAGGATGAGCCTCTCTCCTTTTGAAATAATGTTTGGGCGACCACCTCCCGTACTTGGTAACTTAAGGGGGGATTTGAGTCAGTTGGGAGAAGGAATTACCCGGCAGCAGGTTGTAGAGTTGGGTAAGACTATGGAGGAGGTACAGAAATGGGTACAAGATAGATTACCTGTGAATATTTATCCCCCAGTTCATAGTTACCACCCAGGAGACCAAGTGTGGATTAAAGAGTGGAATAATGTACCGTTAGGGCCCAAGTGGAGAGGTCCTTATGTTGTTCTTTTGTCTACCCCTACAGCGATAAAAGTAGCCGAAGTGACTCCGTGGATACATCACTCCAGGGTTAAACCAGCAGCAGTCGATTCTTGGCAAGCTACAGCAGATCCAGAGAATCCCTGCAAGATCCGGTTAAAGCGCACGACTCAGTCGGAGTGACGAGGAACTTTGTGGATTACAAATTTTATTGTTTCAAGGATTTGGTAAGTGAGTGAGAAGGCCATAATAAAGCCTGTCCGCTCACCGACGTATAGTATATAAGCCAGGAAAAGTCTCGAAGGGACCCCTGTGAAGACGAGCAGAACTCCATTCCCTGCAGCCCTTACATCCTGGAAGCTGAGGTGCCTTCGCACGGACGAAGACTGAGGATGACGACGAAAGATGTGTTCATGATAATGTTTTTATATGTGTATTTTTATATTCAGGAAGGTAGAGGTACCGACACTCCTAGCTGTGAGGTATGCATTAAGACTACAAGAACAGGTAACCATATTTCCCAAACCCTAATTTGGCATTCACAATACGAGTGTAAAGGAGATGTATCAAGATGTAGATACCTAAATATAGAATATAGTGTGTGCCATTTAGGAGTAGGAGAACCTAAGTGCTTCAGTCCAGAATATCAACCTCTACAATTTGGTTGACTCTCAGGAATGGAGATCCTCAGGGGACCCTAATTAATAAGACGGTATTAGAATCCGTACATTCTTCGGGTGTTCTGCTATTTGATGCGTGTAAGGCGATATCAAGTGGTAGAAAGCCGTGGAATGTATGTGGGGATCTTAGATGGGAGAGGACGTATGGGTCTAACGATAAATATATTTGTCCCAGTAGTAAAAATAAGTATGTGAGTCCTAGATGCCCAAATAGAGATTATAACTTTTGCCCATATAGGTCTTGTGTGGGGTGGGCAACTTGGGGACAGACAGTAGACAAGGACATGATTGTGACTAAGTTGCCTACCAGCCCATATTGTAAGTCTATGGAATGCAATCCAGTCCATATACTTATAAATAACCCTGACAAGTTCTTAGATAAATATGGTAATTTATTTGGGTTTCAAATATATGGGACGGGTTTAGATCCTGGGACAGTATTGTTTATAGGGATAGAGACTGATACGGTATCCTCCCAGACTCATCAAGTATACCATTCCTTTTATGAAGAGATGAGCATAGATAATAAGATCCCCCATAATGCTAAAAACCTGTTTATTGATTTAGCCGAAAGTATTGCCGGTAGTCTTAATGTTACCAACTGCTATGTGTGTGGAGGTACTAACATGGGAGACCAATGGCCTTGGGAAGCAAAGGAGGTAATGTCCGGTTCTGAGGCAGTTGACCAATTAATATCTACACAAGCCGATTATCATATGAGTGTTAGAGGTAAATCTGAGTGGAGATTAAAGACCTCCATCATAGGTTATGTTTGCATAGCGAGGAAAGGAATGATGTATAATACTTCTGTAGGAGAATTAACTTGTCTAGGGCAAAAAGCTTATGATGATGATACAAAGAATATAACTTGGTGGTCGGCTTCAAATGTCTCAGAACCATCTAACCCATTTGCTAGATACGCCAATTTAAAGGATGTGTGGTTTGACCTCTCCATCACATCTACCTGGAGAGCCCCAGCAAATTTGTACTGGATCTGTGGTAAGAAAGCCTATTCGGAGTTGCTACAGGACTGGGAAGGGGCATGTGTTTTGGGTATGCTCAAACCATCCTTCTTCTTGTTACCTATTGAAACAGGTGAGACTTTAGGTGTTAAAGTGTATGATGTGAATCATAGGAAGAAAAGGGGACCCATAGAGATAGGCGCCTGGGAAGATAATGAATGGCCTCCCCAGCGTATTATAGATTATTATGGGCCAGCCACGTGGGCAGAAGATGGTACCTTTGGTTATAGAACCCCAATTTATATGCTCAACCGTATTATAAGATTACAGGCAGTGGTTGAGATTATTACTAACGAGACATCACAAGCGCTCAATCTTCTAGCGAAGCATAATACCAGGATGAGGACAGCAGTATACCAAAATAGATTAGCCTTGGATTACCTTTTGGCAGTAGAGGGAGGTGTATGTGGGAAGTTTAACCTGAGTAATTGCTGTCTTCAAATAGATGACGAAGGGCAAGCAATAGCTGAGCTTACTAGCCATATGGTTAAACTAGCGCATGTGCCTACTCAGGTATGGAAAGGGTACAATCCAAGCAGTTGGTTTGGTAGCTGGTATGAGTGGTTTGGAGGGCTTAAGGCAGTGGTAGGTGGAGTCCTACTGATTTTAATGTTGTCTACTCCTGCCGTGTCTTATACCCTTAGTAGTTAGGTCTGTGCAAAGCCTGATAGAAAATATAGCAGAGAGGAAGGCTGCTGCACAGATAATGGCAATTTATAAATATAAGGCTCTAGATCAGGGAGAACCAATGCAGGAAGATGAGTGTTGAAGATTCACATCATAGATAAGTCTGGTCTGGTTCAAGGTAACTTGCGGTGTATGCAAACTAAGGTTAAGTGATGCCTCAAGTAATTGTGAAATATCAAGAGGCATCAAAGGGGGGAATGTGGTGGAATCTCGGTAAAAAAAAATTTAGTAGGCCGAGATTACCACGTGGCATGTGTACGTGCATATGCTGACGTATCGATCAGTTGGTTGCACGAGGCAAAGATACGATCAGTAGTGTACGGAGCATGTGCAAAAATACAGGATATAGTATTCCCCTCCTCCATTGTGCTGGACAAGCCATGCGGTCTAGCAGGAATTTAATTCTTATTTGTATTGATTGGTCAAGAGAATGTGCGGGTGGAGCTTAATATGGGAGGAGTTATGTGCCTATATAAGGAGCCTGCACTATTGTCCGGGGCTCAGAACTTGCTGTATTTTGGTGACATTAGTCCCTCTGAGTCCCGATTGGTGATCCAATAAAGAATCTCTTCCTTCCTGAAGAAACCTGTGTCCATCTCTCTGTGCTTGGCTTCCGTCAGTTTCTCCGGTATCACCTCCTCTTATTCAGGACCGAGCACTCCTTCCAGCAAACAGACAGCAAGACCTGGTAGGGAGACTTCTAGTGCTGCCAGGTCTTGCTCTATTAAGGGAAAGTGAGGGGGCGGCCGACACCTCGCCCGGTCAGGGAAATCTTTTTATCTTCCTGCCGGCTTGTTCAGCAGCAGGCTCTCCTCTGTGGCGCCCCCAGGGAGCTGGTGGCCTGATGAAAGCGCCGGCCCTGCACCTGAGAGGAGTCAGGGGGGGCAGCCACGTTTCATGCTGCAGCCTTGCCGGTCCGGCGGCATTTCTAATGCTGGGGGCTGAAGGAGGAGGGAGGAGCATGTCTCTGTACCATGCTCCCTCACGGTTCCTGTGCTGGGAATTGTGGGAACCGCGAGGGAGCATGGTACAGAGACATGCTCCTCCCTCCTCCTTCAGCCCCCAGCATTAGTGACAGGAGTGCCGCCGGACCGGCGAGGCTGCCACCCGGTCCGGCGGCTCCAGTGTGGAATGCGGCCGCCGGCCGGCCCCCAAAGAGTGTGTGCCACCGGACCGGCAACCCGGTGGCACATACATTCCCAGCGCAGCCCCCAGCTGCCGCGGCCCACCGGGAAATTTCCCGGTATCCCGGTGGGCCAGTCCGGCCCTGGATAAAACCCAAACTTCTCTGTTCCTCTCTCCTCTCCACCTTATCACTAACAAAAACAAATATAAATTGTGATAATATTTTATCATATTGTATATACTTTCAACACTACAGTCAATCAGTTCTTGAATTTCATGTGTTGGTAGCAGAACAAAATAGGTAAGTGAAAAGATCTGAGTGACTTTGACAGGGGCAGAATAGTTATGGCTAGACAACTGGGTCAGAGCATCTATAAAACTGCAAGTCTAGTGGCGTGTTCCCTGTATGCAATGTTCAGTACCAATCAAACTTGCTGTCAGGAAGGACTACAAGTGAACTGGTGTCAGAGTCACGGGCTCCCACAGTTCACTGATGCACATGAGGGACAAATGCTACCCAGCCTAATCCAATCACACAGAAGAGCTACTGTAGCTCAGATTGCTGAAAAAATGATGGTCATTACAGAAAGGTCAAAATACACAGTGCATCTCAGTTTGCTGCTTATGTGGTTGCATAGCCACAGATATACCCATGATGACCCCTGACCACCGCCAAAAGCACGTTCAATGGGAACACGAGCATCAAAAATGGAACATGGATCAATGGAAGAAGGTTGCTGGTCTAATGGATCACATTTACTTTTACACCAGGTGGAGGGCCGAGTGCATGTGTGTTGTTTACCTGGGTAACAGATGGCAGCAGAATGGCAGATCTCTGAGGAATGTTCTGCTGGCAGAGCTCTGGGCAACGTTCTGCTGGGAAACCTTATGTCCTGGCATTCATGAAGATGGCATTCATGAAGACTACTTTGACATACTATCCCCAGATCTCAATCCGTTAAGCATTTGTGAGATGTGCTGGAACAACAAATCCGCTCCAACTTCCAGGACTTAAAGGGTCTGATGCTAATGTTTTGGTTCCAGATACTACAGGACACATTCAGAGGTTCTGTGGAGCATGCCTTGACACAGCAGAGCTGTTTAGGCAACATAAGCGGCACTGGTGAAACTAATATAAATAGGACCCTGGTGCAAGAAAGTTTTTTGTGCCAGCCTCTAGTGCAAGAGTGTCAAAAAGGTAGATCCTCATCTGTCTTACATCTCCAACGATGCTATGCCAGTTGGGAATCTACCATTTGCCCATCCTTGCAAGGCGGTATTCGTGAGCAGTGTTTGTCCGTTTGAATGTAAGTATGTTTTTGTAAAGAGTATGTGTGTGTATGTAGGGGTGTATTTGTATGTATTGTTGGGATTGGAATGCAGTGCCATGATCTTTATTTAAATGTGGCCAAGACCTGATCCCTCTGTTCTGGAAAATACCCCCAACTAGCCTGTTGTTCCAACAAATGAAAAAACTCAATTTGTCGGAACAGAGGACCTCACATTAAGTGCTGAAGGTCGGAATCAGAATTACTGAAAAATTATGACCCACTGGCTTCTTTCCATGGAATCCGTGGATATCCATAAACTGCTATAATTATGTCCATCTCTATCATGATAAGATTTACCTAGAACCTGTATGATCATTGTGAATGCCTGGATGTTCATTTGCATGCACTCCGTGACTCGCGATAGATATGCATGGGTAATTCAAATTGTAACTGTAGATTATTCACAACCTACCCCGCGACATCAAGCTATGGGGCGATTTGACATGGCCTTGATGGTGGTCTGCAGGCATAATAACAGGCCTAAATGTGCGTACTGGGACTTTGTCTTACTGGTGATGGGGGCTGGATGGAGTCTATGTGGGGAATATGGGTGCCTCTCCTTGGGCAGGTTTGCAAGCATTAAAAGTGTTGGTTTTGTCCCTCTGTCTGAATGTTTTTTTTTTTGCTTTTTTAAGTGGACCAGGGTTTGTTTTATCTTTTCTTTATTTTGAATGCTCCACATACTCACTGTTCCACATGTTGGTCTTTCTTTTACCTTAACAAAACGTACAGTACTTGTGACATGCAATTCATCTTTATTGTTACTCATGCTTATAATACAGTCTCTTGAACAACTTGTAACAAAATTGCAACTGATGTTTCCTCAATTGCACTTTTTTAATTTTGTTATGTTGGCTCCATTGCTGTATAAAATGTAATTAGCAAAAATATTAATAAAATGTGATTCACAAAAAAACCCATAAGGCTTTCCAATCTTGTTTGTTCTAGTTCATGTGTCATGTGAAAGTTTGACGTCATTTGCCCTTTGCAACAAGCTATTTCCCATCGGAATTTCTATGTATCTTGGAGGTAAGACACCTGCAGGACAATAAATATTTATAAACGACATCAGGTTGTAATGAAACTGGAAAATACTGATCAATAAGAGACTCATCCATGGATTAGAAACCAGATGTACGGTAAACAGGAAACAGGCTAGTCATTAATCATACGGACTCTTTGACATGAAGTAATCTAGTACTGGATCACAATGACAATCCAAGCTAAAATGGAACATGTTACAATCAACTAATTACTCTTTTTCATACTTTGTATAAACATAACTTTAAAAAGCATTTAAAGGGACATAATCATAGTTTTTTTCTTATTATTTAAAATAAAAGATTGCATATTATTTTAGCCCTTTGATGCGTATTATTTTAGAATGCATACATGTTTTACATGCGTCTCTTTGCTTACCTTTTTTCTAAGGGGGCGACCATCTTTAATGTGATACAGTTATGACAGGTTTATGTTAACGTGAACCCTGCAAAATGCACTAAATACATACTTTATCACAGAGATGTATTCAGTGCAAAATGTTAACTCACCTCACCATGTTCTCACAATCATGGGTTTTGTATTCCTATAGCTCTCACCTCTGGTTTACCCTCACTCCATATGCTTACCATCTGTGGGATAGCTCTCCTGCTCACTCTGTCACTCAGTTCTTTAGCACAGTAGTATATGCCAAAAATTTGATTGACAGGTGGGAGATAGACATATTTTAAATAGGTTTATCTTACAATCTTTACATTTGCTAGCAATCCTGTCAACACAAGGTATAAAAATAAGTGTATGTAAATGTAAGTTGTTTGTACAATAACAGTTACACATGAAGTCTTTCCTGCTATTTAGCACAGTTTTGACTTTTAAATTGTGCATGGTGCTGCTAAGAGGGCTTTAGACCAAAAAAGGCTAAATCTGACTGACTGTATAGCAAAGGTACGAACTGAGTTGCAAAAACAATATTTTTTTTGTAATTAAGATGTTTATTGAGATTTTTTGCTTAATGAGACAAAAGCGAGACATCAGAAACAAATATCCTAGTGGGAATAATGGTAACAAGTGATTCAAGAACTGTGCGAGTTCCCCCAAGTGTGGGATCCCTGCATTACGGTGCCATGTTGGTCTTAAATCAGTATGGAGAGTAGAGAGTCAAGACTTATATTGGTAAGGGTATTTCCAAGCAAGGCTAACGCAGATCGGAACCCACCCTGGAACTACGTCCCCAGAATATTAATTGTGGAACCCAGAGGAGCAAAGTCCATGTGGTCCAAACTTTGAAAAAAATTATTAGTGGTCTTGTGGATGGCTGTAGTACATTTTTCCATTTTGAATATATACCAGATCCTGGCATCCACTTGGGCCTGCACCTGAGTTTTCCTTTCCATGATTTGACCAAGTAACACTGTAAAGCTTCACAGACTCTAAATATAGCGCGGTCTACATGATAGGAAGCAGTCCCTGTATTTCATGTTAAGAAGGGCAACCCAGGGACCTGGTGGGAGGGCCATCTGCAGGCAGCGGGATAGCTTTTTGAATATGGTCACCCATAGGACTAAACCTTAGGACATGGCCACCATGCGTGCAGGAATATATCCTTCTCCCCACATCCCCTGAAACTGGTTGAAGTCATGCCTGAAGGACCTTGCCATTCTAGTGGGGTATAGGTACTGTTACGACACTCACCGCCAGGGGAACAAAGCCGCCGTTTAGTAGATAATCCCCTTTCTCCAGAAATGCAGTTTTAGTCCAGCCCATCATAAAACTCCCGAACGGAGCATACGAACACGGCAACTCCCGATCAGCAATCCATCCGAAATCCTTCCACAGCTAGAAATAAACGAAAACGCTGTCCCAATAGTAAATCCCTCCACAAACGAGACCAAGCTCCGTCTTGAAGGTCAAACAGGAATGTGTTTAATGGGGGCTACCTGCCCGGTATTTATGCAGGTCTCCACAAGGTGGACACTCCCCTAGGGGACCTTGTGGAAGACTGTAAGACATATTGGACAGTAGCCAATCGCAGTGGCTTCAATATAAGCCCTTCCCATTTTACCCACAAATCCTTCTTCTCTATCCCGGAGATAATTAGGAAGAAACCTAATTATCTCCCAGGATAGAGACAAACGCCATTTTAAAACATAATAAGAAAAATACAATAAAATACATAAATTCAGAAATACCGATTGCATATGGTTCGTGTAACGTATCTCCAGATAGCCTGGATCTGAGTGCATATTCCTACCGAATAGCGCTCAGATCCGATGTACATAGTTCAATCGCCATGGAGTCAAAGTCTTTCACAAGTCCTTCGGTATACGAATGACTCCATGGGACAGCTACCTGGGTAAAGTCAATACGAGGGATAGAAACTCCCGAACTGACCGGTGTTCGTACGCCTCAACGAAATAGAAGGCGGGCGGCAGCTTCCAGCGGTGTTCGGCAGATAAAGTATCCGTTTTTAGTTCCATAGGATTTGCACCGAACACCGCTGATTCTCCTCGTGTCCCAAAATGGCCGCCGCCTCGTGGTCGGCATACGAACGACGACCACCCGTATGAATGGAATGGAGAGGTGTCTGCGGTTAACCGCAACGTTCTAATTGTGGTCAATGAGTTAACAAGCAGCACACTCCTCTCCTGGGTGGCCGTCTGTTCAGTAGTTTCAATCGGTATTAGGAGAAATACACGAACAGGGGCATACGGACAGGAAATCCACGAAATCAAGGCAAACAGACGAACCAGCAATATAAGTCTATACAGATGGATTTGTCACAGGTACCATTGATGTGGAATTATTAAAAATTATTATTGTACTTGTATTGAATTATTGTACTAACTCCATTTTAACCTTATATTGTGACAATCCTCCATTTTGTCCTCCTAACCTGACTTCTTCAAATCCTCCATTTTGTCCTCATGACTTAACTTGTTCATTTTAAAACTACCTTACGTGACTGAACTTCTCAACCCAATTAATACAGTAGACAAAGACCGTGTTTCCTACAAGGACAAGTACCAGGAGGTGCTGGCTACTCCTTAAGACTTGTAAGATAGTATAGTTTGAAGGCCACGAGAACACAGTAGTAATGAAATGTTCTATTCATAAGAGACCTTGCACCTGGACATGAGGCCTGATATCACTGACTGTGTAAAATGACGCTCAAGCCCCCCTTTCCACCGAGTAAACCTCATGCTGGGAAAGATGGCGCCTGAGCCTTCTGTCCACACCCTTGTCCAGAACAATACCACCTCCCGGTGGGAGGACACCTAGCTGGTCACTCAAACCCCTGAGCCAATTAATAATATTGGTGGGTGGACACGAAGTTAGTCACATAATGTTTAATCCAATCAATGATGTTTATTTGTTATTATCTGATATTCAATGATGATGTCATTTTGCTTTTAAAAAGATCTGCACAACTGTTTTCCAACCAGATTGTATTAAATTTTCTGAAGTGCTTTTAACCTGAACTCCATGTGTCAGTGTGAGCTTACTTCTGCGTATACGCAATTTAATCATCTCAGATTTGGACAGGAACAGATAGACATTTAAACATATTTGTTTATTTCTAAATTAATCTACATCAATTTGGCGCATCCAACGTGGGGCATCGGGCTATGTCTGG
This sequence comes from Pelobates fuscus, assembly GCF_036172605.1. Classification (NCBI taxonomy): domain Eukaryota; kingdom Metazoa; phylum Chordata; class Amphibia; order Anura; family Pelobatidae; genus Pelobates; species Pelobates fuscus. The sequence continues at coordinate 114,440,306 of NC_086327.1, forward strand.
CCGGTGAGCCGTCCTAAGGAAGATGCTGTTGGACGGGGGAATCCTGGGGGTAGGAAGGGAGACTGATCACCTCCAAGTACACGGTAGAGACTTCTGCAGAGCCACCGGTATGTTCCGGCCCCTTTGATTGACCCGTCCACGTGTCTGTGACTGCTTCCCGGGAGGACATCAAAGACAGGTAATATCTTGCCCGGTGTCTCGTTACTCACTTGTTTACCTGCAATTTTAGTCTATCTGTTGCCTGGGTGTGTTTGAATTGTGTTTGAATTGTTTGCCTGTTTCCCCATTTTGAGATAAAGGGGGGGTGGACCTGCAGGGGATTTGCCTGGGGTTCTGTCTTGCTTGTTTTCCCCTTTTTGGGATAAAGGGGGGTGGACCTGAGGGGACTTGCCTGGGTCTTCGGTTTGTCTGTTTATCTGTTTGTATTTTACCTCTTTTGGGATAAAGGGGGGTGGACCTGAGGGGATTTGCCTAGGTCTTCTGTTGCCTGTTTTACCCCTTTTAGGAACCACGGTGCTGTGGTTGTAGGGAAAAAGGGGGGTTGACCTGTGGATGTGTTCCTGGGGGTCATCTTTTCCTGTTTAACTCTTTTAGGAGCCTCGTGGCTGGGGCTGTAGGGAAAAAGAGGTGTGTTGGATCTGTGGAGATTGTGTAGACTCATAGTTTCCTGGGGATCCTTCTTGTGTCACTTTGATAGCCTAGCTAGCTTCTCTGTGCACGTTACTCTGCTTGCAGAGTGGTGGTACCCTCCAGCTTTGAGCGCTGAGCTGGAGCCATTCCAATTTTTATTTTGTGGTGTGTGAATTCGGGCAGGCATTGCTGTCTTCATCACCACGGAGTAGTGGGACTTATAAAGTGGGTCTTTATAGGGGCACTACAAGAGTGAGGGTAGCGCAGACACTATTAGTGGGCTGCTGTGACGAGGGAGGCATATGGATTTCGGACCGGTGTTAGTTGTTATCCTTGGCCGTTGGTAGTAAGATACTACGGGATTGAGGGAGGTGACTTTGGAGTAAGCACACGAGTAAAGGAAAGGAATTACTGTTGATTTCATTTGAACTGTGATGCATGCACTGTATTTCAACTGTATTGTTGTCTTGTCTGTTTAATCAGGAGTCTCATGAACTCCTGTGTCTGTCTCTAAGGATTTCCTTACCTTTTTATCTTTTCTACACTTCCTATACTATTATACTATCCTCTACTATTTCTCTTGTGAGAGAAGTGATTGGTCACACACTTCTCACCCCACTCCAATCCGTGGCTACCACCTCGGGTACACGGAATTAGTGACTAGTCTGCGTTTTGGGAAGATGCACTTGGAGGGACCCACCCTTTCTGAGTGGCAGCTGACCATTGTAGATAATCTGTTTAATCTTCTTTCCCCTATATCTGGGATGCCTGTATAGGAGGGGAATGGAACAGGGTTAGGAAAAGCCCAATAAGGGCTGGCTAGCGCGTGTGATCTAGTTGAAGATAGAGATTGCTAAAGTGTGTAAAATTGCTGTGCCTTCATGTGGTAGATTACTGACAGAGAAGAAAGCAAGCTTACTGGTACAGAGTAGCAATGCTATTCAGCAGGAAGGTAGGGTTGAGGAAGAACTAGATCACAAAGGGTTAAGAATGTATGTATATTATAATAATTGTTTTTTGTATTTTGTGTTAGCCATTACCCTGGTAGAGGGTGGGGGTTTTGTATTGAGTTTCACTGAAGAGTATTATTAAATGTTGTGTTTTTGTGTCTCTTTGCTTTTGCAATAATTGTAACGTAACTGTCTTTCCAGCGCTGACATGGTTAAAAAACTTCATGCTGGCTCTCTCCTTGCCTTCTGTGAGACGCGAGGGGGGAGAGGGAGGGGTGACATTCCTGGTTTTTCAGTTCTGCGTTCAGTAAAATTATTCAGAAACTAATAAGATTTAGCAACGGAACAAAGTATTTTCTCCAAGACTGTTGTATAAGATAAGGAGTCAGGGATGTAGCTCAGTGTTTATTACGAAGATTAGGAAAGTGAATCTGATGCAGGAATAGAGAATTATTTGGACGAGTTAAAAATGTAAAGGCAAGTGTGATTTGTTGCATTGCTATGCAATGTGGATAGAGGGAATATGCAAAGTTGTTAAGCTAGATTGTGAAGAGGAAAAGTGATTAATGGCTGTAGGTATATTGTTTGCATTCCGTGAGTTTATTTATTTATTTTATTTATTTATTTTCCGCCCGTGTATTGTGTCATGCTCATCCTATCTTAAAGACATGCTGTCTTCCTTAATTCCCATATATTATGAACAAAAAGGTTACGGTTACTAGGATTATCCTGCTATTAGTTTCCCTGTGTCAGGAAGGTGTCTGTGACAAGTATTGGTTAATATGTAGATAGAATATATATGTCTATCGTTTCATGTATAAGTAACAAGTGTGTTTTAGCTTTGTGTACAAAGATTGATAACATGCTGAAAGAAGGGTTATCTTAAAGAACATTTACTAAAAGAAAGTTCTAATAAACCAAGATTTCTTGAACAAATGAATAAGCCAAGTTTAAAGACTGACTAACATAATTTTTGTTGTAAGCCCAGATATTTTATTATTGCATATGCGTAGGAATTGAGACTTTGGGCATTATAGTATATTAATTCTAGATCTGTTACTAGCAGCAAGTGCTTAGCCTTATGCCTATCCCACGCATGCTTAAAACACTTCTACTGAGTTAACCTCTACCACTCCAGTTGGAAGGCTATTCCATGCATCCACTACCCTCTCAGTAATGTAATACTTCCTGATATTATTTTTAAACCTTGGTCCCTCTATTTTTGAGACTATGTCCTCTTGTTATGGTAGTTTTACTTCTTTTAAATATAGTCTCCACTTTTACTGTGTTGTTTCCCTTTATGTATTTAAAAATGCTTTTATCATATTTCCCCTGTCTCGTCTTTTCACCAAGCTATACCTGTCAAGATCCTTTAACCTTTCCTGGTGAATTTTACCCTGCAATCCATGAACCAGTTTAGTAGCCCTTCTTTGAACTCTCTCTAAGGTATCCATATCCTTCTGAAGATATGGTCTCCAGTACTGTATCCAGTACTCTAAGTGAGGTCCCACCAGTGTTCTGTACAATGGCATGAGCATTTCCCTCTTCCTACTGCTAATACCTCTCCCTATGCAACCAAGCATTCTACTAGCATTTTCCGCTGCTCTATTACATTGTACATTGTCATCAACAGCCAGAAACTGGAGAACAAGAAATGTGAATCAATGTATAGCCATTTATAAGCTTAACAAAATCTCCATTATCTTTTCCATTTATTTTGCAGAAGGCAATGTTATTTGTCTATTTTGTATGTTTTAAAAATACATTATCAGTGAAGAGTAGAATAAATTTTATCCCATTTACGAGACATAAAATTGTGATAATGTATATTTGTGATATAAGTAGAAATTACATTTTGAGATGTTAGATATAAATTATTAAATTAAGAACTAGAGTCAGGGATAGCGTCTGTCTCCGCGGGCACAAGACCCCGTGTGGAGAAGTGGTGGGCAAGCCATCATGGGCCACCCATGGGAGTGAAACGTTCGAGGCTTGTGGAGACAAGATGAGCATGTTAGCCTTTTATTATTTTTCTCTAGGGAAAGCATAGGGCCAGTTAATAGTTGTTGTACATGGGCTATTTGCAGCCTCCATTGCATTTCTACCTAGTCTTGATTTCTGATGTCTCCTCCATTGCTACATCACCTGTCTGCTCCCTTACCTGCCCACCCCCGCTTATTCCTCCCACCGATCCCTCCCCTTCATCTGCAGTCCCCCACTTTCCCCTACTGCCCCTCCCTCTACTCCACCTTCTCCTCCTCCTACTCCTCCTTCCTGCTCTTACTCCTCCCCCTCTTCCTACTCCTCCCTCTACTCCACTTTCTCCTCCTACCCCTTCCTCTACTCCACCTTCTCCTCTCTCCTCCTACTTCTCCTCTTCTCCTCCTCCTACTCCTCCCTCTACTCCACCTTCTCCTCTCTCCTCCTACTTCCCCTCTACTCCTCCTTCTTCTTCCTACTCCTCCCTCTACTCCACTTTCTCCTCCTACTCCTCCCTCTACTCCACCTTCTCCTCTCTCCTCCTACTTCCCCTCTACTCCTCCTCCTACTCCTCCCTCTACTCCACCTTCTCCTCCTCCTACTCCTCCTTCCTGCTCTTACTCCTCCCCCTCTTCCTACTCCTCCCTCTACTCCACTTTCTCCTCCTACCCCTTCCTCTACTCCACCTTCTCCTCTCTCCTCCTACTTCTCCTCTTCTCCTCCTCCTACTCCTCCCTCTACTCCACCTTCTCCTCTCTCCTCCTACTTCCCCTCTACTCCTCCTTCTTCTTCCTTCTCCTCCCTCTACTCCACTTTCTCCTCCTACTCCTCCCTCTACTCCACCTTCTCCTCTCTCCTCCTACTTCCCCTCTACTCCTCCTCCTACTCCTCCCTCTACTCCACTTTCTCCTTCCACTCCACCTTCTCCTCTCTCCTCCTACTTCTCCTCTACTCCTCCTTCTCCTCCTCCTACTCCACCTTCTTCCCTCTCACTCTATCCGCTACTCATTCTTCCATCTCCCCACCACCATATCTGTATCCTTTATATGCTTCCTCCCTTCTTATTCCTTACCAATTTCCTCCACTCATAGACGACTCTGCCTCTACCTGACAACATTATATTTTGAAGAAAAGTTGCTCTGGCCACTCTTCCGCCACTTCCCAGGGGGGAATACCACACTAACGAAAAATTAAAATTATTCAGACATGAAAGAACTGTTTTGGGCACTCTCAAAGAAATAGTGCGGTCCTGACCCAGATTCCCATGGAAGTAAGACACCTGTAAGGGAGGTGGCTGTCCCTCATGTTTTTTCTACACTAAGTCCCCAGAAATCTCATGAAAGGAACCTGACTCATTAGAACAAAACATGAACATTCAATTTACAGATCTCTACAGAGGGGGGTCAGCAAGAGAACTGTGAATAGAAAGACAAATACCCCCCAATCTCACACAGAAATAGGTGAGGAAACCTCTTCTACTGCTCCTCATGGTTGCTTTGAACAGATGAAAGAAGAAACAAGACACCTTTCAACAGAGCATGCAGTAGCTTTACCAGATCCTGACTCCACTCTGTTTGCGGATAAAGAGGAAAGGTACCATACTGGATTTGCTGTTGCTACAGAAGATCAGGTACGTCAAGCACCTTCACTTTCCTCACTCACATCTGCTCAAGACGCTGAATTGACAGCCTTCTCAGTGGCATACAAAATGCCTGAAGGAAGACATGCCAATATCTACACTGACTCAAGACATGCCCTGGGTGCAGCACATTATTTTGGATCAATCTGGAAGATAAGAAGCACCACTCAGCTGACTAAAAGCTGCCAACCAAGCCACAAGTGCACCAAGGGAAGTGGACAGAATGGTGTCCGCTAAAGAAACTTCTATACTCACCATGTAGATCCTACCTACAGATCTCAAGCTTCTAAGAGAATGACAAAGCAGCTACTGACCCTGAAGAAATACAAAGCTGGAAAAACAGAAAGGGGCAACCCTTGAAGACGGGCTGTACTCCAACGCTCTTAAGCTCTGTTTACCCAAAAACATGTACTGGGCAGTGAGCCCATGGAACTTTATACCTATCCAAGACCCTCATGAACTCTTTGATCTCTAAAATACTCCTAAGCACCTAGCTAACTCTCAATATCCCTTTCAAGAATCCAGATGACAAAGAGCTACTGGGTCAAATATGCACTAGTTATCATAGACATTTTGTCAGGATGGCCAGAAGTCTAGCCGGTCATCAATGTGACATCCAAGACCATATACCCAGTAGTGCATTGTGAAAGTTGCAGAGATCACTCAGTGGATTCATTGTTCCAGATTCAAGACTCTCTCTGCAACATGAGAAGTGACATTTGTTGATTTTGACACACTTTTGACTCTAAAGAAAAAATGACTTGTTAAATAAAAAGATACCAGCAAGTAGGTGTTTGATGGCCATAATAATGCCTGACCACCTGCCATCGATGGAAAGCCGAGGACCCCAAAAGGAGACCTCGTGAAGCTAAAAAGATCCAAACGCCAAGCTCCCTCAGGATTATTTGCCCATCCTGAGTTTGTGGTGATATTAATATTGACTAAATGATCCGCGTCCACCTACGCTGATGTAGCGTGGGACAGGTTTAATACTACAATGCATAAGCAAATGCGCCCTAGCCAAGGTTATTATGTCCATACACATAATACATGACAAGGTACTCTTGACACACCACATTCATGCTTCAGAACATAAAGAGGAGCACCCCTCTAAAGGGAAAGTTTGATTGATATATATATATTGATGCCATAGGTGTGCCAAGGGGGGTACCAGATGATTTTGCAGTAAAAGGAAAGTTTGAGTCCATTTTCCCAACCGTCACTGCTAATAATAATAATAATATTTTGATTTGCATTTATTATATCTATTGCAACCAACAACGTTTACCTGTCACCATGACTACTTGTGCCTATATTCCAGATAACACAAGTCCATATGGTAATGTAAGCTTGTCTATTTATGATGTCCCTCTGAAGAACTAAGAAGACTTTGAGAACCGTTACTCCAGTCATTTTTGTGCCTTTGGGTTAACACGTCTTCTGATACTAACATAATAAAGTTTTATCTCTTAGAATCTAACATTTCATAGGGGGGACTGATGTGGAATTATTAAAAATTATTATTGTACTTGTATTGAATTATTGTACTAACTCCATTTTAACCTTATATTGTGACAATCCTCCATTTTGTCCTCCTAACCTGACTTCTTCAAATCCTCCATTTTGTCCTCATGACTTAACTTGTTCATTTTAAAACTACCTTACGTGACTGAACTTCTCAACCCAATTAATACAGTAGACAAAGACCGTGTTTCCTACAAGGACAAGTACCAGGAGGTGCTGGCTACTCCTTAAGACTTGTAAGATAGTATAGTTTGAAGGCCACGAGAACACAGTAGTAATGAAATGTTCTATTCATAAGAGACCTTGCACCTGGACATGAGGCCTGATATCACTGACTGTGTAAAATGACGCTCAAGCCCCCCTTTCCACCGAGTAAACCTCATGCTGGGAAAGATGGCGCCTGAGCCTTCTGTCCACACCCTTGTCCAGAACAATACCACCTCCCGGTGGGAGGACACCTAGCTGGTCACTCAAACCCCTGAGCCAATTAATAATATTGGTGGGTGGACACGAAGTTAGTCACATAATGTTTAATCCAATCAATGATGTTTATTTGTTATTATCTGATATTCAATGATGATGTCATTTTGCTTTTAAAAAGATCTGCACAACTGTTTTCCAACCAGATTGTATTAAATTTTCTGAAGTGCTTTTAACCTGAACTCCATGTGTCAGTGTGAGCTTACTTCTGCGTATACGCAATTTAATCATCTCAGATTTGGACAGGAACAGATAGACATTTAAACATATTTGTTTATTTCTAAATTAATCTACATCACCATCATGCCAGGACTTTATAGCAATTTTCTTTGACAAAGGTTAATTGAGTGATAGGCATTGAGTTAATAAATGTTTCATTCCACTCCCTTTCCTCCAACTCCTCCCCTTAATTGCAGGGAGATAATGCGGTCAAGTGCAGTAGATCACTGAAATTAGGTGGACATACAGTAGCGATAGCAGTCCTAATCCAGTCTGTAGTTAAATTCTTAAAAGATTGACTCTCCATCTGGATATGCTCTAAGAAAGGAAAATGAAGGAGTTGAGCTGCCTGAATAATTCTTCACCAGATGCACCCTCGTCCCTACTGATTCATGAGTCATCAAGTGATGGACCACCATAATACCTTTCTCCTTCCACCAGGAAAAGGCCAGTGGAGAGCAGCAGGGAATGCAAGGTTATAGAAGGCCTACCACCATCCTGTACCTCCTCCACAGCTGTAGAATATTCTGTAGGGCTAAGATGTAATTTTTTAAAGAGTTGTTTTGGGGTACCTCATAATATTGTGAAGGGCCTCTATGTCCCCCATCCCCTCTTTCATGGACACCCATCTACTCCTAAAAGGTATTCATTTATTTTTTATTAAATAAAAATGCATAAGGAAGCCAAGTACATTTATTTATTTATTTACAGTGATCCAAATTATGTACACAGTATTAAATTGGCAACCCATGTGAAGATAAAATTATTCAATGCGTGTGTTTGTTTTGTTGACAACATTTATGTCACATCAAATATTCTAATTTTGCCAACAAAGCATCATAATAGCGGGGAAGTCATTTAGCATCTATCATGTCAACACAGCGAGTGGAATAATAACAGCAATGATTTTATCTCTTGCTTGAAGGCACATTATTTATTATATTTATAAGTTTTTCCTTACAATGCTGTAAGACCAGAGCTACACGGGGGCTGGTTCTAAAATGAACACCAACATTATTACAAAGCCTAATAAAAATATTAATATCAATATTCGTAATGAAATACCTAGAGCCTGACATTTCTTTTAAGATGGCCTACAGCATCTAATCATGCTTAATTAAGTAATTAAAGATTACTTATTGGATCTCGAATCCATGTGACATGCACACATATCCTCCTTGATCTCAATACGTATCCCAGAAACATGTGTCACATCCATCCCAGATATATTTTAGTATAAAGCATTGAAGGGTCTGCTACTCTATATTCAAGTTTGCATGGCATCAGTCTGAATTTAAACACTCTTTCCTAATCTCTTTTTTAATTTAAAACCTAGATCGTTATAACTGACAGCTGCACAGCTTTCTGAGGCTATAACGTAATTTTGTCTCTTAGTCTTTAAATCCCTAGTACATAACTGAGTATCTTGTATTAAAATTCTATTGATGCATAGATGTCCTGGCATGTGCCTAATATTTCACATTAATTTTCAAAAATGCAATTTTTCTGATACTGACTTGGACTGAAAATCAAAGTAACAGTAATAGCCAGTATAATACTAAGTTATTGTACTTATCGTGTCAATTGTGTTGTGAAAAGATAATACCCTGAAATTCATCACCCACTGGTCGCCATTTATGGCAAATGTTTGGTATTGTGTATGTGTCACATGGAAGTCATTGGAAGGTGTGTGTATGGTGAGAACATGTGAAAGTGTGTTGTGTGCGTAACCATCTTGTTCAATTGGAACATATGTACCTGTGTGGAGTCTGTGTAGCAGTTGATAGTTGGGCTCCTGGACGCTATGGTACAACTCCTGCTACAGGTCATCCACTATGTTTAATTTTTCAATGCCAGATAGTGCTGCAGCTACATAGTACGTTACAAACCACAAAAAAACTCTTAATTTTCCTCTCTCTGCAGGGCTAAGTTTGGCATAGTGTTACCACTTAAAGGAACACTATAGTCACCTATATTACTTAAGCTAAATAAAGCAGTTTTAGTGTATAGATCATTCCCCTGCAATTTCACTGCTCTGTTCACTGTCATTCAGGAGTTAAATCACTTTGTTTCTGTTTATGCAGCCCTAGCCACACCTCCCCTGGCTATGATTGACAGAGCCTGCATGAAAAAAAACAAAAAAACTGGTTTCACTTTCAAACAGATGTAATTTACCTTAAATAATTGTATCTCAATCTCTAAATTGAACTTTAATCACATACAGGAGGCTCTTGCAGGGTCTAGCAAGCTATTAACATAGCAGGGGATAAGAAAATCTTAATTAAACAGAACTTGCAATAAATAAAGCCTAAATAGGGCTCTATTTACAGGAAGTGTTTATGGAAGGCTGTGCAAGTCCCATGCAGGGAGGTGTGACTAGGGTTCATAAACAAAGGGATTTAACTTTTAAATGGCAGAGGATTGAGCAGTGAGGCTGCAGGGGAATGTTCTATACACCCAAACTGCTTCATTAAGCTAAAGTTGTTCAGGTGACTATAGTGTCCCTTTAATAACTAGATCAATTTGTCATGTCATTATTGCTATAAACTGCTTGCCATTAGTCTCTACGGCCATTCCTCATGTTTAACAAAACCACTATGTATTGAAGTATAAATTACCCAGAGATGATATAAGTGAAGGGAAGGCATACCTACAGGAACAATAAGTGACCTCCCCCTTGTGTTTCAGACCAACACCAATCCAAATAGAAATGTATTATTTTAGTTTCTCTTTTGTGCCTGGCACAGAAATAATACTTGTATTTACGGATTTTGTGCAATTTATCAATTCCATATATATGTCACACTTTCTACCCATCACTCAATACCGGGGACTTCATAATTCCTTCCAAACGACTTACGTTGTGCTAGCCATATTTATACTCCTTTTGTATGGTATGCTTTCCCTGTTTTGAATGTGCACAAAAGGAGGCATGATTATAAATCTGTGGGCAATTATTAATGTTTCTTGGATATGACTCTGACAAACAATGGTCTCCTGAATGTTAATGGCCACTTAGCATATCAAAAGGATCCAAGGATCCACTACCTATGAGGGGGTACAGACATATGGTATCACATTCCTAATCACTCAAAGTAACCCCTCTGATGCTGAAATTGACCATTCCACCTCTACCAGGTAGCCAATTCATGTATGCACTAGACAAATTAACTAGCGATATTCTAGAGTGTGACAACCAGACCTGTTTACCTCTTTAATAGCACTGACATTTGTATTTTCCTGCCCCAATAAAGCATTTTTAACATTATCCCATTTTGATTGTATTTTCTGTATTCATATGACAGTACCTGGGACAGTATTCTATTCACTAGAATGAATGAAGGAGAGCTATTTACACCAATTAAGTATTATGACTTACATAGTGCCATAGGTGCATATGATAAACGTATTAAATATATCTCATGGTTATATCATCCTTCAAGTTCTCCGGTATGTGCATACCAGGAAGAAATTCTAAATCGTTACGCACTTTAACTCACTCCTTGGTAACTTAAGACTTTAAGCCCCAAAACCCCTAAACTATTTTCTAAAATATATCTGAATTCACAATATATTGAGATATCCCACAAGCATGCAACAAAATGCTTAAGCAATGCCAGGTTACACTTATGTGATTACCGTAAATTCCATTGTGTTTTGTCATACACCGGATTATAACTAGACTTCATGGTCATTTACATAGATATCCATAGAAAGACTGTGTCAATAGCTCTAGTCGTGTTGTTGTTAGTTGACGTCTATTGACTATTTGAAAGCGAAAAAAGCGTGTGTCACGTCTCCTTTCAATGTGTTCTGCATTGCTTTGAAGTTGAACGGATGAAAGAATCACGTGCAGTTTATAACAACTCAGAAAAGCTCTAAGCTTTTATATAAACACGCTTAACATTGATATAGACTTTCGTTGCTATACTTTCATTTTGCAGGCATTTTATTATATCACTGTGTATTTTTTTTTTTTTTTTAAAGCAAACATTTTTAAAGGGGTAGTTTCCAATAAAAGCAAACCAAAGTAGAGAATATTGAATAAGGTAAATGAGTTTAGTTGTTGGTGGTCTATAGCAGTGCTCCTCGACCCTCTGCTCAAGGCACTCCTAACAGTCCACGATTTAGTGATCACCTGGATGTGTCTAGGTTTTTAAAAAAAATAAAATAAACAAAAACAGCATTTTTCTCTTTTTCTAAGTACCTTAGACACACCATTGTAATCCCTTCCCTAAATCCTAGACTGTTAGGTGTACCTTGTGGAGAGGGTTGAGGAGCACTGGTCTACAGCATTGATGACTAATCCTTTGTATTCCTACTGTTGTGACTAGCTTCCTAAGCATCAATAAAACATTGTCCACATGACTGATATGGCAATGGTTAATAATTACAGGTCTCTAAACTTTCTTTTTTGGGATGGCTGAATTTCAGCCATTTGGCGGTCCGACTCTTCCTATTAGAGCCGGGTTAAGATTCGGCTCTGGTCCTAATTACAAAATCCTATTTAGTTAAAAAGAAATTCAAGAATAAGAAAAACAAAAAGGGCATAGAAATTGGCCAATCAGTGTACTGATGAAAACAATTATATGGTTGAGCACCTACTTACAAGAGAGTATGCACTTCACCGACTTTCCACCACTCTCTTAAGTTCATTTACAAAAGTGAGAAATGCTTAGGATTCAAAGTGAATTTCAAAATTGAGGCCCAAGAAGGCGAACTCAAAGCATAGCGGAATGGGAGAATATTTCCAGTTTTGCTATTTTAGCTTTTCATTTTTAATTCACATTTAACAAATCTCGCTTTTGTGAAAACCCTCCTAATGTTCAATATGTGGCAAAATAAAGACAGGGTCCAGCTCTCCCCAAACTGTACGCGTTAGAAGTAGAGACAAACTGTCAAGCCAGACAAAAGTTTGACAAAGACCATCACTCGGTAAAAATGTTGCCGCACATTTTATGTCTGCAAAGCTAAACAATATGCACTACTGATGTCAGGAGCACTGGAGTCCTGGTTCCTTTCTTTCTTTGGCAATGTCTGGTGTATAGCCTCAACAGGTCTCAGAAACATTTCAGCATATATTTTAATAAGTAATTGATTTGGCCCAACATCAAGGGAAATGTCAGACAAAGCATTATTCCAGTAGTTAGTCATTTCTCTTTTACCATAATCACTGCTAAAACGTGAGCTCTACCTGGGCGATAACTGCTGCCGGTTTCCAGAAGTGTTCTGGAAATACGCATCGATTTCATATTGATAACAGACAGGAGGTGATCAGCGCTTAAGATTATATATACATACGATACAGATGATATTCTTAGTATATGAATCGTTAAGTACAAAGCAAGAAACAGATTATGGTGCAGTACAGTAAATGTTTGTGAAGGGAGTACAAATGGGCAAAAGTGCACACTCACACTTTTTAGAGCTGCCTCAGCTCTATTATGAAGGCCTAGATGGAACAATCCCCGTCTATGGATATAAGTGGAGAGTCTTTGGAGCTTGTTTTCAGAATGAGGTAGGTATATGTGAAAAAAGACAAAATAGGAAATCCAATGGCATAGTATATACAAACAATTGGTATTGATGGAGGAAAATATCCTACTCACATCACCCAGAGCAATGTCCTGCTCTGGTATGAAGAAGTTGCGGTCGAACAATCCCCACTGTATGAATGATGTGATGAAGGATTGATTTAATATTGTTAGATAATCTTCCAAGTGATTCCATATTTTTGGATAAACTTTTTCAGTTATTTAATATTTTTAAAAAATGTCAATTTTCGAATATTGTGATATTGTTTTATATATTGATATAATTTTTTTGTAGATGTTATATTTTTTTGATATTTTAATATGTTGAAAACAATTATTTAAATAGTATCCAAAAATATTAAATCATTTGGAAAGCTTATCTAACAAAATTAAATTGAGGCAAAAAAAAATTAGAATTTAAAGTGAATTCACAGTGAATTTAAAATTTATGATCAAAGTAGCCAAACCGGGAAAAAAATCTCTGTCATTTTGGCTACTATGGCCTTAAATTTTAAGTTCACCTTTAATTCACTTCGAAGTCTCCCTTTAGTAAATATCGACAATTTACACTTAAGCGAATAACACACAAATATCTTTTTATGCTATATGTTAAAGAAAATATTAATATTCTCAGTTTTTATTTATTTTTAATGACGTACTATAGTTGTGCTGCTTTTATACGTTTAGAATGTTATTTTCTAAAGTGAGAATTTAATTTCAGATTTTAAAAAGTAGATTAACTGGAAGCATAGCTGACTGGGGGTATTTTCGAGTTCAGCTCAATGGCGTTATACTTGAAATTCACTATGCAATCCCAATAATTCTCACTTAAGCAGACAACCCTAACATGAAGGAATGTAGTTGACACTTCCTGCTAATTCGTAGTCAGAGATGAATGCCTGTATACACAATGAAATCAAATTACCAATGTCTTTAAATGTCTTGGCCACAAGATCTCAGTGAAATGAGACTTAGCTATGTGCTCAGTGACACATACAGAGCAGTCGTATCTTTATGTTTTTATTATAAGAGTTTTATTATACAGATAATTAATGGCTATTTGATACCATTCCTTGGGCCATTCCTTCTAAATGACATATCAGAGCAAAACAGATAAATGTGTAAACACAAAACACTAATATTCTGCGCATGATTTCAGTAAAGGACACAACGACACATTTACATTTTATTGCAGGTTTATTCCAAAACCACATTTTTCACAGAGGGTGCTACGACTTTCAAAGAATGGCGACAAGCCATTTGTTACTCATATTTTAAGAATTTTACAAATCTAGAAATCTGATTCATTATAAATAGTGTTGTCGCGAACCCGAAATTTTCGGTTCGCGAACGGCGAACGCGAACTTCCGCAAATGTTCGCGAACCGGCGAACCGCCATTGACTTCAATGGGCAGGCGAATTTTAAAAACAACAGGGACTCTTTCTGGCCACAATAGTGATGGAAAAGTTGTTTCAAGGGGACTAACACCTGGACTGTGGCATGCCAGAGGGGGATCCATGGCAAAACTCCCATGGAAAATTGCACAGTTGATGCAGAGTCTGCTTTTAATCCATAAAGGGCAGAAATCACCTAACATTGACACCTGTCCTCAAAGCCCAGCCCTGATACACACTGACACAGAGCAGAATAGAGACTGTTCCCCCTACATAGGGTCACTTGGCAGATATGGATTGACACCTGTCCTCAAAACCCCTGATACACACTGACACAGAGCAGAATAGGGACTGTTCCCCCTACATAGGGTCACTTGGCAGATATGGATTGACACCTGTCCTCAAAACTCCTGATACACACTGACGCAGAGCAGAATAGAGACTGTTCCCCCTACATAGGGTCACTTGGCAGATATGGATTGACACCTGTCCTCAAAACCCCTGATACACACTGACACAGAGCAGAATAGGGACTGTTCCCCCTACATAGGGTCACTTGGCAGATATGGATTGACACCTGTCCTCAAAACCCCTGATACACACTGACACAGAGCAGAATAGGGACTGTTCCCCCTACATAGGGTCACTTGGCAGATATGGATTGACACCTGTCCTCAAAACCCCTGATACACACTGACACAGAGCAGAATAGAGACTGTTCCCCCTACATAGGGTCACTTGGCAGATATGGATTGACACCTGTCCTCAAAACCCCTGATACACACTGACACAGAGCAGAATAGGGACTGTTCCCCCTACATAGGGTCACTTGGCAGATATGGATTGACACCTATCCTAATGATCCCTGATACACACTGACACAGAGCAGAATAGAGACTGTTCCCCCTACATAGGGTCACTTGGCAGATATGGATTGACACCTGTCCTCAAAACCCCTGATACACACTGACACAGAGCAGAATAGAGACTGTTCACCGTCCACAGAGACCATGATACACACTGACACAGAGCAGAATAGAGACTGTTCACCGTCCACAGAGACCATGATACACACTGACACAGAGCAGAATAGAGACTGTTCCCTGTCCACAGACACCATGATACACACTGACACAGAGTGTCCGCGTGAAATAGGGCCGTGAGTAATGACGTCACGGGTAGCCTGCCCATAGTATCGCATAGGGTGGAAGAGCTGATAGGACATCTGAAACGTATTGGGATGGAGATGCTTAATTGTTCTCCAAAATGCTTGACACCACCCCATAGTGAATCTCTGCAAACTTTAATACCATCAGAGGAGGAAGAATGTGGCAGCCCACTGGGATTATTCGAAAAATTTCAAATTGATGATTTTCCAGACCCTGGGGTTGACATTAGTCCAGATTTACATCTTGTGACCCATGAGGATGTTCCAGGCACTACTTGTGAAATAAAGACAGATAATAAAGTGAATGATCCTTCTCCTTGGGACTTGCACCCTGTCGTTGAAGGTGGAGTAGGCAATGGCAAGAGCATGCTGTGGGTAGTCAGTGCAAACACTCTCTTCCCGGTGAATAATGAGGAGACTAACTATGATGACGTTATTTGCGTTGAAAGTAATGATGCCAGAGATCTTTTGAAACCATATGGAAGGAACTAATTGGTTAAAAGAAAGGCAAGAGACCACCTGCATATAGACAAGAATACGCATAAGAGAAAGAAGAGAACAGGTGAAAAAGAGAAGCTGCAGACTGCCTATCTGCAAATAGTTGAGTTATGTCCTGAAGATGTCCGTGTTACCACAGTGCAGACTCTGTTTGATACACTACTGAGGAGAGTCAGAGAAACCCCAGATCTTCACGTATTGGATGAGTCGGTGCGTGGAGTTGCAGAGAACGTAGAACAAGAAATATTTAAACTTTTCCTGTGTACTGACAGCAGATATACATAGGGTCACTTGGCAGATATGGATTGACACCTGTCCTCAAAACCCCTGATACACACTGACACAGAGCAGAATAGAGACTGTTCCCTGTCCACAGAGACCATGATACACACTGACACAGAGCAGAATAGGGACTGTTACCCCTACATAGGGTCACTTGGCAGATATGGATTGACAAATCCCTGACAAACAGCTACCACATGCAAGGAAGGCAGCAGGGGTGCAAATGACCCACTCCCGACGCGGGAAGGTAGTGACGACAAATAACAATACAGGACTCTTTAGAGGCCCTGTAATTGTTATCAGTCCACTTGAAATCCTTTAACTTTGATCAATTGGAGGGAAGTCTGGTGCAGAGCCACTGACCCATGCGCAGGGCCAGCCTTAGGCCTTTGGGCGCCCTGTGCAAGAAATCTTCACCCTGTCACACCCATGTGCAAGAAATCTTCACCCTGTCACACACACACACACACACAGGCAGACAGCCATACACACGCACACACACAACTGCGACTGACTAGGTTTGTCACCTCCTCAAAAGGACGCATGAGCCTACAGGCATTGCGCATGAACGTCCAGTAACGTGGCAAAAAAATTCCCAGCTCCCCAGAGGCTGTCCTAGCACCCCGGTCATACAAATATTCATTAACAGCTTTTTCTTGTTGGAGCAGGCGGTCGAACATTAGGAGTGTTGAATTCCAACGTGTAGGGCTGTCGCAAATCAAGCGCCTCACTGGCATGTTGTTTCGCCGCTGGATATCGGCAAAGTGAGCCATGGCCGTGTAGGAACGCCTGAAATGGCCACACACCTTCCTGGCCTGCTTCAGGACGTCCTGTAAGCCTGTGTACTTATGCACAAAGCGTTGTACGATCAGATTACACACATGTGCCATGCACGGCACATGTGTCAACTTGCCCAACTTCAATGCCGCTATCAAATTTTTTCCGTTGTCACACACCACTTTGCCGATATCCAGTTGCTGCGGAGTCAGCCACTTTTCCACCTGTGCGTTCAGGGCGGACAGGAGTGCTTGTCCGGTGTGACTCTCTGCTTTCAAGCAAGTCAAACCCAAGACGGCGTGACACTGCCATATCCGGGATGTGGAATAGTACCTGGGGAGCTGGGGGGGTGCCGTTGATGTGGAGCAAGAAGCAGCGGCACAAGAGGACTCAGCCGAGGAGGTTATGGAAGAGGATGGAGTAGGAGGAGTAGAGGAGGTGGCAGCAGGACTGCCTGCAATTCGTGGCGGTGTCACCAACTCCTCTGCAATGCCACGCATTCCTTGCTTGTCAGCCGTCAGCAGGTTTACCCAATGCGCAGTGTAGGTGATATACCTGCCCTGACCATGCTTTGCAGACCAGGTATCAGTGGTCAGATGGACCCTTGCCCCAACACTGTGTGCCAGACATGCCATGACTTCCTTTTGCACAATCGAGTACAAGTTGGGGATTGCCTTTTGTGAAAAGAAATTCCGGCCGGGTACCTTCCACTGCGGTGTCCCAATAGCTACAAATTTTTGGAACGCCTCAGACTCAACCAGATTGTATGGTAAAAGCTGGCGGGCTAATAGTTCGGACAAGCCAGCTGTCAGACGCTGGGCAAGGGGGTGACTTGGTGACATTGGCTTCTTACGCTCAAACATGTCCTTGACAGAAACACATGACTGTGGGCAGATGAGCGGGAACTGCTCAAGGCGGGAGACGGAGTGGCGGATGGTTGAGAGGGGGCAAGAAGGACAGCAGTGGTTGACGTGGCTGAAGATGCTGGACCAGGAGGAGGATGGCGGCTTAGAGTAGGCGTGCTGCTTGTACTCATCTGTTGATCCCATAGGCGTTTGTGATGTGAGATCATGTGCCTACGCAAAGCAGTTGTACCTAGGTGGGTGTTGGACCTCCCACGACTCAGTTTCCTTTGGCACAGGTTGCAAATGGCATCGCTGTTGTCAGAGGCAGACACACAAAAAAAATGCCACACTGCTGAGCTCTGCAATGACGGCATTCTGGTGGTGGACACAGCATGCGTTGATTGGCGTGCTGTCAGGCTGACCCCGGGTGCCGATGCATGCTGTCTGACTGTGCCACTAGCTCCTTGCGACGACCCCCCCTGCTTCCAACTCGTCTCCTCCTCCTCTCTGTCTCCCCATCTGAACTTTCGCCCTGTTCTTCTTCTTGCCGAGTGGGCACCCATGTGACATCCATGGACGCATCGTCATCATCAACCGCTTCGCTTGTATCTGACAACTCAGAAAAGGAAGCAGCAGCGGGTACAACATCATCATCATCACACCGTACCTCCATGTGTTTAATGCTGCCTGCCTGAGACATATCCCTGTTATCTACATCCTCTAGCAATAATGGTTGCGCATCACTCATTTCTTCAAACGGGTGTGTGAATAACTCCTCTGACATACCAAGTAAAGCGGCTGTGGTGCTAGTTTTGGTGGTGGCGGCAGGCGGGTGAGTGCTATCTTGAGAGGTGCCTGAAGCTAAGCTGGAGGAGGATGGTGCGTCAAGGTTCCGAGCGGAGGCTGTACAAGATTGGGTGTCCTGTGTTAGCCAGTCAACTAAGTCCTCAGAACTTTTCAAGTTCAGGGTACGTGGCTTCTGAAAACTGGGCATTATTCTAGGGCAAAAGGGAATCACAGCACCACGACCACGACGGCCCCTGCGGGGTGGCCTGCCTCTGCCTGTCATTTTTTTTGGGATTAGTGGTACTATGCGTGCAAGCTACTGTGAGACCAGATATGATTGGCAATGTGCACTGGAACAGTTCTGCAGAGCACACGCTGAAGGAAGGACTGACAGAGCCGCTTGAAGACAAGTAACTGCTATTCAATCTATAACAGTGAAAAACAAATTTTGGTTTTAAAAGCACGCTATAGAGACACCAGATATGATTGGCAATGTGCACTGGAACAGTTCTGCAGAGCACACACTGTAGGCCTGAGACACCCGCTTGAAGACAAGTAACTGCTATTCAATCTATAACAGTGAAAAACAAATTTTGGTTTTAAAAGCACGCTATAGAGACACCAGATATGATTGGCAATGTGCACTGGAACAGTTCTGCAGAGCACACACTGTAGGCCTGAGACACCCGCTTGAAGACAAGTAACTGCTATTCAATCTATGACAGTGAAAAACAAATTTTGGTTTTAAAAGCACGCTATAGAGACACCAAATATGATTGCCAACTGTCAAAGCACGCTGGAACAGGTCTACAGAGCACACGCTGAAGTAGGCCTGACACCCAGACGCTTGCAGACAACTAACTGATCTTCTATTACAGTGAAAAAAAAAGATTTCTTTAAAATCTAAAGCTTAAGCTATTGTTAAAACAGATATGAGGGGTGGCACTGACTGTGCAAATGGGCAAGGCATCCAACCTGACACAGAAGATGGCAGGCAGGCAACTGCTCTTCTATTACAGTGAAAACAAATTATTTATTTTAAATGTAAAGCATAACCAATTGTTAAAACAGATATGAGTGGTGGCACTGGGCAAGTAGGCACAGTATCCAATGTGAACCTCACACAGAAGCTGGCAGGCAGGCAACTGCTCTTCTATTACAGTGGAAACAAAATTTTGGTTGTAAAAGCACGCTATAGAGACACCAGATATGAGTGGCAACTGTCAAAGCACGCTGGCACAGGTCTGCAGAGCACACGCTGAAGTAGGCCTGACACCCAGACGCTTGCAGACAACTAACTGCTCTTCTATTACAGTGAAAAAAAAATATTTATTTTAAATGTAAAGCTTAACCAATTGTTAAAACAGATATGAGTGGTGGCACTGGGCAAGTAGGCACAGTATCCAATGTGAACCTCACACAGAAGCTGGCAGGCAGGCAACTGCTCTTCTATTACAGTGGAAACAAAATTTTGGTTGTAAAAGCACGCTATAGAGACACAAGATATGAGTGGCAACTGTCAAAGCACGCTGGCAGGGTTGTGCAGGGCACACGCTGAAGGAAGGCCTGAGAGAGCCGCTTGAAGGACACTGACTGTCTGCTATTTGCTTACACTGGAAACCTTTTTTCTTTGTAAAAGCACGCTAAAGAGACACCAGATATGATTGGCAACTGTCAAAGCACGCTGGCACAGGTCTGCAGAGCACACGCTGAAGTAGGCCTGACACCCAGATGCTTGCAGACAACTAACTGATCTTCTATTACAGTGAAAAAAAATGATTTCTTTAAAATCTAAAGCTTAAGCTATTGTTAAAACAGATATGAGTGGTGGCACTGACTGTGCAAATGGGCAAGGCATCCAACCTGACACAGAAGCTGGCAGGCAGGCAACTGCTCTTCTATTACAGTGGAAAAAAAAATATTTATTTTAAATCTAAAGCTTAACCAATTGTTAAAACAGATATGAGTGGTGGCACTGGGCTAGTGGGCACAGTATCCAATGTGAACCTCACACAGAAGCTGGCAGGCAGGCAACTGCTCTTCTATTACAGTGGAAACAAAATTTTGGTTGTAAAAGCACGCTATAGAGACACAAGATATGAGTGGCAACTGTCAAAGCACGCTGGCAGGGTTGTGCAGGGCACACGCTGAAGGAAGGCCTGACAGAGCCGCTTGAAGGACACTGACTGTCTGCTATTAGCTTACACTGGAAACCTTTTTTCTTTGTAAAAGCACGCTAAAGAGACACCAGATATGATTGTCAACTGTCAAAGCACGCTGGCACAGGTCTGCAGAGCACACGCTGAAGTAGGCCTGACACCCAGACGCTTGCAGACAACTAACTGCTCTTCTATTGCAGTGAAAAAAAATTTTTTATTTTAAATGTAAAGCTTAACCAATTGTTAAAACAGATATGAGTGGTGGCACTGGGCAAGTAGGCACAGTATCCAATGTGAACCTCACACAGAAGCTGGCAGGCAGGCAACTGCTCTTCTATTACAGTGGAAACAAAATTTTGGTTGTAAAAGCACGCTATAGAGACACCAGATATGAGTGGCAACTGTCAAAGCACGCTGGCACAGGTCTGCAGAGCACACGCTGAAGTAGGCCTGACACCCAGACGCTTGCAGACAACTAACTGCTCTTCTATTACAGTGAAAAAAAAATATTTATTTTAAATGTAAAGCTTAACCAATTGTTAAAACAGATATGAGTGGTGGCACTGGGCAAGTAGGCACAGTATCCAATGTGAACCTCACACAGAAGCTGGCAGGCAGGCAACTGCTCTTCTATTACAGTGGAAACAAAATTTTGGTTGTAAAAGCATGCTGTAGAGACACCAGATATGAGTGGCAACTGTCAAAGCACGCTGGCACAGGTCTGCAGAGCACACGCTGAAGGAAGGCCTGACAGAGCCGCTTGAAGGACACTGACTGTCTGCTATTAGCTTACACTGGAAACCTTTTTTCTTTGTAAAAGCACGCTAAAGAGACACCAGATATGATTGGCAACTGTCAAAGCACGCTGGCACAGGTCTGCAGAGCACACGCTGAAGTAGGCCTGACACCCAGATGCTTGCAGACAACTAACTGATCTTCTATTACAGTGAAAAAAAATGATTTCTTTAAAATCTAAAGCTTAAGCTATTGTTAAAACAGATATGAGTGGTGGCACTGACTGTGCAAATGGGCAAGGCATCCAACCTGACACAGAAGCTGGCAGGCAGGCAACTGCTCTTCTATTACAGTGAAAAAAAATTATTTATTTTAAATCTAAAGCTTAACCAATTGTTAAAACAGATATGAGTGGTGGCACTGGGCTAGTGGGCACAGTATCCAATGTGAACCTCACACAGAAGCTGGCAGGCAGGCAACTGCTCTTCTATTACAGTGGAAACAAAATTTTGGTTGTAAAAGCACGCTATAGAGACACAAGATATGAGTGGCAACTGTCAAAGCACGCTGGCAGGGTTGTGCAGGGCACACGCTGAAGGAAGGCCTGACAGAGCCGCTTGAAGGACACTGACTGTCTGCTATTAGCTTACACTGGAAACCTTTTTTCTTTGTAAAAGCACGCTAAAGAGACACCAGATATGATTGTCAACTGTCAAAGCACGCTGGCACAGGTCTGCAGAGCACACGCTGAAGTAGGCCTGACACCCAGACGCTTGCAGACAACTAACTGCTCTTCTATTGCAGTGAAAAAAAATTTTTTATTTTAAATGTAAAGCTTAACCAATTGTTAAAACAGATATGAGTGGTGGCACTGGGCAAGTAGGCACAGTATCCAATGTGAACCTCACACAGAAGCTGGCAGGCAGGCAACTGCTCTTCTATTACAGTGGAAACAAAATTTTGGTTGTAAAAGCACGCTATAGAGACACCAGATATGAGTGGCAACTGTCAAAGCACGCTGGCACAGGTCTGCAGAGCACACGCTGAAGTAGGCCTGACACCCAGACGCTTGCAGACAACTAACTGCTCTTCTATTACAGTGAAAAAAAAATATTTATTTTAAATGTAAAGCTTAACCAATTGTTAAAACAGATATGAGTGGTGGCACTGGGCAAGTAGGCACAGTATCCAATGTGAACCTCACACAGAAGCTGGCAGGCAGGCAACTGCTCTTCTATTACAGTGGAAACAAAATTTTGGTTGTAAAAGCATGCTGTAGAGACACCAGATATGAGTGGCAACTGTCAAAGCACGCTGGCACAGGTCTGCAGAGCACACGCTGAAGGAAGGCCTGACAGAGCCGCTTGAAGGACACTGACTGTCTGCTATTAGCTTACACTGGAAACCTTTTTTCTTTGTAAAAGCACGCTAAAGAGACACCAGATATGATTGGCAACTGTCAAAGCACGCTGGCACAGGTCTGCAGAGCACACGCTGAAGTAGGCCTGACACCCAGATGCTTGCAGACAACTAACTGATCTTCTATTACAGTGAAAAAAAATGATTTCTTTAAAATCTAAAGCTTAAGCTATTGTTAAAACAGATATGAGTGGTGGCACTGACTGTGCAAATGGGCAAGGCATCCAACCTGACACAGAAGCTGGCAGGCAGGCAACTGCTCTTCTATTACAGTGAAAAAAAATTATTTATTTTAAATCTAAAGCTTAACCAATTGTTAAAACAGATATGAGTGGTGGCACTGGGCTAGTGGGCACAGTATCCAATGTGAACCTCACACAGAAGCTGGCAGGCAGGCAACTGCTCTTCTATTACAGTGAAAACAAATATTTATTTAAAATCAAACGCTTAACCAATTGTTAAAACAGATATGAGTGGTGGCACTGACTGTGCAAATGGGCAAGGCATCCAACCTGACACAGAAGCTGGCAGGCAGGCAACTGCTCTTCTATTACAGTGCAATTTTTTTTATTTATTTTAAATCTAAAGCTTAACCAATTGTTAAAACAGATATGAGTGGTGGCACTGGGCAAGTGGGCACAGTATCCAATGTGAACCTCACACAGAAGCTGGCAGGCAGGCAACTGCTCTTCTATTACAGTGAAAAAATATATTTATTTTAAATGTAAAGCTTAATCTATTGTTAAAACAGATATGAGTGGTGGCACTGAGCAAATAGGCACAGTATCCAATGTGAACCTCACACAGAAGCTGGCAGGCAGGCACCTGCAATTACATTACACAGGGAAAAAAAAAAAAAAAAAGCAGCCTGATGTTATAGCCCTAAAAAGGGCTTTTTGGGGTGCTGTCCTTACAGCAGAGATCAGATGAGTCCTTCAGGATTGTAGTGGACACTGAATACCCTAGCCTAGCTATCAATTTCCCTATCTAATCAGCAGCAGCTAAACTTTCCCTCCTCTCACTAAGCATGCATCTTCCGAATGAATCGAAAATGGATGCTGGGAGGGAGGTTGGAGGGTGTGGAAGGGAGGGAGTGCTGCTGATTGGCTGGAATGTGTCTGCTGACCGAGAGGCACAGGGTCAAAGTTTGCCCAATGATGACGAATAGGGGGCGGATCGAACTGCGCATGTGTCCACCCGCCGCGGCGAACGCGAACACGCTAATTTCGCCGGGAACTGTTCGCCGGCGGACAGTTCGGTACATCACTAATTATAAAAACAAAAACTAATCTTCTTCCTAATCCATAGGAATATCTGCCAGAATTAATATTAATATGTTTTTGGGCAATGCGAAAATTGATCAGTTGTATGTTTTTTTGGAGTTGCACCAGTTCCATTAGTGTATTTCTGAATCCATTTTGGGAAAAGAGACCCGGGTGACCTTGCTAATTTAAGACTCCTGTTCCCCCAGTTATTTTCTCAGGCTCCCTTTCTGGGTCTTTAGATCATTTAAGGGGGCCTGCCATTCCCCAAACAATTTATATTAATCCGATTGTGCTTTAGATTCTATCTATACATTGTGCTAGCAGTTTTTCTAGCATATGTATACATTAGGAGAAACCTAATAAAAAAAAAAAGCCCTTTATTCCCAGCGTCAGTAATTTTGCATTGTTAGTGCATAATAGCCAAACTGAATACAGCTGGCAAGAAGCATAGATTTCCCCCCCAATTTGGGTATTTTGATAGAAAATTTTAAATTCCCTTTGAATTTACTTCATTCCCAAACAATTCACCATTAATGACCCTGACAGTGCATGTCACAGCAATTTCTTGGAACTGGGCGAGATCTATTTATGAGGACTGGTGAGCAGAAGGATGAGGAAGTATATTGGTTAGTTATAGTTATAATGTTCTAAATATGCAAGAAGATAAGACACTTCCTTCTGCAGTTTTGCATCTCAAATCTTTCATTGCCATCTGCAAATA
This sequence comes from Pelobates fuscus, assembly GCF_036172605.1. Taxonomy (NCBI): domain Eukaryota; kingdom Metazoa; phylum Chordata; class Amphibia; order Anura; family Pelobatidae; genus Pelobates; species Pelobates fuscus. The sequence goes on from NC_086327.1 coordinate 114,465,312, forward strand.
AATCAACCGGGGCAACAGGGAGACCGTCACATAAGTATTGTGGATGGAATTTATTACATTGACAGTTATGCTAAGAGGAAGATAGCTACAGATGGAATGCTGATATGAAAAGTCCCAATTAAACAATGTTCTGTTTTGTTCGAGGGGAATAAATACAAAGTAGCAAAGGTCTGTCCACTGTGACCTTCCAAGCCTTGCCTAGTCTTGCCTCTTCTAAGTTCTAAGTAGGTAGGACATCAGGTTTTCTGTGAAGTTTATTACCTCTTTAAACCTTGCTTAGAAGAGTGTGCACATTAAAGGAACATTTTATCTCCTCACTTACCTTGTACATTGCTCTACACTCAGGATAAGTGGAAGGTATGGAATAATATTGAGGGTTAGATAGGGTGGAGTTGGAGAGACACATAATGAAGTAAGGGGATGACAACACAAATACACCTGTAAATCTGAGAGTTAAAGTGCACACAAAGAGTTGAAGGGGCTGGAGAGAAACACACAAAAAATAAAATAAATTCTGTGGAAGGCGGTGCCAACAGGCAGCTCTGACGATGTTGTCTAATATCCTACGTAGGCTTCTAGCTTATCCTTTTTTCCATTGACTACTTTTTGATTTAACAACTTTTTCCATCACTAACACTTACAGATATCTTAAGAACTTCCCCCTATTACATGGGGCCTTCTCTTGTTTACTGTTTGAAAGTCTCGCCTCGAAGAATCCTCAAAGGAAGTTATATTCATGAGAAACAATCTGTGTCTCCCATCAGGGTTTCCTCTATTGTGCTACCTCCTCCCCAATGGCCATATGTAGAAATGCAGGAAAATGTAAATAGTTGGAATTTTTTAAATACTCCCTTGATTTAAAATATTCAAAAATGTCAAATTCCAGTATTCCAAAGTCAATGATTTATAGATAAAAATTTAATTTATCGTACCTTTATAAACATCACCAGAAAACTATATCTAGTACAATAATAAATGTTCTAAATGTCTTTTCTGGCATGGATCTCGAAGAGCATTCTAGGTCCATAACAGATATTAACATTTTACCGTATGCGAGAATTACCCTGAAAGTTCTATCTGTAATACTAAAGTAACCTACTTATTTGTTTTTTTTTGTGTATACACAAGTAGTTAAGATGAAATAACTTGAAAACAGTAATTAGTCTAGATGAATGGATGAGAATTATTGATTCATGGTCATAAAACTTTTAATAAAAAAGATGATATAGGCAGTTTTTTCTGTATCTTTCCGTGTCAACCGTTTCGTCCATATCAGCCAATAAAGGAGTGGAGACATAATGGAGACAGTCACGTAATATCTTAAAGATTAAGATAATGCACATGGAATATATTGCATGGGCAGTTACGATCAAAGTAGGCTATCTATAATTGGAATGTGACCGGGTTGATATAAAAGATAAAAACAATTAAACAAGCTCCCATTTCATGAGAAGCAAGAGCTCCATAAAGATAAATATCTCATCACCCACCTTTATTTTAGGAGCACGAACATAGAGGCAACAAAGTTCTGTTTGTAGCAAGTGTCCAAAGGACTCCACCTTGTTATGGAGAAACCCAAGTCATGATGGCCATTAGGAGGACTCTAGACCTTTACATGGCCTTAATGATGATAAACATGGTAGCGGAAGAAATAAGACTCTAACATGACAACATTTTCATAATAGGGAACCATTAGGCTGGTAAACTTGTGGGTTACTTGTGTATTTTAGCAATAAATGTTTTTTGGTTACTTTTTTCCTGTATCAATTCTCTTTTTATTGTATTTTATATGCACTTTTTATTATTACTCTCCCTGGCATTTCTATTGTATCCTGTACTCAAGCAATCCTAGGTGGGAATTATTCCACCAACGCTGTGTCAATAGAGCAGTACCTTCTGCTCTATATTTGTGAGTAAGTTTTATATATTGAGAGCACTATTGCTGTTTTTTATATATCCTGGAGCATTGAAAAATCAGACCGGACTGACGGACGCACCTCTCCAGTATATCCTCTAGCGGGGATTATACCGCTATACGCGATTCACTCCAGAGCTGGTTAGGGCTTTCACAAATGTGAGTTTATTACCTTATTTTTATCCATTTTACCATTGATTCTTGACTATTTTACACTATCGGCTGCTTGTCGTATATCCCCTTTGTCTCTCCACATATACGGATATTTTAACCATCCGGACGGATCAACTCCTGAGGATTGTACCCCTACCTTATCCTGATACATTAGTATGACTTGTCTATGTCTTTTATATGAATATTTTATTATCTGGAAGGATCAACTCCTGAGGATTACACCCCTATTTTATTCTGTTGTGTTAGCGAGACTTTTCGTTTTATTATTTGAATAAGCCTACCTGTTGTATCCTTATTTAGACCATTTGGTCTGGTTTTGACTGTTATAGACTACTGTTATTAGCCCTGGGTGCAGCCCTTACCTCCTTCTCATCTTTTATCTTGTTTTAATAAGGGTCTTGAGGGATTCCCCTTTTTTGGGTTGCTGACTCTTCCCCCCTGTTCTTGTTCTGGTGGGTGGCCTAGAATTAGTCTCTGCACAATGTCTATGACAAACAATAAAGAGAAGGTTAGTGAAATAAACATCTAAAATAATTATATCTGAATTTTCTAAATAGAATGTGTCATTCTCACATGCAAATGTCATGTTAATTATAGGATCTGCGTATCTGATAGAAGGCAAATTCACAAAATAAATTCACCTGCTTTTTGCAAGCAAACCTACAGATATATGTGATATTATCCCACCTACAGCGCAATCAAAACATTAAAATATTACAAAACAAAAATAATGCAGTTAATAAAAAATGCAAATAAAGTAAAACCAAATTAAAAAGCGAAATAAATATATTTTAATTATTGGTGGGTCTTGGACCTTCTGTACAGTTAACCATTTCTCCTGAGTAGTTAGATATGCAAATGGTTCTAACTACAGCTTGTAATCGACAGGATGGACAACTGACTGCTTGCATATTTGGTACACCTAAAGTCTCATTATTTGGTCTCTTCTTGAATGTATATTGCATATTTTAAACATGTTTAAAAATACAAGGAACTAAATCCCATTCAGAACCGGTCCGTAGGTTGACAGATGACAATGAATATGTAACCCATATGTATTAAAAAAATAAATCTTTGGGCTTTTCAGTTTTTATACAAATTATTTGCGATAGTCATATACGTATGTAATGCATTACTTCAGTAAAGAACTCTGCAGGTTGTGTGGAAAATACATGCCAGTGTAACAAATTAATCTTCCTTGCAAGTTGAGTAGGAGAGTTCACAGGAAGAAATGAGGGGTACATGGTAGAAAGTGTGAGTATTAGAAGCCTAACTATAAAGTTTGTAGGAGGGAGCAGGATATCGGTATCATCTGTTCTTTAACAGAACTGTACATAGCACAAAAGGTCATACTTTGAGACTTGTAGAAAAGAGATTTTGTCTACTGCAGAGAGAAGGATTATTTACGGTAAGAAAAATAAAGATGTGGAAAGCTATGCGTTAAGAGCTTGTTTTATCAGATTTTGAAGAGAAAAATATTTTATAGCCATTATAGTAGGAACATATTAGGAACGGAAAAAGTGTTAGCCAGAAAAATAAACAGATAAGTGCCTGAACAAGAAATAAATGCCACAAAAGCTTAGTGGAGAAACAGTTATTCTATGGATATGCAGCAAAGAGAGAGTATGCGGACCATCCCTGTGAGTAGCTTAATGAGATTTTTGTAAACAATTTGATGTCCATATTGAGTAGGTAGATGAGCCTGTAGCTCCCGCACTAGTCAGTGTCCTTGTACAGCTTAGGTTATAGTGCAATATGATAATCAAGAGACCGAGGTTGTAAAAGCATAATAGGGGAGTGTAGCGGTACTTACCTTATCCGGGGGCCGGACGCGGTCCTCTCTTCAAGCCGCGCGCGGTCCTGCGGCTGCACGAGCCGCGCGCGGCTCGTCCGACTGTTCAGACAGGAAGGCGGGCAGTGACCGCGAGAAGCGGTCACGTGTCCCGCCTGCAGCTAAGAGCGCGCCGCGAATCTCGGGCGCGCTCTTAAAGAGACAGTGGGAGCCTAAATTGCAAAAAGGCTCCCATTGGCTCCTGTCATGCCAATCACCCCATACACTTACCTGTTGGGGGAGTGGAAGTGACAGGAGCCAATCACATTAGTTTGAAGGCTACTTATACTTACCCTTTTCCCTTAGTTCCTTGCCCTATCGTGGTTTCTGCTACAGTTCCCTTTAGTGCTTGTTGTGTTCAGTTGTGTTTCTCCGTATTTGACCTTGGCTTTGTATTCTGACTTCGTTTTCGCTTTATCCTATTCTGTACTGTTTGCCGGCTTGCTGATTCCTGTGTACCAGTCCCCGGCTAGTTTTCGTTTACGCTGTCTCTTTGTGCCCTTGACCTCGGATCGTTCCTGACTCTGTCTTATCCTATTACGTCGAGTCCGGCCACTCTAAGGTCCGGTAGACGTATCTCTCCTCTGTACTGTCTTCTGTTAGGCTGGATCCTGCGTGTAGGGGTATATACTCGTTACATTACGATAGGGCCATGGACCCCGCAGATTTAGCTCAACAGATGGCGACCCATGAGGCTAGATTTGTAGAGCAGGATCACCGTATGGATCAAATAGCTCAGGCTCTCCAGACGCTCTTAACTAGAACCATTCCAGCAACCGCACCTAACCCTCCTGCACCCCTGCTTCCTGAAGTATCGACTATGCCTAACGCTACAGCACATTTAACGCCTCCTCCTAGGTATGGAGGGGATTCTAAGACATGCAGAGGGTTCATTAACCAAATAGAGTTTCATTTTGAAATGTATCCACGTTCATTTCCCACAGAGAGGTCTAAAGTTGGATTCTTTATGCACCAACTTACCGACAAAGCACTTGAATGGGCAAACCCTATTTGGGAGGCTAATGGACCTATGGTGCATAACTTTCACAGTTTCCTAACAGCTTTTCGCAGAACTTTTGATACTATGAAAAGGTCTAAGAATGCCGCTAGAGCATTAATGAGGGTTAAACAGGGTTCTAGGTCTGTGGCTGATTACGCTTCTCCCTGTTTCTTTACATATGGGAGAGAGTTGTATAGTTGAAAACATAGACGCCCTGGTTGATTCTGGGGCAGCCGAGAACTTTATAGACTCTGGTTTTGTAAAGAGAAACAATATTCCCATCAGAGAGAAGGAGATACCCTTGGCCGTTGAGGCCATAGATGGTAGACCATTGATATCTCCTGTTGTTACTCACGAGACTGCACCGCTACACATGTACACAGGGGTTCTACACTATGAAACCATTCGGTTCCAGGTCATCACCTCTCCCTCTTCACAGTTGGTGTTAGGGTATCCATGGTTACGTGCCCACAATCCCATTTTTGACTGGGAGACAGGGCAGATAAAATCATGGAGTGAAGCCTGCCATGAGTCATGTACTATTGAAGTCACGCCTGTGAATTCTATTAACGTTCCTACTGTTCCTCCTTTATCTACGACAATACCCTCTCAGTATTTAACTTTAAAGACTGTCTTTGATAAAAGAGAAGCTGACAAATTACCGCCTCACAGACCCTACGATTGTGCTATTGATTTGTTGCCTGGTACTATACCTCCTAAGGGCAGGGTGTACCCCCTATCGGTTCAAGAAAACCGTGTCATGGAGGAATACATTAAAGAGTCATTAGACAAGGGATTTATTAGAAGATCCTCTTCTCCGGCTGGAGCGGGGTTCTTCTTTGTATCAAAGAAAGAAGGTGATTTAAGACCTTGCATTGATTATAGAGGTCTTAACAAGATCACCATCAAAAATGCTTACCCTATACCTCTAATAACAGAATTGTTTGACAGGCTCAAACATGCTACGGTATTCACCAAATTAGATCTTAGAGGAGCATACAATTTGATACGTATTAAAAAGGACCACGAATGGAAGACAGCCTTTAACACTCGGTCAGGTCATTATGAGTATACCGTCATGCCATTTGGGCTTTGCAATGCCCCAGCAGTGTTCCAAGAATTTATTAATGATGTCTTAAGGGACTTTATTCACTCATTTGTTATTGTGTACTTGGATGACATTTTAATATATTCTACAGACATTCACACTCATCACAGACATGTTACGACAGTTCTGAAGACCCTTCTTGCTAATGGTCTTTATTGCAAATTAGAAAAATGTCTATTCGACCAGTCCGAGGTCCAGTTTCTAGGGTATTTGATTTCCGCCGAGGGTTTTCGGATGGATCCCCAGAAGCTCGCTGCAGTCATAGAATGGCCTCTGCCGCAAGGTCTGAAAGCCATCCAGCGTTTTCTGGGTTTCTCTAATTATTATAGACGTTTTATCAAAGGTTTTTCGTCTATAGTAGCGCCTATTACTCGTATGACTAAAAAGGATGGCAATACACGTGTCTGGTCTACTGAGGCACTTCAGGCTTTTGACTTTCTTAAAACTACGTTCGCCTCTGCCCCTATTTTACAGCATCCTGTCCCCTCATTGCCATATATACTTGAGGTTGATGCTTCCGATATAGGGGTAGGTGCTGTCTTATCCCAAAGAGAGTCTCCTGACAAGCCATTGCATCCTTGTGGCTTCTTTTCTAAACAAATGTCCAAGGCAGAGAGGAATTATGATGTGGGTAATCGCGAACTCCTTGCTATCATTTTAGCACTCAAAGAATGGAGACATTTGCTAGAAGGAACTAAGGATCCTATTCTCATATTTACAGATCATAAGAACCTATCCTACCTTAGCGAAGCTAAAAGATTGTCTTCAAGGCAGGCTAGGTGGTCACTGTTCTTGTCTCATTTTAATTATATAATCACCTATAGGCCAGGTGACCGGAACACCAAAGCGGACGCTCTGTCCAGACAATTCGAGACTATTGACAAACAGGAGATTGATGTCACTCCTGTCATTCCCCCAGACAGGATAATAGCAACTACTATATTGTCTATTTCCTCGTCCCTCTTGCAGGCCATACAAGCGAAACAAGGCATGGCACCCAGCGAGAGGCCTAATGATAAATTGTTCGTTGACATTCCCGAGAGACGGGATATTCTGTCACTTTATCACGATACTAAGACTGCTGGACATCCTGGTATTTCCAAAACAGTGTCAGCCGTTTCTCGGTATTTCTGGTGGGATACCTTACGTAAGGATGTTACTGACTATATAAGTGCTTGTACTACTTGTGCATGTATGAAAACTTCTCGTAGAGTTCCTTGTGGGCTGTTGCATCCGTTGCCCGTTCCCGAGAGACCTTGGTCTAATCTATCAATGGATTTTATTGTTGAATTACCCCCTTCGAATGGTAACACAGTCATCCTAATGATAGTAGATCGGTTTTCCAAAATGGCTCACTTTGTGTCTCTTCGCAAGTTGCCCACTTCCAAGGAATTGGCTCTTATCTTCGCTAGAGAAGTGTTTCGATTACATGGTATTCCCTTATCTATTGTATCCGATAGGGGTAGCCAATTTGTTTCCAGGTTCTGGAAAGCCTTTTGTTCGGAGATGGGTATTTCCCTCTCATTTTCTTCCGCTTACCATCCCCAGTCTAATGGAGCTGCTGAACGTGCCAACCAGTCTCTTGAGCAGTACCTCCGTTGTTTTGTGTCTCACCATCAGGACAATTGGTCTGACCTGCTTCCTTGGGCTGAATTTGCTCGGAATAATGCCACTCATGATTCTTCCGGCAAAAGCCCTTTTTACGTTGTCTATGGCCAGCATCCCGTTGTTCTTCCGGCTGCATTCTCCTCACAGGGCATGCCAGTTCTGGATGAGCATTTGGCTGGTTTGCGTAATACTTGGGAGCAGGTTCAGCGTTCTTTGGTGGACTCTGCTGCCCGCCAGAAGGCTCAGGCTGACAAGCATCGCAGAGCGGCTCCTTCCTATGTTGTGGGGGACAGGGTTTTGCTTTCCACACGGAATATTCGCCTCCGGGTGCCTTCTATGAAATTGGCTCCCCGCTTCATTGGTCCTTATCGCATTATACATAAGGTTAATCCCGTTTCTTATGCCTTGGGTCTGCCTAAGAATCTGCGTATACCCAATGTATTTCACACCTCTTTGTTGAAGCCTTACGTACGCAACCGCTATACCCGGCATACTCCCCCTCCCCCTCCTGTCTCTGTGGAGGGTCATGAGGAGTTCGAAGTATCTGCTGTTATTGACTCTCGTTTTCTCAGGGGTCGGCTTCAGTACTTGGTACATTGGAAGGGTTATGGGCCTGAGGAGCGCAGTTGGATTTCTGCGGATGCTGTTCATGCTCCCCGCCTTGTACGTTCTTTCCATTCGCGTTTTCCTGCCAGGCCTGGTCCTGCCCGCCCGGAGGGCGTGTCCTCAGGGGGGGGTACTGTAGCGGTACTTACCTTATCCGGGGGCCGGACGCGGTCCTCTCTTCAAGCCGCGCGCGGTCCTGCGGCTGCACGAGCCGCGCGCGGCTCGTCCGACTGTTCAGACAGGAAGGCGGGCAGTGACCGCGAGAAGCGGTCACGTGTCCCGCCTGCAGCTAAGAGCGCGCCGCGAATCTCGGGCGCGCTCTTAAAGAGACAGTGGGAGCCTAAATTGCAAAAAGGCTCCCATTGGCTCCTGTCATGCCAATCACCCCATACACTTACCTGTTGGGGGAGTGGAAGTGACAGGAGCCAATCACATTAGTTTGAAGGCTACTTATACTTACCCTTTTCCCTTAGTTCCTTGCCCTATCGTGGTTTCTGCTACAGTTCCCTTTAGTGCTTGTTGTGTTCAGTTGTGTTTCTCCGTATTTGACCTTGGCTTTGTATTCTGACTTCGTTTTCGCTTTATCCTATTCTGTACTGTTTGCCGGCTTGCTGATTCCTGTGTACCAGTCCCCGGCTAGTTTTCGTTTACGCTGTCTCTTTGTGCCCTTGACCTCGGATCGTTCCTGACTCTGTCTTATCCTATTACGTCGAGTCCGGCCACTCTAAGGTCCGGTAGACGTATCTCTCCTCTGTACTGTCTTCTGTTAGGCTGGATCCTGCGTGTAGGGGTATATACTCGTTACAGGGAGCCTGTACTAAAGTCCTTGAGAAAGATCCCTTGTGGGATCGAAACGTTGCACTTTTTCCAATAAGTCTGCTGTTTAACTGATCCTTGAGTGCCTGGACCACAATTTTGTTTAACCACTTGAAAAAATATTGGCATAATTGAGAGCAAAACATATAATAATTTACAGGAAAGCCATCTGGACTGGGGCATTTGCCTTTAGGTGATAATTTGATAGCATAAAATAAGTTTTATGTGCTTGTGGTTCATCTACGATGTTTACAAGTGCACAAGGCAGTGTAGAGGATGGAGTTTTGTTCAAGTATTCAAGGTACAGTCCAGAATTATAAAAAAATGCATACATTTATAACAGTGAAGTGTTGTGAATTTATATATGCATTTATACCACTGGGCTTTCTTCCTCAAATTCTGTAAAAACAAAGGTTTAACTTTAATTCAGTAAAGAGGGAAGCATGGGGAGGCGGGGCATATGTTCCACAATGCTTCTCACAGTGAAGCATGAAGCAATCAGGAATAGCAGGAATCCCTACTGTCTGACTCACAGTGGCGAGGATGCAAGAGTAATCATACCCTTTTATAAAGCAAGAAGGAGGAAACACTCTATTAATTCCTACCGCACTGCAGAAAACTAAGGTGTGTTAGGGATTTGAAGTGGTCCCTTTAATGTTCCAAGTTATTCTGTATCTGTGCAGGTGGAATGGTTATATTATAGAAACAAGAGCAGGTTTCCTGAAATGCAGCATACAACCAAATTAATTCTGCAAAACAACTTATTTAGAATCTTCTACACTGCTACAGTAACAATATATTGTTGGCGATTGCGATGGGCCTCATCAAACCATGTTCCAGTTCCAACATTGGTGAACCTTCCGAAAAAGAAAGCATAGGGACCTAATTTAGATTCTGTCCCAGAGGTTATAAGAACCATTGCAGTTGTTAGATTGCGTTTAATTCCGGCAAGTAACATTTAAGAAAGGAAATGAGGCCATCTAGAGGATGCTGGGATAATATCAACCAAGAAATCTTACCAATTTATCTTTTAAATGAAATTAGATCTCATGACACATCATATTCTCAGCAAAAGTGAATAACTTTTTGTCTAAATAAATAATTTCTGAAACAAAAAACAAACTCAGTTTTAATATATATATGGTGCAAGGTGCAGCTGTGCTCCTGTCAACCTTTTCTTTTACCTGTTCTTATCAATTATGTGCCAACTTGGTATGAGTTGGTATATCTGGAAGTACGAACTTCTGCTTTACGATACCATACATGATCTGAAGGACCTCTGGCTCCACGTGTAACAGTTTGTAAATGGTTTGACAACACACTGTTGAGTTGTGCCAGGGAAATCCTGACACTATAACCACTACAACCCTCTGAGCCTTTAATTATATCCTAATTTCTTTGAATATATTTTAACCCATGCAAAGCAAGAAAATACACATTTTTCTTAACTTTCACTAAATGACAGATTAAAAAAGTAAAAAAGGGACCTTATTGTACATATGTTGGTGCACGCTGACTCTTTTAAATGACATTATGGGTAACTCCATAGACTGATAAATAAATGCAAAATGCATTCAAGATATGTTGATGGACAGTGTGCGATGGAACGTGTAAGCAACATAGGCTTTTTGCCAGTCCCATTCACTTTGTTTAATTGCTGTTTAACACTTGCTTATCTTCAAGGTTGAGATTCCCCTAATTTCTTAGCTAGCATAATCTCAAACAAATGAATAATGTGGTTCATAAGAGGAGTAGAAGTAGTGATGAAATCTGCTATAATGATGACTTATAGTGACACTATATTTACCAGAACCATCACAGCTTAGTGGAGTGGTTCTAGTTTCTACAGCCTGTCTTATCAGACTTGTCAATGTAGACGCTGCCTTTTCAGAGAAAAGATAGCATTTACATTGGTGCATACCGTTTATTTATGAAAATAAAACTGGGTCTTATATACATTTTTGCTCAAAAAAACGCACTAGGGCTTATTTTCAGGGGATGTCTTAATTTATTGGGGAAAATGGTAGCAAGTATGTGCAAGAAAGCAAGACTACGTTCGGGCGAATTCCCCGAATAGTTCACGAGGCATGAAATCCTGTGAATCTATGTTTGGGGAAAGTTCCCTGAATATAGATTAGCGAACTAGCGACAATCTCATCTAGGGCTTATTTTCAGGGTAGGGGGTCGTATTTTCCAGGAAAAATGGTAGTAACACCTCTATTTGTAGTCACTTAGACAGCCAGTAGAGGTGATTCCAAGTATCTACATGGAAGTGCTGAACGTTTCCCAACGTTTACCAATGTTGCAACGCATGCACATTGGCCTCCCAATGCTTTTCTTTGGGAAAGCATTGGATTGGCTGAGATCATCAATATAAATCATCTCAGCCATGGAAGCAGAGCCAGGTGGGACTAGATCGGCATTGTGTGAGAGAAAAGGTGAGTAAAATCACCTTTTCACTGAGATCGGAGGAGAGCTGGTCACCTAAAAAGCCACTTAAGCATTAAAGTGTCAGGAATATATGTTTGTGTTCCTTTAAATGGTTTGTCACACAAAGCGATTCATTTTTCTTCTAAATCTTTTCACAAAGCAGATTCAGTTGATTGCTTCTCTCACCCATTACTGCTTGATAAAATTGGAAAAAAGTACCAGCTCAACGATGAAAAACAAACCAATTATTCTCAACCTTTAATAAATAGATCCCAGGGGAGATAACTGCGGTAAATTTATCAAACATTTACTTTAAGTATCTATATATAACATTCTGGAATTCCACCAAGCGATTAGGCTTTAACAATGTTCATTTTAATCTGTTGACCAGTTATCACGTACTATTGGTCATTATTTAGTTCTAGATTAGACTGTTTATTTTTCTAGGACATATTTTTAGATTATAACCTTTACTTGGTCATTGAACTTCTGCATACCTAGCACCATTATAACATGCCAATTACACGTGTTGTATTGTATGTATACCAGTATAATATCATGTTTAAAATTGTTTGTGCACAAGATGCAAAATAAATAAAAATACAAATAGACATTCAGCATATACAATACTATAAAACAAATATTGGAGCATGTTATTCTTATGAAATCTTACATCCTGTAATACTCAGGGCTGGCGCAACTGTTAGGCGAACTTGGCATTTGCCTTGGGCGCTGGCCTGCTGGGGGTGTCCCCCGGGATGTTTTCCTGGTGGGCAGCCTGACCCTGTCTGGGGCCGCAGCGCTGGGCGAGCAGCTCTTGAGCCGCCCACAGCGCTGACCCGATCCTCAAGGCACACAAAGGTGGAGGTGCCAAGAGGAGTCCTGTTACAGGAAGACCAGGAGGTGGCCATCTGGCCACCCCAGGGCTCCCCCGATGCAGGTGCCTGCTCTACCAACAAATGCCAGTGACCGTCTGGAGGAGAGGGGGAAGGAGAAGCCAGACTGCGAGGGAGGCTGTCCTTTGCGCGCCCTCTGTGATGCCGGGAGCCGGAATATGACGTCATTCCGGCCCTGGCATACTAAACAGCAGGCAGGAGGAGTGAGGAGCTGCCCCACACTGGACCCCAGGGAGGTGAGTGTTTGAGTGTTTGACTGTCAGTGTGTGTGTGTCTGTCTGTCTGTCTGTCAGTCAGTGACTGTCAGTGAGTGTGTGAGTGTTTGACTGTCATTGCGTGTGTGTGTCTGTCAGTGAGTGTCTGCCTGCGTGTGTGTCTGTCAGTGAGTGAGTGTATGTATGTATATCAGTGAGTGTCTGTCAGTAAGTGTATTTTTGTGTGTGTGTTTGTGTGTGTGTGTGTATCTGTCAGCGAATGAGTGTATGTATGTATGTCAGTGAGTGTCTGTGTGTGTGTCTGTCAGTGAGTGTATGTCTGTCAGTGAGTGAGTGTATGTATGTCAGTGAGTGTCTGTGCGTGTTTCTGTTAGTGAGTGAGTGTATGTATGTCAGTGTGTGTCTGTCAATGAGTGAGTGTATGTCTGTCAGTAAGTGTCTTTGTGTGTTTGTCTGTGTGTTTGTGTGTTTGTGTGTGTCTGCCAGTGAGTGAGTGTGACGGGCCCCTCCAATCATCCGTGACTAGGTTCAGTTCATCACAGTGCGTGTATGTCTGTCAGTTAGTTTCTATGTGTGTGTGTGTGTTAGTGAGTGAGTGTATGTGTGTCAGTGAGTGAGTGTATGTCTGTCAGTGAGTGTGTGTCTCTCAGTGAGTGTGTGTGTCTGTCAGTGAGTGAGTGACATGAGGGGGCGGCAAAATGGATCTTTGCCTAGGGCGGCAGAAATCCTTGCACCGGCCCTGGTAATACTATACTTATTAATAAAAACAACTTGATTGTAAATTAATAAAGAATGGTAAGGTTTAAGTGTGGAATGAAAGCATGTTTCAATTTATTTCTGTCACGTCCCCCTCGCCTCCATACAGCGTGGCCGCATCCGATCGCTGTGGTCGCGCTATTAAAATAATAAATAACTTACATGAGGCAAGTCAGCTTGCCATTCAGCACCCTTGTGGAGTGATCCCCGAGCAGTGTGGCCTTATAATGAACGCCGGCAGTTGCGGTCCCACAAATCAATATAGCCCCGCCTCCGTCCTCAACAAAGATGGCGCTGATGTTTGTGTGACATCACACACACGTTTTGGGGTCAAAGCTGTGTACAACCAATCATAACCTTAGACTTGGTTCCTCGTTGTGTCTCTTTCTGTGTCCCTGACCTCGGCTAGTATTTTGACCATTCTTTATTACGTTAAGTCTGTCCGTTCTAAGGTCCGGTATACGTTGTCCTTGTTCATTGTGTGTTACATAGTTCTGCATGTTGGGTCATATAGTAATCGTGACAATTTCGTAAGAGTGTCCAAGATCCCAGGGAGGCTGGTTTGAGGTTTCCTCCATAGGATAATCAATTTAGCAAAATAATTGACCCTGAAAAGGGAGCACCAAAAACTGCCTTCACCCGAGAAAGTCGAGTGGAAAGGATGTCTTGATTGACTGATGAAGGGATTGTGAGCATAAAACAATGGCTCATTCTTTTATGTTCCTACTACTGCTGAAGGATTCTCTCTTTTGCTCAATTTTATATTTAATAGAACTTCTATGCATCTTTAGCTGTATAAACCACATTGATACCAAGATGATGTGTTGATTTAATGGTTTACTCCACGCACCATTACTACTTCAGTGATTTGAAGTGGTCATGGTGCCTGGTTTCTGAATGTGCATCATCATTGTGGCGTCATAAGCCAGCCAGCAAGAGTTCCACGCTGGCCAATGTCAATTTTGTGCATGTTTCTAAGCACAGAGTGGCATTCAGAACAATTCTGATAGCAGTCAACTGACATTCTCAGCCAATGAATGGTCATGACATCTGGCTTCCATAGCTCTGTAAAGGCCAGATGCAAAGAACTGGCCATAGTGGAGTATTGGCGCCCAGTCGGGACCCAGGTAAGAGCAAACCATTGCAAAATGTTGTGCCCAATTACTAGGAAACGGGGAACCTGGCATCAGAACCACTACAATGGGCTATAGTGGTGATGGAGTAGTATATAGCATATAGTAGCATAGCGGAGAAACCCTTTAACAAAAAAATATTTACTGAAATAAAGAATAGTTGGATACATTTGAGTAACTGTTTACAAAATAATAAATGCTCAGTGGCTTATAAGTGGAAACTGTGGTCATATTACTTTTTTGTGTAATTATGTTCCACGTCTTTTGATCTTTGACCAGGGTCCCCACGCCTTCTCAGAATTGTCCTTTTGCACTTACTTGTATATTTGTCTATACATGATGTGACACTGTGGAAAATATTGTTGCCTAATAATTAATAATGATAATGATTTGGGTGTGCCCATGAAAATAGCATTACAGCACATCACTTCCAATAAAAGGGGGTGATCTGGCTGCCTGAACAAAAAGAATGCAGCAACAGGCAAGACAAAAACAACATGCAGGGGGTGGGGCTTGACTGGCATGGCGAGAGGTCGCATGCAGCAGGAGCTCCGGGAGCCATCTTCAAATAAAATATTAGAAATGGACTCTTGCTACACAAATTCGACACTAGCAGACCCTTCAGCGACCCTACAACCCCAGGGCTACTAACCTGGCTGCTGGCTCCTCGTCGATCGGTCAACATCTCACTGGAGCAAGCTTGAGGCCTAGTTGCGGCCTACCTTGCGGCACGGGAGTGAGGGGGGCGGCCAACCCCTCTACCCACAAACTACTGAGAACTACCTGGTGAGATACCCCGACCCCCCACTCCCGCCGGTGAGGGACATCCCGGCACCTCATGCTGCATCCCTACCCCCGGGACTGACCTGTGCACGGTACACCCGCCAGGACTCAGACTCGGCACCCCATATGGAAACGGAACGCGACCCTGAGGGGCAAAACCGGAGCCTAATGGAGGCTTTTGACCACATCTGTGCTGCATTTTGGGAGCGGATCAGACTCCGCGTAGAAACGGCAGCAGCCCTCTCCTCACAGACGGCAGACACAGCCACTCCTAAGCACGGCACGCTAAAAGGGAACGGCTAAACAGCAGCCACACTCATTTGGCCGTCTGATGCAGAATATCAGGGGGAGACGAGGCCCACAGCGCAAACGACGCAACAGAACCTACAGAGGAGTCAGAAGAGGCGCCCGCGAACCTTAACACGGAAGGGCTGCTCCACACACAGGCATGGCGCCCCAACATCCCAGGGACCAGCACTCAGACTCAACTGCCTCTCCATAACGGGTGACAGAGTCACCCCTCACCTACCCAGCTGGAGCACAAGGAGGAGACCGTTCTCCGACCTAAACGCAATGCCTGCGATCTCCCTGCACCCACAGGCTCGCCAACCTCCACACTGGCACGAAAACCTGATCGACATGCGGCAGGACTGGCTTGCACCTCCTGAAGGCATAGGCTGATAGGGGAGGCATTACAGGACTCTATGGGACTCATGGCACTGGACTGGCTACTTATCGTAAGACCATACTTACAGAAAGTAACACAGACATATACCTGCATGAGCTTCAAACTACAGTATGACCACTGTATACTCCTTGTTATTTTCGTTTTTCTTCTTCTTTCTGTTTGAACCCACTGACCATACAGCATGTTCTTAGCCTAACCCTTAGAGAACCCGAAAGTGCCACAAGAGGGATCTCCCGGGGGGATGTTGCAGATAGTTGCTAGACGTATCAACCTTGTCTACTCAAGCTTGCTCATATATAACCCTTAAATCTAATGTCAGCAAGTGAATATGTTACAGTCTCTCAAAATCTTATATCAGAGCTGACATAAAAGCTAACCTTGTGATTAATCTACGTTATTTTATAAAATGTGCAATATTATTTTATGCCACACAATTGTTCTTCTATGATGTCTAATGAGCTTGCAAATCTGTTATATTGTGCACGTGAAACCTACTATTTGAGCAACCGCTAATTCACCATTGCACCCATATCTTAAACAACTGTTTGTCTTGATATGTTTACTTGACGTTTAAAAAATAAACAAATATGGCCGTCTTTTGTAGGAGTGTACTGCACTCCATCTTGTTTTTAGCAACTTGTGTTACCCCACAGTGCCTCCTCCTTTTATTCTTTATCCCATAACGCATATGCCATAATAAAAGAAAGAATTACAAAAAAAAAACAACAACAACAACAACATGCATATACACACACAACACATATGAAGACAGAGCAAAAAACAGTGTGCAAATATAGTGCACGTCCGGTTCAGTTCAAGTAGGTAGTTATTCTCACCCACTGAATTAACAAACTGTCTGTAGACTCCTCACTGCAAATGTGATGATATATAACCCTGCCGATTCACCTTCCTTCAGGGGCCGGTGAATAATTTGCTGGCTGTCCGAGATATGTTTCTGGGAAATTATCTTTGTATTCCCTTTCAGTCAGTTTGCTTTGTCTTCCCATGCTTTTGACTTTGGGGTAAGAGGAAAATTTTAAAAAGTCACACACGCCACATTTTAGAGGATTTTCCTCTGTGGGTGAGATCATCAAACTTGATGATCTCAGCCAATCCAATGCTTTTGCAATAGGAAAGCATTGGGAGGCTCTTGCACAGAACATGGAGACGCTGGACGTAGGTGCTGTACACTGTGCAGCACAGACACAGGAAGCATCTCTCGTGGCCGTCTCAGTGACTGCCACTATAGGAGTTCCTAAGCTTTAATGCAAACACTTCCTTTTCTCAGAAAAGGCAGAATTTACATTGAAAAGCCTTCAGGAATATACTATACTCTCCAGAACAACTACATTAGGCTGTAATTGTTCTGGTCACTATAGTTTCCCTTTAATGTTGGACTGTAAAGGAAACCACTGGGAGCATTAATTATGTTTCCATTGATATGGGTTTTCCTATCTATCCTTGTTATACTTTGTACACTATGTTAACCTGTTAATGACTGCTTAGTAGTTTAATGTTTTATTATGTAAAAAAAATGCAAAAATGAAGACAATGTTTACCATCAAGTCAATATGTCATGTATAATGTGTCGGTGCTGTTTCTTTGGCTCCTTAAATCATTTTGCATCCATCTGTATTTCTAATGAATACTAATGCACACATTGAACCTGAATGTGTTGTGTGCGATGTCTTCTTAATGAAAATATATTAAAAAAGAAATGAATGTCTTGAAGATCTTTATTTTCTGGAAAATAATTTTCTTTCTAGATTTTGTAATATTCCATTAGGCCTAAGGCGAAGAGAATTGTTACTCATGTTCCCCATATGATGCAATGTCCTATTAAATGTGAAACAAAACGTACAGATATTTCCTTTATTTTATTTAGCATACGATATCAGAATGGGTGTGCGTTGATTAAAGAGGGTGGCCCTCATATCATTGCCAGTGTATGTGCTAATGTTGAGTTGAACTTTGAACAAGTGGCAAAGCAATCCATTTTTGATTGTGTTCTGACAATGGCTTTAAAGGTACACTATAGCATTAAGAATACAAAAATTAATTCCTAACACTACAGGAACCCTCTGCTCTCCCCTCATCCCCCCTCTTCAGCGATGTAAAAACACTTAGTGCGAGGTCAGTCTCCACCTTTTAACAACGTCAGCTGACGGGGGAACCAAATATGCATGCGTGGCGAGTGCCGAGCACATTTGGGCTTCTCCATAGGAATGCTTTTTGACTTAATGGTTTTCTATGGGGGTTTTCGAAATGCTGGATGTCCTCATGCAGAGCGTGTGGATGCCCAGTGTCATTTCACAGAGTCAAACTCCGTGAATCTGCAGGAAGCGCCTCTAGTGGCTGTCTGGTAGCTGGGGGGATGGGCGGGGTGCTTTTTCTTTCAGGTTGAGCACCCAGCCCAGCCTCACAGCTTCAGGGCCCCTTTGGAGGTGACCACAGGTATATATTTGAGTAGGTTTAGGATAATAATGTCACTTTAATTATAAATATTCTAGAGCAGATATATAATTTGCATTGTGAGTATAGATATCAAAGCACTATCACTTTAATTGTTTAGTTTTTAAAAAAAAAAATAATTGCATTTATCATATTAATTTTGTATTACATATATCACAATGCTCTTACAAACAGATTATTTAAATACACTTCAACTTATTTAGCACTAGCACTATTTGATTTGTCTCCTACGTTGGAATTAGTGTAGGAATCACCGATATTGGGGTACTGTGAAGTTGTGGTGGGATTAACACAATATGGCCATATGGTGGAACTGAATCCCAATATTTGTTTGCTGAGATAGGTGATTTTAAATAGCCTTATAGAATTTAGAAATGTATTGTTATGTGTGCGCTGTTCCTTAATCTGCAGTATGTATACATTTTAGTCGCTACGGCAGCACCATTCCATTTATTATTCGCAAATATGTCCTATGGTCTTCTGCTAAGTCAATTTTATTATTGTACCTTTTCTTGTCAATAATGTACATGTAGTTAATCATAAATACAGTCAAAGGTGTAAAAAGTAGATTTCCCTTTATTTAGGTATAAGTAGACTTAAAATTCTGCATGGCCACATAATTTTTCCTGAAATTAAAAAAAATTTCAGGAAACTTATGGTTCAGCAACATGGCGATTCAGCTCGGCAGAAATTCAGTACTGAAAAAGTATTCTAATCAATGTACTGAAAAATATATACATGACACCTTTTGTCTGATAAGGCAGTGTTTACATTAAAAGGCCTGCAGGGCGGGGGCAGGACCTGAGCTCTATGGCGGCTGGATGTTTCTGTGAGCTCCAAGCTCGATCTTACTAATTTACTCTACTATCGATCACAAGCCTGACCAAACAATGCAGATTGTGACCTACCTCTTCCAGGTGCCAGCTGAGGTGCCCTATATCACTTCTGTGGTTGGCATTCTGCTTCTTTGACGGCAGTTCCAGCAAGGCCTAGCGCAACCATCAGGCGGGATAGGCGGCTGCTCTCCCGTGCTGTACATTGCTGTGCTTCTCCAGGCTTACCTTGCAGCCCTGTTTCTCCCCCCTCCCCCCCCCCCCCCCCGGGCCGGCGGGGGTTATCCCGGTCCTCACTGGCTTGCAACACACAACAGCTTGGATACTGCTACATCTGCTGAAACCCCAGTGCAGCTTGATTCCACAAGATGGCGGTGGTGAGTCCTTCACGTGCCCTCAAACTAATGCGGCCTGGGCTCGCTTTCCCTGATCTGGTGGCACAACCCCTGAGGCGGCATGATGTCATCTTTTTTTTAGCCTCCCTAGCGAAACAGCAAGCAGCCTTACCAACATAATCCCAGGAGTGAAAATGTGAGAGCATGAGCCGGGTGGTGATTGGGCCCCCCTCGGACACTCTACTTGATCAAACACCAACATTCTTCGCTACTGGCCTGCCTGGGCCGAGGGCCACCAGAGGCAAAGCGACGTTGTATAGTCCACACAGACGGAAGACCACCTGCTACCAGTGGAGATACACCATCAAGGTATTCTGTCCTCCCCTAGGGGAAAGGACTTGTTCACCAGGATCACACAAGTCGGTGGCACGGCCTGGTACTGGAGGGATGCCCTGCACCGCTCTCCTGGCCTTGCTGCCTTGCAGGCCCTTCGCAAATATGAACCGCATTTTCTCAGCCTAGGAATAGGCTGAAGATCAGTTTGTCACATGGGACAGCATAATCGCTATGGGATTTACCTGCAAACAACTGCTGCTACCTCGACCTCATCAACTCCACTTAGCTCCCATAAACTTCACTCTAGCTGTGCCCCTTATCTTTGTGTTTATCCTTGTGTTTTTGTTTTTTTATTATAAGTAGTCTTTAATTTTAATACATTGCTCTTAGCAGCATGAGGCAGCATCATTGTATAAATGTTCTGTTGCCCAGTGGCTTACTTTTATTAAGGTATGACCATCTCATGTCTAAAACCAACATGCTGCATACACACACATCGCCTGTTTATGACCAAGACGTAATCCCTATTTAGAGTATACACTCCTGGAATTTTACAATTATCTAGCTTGTTACAGATCCTGTTTCACTCAAAAGCTTAGATTAGCATGTTCCACAGCTATTATACTTAATATTCCTCCACATGTCTATGTAATCCTGCATAGCTAAGACAAGCCTACCTTTTACTTACTCAGACATGTCTGAATAGCCTGACACTCTTGTTTAAATTACTAAAAAAATAAATGTGCAAACTTTCACTATGCCACGACAATGTATAATTTTTAAATGCTGCCTATTGCCTATACTATAATGTGGCACTGTAAGCATGTTTACCATTTCATGCACAGCAAAAATAAAGAATTCTAAAAAAATAAATAAAAAAAAAAGCCGTCAGGGACAGGCAGTAGACACCAGAATTACTATAGAGAGCTGTAGTTGTTCTAGTGACTATACGTAGTGTCCCTTTAAAAAAAGCTTTTGGGAAACCTAACAATCATCCATTCTGTCTTTCACAACCAAATGATATTTGCTAACCTCAAGTAAAATGTCATGTCCACCTGTAATCCAAATACCACTCCATTTTTATGTGTTAAAGAAAAATGGTATTTTGCCCTCCGTCAGCAATTTAGCTCTAATTCTAACTCTGTCCTTAATGATTCAATTTTATGTTGTGTCTTAAGTGTTTTTTTTTTTTTTTTTTGCTCTGTGCTGAAATGTCAGTCATTGTACGTGTGACATTTTGGAATTATCTTTTAAGTTTAGAATTGGCATTTGACTCAATTACTCTAAAAGGCGTCAAATTATATATGAAGGCCTCTCCCTATGATTGGCATAACCGTGTCTGCAACCGTTGAAATGTCACAGTCACAGATGATGAGAAAAAGGTTAAGGAAATATTTACTAAACCATTATCAGCCTATGATGCACTCAGTAGACTAAAACATAATGCTTACAGCTTCAGGCAAGTATTTTTTTCTTATTAACCCCTTGTTTTAATAATTATCTTCAAGATTTAAAATAACATACTTTTAAGAGTTACAAACTGTAACTAGTTGTCTTACAAATCTTTTCTTAATGTAGTTAGTTGTTCTGGTGAGTATAGTCAGTCCCTGCAGGTTTTTTTTTAAATGTAACCACTACCTTTTCAGAGAAAAGGCAATGTTTACATTGTTGGCTAGTTACACCTCTAGTGGCTGTCACTCAAACGCCCACTAGAGGTGCTTCCTGGGTCAGTGCTGCATTGCATGGAGGCACTAAACAACCCCCATAGAGATGCATGGGAAAAAAAAGTGAGTTTAACTACATTTTTACATTAAAGAGAAGGGGCAGGGACCTGAATAGTTAATTTAGCATTATAGTGTCAGGAATACGTTTGTGTTCCTGACACTACAGTGTTCATTTAACCCCTTAAGGACCAAACTTCTGGAATAAAAGGGAATCATGGCATGTCACACATGTCATGTGTCCTTAAGGGGTTAAAGGCACATAGTCTAAAGGAACATTACTGTGAGTTTCATTGCTGTGGTACTCTGTTTTACACCCAGACACGCCAACAATACGGAGCTCCTAGAAAAGAGGGACAAAGCAATCTGTGTCCAAAACAGGGACTGTCCTTCCTAAATTGGAAAACTTGGCAGGTTTGAATTTATGTACAGGTACACACATCTATTCCTACAGGTCACTTTGAATCAATTTGGTTGGGGCTTATTTCATAAGTTGTTCTTACTTTAGTATATTTGTAACCAGAGGCGTAACTCTTGCCCTGTGGTGAAAAATGCCTCCCCATGTGTCTCATTCCACCCCAGCCCCTCTGTGTGTCTTATTCTGCACCCAACCCCTCTGTGTGTCTCATTCCTCTCCAGCCCCTCCTTGTGTCTCATTCCCTCCCCTCAGCCCCTCCATGTGTCTTCATCCCTAGCTCCACCAACCGCTCAATTTGTCTCCCCTCCCCTAGCCCCATCCCTTCCTCATGTCTCTCTCTCCCCAACCCCCATTCCTCCATGTGTCTCTCTTCCCTAACCCCCTCTATGTGTCTCTCTACCCTAGCATCCCCTCCATGTGTATCTCTCTTCCCTAGCACCCCCTCTATGTATCTCTCTCCTTTAGCCCCCCTCCAGGTGTCTCTGTACCCTTGTCCCCCTCCATGTGCCTCTGTCCCCTACCCCCCTCCATATGTCTTTGTCCTCTGTCCTATGTCTCTCTCCCATAGCCCCCCATATGTCTCTCTCCCCTAGCCCCCACACCCCCTCCATGTGTCTCTATCCCCTAGCCTATCTCCATGTCTCTCTCCTCTTGCGCCCTTCATGTGTCTCTCCCCTAGCCCCCTCCATCTGTCTCTCTCCACTAGCCCCCCACCACATAGTGTTCTAAAAGGTCTAAAGCACTAAAAGTGGAGCAGTCACCACGGAAACCAGCAGAACCATCAGGCACATTGCATTTTGTATTGCAATTTCTATACATGAGCTCCAATGTCTGGCAACTGCCCCAGATATTATGAAGTGGAGTCAGACATGAGTTGCAAGACCCTGAGTCCTTTGTTGCCTAGTTGCTCTGCAGTCACTATCAAGTATGTGATAGAGAACATATAACTTTTCTTTTCCTGCTGCTTTACCAGCAAAGGTCTAGATGTTAATCCACATTGATAGGGCACTTAATTAGCTAATACAGAGAGCAATAAGATGGCGCAGTCTCCCAACCTACTCTCTAGAGACATTATGTAGCAAATCTGAGCTAAAATAGAACTGGATTATGGACTAGTCAATATGCGCAGTGCCGAACATATTCTGCGGGGTCAATATTCTAAATTCTACCGGTGGCACCAAAAAAGAGATGATTTATGGGTTATAGATGTTTGATGGCTTTGGGTCAGTCACTCAATGTTGAATTTATTCAAAAATTTATGTGAGAAATGAGCAAGAGAAAACCAGGAGGAGCAGTCAACAAAATTAAATCTATATTTATATACCCCCGTTTTCCCCTCTATTGGTTACCTTTTCTCAGTTGATCTGTAAACCAAATGGCAGGAAAATTTTCCTATCAGTGTATTACAAAAAATGCATGTAATATTATATACGTCAGATGTTGAGTTTTGCGATAACATTATAGGGGAGGCTCTATGGTGGGCTCATTGGAGAAATGGCATAGCCAGTTCAACAATTTGCATTCACACATTTATAGAACTGCAATTACCATGGTGCTTCTCATGTAGATGGCAAAATATCACATGGTTTTTATTCCTATAAGAACTGAAAAGAAACCTGTTGGAGACCTCTGGTTCTGTGAATAACTAAATTCCTGGAGGCTGGACAATATGCCTCCCGCACTTACACAACGGTCTTCACTGACAGCAAGATTTGTCTTATTTTGCTAACAAAATCTAGAAATTAGGATTCTACAAAAATAAATGAATTATGTTTTCACTCAATTCTATACAACTTAACGATTAATAAATGAATCATTAAGGTCTATCAAACATAAAGATTAAGACACCACAGATATAAATGAAGAAAGTGTACAATAAATCTTAATTATTCCTTTTCATTGTCATTTACCTTATAATCCAAAATGTAGACGGTCTCTAACAATACATAGTTAGTGACACTATGACACCTACAGTCAAGTACTGGTAACAACATCTTGACTCTTTTCAGCAAGGGTTTAGCCCTGGATGGAGTATTTTGCTTCTCAAATGTCTTCTACAGCAAGCAATGGTTCTATAGATTTTTCTGTAAATACACCTGTTGGTGACCCTTATGGGCTTTTTGCACAAGCACAAGGCATTTTGTAATGCCCTTGGATTGATTCTCAAAAATGACCAAGGTTATGAACTGTTCTCTGACCCCCTAGAATTCCCTTTGCCCACAAGACCTACCAATAGAGCCACACAATGCTAGGGGCTCAACTACTGATTGTAATGTACTGCCCTGGAGCTGAGTCCTATGAGGACACTGTCAATTTCCTGCTTGGACCTTTTGGTTTCATGACATAACGTGATAATTTTTCTCGGCACCTGGACAGCTTAGTATCAGCATATTTGCTCCAGCACAACCAGAACTCAGGGTAAGGTTACCCTCTTCCTCCATACACCATATTCGCGTCAATTCCGAAGCCAAAAATCCTTTCATCAGTATCGTTGCTGACAAATCCTCAGATCTTGGTCCACCACATACTCACGTCAAAAGTGATGCCAACCAAAGTTTAGGTCTAGTTTCTTGTCTTAGTCCCACGAAGATCATCAGCGACTCTAAACTAACTCTGAAGCCTTGCCATAGCTGCATAATTATTGATGCCAGTTGGATTCAAAGTCCTCACTCAACTTTGTGTTAATTTTAAAGAGGAATGCTACACTCATTTTATATATATAACATAGTTACATAGCTGAAAAGAGATTTGCGTCCATCAAGTTCAGCCTTCCTCACATTTGTTTTTGCTGTTGATCCGAAAGAAGGCAAAAAAAAAAAACAGTCTGAAGCGCTTCCAATTTTGCAACAAACTAGAAATAAATTCCTTCTTGACCCCAAAATGGCAGTCAGATATCTCCTTGGATCAAACAGCTATTACCCCACTAATTAGAAATGATATCCCTGTATGTTATGTTTTTTGCAAGTATTTATGCAATTGCTGTTTAAACATCTGTATGGACTCTGATAAAACCACCTCTTCAGGCAGAGAATTCCATATCCTTATTGTTTTACTGTAAAAAAAAACTTGTCTTTGCCTTAGATGAAATCTCCTTTCTTCCAGCCTAAATGCGTGACCTTGTGTCCTATGTATAGCCCTGTTTATGAAGAGATTTCCAGATAATGTTTTTTACTGGCCCCGAATATATTTGTATAATGTTATCATATCCCCTCTGAGGCTCCGTTTTTCCAAACTAAAGAGATTTACATGTTTTAACCTTTCTTCGTACCTACAATGCTCCATTCCTTTCATCAATTTAGTAGCTCGTCTCTGCACTTTTTCTAGTGCCATGATATTCTTCTTTAGAACAGGTGCCCAAAATTGCCCAGCATATTCAAGGTGTGGTCTTACCAGTGATTTATAAAGAGGCAAAATTATATTTTCATCCCGATAATTTATGCCCCTATTTATACATGACAAAACCTTACTGGTCTTAGGAGCTGCAGATTGATATTGCATATTGCTGCCTAATTTGTTGTCTATAACAATTCCCAAATCCTTCTCTTGTGTGGTTATCCCTAATTCACTACCATTTAGGGTGTAAGTTGCTTCTGCATTCTTGACCCCGAATTGCATAACTTTGCATTTTTCTATATTAAATTTTATCTGCCATTTTAGTGCTCAGTCCCCCAATCTATTTAAATCCCTCTGCAACAAAGCAATATCCTGCTCACATTTTATTACTTTACAAAGTTTTGTGTCATCTGCAAACACTGAAACATGGCTTTAATGCCTATTTTAAAATGATTTATAAATATGTTAAATAGAAGCGGTCCCAAAACAGAATCCTGAGGGACACCACTTACCACTTTTGTCCAGCCTGAAAATGTACCATTAGTGACAATTCGTTGTACTCTATCCTTAAGCCAATGTTCTACCCAAAAACAAGAATTTTCATCTAGACCAATTTATTTTAGTTTGAAGACTAACCTATTGTGAGCAACCGTATCAAATGCCTTAGCAAAATCCAAGTATATCACATCCACTGCAACACCCTGATCTACACGTCCACTTCGTAGAATGCAATTAGGTTAGTTTGACATGACCTATGTTTAATAAAACAATTATGATTATTGCTAATAATAAAGTTCTTCCCAATGAATTCCTGAATATTTCCCCTAATAGCCCTTCAAATTTCCCAGTCACAGAAGTTAAGCTCACAGATCTATAATTTCCAGGCAAGGATTTTTAATCCTTTTTAAATATAGGAATGACATCTACCTTCCTCCAATCCTGCGGTACAATACCTGAAACAAAAGAATCTTGAAAGATTAAATACAGAGGTTCACTTATTTCCCCACTTAGCTCCTTAAGTACTCATGGGTGAATACCATCAGGCCCAAGAGCTTTATTTACATTAATTTTCTTTAACTGCTGTAGCACCTTGTCTCGAGTCATCCAATTACAAGTTATCTGCAAGTTTTTTGCAGCAATCATTTGCATATCTCTTGCCACAGGATCCTCATTAATATATACTGAAGAAAATAGTTGTTAAAAATTTCTGCCTTTTCCTGGTCTTCATTAACTAACAGTGTACCTACTATTTTTGGGGGTTGGTTTTGCATTCTTTGGCTCTCAATTTCTCATTTTCTTGTTTAGCCAGAAATATCCTTCTCAGATTTAAAAATCTGACGCAAACAGCACAAGTCATCACAATGCCAATACACATGCAACGTTTAGGTGCACAAAAGTGATGTGGGGACAGATATTATCTATCACGTTCATGTGATAACCCAAAACGCAGTATGTAAACCCACAGAAAACCCAAGCATGTATTACCGAACCTTAGAATGGTCGAGTTTAACGTAGGTAGAAAAGAGTGGTCAAGGAACAGCCAAAAGTCAGGATACCAGAAATACTAGAAAAGCCGGGTCAGGATACCAGAAAGGTGTAAGTCAGGGAAACAGAGGATAGAGAAGTCAAAACACAGAAAAATCTATATAAACACAAAGTACCAAAGAGCACTAAGGGGAACACAAGGAACTACAATAAGGCAAGGAACAAAGCAAAAGGCGCCCTTTTTATAAGGGAGCATCTTTTGCTTTAAGACCATGCCCCCAAAACATTCTGGACCAGTATTGATGACATGGGACTGCGTCATTGATTTCATGATGTAGGTGCATATGCGCCGCGTCATCAAAAGGAGCGTGATTCCAGCTTCCGGCATGGGACATGTCGAACATGCTTCTAGAGGAGCCGCCATCAGATCCTGCAACATGTGCGCGATGGAGAAAGAGATTGTGACATTATCTCCTTACCTATATAAGGGTTTTCACTACTCAGTGTCCTTGTCTTGTGGTTTCCCTGTAACTCCCAATAGTGTGTTTCTTGTAATGCGTAATATTCTAGTTACTGACTTGGCCATTTCTTACTACCATGATTTCTGTAATTCTTGACCTGTCTTTACTTTTCATTCAGATATATCTCCGGAATCACTGACCTTGACTTGTATTTTGAACTTCTTATTTTCACCTAGTATAGGTATTGCATTAAGCATGGCCATCCAAACTGGTAATACTCAGCTATCGATTGCTATTCTCTTGTATTGATTAGGTTTGAGCTCTGCATCGTGGGTTTTTGTACTTACCTTGACTCACAGGAGTTTATATCAAGAAAGAAGGGAGCATAATACCAAATCCAGTAGCTAGTGGTGTGATGGCCAGTGACCAGGGAACACATATTGGTTATTTGCCAAAATGAGAATTCAAAGTGATTTTAAAGTGAATGGAAAACATTGCTGACTATTTGACCTTATATTTTAAATTCCCTTTGAGTTCACGTTCGATTCTCACTTTAGTGAATATCCCTGATAGAGTCCTTGCTTGGCTCGCTCTAGGGATGTGTCTAATGTCTGTGTGAGGATGGAACACTGAGTGGTGAAAAGGAAGGTAGGCTGAGACTGAGAGCTGTGTTTCCTATATTCTGGAATCCTGAATTGGCTTCAAATTGCTTGGTTTCTTTGTTTTAATGTTCTTGGATTAGTTTAATTACCCAGTGTGAACCAACCTGGATTATGTGATGGGCCTATCTCTGACCTTCCATTAGCTGTTTCTATCAGTATGTCCATTGAAAGCTGGGGCTATTCTGGCTTTCTAATCTTTGGACTCTGACTTGAATATATTGACCTGTACTAAAACAAAAAATATATTGCACTGAGATGCATTAATCAAGCCCCTCTGACCTGAAACATCGCATTTACAAAGAAGTGTATTCTCCGAAAAACCTATATATACATATATATATATATATATATATATAATGAAAAATACTACTTAAATCCCAAAATAGCCATTAAATGTCAAGAAAAAGTAAAACAAGCAGATATGCAATCCAGGAATAAAATTACCCCATATTCAGTGTTGACATTTGGTAATTCTAGGCAATCATTATTTGGGCATAAAATGTCTTTATTTTACAGGTTTTAGGCTATTGTGCTATTCTGTTATAATTTAGCACAAAAGGTGTTGCAACTTGCCCTAACTGCTAGAGACTCGCTGGCACTATTCATACTATTCATACATCGCAGCCCATGGCAACACTCTCGCGGCTTGCGAGAGGAGCTGATGCAGCTCCAGATAAAAGATTACACAAGGCCTTGGACCTGCATATATATATAGCGGTACTCACTATATGTATATGCAGATAGGTGGCCGGGCCCTTACAGCTGATTTCTTAGTGTACAGTGCCGGCAAAATGCCGCCCCTGTCACAGTGCCGCCTGGGCAATGGCCACACTGTGACCTATGGATGGGCTGGCCCTGGAGTTAATGCTTGCAAACTCTCAATGCATCCTATATTAGTTAATTTAAACACTAAAGCCTCTCTTTACGCATAGTGTATGTAGTCTCAATAGTGGTGATTGGCATCGGTGGACTTGAGTCTCAAGCAGACATTAAAGGGATGCTAAGGTTCCAGGAATACAAAGCTGTACTCCTGGCACTATAGCTTCC
Source organism: Pelobates fuscus (assembly GCF_036172605.1). NCBI lineage: Eukaryota > Metazoa > Chordata > Amphibia > Anura > Pelobatidae > Pelobates > Pelobates fuscus. The sequence continues at coordinate 114,494,374 of NC_086327.1, forward strand.
TCTGCTTCCCCCGTCCACCGCTGCAGTGAATAAAGGTTTAAAACACTGCCTCCTCCGACGTCACTCCGCCTCCTCCGACGTCATTCTACAAGAGGGTGCTAATGCGCATGCACGGTGAGTACCGCGTGCGCATTAGGACTCCCCTTAGGGAAGCATTGAATCAATATTTTCCTATAGGGAAATAGCTGACGCCAGGGCCGGCCTTAGGGGTGTGCGAGCTGTGCGGCCGCACAGGGCGCCATGGAGCAGGGGGCGCCCTGTGGCCGCACAGCTCACACATGGCAGAAGAAAAAAAAAATAAATAAATAAATTTGCGGAGGGGGCGGAGCTTAGCAAGCGGCGGGGGCGGGGCTTAGCGTGCGGCGGGGGCGGGGCTTAGCGTGCGGCGGGGGCGAAGCTAAATGCCGTCTTATTGCTGCAGGGGAAGCAGGAAGGAGTCCCTGCTTCCCCCCACAACCAGAATCCAGGAGCTGCACTGCCTGTCTGCCTCCAGAAGGAACAGAGGTAACTATGTGATTGTCTGCTTGTGTGTCTGTGTGTTTGACTGTGTGTGTGTGTGTGTGTGTGACTGTCTGTGTGTGTGATAGCAATAGCCAGAGCACTTATTCGTTCACCCAAAGTTCTACTTCTAGATGAAGCCACTTCTGCATTGGACAATGAAAGTGAGAAGGTAAGAACACAGAGTATAATATAAATCCCAGTGAATGGTGAAAGAGATCTATTAGAGCAAAACTGTAATGGTTCTTGTCTAGATTAACACCAAACATTCAGAGTTCCGTTTTTCATGTAGCTGAGTTGTTTTTAATTACTTAAGCAGGTGTAAACACTACAAATTCCTGTGACCCATAGCCTAAAAAAGTTTTTAAAAAACAAAAGAATACTGCTCCATTGCCAAATTGTGAGCTCTAATTAATATATTGATTGCCGTACAAATGTGTAGAGTGAGGAAATACAAAACTGTCAAGTCACTATGATGGATGCCTTTAACAGCACTCCAGATAACCAGATCTATGACAAAATGTCTTTGAAAATGGTTCTCTCAGGGAGTACAGACACTGCCAGATGGGAAGAGTGGAATAATTATGTACATTCCAGATTATCCTCATGCACAATCCCTAGTATGATACTTTAACCAATCCTTCTACACTTCTGTTTAGCTAGACAAGGACATTAGATAGGAGAAAATTTTAAAAAAGACTGCTTATCTAATTTTTGTGAAAACCTAGCATATCATAACGAAAACATGATTAGATACCTCAGACTTAAAAATTGTGTCCCTTCATATTAAAACAAATATAAATAAACGATTAAAAAGAAAATTAGGGTTCCCTGACACACCCCCAAAAAAATTTCAAGAGGCCCAACAAGGGACCTCTCCTCTTCATCCACCACCACATTGGCTATAGTGTGAAGAATAATAGAAATAAAGGCTCAAGAGATGCTAAAGATCCAGAGGACCTTACCTCATCAAATCCAATATTTTGAAAGCGGGTTAATATACAACAATGGATAAGAGTATACTCTTTGGTTAATTGATTTCCTTGCGACTACAGTTTGTTTGTCTGTTTAGAAAAGGTTGGAATGCCTGTTCCCGTTTAGTAAAAAATTGACATCAGGCACTCCAGCAACCTTTTTTCGATTGAGTAGGTTTTTTGGGGTAAATTTTGACAACCACATGATTTTCTTAGCTTAAATGTTGGTCATCATACATGTAATAGTTAGCATGTACAAGTGCATCCTTTGAAGAAAAAATATCTTTTACACAGCAACTTCTACCATGCATTTCTGGGCCCAACTCTTTTTAACACACCCATGTATATTAAATCATCCAGACAAAACATACAACATTTTGCATTGTGGATTAAGAAAGAATAATGGGGTCACAAGAAATTTCAAAACTTCCCTATCCTTTCAGTTAGACTGATCTCAATTATAGAACTGCTGGCCTTTTCCAAATTGACACTGAATTTCATCTGAAATTTCCATTAGCTGTCTATGTGATTGTCTGCTTGTGTGTGTCTGTGTGACTGACTGCCTGTGTGTGTGACTGTCTGCCTGTCTGTGTGTGTGACTGTCTGTGTGTGACTGCCTGTGTGTGTGACTGTCTGCCTGTCTGTGTGTGTAACGGTCTGTGTGTGTGACTGTGTGTGCGTGGCTGTCTGCCTGTGTGTGTGTGCGTGGCTGTCTGCCACAGTGTGTTTGGATGTCTGCATGTGTGTTTGTGTGTGACTGCCTGCCTGTGTGTGTGACTGCCTGCCTGTGTGTGTGGCTGCCTACCTGTGTGTGTGTGTGTGTGGCGGTCTGTCTGTGTGTGTGTGTGACTGTCTGCCTGTGTATGCTACTGACTGGGCAGACTAGATGGGCCGAATGGTTCTTATCTGCCGTCACATTCTATGTCTGTGTGTTTGTGTGTGGCTGTCTGTGTGTGACTGCCTGCATGTGTTTGTGTGTGCGCGTGTGTCAGGGTGTGTTGGAAGGGGGAAGTAGTGGGGGCGGGGGGAACGGGAAGGGGGGGCGCTGTGAAGATTTTTCGCACAGGGCGCCTAAAGGCCTAAGGCCGGCCCTGGCTGACGCTGGATGTCCTCATGCAGAGAGGAGCTTCCAGAACATTCTGGAAGCGCCCCTAGTGGCTGTCTAGTAGACATTGTTTTACATTGCAGCACAAAGTGCAATAGGGACACTGTACCAAAACCACTGCAATGAGCTGAAGTGATCTGGGTGCCTATAGTGTCCCTTAAAGTTCAAGCGTTGACAAAAGATTTAATTTTTCAGCTGCAGAAAAACCTGGTTTCTGACTATAAACATGGGGATAAACCTATAGTGTAGTAGAAGTTTGTATATACTTTTTAAGGAGTTTTTTTGGCTGTTACATGTAGTACTAAAAAAACATTCAAGTGTAAAAAAAATGTTTAAGCCATTTTGCCTGTTTTTAATAAAATTGCTGTAGAATAATCCCTAATCATTTTTATTAGCTTGTTAACACTAATCCACAATTATCTACTGCCTTCATTTTGGGATATTGTGCCGTTTAACCACCAGAGAGCACTAAAAACACACGCAATAAAGCTCTGAATGTTCTGTTTGCTACCTCTAATATTGGGACATACTGGGACGTATTCTTGTTTATATGGTGTTTTATAAATTTCAGGTAAGATCGGTAGGTAACAATATAAGATATAAAATATTTACTCAATGTTTTTTCTATTCTTCTCTCTATAGAATGACTGTGATATGAATTAGGACTGGGGATTGTTAGGATTTGCATTTTTGTCCTCGGCAGAATGTATTCATATTTTACTACCTACGTTTCTATTTTTGTAAATGTTCCAGTGAAGCATCATTGAATCCATTTCTGCCCTATGATTTGTATTTGACACAGAATACTACTGTTTTTGTTGTTTTGGACCCCGAGTTATTTCGCAGAATGATTTTTCCCATAGCATTGAAAATAAAAAAAATAAAAATAAAACAGGGAACACAAAGGATTGTGAGCAAAGCAATGCAATGTATTACAGGACAATGGAAAAATGCTAAATGGAGTGTCACTTCATCAATAAATAATAACCAATAAATAAATTGTGTTTTTTAGAATAAGTACCAGCATTAAAAGAGAAAAAAATAAATCATAAAATTGGAAAGAGAAAAAAGTCTGCCTAGAAAAATAAAGAAACTATAGGGTGGAGAGTGTTTAAAAAAAAACAAAAAAAAAAAAACTGGCATTATTGATTAAAGGGACACTCCAGGCAACAAAACAACGTCATCTAAGTGAAGTTGTTATGATGCCAGGAGGCCACTGGAGGCACTCTTACCTCAAGGGAATAAACCGTTCTCAAACAGTTTAACCCTAAAGTTGCCTCCAGCTGCATCTGGCTTCTGAATTTTCACATACAGGAAGGGCGGAGTGCTATCGGGCAGGGGCACCGCTGATTGGCTGAGAGCAATCAGCTGACACCCTCAGTCAATCAGTGACTCCCCATTCACTAAACTGGCTTGGAAAAGGTACTTTTGGGGGTGAGTGGACATTGTTGCTGGAGGCAACTTTTGGGATAAACCATTCAAGAACGGCTTAATGCCTTGAGGTAAGAGTTGAAGTCGTTTTGGTGACTGGAGTATCCCTTTAAGTTTGTGAGCAGAACAGAGGGAGAACTATCACAAATGTAAGCTCTGGTCTGGCCTTCCAAACTTAGTTACCTGGTGTCCCAAGGGGAGGGACGTCAGGATATGGACTCAAACCAGCACACCTAGAGTACATAGTTATATGCACTTGCAATGTGCTAAGCTCTCCAGGACCATGCAGTAAGTGCTGCAGTGGCACTGTTTGCCTGGTGCTTCTTGAATGGGGCTGGCTAAGAGACTGTTAGTCAGTTTGGCTTGTATTCACACCAAGCTGGCATGCCACTTCTCAGAGTAGCCCCCACTCTAGCCAGGTGGAACAGAGGATTCTGGGCATCACCAGTCATGCAAGTGGTGTTCCTTTAGCCCTACATTCCAATTTTATAGCTTTCACTGGTGGGAGGTGTGAACCAGAGATACACACTCGCAACCTCCATGTTTTCAACATTTCTTTAAGCTAGTAAATGCTGTTTTCATGTTTTTATTATTGCTTGATACTTGGCGGAACACCGGAATAATATTGCAGTTGCAGTATAAACTGACATTTTGTAGGCTTTGGTGAGTCTGTTTAAGGGCTTGAGTTCTGCAGGAACGCGTGGGAACGGCGTTCCTGCACTTTTTCCACAGCTGGAGTTCTGCAGGACCTGCTAGGGCCGATCCACCTAAGGGCGCCCCTGTCAGGGTACCTGTGGTCTCTACCTCCAAAAGAGGTAGAGACTTAGCTGTTCCACCATTCAGACGGTCTGATGACTCCCTTCCCCGCGGTCTATCCGGTCATGCAAGGCCGGCCGCGAGGGAGTGACTGCCTTTTACACCATCTAGGCAGGAAGTCATCATCAGGACACTCCCCCGGATCGACCTGTCAGTCAATTGCTGCAGGACCAATCAGGACGTCTCGGAGGTGTGGTTACTGCTCTGAACAGGGTATTTAACAGAGCTTCCTTCATTAGCTCATTGCCCTGTCGTGGTTCTAGCTTGTTCTAGTCACTCAGTGCTTGTGTATTCTATTATCCCTTTTGGTTTTGACCCGGCTTGTTTACCTTACTCTGCTTATCTCTGTTACCCTTGATTCGGCTTGTCTCTCGCTTACCTGTCTTCTGTTACCCTCGACCTCGGCTTGTCTTTGACCATTCTATACGGTACTACTTACGTTAGTCCGGCCATTCTAAGGTCCGGTATACGTATCTGGCTACTGTTTGTACTCTGCGTGTTGGATCCCTGTCCCGATCCTGACATTACGACAGGGCCAATGGATCCTGCAAGTACAAACAGTCAGCTGGCTTCTCCTGATCCTAGGTTTGAAGCCATGGATCACAGGATGGATCAGATGGCGCTTGCGCTACAGGCTCTATTATCTCATGCCAATAACCCACCAGAGGAGATACGTAATACCCCTGTTTCTCCTGTCAGTTTAGGTCTAGAGGTAGCCACAGTGGGTGCTTCTTCTCGCATTACCCCCCCAGTACGCTATGGTGGGGCTCCTGAGAAGTGTCGTGGTTTTTTAAACCAAATTAGTATCCACTTTGAATTGCAACCCCGCTCTTATCCTACAGATAGGGCAAAGGTAGGATTTATTATCACCCTACTTATTGAGAAAGCTCTGAGATGGGCCAACCCACTATGGGAGAACGATAACCCATTAGTGTATAACTATAACGCATTTGTAGCTGCTTTTAGAGGAACATTTGATCCTCCAGGTAGAAAGGTTAATGCAGCCAGATTACTGTTGCGCCTGAGACAGGAGAACCGAACACTGGTGGATTATGCACTAGCGTTCAGGTCTCTGGCGTCAGAAGTCAAGTGGAATGAGCAGGCGTATATGGATGTATTTTTGAATGGCCTATCTGAAGTAATCCTTGATGAGGTTGCTACCAGAGAACTCCCTGAGAATTTAGAAGATTTAATTTCGTTCATCTCTCGTATAGATGAACGTTTAAGAGAGAGACAGAACACTCGAGAGAGGAACCGGAGACCTTCTTTTAGGTTAGCCCCCGCTTTTCCAAGTCCTGACTCCACGGTATCTTTGCTTCCTGAACCTATGCAGATAGGTTATACCCGCCTCTCTGAGGAGGAAAGACAGTACAGGAGAAGAGAGGGTTTGTGTATGTATTGTGGAGCCAAGGGTCATTTACTCTCGAACTGTCCTAACCGTCCGGGAAACGCTCGCACCTAAGTCTCTCTAGAGGACAAGCCTTGGGTGTTTCTATTTTGTCCTCTACTCCTAATTATAAAGATCACAGGCTTCTGCTACCAGTTTCCTTAACTTGGGAGAAGGAAGTAGTAAGAGCTATGGCATTGATAGATTCCGGTGCTGCTGAGAATTTTATCGGCCTTTGCTATTAAGAACAATTTCCCATCCCAGCTAAGGGAGACACCCTTGGCCGTTGAGGCCATAGATGGTAGACCACTACTAGACCCTGTTATCTTTCGTGAAACCATACCCATTAGTTTAAATGTTGGTATCCTACACGTGGAGAATTTATCTCTTTTGCTCATTTCATCCCCTTCCGTTCCCATAGTTCTGGGGTACCCATGGTTGAAGAAACATAACCCTATTATCGATTGGGAGTTAGGGGAGATACTCTCGTGGGGCCAGGGTTGCCAGGATAGGTGTTTATGCAAGGTTTCTCCATTAGCTAATGTTAACATACCTGAGACTCCTATTCAGTCCACAGAAAGACAGATACCAGACCTTTACCTAGACTTAAAGGCAGTATTTGACAAGAAGAATGCCGATTCTTTGCCGCCACACAGGCCATTTGATTGTAAAATTAAGCTCCTACCTGGGACTATGCCTCCGAGGGGCCATGTATATCCTTTGTCTGTTCAGGAAAACTTGGTTCTAGAGGAGTATATTCGGGAGAACTTAGAAAAGGGATTCATTAGGAGGTCTTCTTCCCCGGCCGGGGCTGGGTTCTTTTTCGTTAAGAAAAAGGATGGCACGCTGAGACCTTGTATCGATTACCGAGGCTTGAATAAAATAACTGTCAGAAATGCCTATCCTATTCCACTTATTACCGAGTTATTTGATCGTCTTAAGGGCTCCAAAATCTTCACCAAGTTAGATCTCAGAGGGGCATATAATTTGGTGAGAGTCCAGCAGGGACACGAGTGGATGACGGCGTTCAATACTCGGTACGGTCACTATGAATACACAGTTATGCCGTTTGGACTTTGCAATGCTCCTGCAGTATTTCAGGATCTGATTAATGAGGTACTTAGGGAGTTTCAACATGATTGTGTCATTGTCTACCTAGACGACATACTGATACACTCTAGGGAGATTGAAACTCACCATAGACAGGTCAGAGCGGTATTACAGAAACTTCTGCAACATGGTCTATACTGTAAATTGGAAAAATGCAGCTTTGATCAGTCTCAGATAGATTTTCTTGGTTACGTGATTTCTGGGGAAGGTTTTAAGATGGACCCTGACAAACTCCAGTCTATTTTAGATTGGCCATTACCTAAGGGACTTAAGGCTATTCAGAGGTTTATTGGTTTCTCCAATTATTATAGGCGCTTCATTAAGGGTTACTCGTCTATTATTGCGCCCATTACCAATATGACCAAACAGGGGGCAGAAACTAAGACGTGGTCTCCTGAAGCTCTCGCTGCTTTCAAGAGGCTCAAAGAACTTTTTGCTTCTGCTCCAATATTAGTCCATCCTGATACGACTTTGCCGTTTCTACTCGAGGTCGATGCCTCTGAGACAGGAGTAGGTGCGGTTCTGTCACAAAGATTAGCGGTAGATAAACCATTACACCCGTGTGGTTTTTTTTCCAGGAAACTTTCTGGGGCTGAGAGCAGATATGACATCGGAGACAGGGAACTGTTAGCAGTCATTAAAGCCTTAAAGGAGTGGAGACATTTGTTGGAGGGGACCCTACACCCTATTACGATTTTGACAGACCACAAAAACTTGTCATATATTGGGGAGGCTAAGCGCTTATCCTCTAGACAAGCTCGTTGGTCCTTATTCCTGACTCACTTCAATTATGTACTGACTTACAGACCTGGTTCTAAAAACTCTAAAGCCGATGCATTATCTCGCCAATATGAACCTTCTACTGTACCTGAACCAGTTCTTTCTTCTATAGTTCCGAAGTGCAATATCATTGCTAATACGAATCTCAGGATTCATTCTCCATTACTGGCCGAGATCATTAAGTTGCAACATCTCGCACCTAAACAGACCCCTGCGGGTCGTCATTTCGTTCCTCCTGCTTTTCAACTGGAACTTTTACAGTGTTTACATAATAGCAAGATGGCGGGACATCCTGGTATTCGCAAAACTTACGCCTTGATCTCTAAGGACTTCTGGTGGTCTACTTTACGGAGGGATGTTGAGGAGTTCATCGCTGCATGTGAAGTTTGTACTAAAACCAAACAACCCCATACGCTTCCATGTGGACTCCTGCAACCCTTGGAGGTTCCAGAGAAACCATGGTCCTGTTTGGCCATGGACTTTATTGTCGATCTACCTATCTCTAAAAGACAGACTGTTATCCTCACTGTGGTTGACAGGTTTACTAGGATGGCACACTTCATTCCCCTGCCTAAACTTCCGTCTTATCCCGAATTGGCAGAGATATTCGCCAAGGAGATTTTTCGCCTACATGGGATACCCTCTCAAATTGTATCGGACAGAGGCTCCCAATTTGTTTCCCGCTTTTGGAGGTCCTTCTGCTCTCAACTTGGTATTAAATTAAACTTTTCTTCTGCCTATCATCCTCAGTCTAACGGAGCTGCTGAACGTACCAACCAGAAAATTGAACAATATTTACGATGCTTTGTTTCTGAACACCAGGATGATTGGGTCGGTTTGATTCCTTGGGCGGAGTTTGCACACAACAATCTCGTTTGCGATTCTACTCATTCAAGCCCCTTCTTCATGAATTATGGTTTTCATCCGTCTATTCTTCCTTCGGATTCTCCTTCCCAGGGGGTGCCGTCGGTTGATGTTCATGTTGCCAATTTGAGGAAGTTGTGGGATCAAACTCGACAAATCCTTGTGCACAACTCTATGTTGGTCAAGAAACACGCTGATAAACGTAGAAGGGCGGCTCCGGTCTTTGTTCCAGGTGATAGGGTATGGTTGAGCACGAGGAACATCCGTTTAAAAGTGCCCTCCATGAAATTCGCTCCTCGGTATATTGGACCCTACAGGGTGCTGACCCGTATCAATCCGGTTGCGTATCGTTTAGCTCTTCCTAATACCTTACGCATTCCGAACTCGTTTCACGTTTCATTGCTGAAACCACTCATATGTAACAGATTTTCCTCCACAATACCCCCTCCTCGCTCCGTTCAGGTGGAGGGTCAGGAGGAGTATGAGGTCAACTCTATTATTGATTCTCGAATCTCCCGGGGGAGAGTACAATATCTGGTTGATTGGAAGGGATATGGTCCTGAGGAGAGGAGTTGCGTACCTCAGGAGGATGTTCATGCTCCCCGTCTCCGCAGGGCGTATCACTCTCGCTTCCCATCTCGTCCCGGTTCATTCCGCCCGGTGGGCGTATCTGAGAGGGGGGGTACTGTCAGGGTACCTGTGGTCTCTACCTCCAAAAGAGGTAGAGACTTAGCTGTTCCACCATTCAGACGGTCTGATGACTCCCTTCCCCGCGGTCTATCCGGTCATGCAAGGCCGGCCGCGAGGGAGTGACTGCCTTTTACACCATCTAGGCAGGAAGTCATCATCAGGACACTCCCCCGGATCGACCTGTCAGTCAATTGCTGCAGGACCAATCAGGACGTCTCGGAGGTGTGGTTACTGCTCTGAACAGGGTATTTAACAGAGCTTCCTTCATTAGCTCATTGCCCTGTCGTGGTTCTAGCTTGTTCTAGTCACTCAGTGCTTGTGTATTCTATTATCCCTTTTGGTTTTGACCCGGCTTGTTTACCTTACTCTGCTTATCTCTGTTACCCTTGATTCGGCTTGTCTCTCGCTTACCTGTCTTCTGTTACCCTCGACCTCGGCTTGTCTTTGACCATTCTATACGGTACTACTTACGTTAGTCCGGCCATTCTAAGGTCCGGTATACGTATCTGGCTACTGTTTGTACTCTGCGTGTTGGATCCCTGTCCCGATCCTGACAGCCCCCAGAGCAGCACTTATTTAGCAATGCAGAGTAGGCACCTGCTTGTCCCATAGGCAGGTGCCTACTCTGCAGCAATATACTGGACCGTGCTGGGGTGAGGACAGGGTCAGGCAGCGGCAAAGGAGAGCTTTCTGAGCTGATGATCTTCCTGCTCCCTCACGCGCCCTCTGTGGTGATGCTGGAAGACGGAATATTCCTGTCCTGCATCACTAAACAGCGTGAGGGAGGAGAGAGGAGAAGGAAGAGCATCGAAAGACACTGGACTCCAGGGAGAGGACTCTGAGGACCCCTAAAGGTAGGAGAAACACGCAATACAATAAATTTGTGAGTGTGTGCAAGACTGTGTAAATGTGTATGTGTCTAAAAGTGAGTGTGTATGTGTGTCAATAAGGTTGTCTATCAGTAAGTTTGTGTGTCTGTCAGTGTGTCTGTGTCTGTCTGTCAGTAAATGTGTGTCTGTCAGTTTGTGTGTGTCTGTCTATCAGTAAGTGTGTATCTGTCAGTGTGTGTGTGTGTGTGTGTGTGTGTGTCAATAAGGGTGTCTATCAGTGTGTGTCTGTCAGTGTGACTGTCAGTCTGTCTGTCTGTCAGTAAGTGTGTGTGTATGTGTGTGTCTGTCAGTGTGTGTGTGTATGTCTGTCAGTGTGTGTGTGTGACAATAGGGTGTCTATCAGTAAGTGTGTCTGTCTGTCAGTGTGACTGTCAGTGTTTGTGTGTCTGTCAGACACATACACTCACACTCACACAAACACACACACACACTTACTGACAGACACACAAACACTGAGTGTGTGTCAGCAAGTGTGTCTGTCAGTGTTTGTGTGTGTGTGTCAGTAAGTGTGTGTGTCTGTGTCTGTCTGTCAGTAAATGTGTGTCTGTCAGTGTGTGTGTGTCTGTCTATCAGTAAGTGTGTGTCTGTCAGTGTGTGTGTGTGTGTGTCAATAAGGGTGTCTATCAGTGTGTGTGTCTGTCAGTGTGACTGTCAGTCTGTCTGTCTGTCAGTAAGTGTGTGTGTGTGTGTGTGTCTGTCAGTGTGTGTGTGTGTATGGCTGTCAGTGTGTGTGTGTGTCAATAGGGTGTCTATCAGTAAGTGTGTCTGTCTGTCAGTGTTTGTGTATCTGTCAGTAAGTGTGTGTCTGTCAGTGTGTGTCAATATGTGTTTCTATCAGTGTGTGTGTGTCTGTCAGTGTGACTGTCAGTGTTTGTGTGTCTGTCAGACACATACACTCACACACACACATTTACTGACAGACACACAAACACTGTGTGTGTGTCAGCAAGTGTGTCTGTCAGTGTTTGTGTGTGTGTCAGTAAGTGTCTGTCTATCAGTGTGTGTGCGTGTCTGTCAGTGAGTGTGTTTGTGTGTGCGTGTCTGTCAGTGAGTGTGTGTGTCTGTCAGTAAATCTGTCCGTCAGTGTGTGTGTGTCAGGATCGGGACAGGGATCCAACACGCAGAGTACAAACAGGTAATAGGTACGTATACCGGACCTTAGAATGGCCGGACTAACGTAGGTGAAAGTAAAGAATGGTCTAGAGACAAGCCGAGGTCGATGGAATGAGAGAGCAGGTAAGCGAGAGACAAGCCGAGTCAAGGGTAATAGAGGTAAGCGAGGTATAACAAACAAGCCGGGTCAAAACCAAAGAGACAGAATATATAACAAGAGCACTGAGTGACTAGACAAGCTAGAACCACGACAGGGCAATGAACAAATGTAGAAAGCCCTACTTTATACCCTGGTTCCAGATAGGTAATCACGCCCCCGACGAGTCCTCATTCGTGCTCAGGACTTGATTGACAGGTCGGGACGGGTTGTCGTCATGACGTCGGCTACTGAGCGCCGCGTCATAAAAGGAAGTGGGTACCTCGCGGCCGGCGTGTAAACGACCGGGAGAACCGCGAGGAATGAGTGATTCAACCCTTTTGGGAGGAAGAACGTCCAAGTGTCTCACCTCCTCAGAGGTAGAGACAACAGGTACCCTGACAGTACCCCCCTCTCAGAAACGCCCACCGGGCGGAAGGAACCGGGACGAGATGGAAAACGGGAGTGAAAAGCCCTGCGGAGGCGAGGCGCATGCACATCCTCCTGAGGTACCCAAGACCTCTCCTCAGGTCCATATCCTTTCCAATCAACCAGATATTGTAACTTCCCCCTAGAGATTCGAGAATCGATGATGGAGTTAATTTCATATTCCTCCTGTCCCTCAACCTGAACAGGGCGAGGGGAGGATACAGTGGAGGAAAACGTGTTACATACTAGAGGTTTCAACAAGGAAACATGAAAGGAGTTAGGAATGCGTAAGGCAGATGGAAGAGCCAGACGATACGCAACTGGGTTAATTCGAGTCAGAACCTTGTAAGGACCAATGTAACGAGGAGCGAACTTCATAGAAGGAACCTTTAAGCGAATGTTTTTGGTACTCAACCATACTCTATCACCTGGAACAAAGACTGGAGCCGCCCTTCTATGCTTATCAGCGTGTTTCTTGAACAACATAGAGTTATGCAGAAGAATTTGTCGAGTCTGATCCCACAACTTCCTCAAATTGGCAACATGAACATCAACCGACGGTACCCCTTGGGAAGGAGAAACCGAGGGAAGAATGGAAGGATGAAAGCCATGATTCATGAAAAAGGGGCTAGAACGAGTAGAATCACAAACGAGATTGTTGTGTGCAAACTCTGCCCAAGGAATCAGACCAACCCAATCGTCCTGGTGTTCGGAAACAAAACAACGCAAATATTGTTCAATCTTTTGGTTGGTGCGTTCAGCAGCTCCGTTAGACTGAGGATGATAGGCAGAAGAGAAATTAAATTTGATACCCATTTGAGAACAGAATGATTTCCAAAAACGGGAAATAAATTGGGAACCTCTATCGGAAACAATTTCGGAAGGTATCCCATGTAACCGAAAAATCTCTCTTGCGAATATCTCAGCCAATTCAGGGGAAGATGGAAGTTTAGGTAAGGGCACGAAATGTGCCATCTTAGTAAACCTGTCAACCACCGTGAGAATCACAGTCTGTTTTTTAGAAACAGGTAAATCTACAATGAAGTCCATGGCCAAACAGGTCCATGGTTTCTCGGGGATTTCCAAGGGATGCAAAAACCCACATGGAAGTGTCTGAGGTCGTTTAGTCTTCATACAGACCTCACATGCTTCAACAAAATCCCTAATATCTTTACGTAATGAAGGCCACCAGAAATCTTTAGATATTAGGGAACACGTCTTGCGAATGCCAGGATGCCCAGCCACCTTACTGTTGTGAAAGCATTCTAATAGCTCCCGTTGTAGTTCAGGAGGAACAAAATACCGTGCCCCGGGACCCTGTCTAGAAGCCAGATGTTGTAACTTCATGATCTCGGCAAGCAACGGAGAATGAATCCTGAGGCTCGTGTTGGCGATAATATTACACTTGGGAACTATAGAAGACAAAACCGTCTCAGATATAGTAAAAGGCTCATGTTGGCGAGACAAAGCATCGGCCTTAGAGTTCTTAGAACCAGGTCTATAAGTGAGCACGTAATTGAAATGAGTGAGGAACAAGGACCAACGAGCTTGCCTGGCGGACAAGCGTTTAGCCTCCCCAATATAGGACAAGTTCTTGTGATCCGTCAAAATAGTAACAGGATGTAAAGTCCCTTCCAATAAATGTCTCCACTCCCTCAAAGCCATGACAACAGCTAGTAGTTCCCTGTCACCGATGTCATATCTGCTTTCAGGCCCAGATCATTTCTTGGAAAAAAAACCACATGGATGTAACGGTTTATCCACACCTAACCTTTGAGACAAGATAGCACCTATACCTGTCTCTGAGGCGTCTACTTCGAGTAGAAAAGGCAAAGTCGTATCGGGGTGAACTAAAATTGGTGCAGAAGCAAAAAGTTCCTTGAGTGTTTTGAAAGCAACGAGAGCTTCAGTAGACCAATTCTTATTGTCAACCCCCTGTTTGGTCATATTAGTAATAGGAGCAATAATAGAAGAGTATCCTTTAATGAAGCGCTTATAATAATTGGAGAATCCAATAAACCTCTGAATGGCCTTGAGACCCCTGGGTAATGGCCAATCTAAAATAGATTGGAGTTTATCCGGATCCATCTTAAAGCCTTCCCCAGAAATCACGTAACCAAGAAAGTTTATCTGAGATTGGTCAAAACTACATTTCTCCAATTTGCAGTACAACCCATGTTGTAGGAGTTTGCGCAATACCCTTCTGACTTGTCTGTGGTGGGTCTCAATTTCTCTAGAGTGTATTAGTATATCATCCAAATATACAATAACACAATCATGTTGAAATTCCCTAAGAACTTCATTGATCAGATCCTGAAATACAGCCGGTGCATTACAAAGCCCAAAGGGCATTACCGTGTACTCATAATGCCCATAACGGGTATTGAACGCTGTTTTCCACTCGTCTCCCTGCTGAATTCTCACCAAGTTATACGCCCCTCTGAGATCTAACTTGGTGAAAATCTTGGAACCCTTTAAACGATCAAAGAGCTCAGTAATCAGAGGAATCGGGTATGCATTTCTAATAGTTATTTTATTCAAACCTCGATAATCAATGCAAGGTCTTAACGTGCCATCCTTCTTATTCACAAAAAAAAAACCTGCCCCGGCAGGGGAGGAGGATCTCCTAATGAATCCTTTGTCTAGGTTCTCACGGATATACTCCTCTAAGACTAAGTTCTCTTTAGTGAATAAAGGATATACATTGCCCCTCGGAGGCATAGTACCAGGTAGAAGGTTAATCTTACAATCAAAGGACCTGTGTGGAGGTAAAGTATCAGCATTCTTCTTGTCAAAAACTGCCCTTAAATCCAGGGGCGGTATTTGCATATCTGTAGACTGGGTAGAATTAACCGGTGTATTAACTAAGCAAAGTGGTGAGACTTTCTGTAAGCAACTGCTCTGGCAACCCTGACCAGGGGTGTATTTGCCGCGAGGCAAACAAGGCATTTGCCTTGGGCGGCATTTTTCAGGGGGCGGCAAAAAAAGCCGCCCCCAAATGCCCAGGGCAAATGCCTTGTTAGCCTTGCGGCTAACAAGGCATGCTGGGCGGCCGGCGGGCTGCTGGGAAGTGCGGGTAGGTGGGCGGCCGGCGAGGGAGCACTTCCTCTGAGCGGTCTGCTCAGCTCCCTCGCGCGCCGCAGAGTGAGGCTGGGAGCCGGAATATGACGTCATATTCCGGCTCCGCCTCCCAGCATCACTCTGCGGCGCGCGAGGGAGCTGAGCAGACCGCTCAGAGGAAGTGCTCCCTCGCCGGCCGCCCACCTACCCGCACTTCCCAGCAGCCACTGGACCACCAGGGAGACAGATATCCCCCCCCCCCCAGCTTTCCCAAAGGTAAGGAGGCTGGGGGGGTTAAATTAAAAAAAAAAAATATGTATTAAATATGTGAGTGATTGAGTGTGTTTGTATGTCTGTGTATGTCTGTTAGTGTGTGTGTGTATGTCTGTTAGTGTGTGTGTGTGTGTGTATGTCTGTAAGTGTATGTCTGTAAGTGTGTGTATGTCTGTTAGTGGGTCTGTGTGTGTGTCTGTTAGTTTGTGTGTGTGTTTGTGTGTGTGTATGTCTGTTAGTGTGTGTATGTCTGTTAGTGTGTGTATGTCTGTTAGTGTGTCTGTGTGTGTGTCTGTTAGTGTGTGTGTGTATGTCTGTATGTGTGTGGGTCTGTGTGTGTGTGTGTTAGTGTGTGTGTATGTCAGTGTGTGTGTCTGTAAGTGTGTGTCTGTTAGACTGTGTGTGTGTCTGTTAGACTGTGTGTGTGTCTGTTAGACTGTGTGTGTGTCTGCTAGTGAGTGTGTTTCTGTTACCTAGTGTATGCGTATTTGTCAGTGAATGTGTGTGTGTGTGTATTTAGAAGGCGGGACGGGGGAAGGGTTCGGTGGGGGTGGCGCGGGTGGGGGGGGGAGGGTTGGGTGAGGGTGGCGTGGGTGGGAGGGGGGCGCCTGAGTTTTGTCCTGCCTAGGGCAGCACAAAACCAGGATACACCACTGACCCTGACCCCATGAGGTTATCTCCCCTAGTTCCCAATCAATAATAGGGTTATGTTTCTTTAACCATGGATACCCCAGGACAATAGGAACAGAAGGAGACGAGATAAGCATAAGAGATATAACCTCCTCGTGTAAGATACCAACAGTCAAGTTAACAGGTATGGTCTCACGAGAAATAACAGGTTCAGACAATGGTCTACCATCAATAGCCTCATCGGCCAAAGGAGTGTACCTTAACTGGGATAGGATAGAGTGTTTAGTAACAAAAACTTGGTCGATAAAGCTCTCAGCAGCTCCGGAATCTATCAATGCCATAGTTTTTAGTACTCCCTTCTCCCAAGCTAAAGAAACAGGTAGCAAAAGTCTGTGCTCTTTATAATTGTGTATAGAGGACAAAATAGAAACACCCAAGGCCTGTCCTCTAGAGAAACTTAGGTGCGAGCGTTTCCCGGGCGATTAGGACAATTTAGGCGTAGATGCCCTCTTACTCCACAATACATACACAACCCCTCCCTTCTCCTGTACTGTCTCTCCTCTTCTGAGAGGCGAGTATTGCCTATCTGCATAGGTTCTGAAAAAACTGGAATTGTGGATTGAGAATTTTGAAATAAGGGAGCAAGTTTAAAGGAAGATCTACGAGTACTATCTCGAGTGTTCTGTCTCTCTCTTAAACGTTCATCAATACGAGAAATGAAAGAAATTAAATCCTCTAAATTTTCAGGGAGCTCTCTAGTAGCAACCTCGTCTAGAATTACATCTGATAATCCGTTTAAAAATACGTCTATATAAGCCTGTTCATTCCACTTAACTTCTGCCGCCAATGACCTGAACTCTAGTGCATAATCCACAAGGGTTCGGTTATCTTGTCTAAGGCGCAACAGTAATCTAGCTGCATTGACCCTTCTACCTGGAGGGTCAAAAGTTCTTCTAAAAGCAGCGACAAAAGCATTATAATTATAGACTAACAGGTTATCATTCTCCCACAGAGGATTGGCCCATCTCAGAGCTTTATCAATCAGTAGAGTGATAATGAATCCAACCTTTGCCCTATCTGTAGGGTAGGAGCGGGGTTGTAATTCAAAATGAATACCAATTTGGTTTAAGAAACCACGACACTTCTCCGGAGAACCGCCATAACGTACAGGAGGGGTAATACGGGAAGAAGCACCTACAGTGGCTACTTCTAGACCTGAACTTACAGGAGAGATGGACGTAGCTCGCATCTCCTCTGGTGGATTACTAGAACGAGATAATAAGGCCTGCAGCGCTAGAGCCATCTGGTCCATTCTGTGATCCATGGCGTCAAACCTAGAGTCGGAAGAACCAACCTGAGTGTTTGTACCTGCAGGATCCATGGCCCTGTCGTAATGTCAGGATCGGGACAGGGATCCAACACGCAGAGTACAAACAGGTAATAGGTACGTATACCGGACCTTAGAATGGCCGGACTAACGTAGGTGAAAGTAAAGAATGGTCTAGAGACAAGCCGAGGTCGATGGAACGAGAGAGCAGGTAAGCGAGAGACAAGCCGAGTCAAGGGTAATAGAGGTAAGCGAGGTATAACAAACAAGCCGGGTCAAAACCAAAGAGACAGAATATATAACAAGAGCACTGAGTGACTAGACAAGCTAGAACCACGACAGGGCAATGAACAAATGTAGAAAGCCCTACTTTATACCCTGGTTCCAGATAGGTAATCACGCCCCCGACGAGTCCTCATTCGTGCTCAGGACTTGATTGACAGGTCGGGACGGGTTGTCGTCATGACGTCGGCTACTGAGCGCCGCGTCATAAAAGGAAGTGGGTACCTCGCAGCCAGCGTGTAAACGACCGGGAGAACCGCGAGGAATGAGTGATTCAACCCTTTTGGGAGGAAGAACGTCCAAGTGTCTCACCTCCTCAGAGGTAGAGACAACAGGTACCCTGACAGTGTGTTTGTATGTGTCTTAACTTAAAGCACAGTATATAGGAGACATGGGTAATTAAGTATAGTGTCCCTATGGGAGTTGGCACCTCTAAAGCGGCCGAGTAGATACTGACAAGTAATATTAAAGTGCCATTATGGAAAAAAAAGTGATATAAGCCCTCCTTTGGGACTTGTAGTAGTTAAAACTTAACTTTTAACAAATATATGCGTGATAAAAATAGAACACTTAAAACAAAAATAAAAAAGGGAAAATACATTTATACACAAACGATAAATAAAATCAGGTAGAGACTCAATTCTTACACGGTGAAAACCTGGCAGTCTGTGAGCAATCTACTAAACAGTGCTTTCTGGCAGTAAGACAAACGACAAATTGCTCTGTCTAAACTGGGTTGAATTTGTCAGGCCTAGCTGAGTTTTAACCCAAAATCAATCGGACCCTTCAAAGAAGACCATCTACTCTGACAGCATTAAGAAATGAGCAGGGATAACTTAGAAGTACTGTGGAGAGGATATCTCCATATACTTGTCTTTGTAAACGGGCACTTTACAATAAATGTTGCACTGTATTTTCTGAGAAATATATATGCATACGAGCTGTGGCAGTATACCCTCCTGAAGATGGGTTAATACCGCCTGTGGTCACCCCTTCCAGTTGAGATCAGCTCCAGAGTGATTATAGCTGCTGAGTAGTGATTATAGTTACTGCCGAAGGGTAACAGCGGTATCACCCAAACACTAGTCAAGTGAGTGAAGGGTAAAGTAGATCTGTTTATTCCCAGCCAAATGGCTCACATTTATACAGAATCTGGTACAGTATTACTCCCCAAAACACACCCATAAATACACCCACAAAATGTCCACAAAATGCATTGTCATCGTGACTCAGCTAAACAATAACAAATATGAAAAAACATAAAAACACATATTCCCCACGTAGGAACCCCCACAGTCTATACATCCCCAGATAGCCTGGATCTGAATGCCCAACATATCCAAAAAGCGCTCAGATCCCACAAACAGAGCCGAAACACCACCGTGTGAAAGTTCTTATCGGCCGCACTCATGGCCCTATGCCCAAAACAGTTCCAGGGAGTTTTGTTCTTTTGGCCGGTTAATTTCGGGAATTCCCTGTGAAAAAAAACACCAAACACACACTCTGGCTTCTTGGTAGCGTTTGTTCGTATGAACCATACGAACAAAACCTACCGAATGGCGCTCTCTTGACGTATGTGGGGAAGTAGCAGGCGTTCTTCCAAGTTCAGCAGTGTCCGGGAGTTTCAGTGTCCAATTTTAGTTACACGTGATCGACGCCCAAACACCGCTGCCTGCATTCTCGCGAACAAGATGGCCACCAACCTAGTTCCCACGCATTCGTGCAGAGAAATGGCGGCCACCCAGCACAATTAGAACCCACATCGATTGAAGAGTCAGGAGAGGTTAACATGGGTCAACAAGCTCAGAGGTGGTTCGCAGTTCGTGGGTTGGTTTGGTTTAACAGCCTTTTAGCTGGGTCCATAGTCCTGAGGCATTCAGTTAACTAGCAGGCTCCTCCAGAAGCTTGTGGCGAGGGCAAGTTCGCCACACGAGCGTATAATTTTTTTTTGGGGGGGGGGGGGAGGTGGTTCTTGGTTAAGTTCCCACACCTTTTTCCCCAGGACTTGACCCCTAGGCTGTATCATTTTGGAATGTTTGTGCATATGCAAGTATACAATGTGGTGGTCATGTGACAGCAGATTCTATGTTTCTATGTTTCTACTGGATTATGGTGCATATCCAGTACAATGCCACAGATCTCTAGTATCTGGGTGACCTAGTCCAGTGCTCAGTGCCGCCACCAGAAATTTTTGGGCCCCTAACTCCCCCTGGGGCCCACCGCCAATCCCACCCACAGGGTCCGCCTCCAAGTCCTGCCCACAGGAATACACACATAGACACAAACACACACTAATACAAAAGGGCACAGATACACACACACAGATACATACTAACAGACACACGTACTGAAACAGACATACACGCATATAGGCATACATACTGACACACACATACTGAGACATACACACATATACAGACACACAGGCATACATAGTGACAGACAGACACATGCTAACATACATATGGACATGCATGCATGAGGACATACAGACACATACATACATACATACACACTGACATACATATAGACACCGCCATACATACAGACATACATACACACAGACATACATTCATAATGACATACAGACATACATGCATACAGACACTGACATACATACATACATACATACACAGACATACATTCATAATGGCATACAGACATACATACATTCATACTGACATACATGCATATATACAGACATACTGACAGACATACATACATACATTCATTTATACTGACATACATGCATACTGACATCCATATATACGTTCATAATGACTTGCAGACATCCATTCATACGGACATACAGACATACATAATGACATACAGACATACATTGATACTGGCATACAAACATATAGACATACATGCATACATTCATAATGATATACAGACATACTGACATACGTACATACATACATTCATACAGACATACATGCATACAGGCACTGACATCCATACACAGACATACATTCATACTGACATACATGCATATATACAGACATACTGACAGACATACAGACATACATTTATACATACTGACATACATGCATACTGACATCCATACACACATACACACAGACATACGTTCATAATGACATGCAGACATACATTCATACTGACATACTGACATACAGACATACATAATGACACACAGACATACATTGATACTGGCATACATACATATAGACATACATGCATACATTCATAATGACATACATACAGACATACATACATACTGACAGACATACAGACAGACATATATACATACATACTGACAGACATACATGCATACAGACATAATTACATACACACATACATTGATACTGTCATACATACATACAGACATACAGTGATACATACATACAGACATACACACACACACACACACACACACACACAGAGCTCATTTTTCAGCCACCCTCCTGTTTCTTAACTTTTCTTTGCAGGAGGGTGGGTGCGGCTGATAGGAGTCGGTGTGGCTCTCCCTCTTCACTGGCGCGCGCTCCTCCCACGCGGAGTGAGCTGGGAGGAAGTGACCACTTCCTCCCAGCAGCACTCGCTGCGGCTCCGTTTTTTTTTTTTAAAGGGGCCCGGTCATGCTATAACATGGCCACAGCGCTGACCGGGCCCCTGAAGATATAGGGACCATCCCGATAGGCCCCATCATCATGCGGGGCCCGTGCGGCCGAGCCCCCCAGGACCGCCAGGCCCATGACAACCATCATGGATGTCACCCACTGATGGCGGCCCTGCCAGTGCTCTCTGCCTACTTAAACGCCAAACCAAGTTGCAACAGGCATTACTAGATACTGACATAGAGGATGGATTTAGCAACAGTAAGGATTTTAAAACTCACAGATGGGTGTCATATAATAGCTGGTGCCATTTCCCAGTGTTGCTACGACTAATGCTTGCTCTTCGTTTTCTGGGTACAGTTCCTATGACGTTACATAGTTACATAGTTACAAAGGCTGGAGAGAGAGAGACACGTGTCCAAGTTCAGCCTTCCTCAAATTTGTTTTTGCTGTTGATCCAAAAGAAGTAAAAAAAAAAAAAAAAAAGTTTGAAGCAATTCCAATTTTGCAACAAACTAGGGAAAAAAATTCCCTCTTGACCCCAGAATGTCAGTTAGATTAATCCTTGGATCAAGAAGCATTTACCCTACATTGAAAAATGATATCCTTAAATATTCTGTTTTTGCAAGTATGCATCTAGTTACTGTTTATAAATCTGTACGGACTCTGATAAAACCACTTCTTCAGTCAGAGAATTCCATATCCTTATTGTTCTTACGGTAAAAATACCCTTTCCTTTGCCTTAGACAAAATCTTCTTTCTTCCAGTGTAAACGCATGACCTCGTGTCCTATGTAAAGTCCTGTTTGTGAATAGATTTCCACACGTTGGGACAGTTCCCTGATAACAAGGACTTTCCTGACAAAATCAGGACAGTTGGTAGGCCTGTACACAATGCATTCTGTACTTTGTTAATCTTTGACATACTATCTCCTACCACCATGACCACTGAATTGGTCATGGTGGTTGGAATAACCCTTCGAGTCTGCTAACGATTTTTTTGCAAGAATCATTAACACAGGAATGAATGAGTTACCAATGGAGTACACCTACTAGTTTAGTAAATTGTCGTACACAGTATATAGAGTGGCATTTATATATTATTCATTTATTAACTTTATATCTGTTGTATTCTGCTGTTTGATAGCTGTTATTTTCAAAATTCTCTAAATTCGCAATTTTATTCTATGCGGTGTTTCAGAGATATTTTAAAGTAATACTAAACAGAAAACAATATATCCAAAGTCAGTAGAAAAAAAAAAGACATACTTCAGTTGTTTTAGGATATCTGATTTTCAATAGAATACAACAAGCAACTGAACAAAAAATTTATTTTTTTATCTTTATCTGAAAGTTGCTTTTGCTAAAATAAATAATAAAACTCAGTTTGTAAGTATCGTCATAAAATAATGTTGACAGATGTTTTACTGGTGTCAGGAGACAGCCTATTGACTCTGATCTCATGTATCAGATAATTTTTGTACCTTAGACACGTTCCCTGAAGAATTCTAAAGCTTAAAGGGAAAGTATACCCACATGTTTTTTTTTTGTTTGTTTAATCACATTGAACTCACACTGGACATCCGTAGGAGTAATCGCATTGAACTCCGCTGGACATCCATAGAGTAATGCTTTCCTATGTGTGGTTTGAATGCGTGTGCAGCTCTGACCTGCGCATTCGGAGCTGACATCGGCAGGGGGAGGAGAGGTCTCCAGTGCCAAGGGAGCCTGGTGCTGGATTAAGGCAAGTGGCTGAAGGGGTTTTAACCCCTTCTGCCCAGCGGTAGGGGGGCTCCGAGGGAGGAGGGACCTTATAACCCTATAGTGCCAGGAAAACAAGTTTGATTTTACAATCCTTCAAAGCTGGATTGTAAAATCATCAGTTAATAACTCCAGTCTCTAATTGAAAGGATTTATAGTTTAATTTGTTTTCTATGTTTAATTTGTTTTCTATATTTAATTTTACATTAGTGATCTTGATGATTTTTTCAAGGGATTTTTTTTCACGATTTTGATGGTAAATTAATAACATTATTTTTGACTAATGATTCCTTTAAGAATTCACACAAGGTACCAACTTTGATATTAAACTCACTACCAATGTCAACTTTAGAGATGAAAAGCACAAGTGCTGCAGTGTTCTACCTTATTTTGTATAGCCCTTCCCAACACGCTATCTTCTGTTTGATGATACAGCTTAGTTAAAGGGTTACTCCAAGTACCATGACCATTTCAGTGATGATAAGTGAAGTCTGAGTCTGTACGTGCAGCAAAGTCTGTATGTCCACCTCCGACAGCATCGTAGGGGCATTATTAGCCAGCTTGGAACAGGAGTTCCGGGCTGGTTAATGCCAATTCTGCACAATTTATTTTGTGCCATTCATTGGCTAAGAGTGGTCAGCTGATGCTCTCAGTTAATAAATGGTAACTGCAATGGCTTCCAACTTCTGCAGCTCAGCATATGCTGAAATCGCGTCACCAGACATTGAAGGGGCCACCAGGTACTCAGATACGAGGGCAAGCCATTATTAAATGGTTTGCCCCATTACCATGGAACTGGTCAGGGTACTTCTGGTATCAAAACCACTATAGTGACTGTAGTAGTTATGGTGCTTGAAGTAACCCTTTAATCTTTTTTTTTTTTTTTTTTTATGAACCCCTTATTTTTTGGTGCATGCTTATTCAGTTCTTAACTTGGAAAAACATATGACACGACTATGAAATGTGAGATTATTTTCCAAAATGTTTTAGTCTCCATATGCAGAAGTCCTTGAGCTATGTCTTTTTTTTAAAGATGTTTAAATACATGTTATGCAAAGTTTCCCTATGTCAGTTTTAATGCTACTGACATTGAGATCTCCGTAAGGAAACAGATGGAAATAGCAGAAAAATGATTAGGGCATGTGAATTATCTCTGCTCAAACAATGGAGGCTATAATATGTACCGTATGGCTGAAGGTGTGTCCCAATTATATAACATAATATTAAATACCCGTTATTAGAGCCACTGCCTTAATTGCTATGTTTATGTTACACAACCCCTTTTTATCCTTTAAATATTAAATTGGCATGATTTATTTTTCCCAAAACAATACCTGAATTTATTATTAGGCATCTACAAATATCTTAGCGCTTGGCACGTAACTGATACAATTTTAATGTATTGAATAGATCAGACCTTTAAAAGAAAATGTAAAATTGCAATTGTCTTAGTACTACACAAGTGCGAAATACTGTACGATAGAGTGAAAATCATAGTTTATTTATTTCAAGGGGAAAAAAAAGGACGATTACCCCCCTTTTCAGGAAGTTGTAAGTAGTATAAACTATAAAAACCAGTCAGGATAAAAAAAGTCTGTGTTCTTCCTCACTTGACACGTTTCGCTGAGGTTTTAGTTAAAGTTTTGATAAAGCCTCGGCGAAACGCGTCAAAAGTTTTGATAAAGCCTCGGCGAAACGCGTCAAGTGAGGAAGAACACAGACTTTTTTATCCTGACTGGTTTTTATAGTTTATACTTTCACTTTCTATATATTGTTGGAATAAAGTATATATATATTTTGTATACATCCAGTCACTTTTTTGTCCTACTTCCTATTCACTATTATTTTGTGCTGCTACATCTGGGTCCATTACATCCCTAGGTGGGGATTGTTCCACCTGAAGCTTTCAACACTAGAGCAGGTCCTTGCTCTAGTATATGTAAGTAGGTTAATCTCTTTTGCTTCCAATTTATACCTACATACTGTACCATATGGTGTATTTTATTTATTTTCCATATTACGAACGTCTGCATCTATAAGCCTACCAGCGACACTTCGTATCAAGAAATCCTTGGACAGGGATTATTCCGTCCAGGCCCTTGAAATAGATCTAATATAGCTCTCCAAAGTGTGAGTGTGTACTTAACATTCCATTATTGTCCATACTATCGTTATTACATATTGCACTATTATTGGATTCTTTTTTCTCTTAAGCTATACCGCTGGCCAGTATTGTACCTTGCCTATTGTTAGCTCTGTTCACCTTTTTTATTCTGTAAAATTTGTCTTGTTTTTCACAAGGTTGGGGGAACACCTTGTTGGTGAATTGCAGCTTATTAACAGAAAGTGAGCTCTTATTCTTGTTTTTTTACATCATTGCAACTACAGCCTACTGCGGTGGGTATAATGCCAGGAATATTCCAGTACTGATCCCCGTAAGGATCATTTTACATCTGTCTGACACTTACCCAGAGGACTATGCTATTTCTACACAACAGCAGGCAAATATGGTCTTCTCTGTGCTTGTTGAGCATTAATGGGACAATATACATAAATAAAAATCAGTTTTAGCGACATACATATATATATATTCAACACATCTTTATTAAAGTTAAGTACTTTTCATTTATTAAATAGCACCGAGTACAGAACATAGAGAAGTCAAGAAGGTGAAACTGGATGCTAAATGTGCACAAAAAGTGCGATATACAATTTATTTTGTGGACCCTTTATCAATGCCTAAAATGTCCTAATGTCCCTAAAGGTTGTTTTTGGAACGTCAAATAAATTGTACATAGCACTATTTGTGAATATTTAGCCTCCTTGATTTCTTAATTCTCTGTGCTTATATTTGATCCTGCTTTGAGCAACAGGGTTCAAATCTATCAGCACAGAGTTATGTTTTATTTTTTATTTTTGGGGGTACCGCAGTAATCCCCCCTCTACCTCTATGCGGCCACATTAAATAGCACCATTAAGCACCACCATCCTCCATTATTGTAAAAGACTTCTCTTCATCTTGCAAAAATTAATTAATTTACAGTATTTATGGTTTAATTTTACGGTAGTGGTTACGGTCCTTGGAATGTTTCTGTAATGTCAAAAATAATATTATAGCAGTAACTGTTACATCAATAAATAATATTTCATGCTTGATAAATTGTACAATATTTCTGTTGAAATGATAAGCATTTTTAATGTAAAAATGAGCTTTACTCATTGTTTTTTTATTTTGAAATGTATTTATTTATCAGTAGTCTGACTATATAAAATTAGTATTGAATTCAATAAAATTTTACATTGTATCACTATATTTTTAAACTGTGTGAAGTCCCACAATTCTCTTTAACAATCATGTCGCGTTTGCATCAATCGGTCTGTTCCGCTGCTATTTATTGAATACTGCTACAAGCAGCAATCAACCTTTATTTCTAACTGTAAATTTTTTTTAAATTCTATGGGCATATTCCTCAGCAGGCTTTTTCCGTTCTGTGCTACTTTTAATATTGCAATGCAAATGCAATTACAACACACATGCAAGTAGTGTGTCATGGACATTGAACTAGTCATTGTACGCTGGGGGAATCTGTGTCTGTCTGTGACTATGTTTTGTAAATAACTAGCACCTAGGTATTTATATAACAATATTAGCACCTACCACCTCTGCCTAAAGCGTAATCCCTGTATCCACAACTATTTATTTCAAATGATTTCCTGGTATTATTCCCTACATCCCATAATACTTCAAAATCTCCGGGTATATTAACCAATGTTTTTCTGCAGATTTGCCGCCATATTGTACTTTTAAACTCCGTATTTTATTTTGCGCATATTACTCCTCTACAGAACGATAAAAAAACAACTTTTTTTCTTCTAAATATTTTTTTTCTCTCCTTTCACAATTTAATTTATTAACCAGCAGTTACATCCACATCCCCTTTGTCATAACGCACAATGGTTAATTTCTTTTGATCACAAGGCATCACCGTTTATTCCGAATAATATATTCATATACTCCTCCTTTAGAGTCAATACCTACAGTTATATGATCTGTGATCTTTACAGAAAATGTATATCATATAGCTAAGTACATGAAAATAACTGTGTATTTGGCCCCAGTACAACAATAAGAGTACAACCATTTCCAGTTCTCTGTTTTCATTTTTTTTTTCTGTGCATTGAGTATTTTGAATAGAAGACAAAGTTCAGAAGCAGACGCAGTCACTGATTATTTTGTTCCTGTTTATTTTACCGAAAGCAAGGGCCGCTCTTTGACATCGAACAATTCTCTGTGTTGGTCCTATTTCTAGTCTGTGTACCATGTATGCTTTTAGCATTGACAGCACTAAAGGGGTGCTAGGGTCTGAAATAATAAGGGGCCTCTTTTATCTTCAACTACTGGACAGATGTTTTGATCTTTTATGAGTGAAAAGACCAAACGTGGAGAATAGCTTAGGTGAGCAAAGAACAGATGGAAAGTAAGGCCTAAGCACCTGCAGCATCAATGTCTTCTGTCTAATCTATTGAATTCGCTGATATCATTTAGAATGTCCTGAAAAACATCGAGAACAAAGGTGAACATGAAATGGTGAGATTTACAGGTGAATAAACACATTATCACAGTACATTTTTAAAGCTTTGGACCAAAAAATAATCTATAAACTTATGACTGCCAGCTGTCTCGGATTTCTAGAAACAACCTCTCTCTATTTTTTTTTTTTTGTCTGTCTGTGATTTTTTAATTCAATGTTTTACATGTTCGTTTGATAAAGTATTAGCCGGCAATAATACTTCCTAAAGGCTAGTAACATATTTATAGGTTCTATTTAAGTAATGCTTTGCTGTAACAAAATGTGAAGCGACTCCAGAGCAGTTCTAGCCTTTAGATTGCAAGCTCTTTTGGGTAAGGCCCTCTCCACCTACTGAATCTCATACATGTTTTGTTAGAGTTGAATGTTTGCCTTGTTTACCCATAGTAGAGCGCTGTGGATGTTGGCGCTATATAAATAATTGTAATTGTAGATCTGTTGTGCAAGACAAGTAAAATATACTGGCGCTTTTGACAGAACCTTAATATACTTAGTAGCCGCTGTATCACCAAGTGTAACTTCCCATATACACGAAATACAAATACAAAAAAGAAAGGTGTAGCGCTACATACAATACTCAAATAAGTCCACACTCTTAGGAGTATTCACTTCCCAAATGGTCGCAGGGTGGATGAAATTATATAAAATGTTCTGAAAAAGAAATTAAATCTTCATAGTGCAACTCTGTGATTCAGTGTATAGGTTATAAGTTTGTGTATAGAACCACTCACATTTAGTTGAGCTTATAGCCAAGCTCAGTAGTACACGCTTTCAGGTCCGTAAAGGCGACCTTTACCCTTCTTCAATCTTTTTTCACGATGTAGGTAGAGCTCAAGCGAAAAAATATATAGTACAATATCGTCTGTTACCAGTATTCCATATAAAAGAAGTATAGGAATTATACTCACAAATCGGGAGCCAACTATTAGGCTCAATTTCAGCACAATGTGTAGTTAAGGACTACACTCCTTTAAGAGCAGGAACCAGTAGCCCAAATGACTTCAAAAAATATATTTATTAAGTATTAAGATCTAAAATTGTAATGGCCAATTACAATATATAAGAACCGATATACTTTAAAAACAATATAATAACTATGTATACAATACACTGGGCATAAAGGTGATACTAATATTGCAATCCCCAGGACGCGTTTCGCCAAAACAATATCGGCTTCCTCAGCTAGGTGCAAAAGTGTTCCTCCTACTGTCAGGAGTCCTGCTCTTATACCTTAGTGTTGAATTTTCAATCCGGCGTTCAGCTGTTTTCTGGCGCGCTCCTCTTCCCGCCTCTCCGACTGACTCTGCATGCGTCTCAAGCCTCATTCTCATTGCCGTTCACTTCCGCATATGTCGGCATACCGGTGAAAAGTTATTAGTTTCACTATTAACCCTGTAGGTACCGAGAGCCACGATCTCTCTCCTCAAGTGTCCTTATGATTGTATACTTATACATAGAGTTAGGAAACGGAACGAGAAAATATGTATATATATAGAAAAAACATATATATATATAGAAGAAACGTGATTACTGTATATATAATAGTACAATCCTTATCTTAATTTCTGTCCTAATGATGAGTATACATACAGTACTCTATTATTTGTACACAATATACTTAAAAGTATAGAATTTAATATAATACTATAAAAGTGCTCTAAAGTGCTAAATCATAAATATCCCCCCCCCCCAAAAAAAGGGGGGGCAAAATCAATATGACAGTTCTCCATCTATTCATGTAAAGCAAACATGTCCCTTATATCTATGCAGATCTAAAAAACAATAATAAAAAACAATAATAGCAAAAGGAATCCTTAACTAAAAATAAAGATAATAGTAAAAATTGCATAGAGATTACATAAAAATTCCATAAAAATTGTATACTTTTAAAGAGATCCCTAATCTAAAATTAATCTAAAAATGGCAAATTTCAAATTCTGAATTCAAGCCGTAGGGGATGAGGGTATTTAGTTCGAAGATCCATTTCATTTCTTCCTTGCTGAGTTTTTTATTAAAATCCCCCCCCCCCTCCAATCTTTCCCCACTCTACTTAACCCTAAGAAGTTACTACCTAACGGTGATTGATTGTGATATATTTTATAGTGGAGAGGTACACTATGGTTCTCTGCCCCCTTCATTATATTATTATACTATATATTATATACTTTTAAGTATATTGTGTACAAATAATAGAGTACTGTATGTATACTCATCATTAGGACAGAAATTAAGATAAGGATTGTACTATTATATATACAGTAATCACGTTTCTTCTATATATATATATGTTTTTTCTATATATATACATATTTTCTCGTTCCGTTTCCTAACTCTATGTATAAGTATACAATCATAAGGACACTTGAGGAGAGAGATCGTGGCTCTCGGTACCTACAGGGTTAATAGTGAAACTAATAACTTTTCACCGGTATGCCGACATATGCGGAAGTGAACGGCAATGAGAATGAGGCTTGAGACGCATGCAGAGTCAGTCGGAGAGGCGGGAAGAGGAGCGCGCCAGAAAACAGCTGAACGCCGGATTGAAAATTCAACACTAAGGTATAAGAGCAGGACTCCTGACAGTAGGAGGAACACTTTTGCACCTAGCTGAGGAAGCCGATATTGTTTTGGCGAAACACGTCCTGGGGATTGCAATATTAGTATCACCTTTATGCCCAGTGTATTGTATACATAGTTATTATATTGTTTTTAAAGTATATCGGTTCTTATATATTGTAATTGGCCATTACAATTTTAGATCTTAATACTTAATAAATATATTTTTTGAAGTCATTTGGGCTACTGGTTCCTGCTCTTAAAGGAGTGTAGTCCTTAACTACACATTGTGCTGAAATTGAGCCTAATAGTTGGCTCCCGATTTGTGAGTATAATTCCTATACTTCTTTTATATGGAATACTGGTAACAGACGAAATTGTACTATATATTTTTTCGCTTGAGCTCTAGCTACATCGTGAAAAAAGATTGAAGAAGGGTAAAGGTCGCCTTTACGGACCTGAAAGCGTGTACTACTGAGCTTGGCTATAAGCTCAACTAAATGTGAGTGGTTCTATACACAAACTTATAACCTATACACTGAATCACAGAGTTGTACTATGAAGATTTAATTTCTTTTTCAGAACATTTTATATAATTTAATCCACCCTGCGACCATTTGGGAAGTGAATACTCCTAAGAGTGTGGACTTATTTGAGTATTGTATGTAGCGCTACACCTTTCTTTTTTGCTGTTGTGCAAGACACTCAGGAATCTTTTCTAACGTGGTTGTTAAATATCTACTTCGAGCTGTTGGAATTACCAACAGCTGGTAGATACTCGTTGCCAAAAAATACCGGCAGGTTTCCGACCTTCTGGTATTTATTTTTCAGACTACCACTAGTAATGCCTGTTCCTACAGATACAATCCACATTTTACCATCTGTTTATTAAGGTGTTATGTAAACTTTTTATGTTGTTGCCATAGCAACCACAATCAGACAGTAAAAAATTGGACCCCTTAATTTTGCAATTCACCCGCAATTGTCTCCCTACTCTAGGCATGGTATACTCACAGGCCTCAGGTTCAGACAATGAGAGGAGAAGGTTCCTTAAAGGGACACTGTAGGCACTTTAACAACTTAATCTAATTTAAGTTGTTAGAGTGCCTTAAATATTTGCCTCCTTCTCTTACTTTGGAAATAGTTTCCTGTATTCTGTATGAAGGATTTAAACACCGGCTTCAAGCCACGCCCCCAGGCCGGCTGTGACAAACTGCCATTTACCACTGGGCATTGGAGAGGATTGATTGCCAGCCTCCTGCCATGTGACTATGGCCCCTGGGATGTATTGCCCTTTAAGGAACTGATTTGGGCATAATAGATTTTTATAATGCTGTTTCTGTCCCTTTAATTACTTTGGAGCAGTGTTGCAACATTAAATTGGCACTTCGGATACAGTGGCCGCCATTCGACAAACGAACACGTGGCTATTTTAACTCATTCGAACGCGGTCAGCGGTGTGTGCAGCTAAATCTATGGAACTGTTTTCTGCTACCCAATTGCACGAACACCGCTGACCCATACCTTCTTCTCCACTTCGACACTGCGGCTGGAGACTAAGTCCCGTTCGAAGATTCGAACGCTCGTTCGAATGGGACTTAGTCATTTTTTCAGTGTAAAATAGACCGACCTCACAGCCCAAATCCATGGAACTGTTTTGGGCATGAAAATGTGCTTGCGGTCGGTCATAAAAGACTTCCAGCTAACTTTTGATCTACTAGACAGATTTTTATGATTTTTGAGTATATTTATATTTAAAGGACGCTGATTTCAAATATGTAACTTTTATTAATATTGCATGCATACTTTTAAAGTTATAGGAATTTTGTAAATACTGTATTTTCCTGCCTGTGATAATTAAGTTAGTCTATTGTCTTGAGATAATTGTATCACAGGCAGAGGGGAGGATTTCTGCTGGGAGTGGTTTACTTTATTGTACGTGTTGTAATGTTTTTATTGATTCTTCTGAAAAACCCTGTGGGTGGTCATGTGTGTGTAAGACCTCCATAAAAGAAGGCCCTTTGGTGCTAATTAAACACAGTTCTTCTTGACCCTCAACACGTAGTCATGTCTTGTGATTGGAGGGGACAGCTATACTCACACTGGGGATTGCTATGCTCTGCATACTCCCCTGAGCTTTAATCACTTAGCTCTTTTAAGAGCTTGTTCCTGATACGCTCTCCTGGAGGAGAGGTCTTCCCCACACGGTCCTGGAGGACAGAAGCTGATTCAAGGTGGGCAGAAGATGGCGAGACTCCAGTTAAGCCAAGAAGGTTGTGGAGTCTGCGGTGGTTGTGGTGTCCGGTGCGGTGCTTGTGGTCCTCAGCGCAAGCTAGGAAGCGTCCATCAACGGAAGGTACTCGGTCGGGGAGTACGGGGAGTTCTATTATACCGTCCATTTCTGAGAGTAGGGAATGTAACATTCCTGCTCTCATACCCTTGCATACCCTGACGTCAGCACACTTAACTGACATAAGGAATAATTTTGCTGCCTAATGCGCGCTCACGCGATGTCAGACCACCTTCCCCTTGTGATTTCCTGCTCTTTTTTTTTAATTCTTTATTTTTGTTGTGCATCGATACAGCATGGATATAACAGTTACAAGATTTGAAGCCACATAAGTTAATATCCAGCTTGGAATACGATAGACTGCACTTTTTTTTTTGTAAAGAGAACAAAAGTACAAACAGGGTAAGCTAGTAAGCATATCATCAAAGAGACATAAAAACAGAAAATCACAGGCATAGGCTACGTGACTTATTCTAAGACTGAGTTGCTGGGCAGGTACCTGTCACTTAGACTGGAGGATATGCAAAAATCGTTAGTTGATAATGAAATCTAATAAGAAAAAGAAAACATGTTAAATGTTAGTAGTGATGAATCAGGGTAACAAAAATTACAGAAACCACTGGAGCTCCAGGAAGCTTAGAGCCTTAATCCTGCTTAGTAAAGTGAGTTTGAGCAGAAAGACTGCAGTGTATGTGCAGAGTAATAGCATGACCAATTGATCGTGATAATAGCTTCTCAGGAGATTCTCTCTTCCCACTCCGATCTGCAGTGCTTTTGATGTGTATGTTTGTAAAGTCCCAGCTTAGAGGTATGTCCAGCTCAGACTGCTCCACCAGCCCCAGAGCTCTATTCAAGCCAGCATCCAATGCCCTCGGATCCGTTCCTCTAGGAAGTCGAGATCGGTATTCCCGAAGAAGCTCACCTCTCGCCGGTGAACCACTTTCCTGGGAGCAGGTCTGCGATGGGGAGTTCCACATCTCAAGGCTGGCGGTCCAGGTAAGTGGATGCAGGACCTGGACACAGAACTTGGTTGTTCAGCTTGGGACAGCCTGGGTCAGAGTAGTTATCAGGTTCTGCAATTAGCCCTCTTCATGGTGCTCTTCCGTATGCTAATTGGTGAGGCAGATGCTGTAGGGGCTGCGGCGTCGGCCATCTTAGAAGACAAGCTCCGGCAAGCTCCTCACAGGCCCCTTTGAGGACAGCTTTGTAGTCTTCCAGCGGGGACCGAGATAACCCCCGCCGGTCCATAGGGGGGGAACGGGACCAGAGAGATGGTATTCAGGGAGCCCCTGTTCTGAATTCAGGAATGAGAACGAAGCGGCGGCCGTCCACTGCGCTCCCGGCCCAAGTAGGCCGCAAAATCTGCATTTCTTCCTAGGACCTCCAAAACACCAAGTTTAGGGGAAATCTGTAGCCCCGGTAGTTGCTTACATAGCCATCCGTTAATTTCATGGTTTTGGGCAAGTGTTTGCAGAGGTTATGTTTGCATAATCCCAATAAATTGCAGGAGCTGTGCTGACATGCGGCCAGCTCGCATGGCGGTCCGGCCCCGCCCCGATTTCCTGCTCTTTTAGTTCACATTCAGCGATCCTGAGCCACATTCACATCACTAATCTAAACTTCACATTATAAAAAGCAGCTCTCTGACACTGCGGCCACCTAAACTGTTCTATTCCCCCTCCCCTCCTTAACATTATTAGCGATCAATCCAGTCAGAGTGCTTTGTGTCATTTTACACTGTGTAAAATGACACAGAGCACTCTGATTGGTTAGATTCCAAGCCCACCAATCAGAGTGTTATGAGTCAAATTACACAGCGTGGGAAAATTCCAAAGAACTTTCCCACGCTGTGTAAAATGACATAGAGCACTCTGGCTTAAACCAACCAATCAGAGTGTTCTTAGCCTAATTGCAGGGCGGGGCAAGGCTTTATAAGCCTTCAACCGCCCTACAGAGCTCATTCTGCGCGGAGCCCTCCATGGGTGAAGATGGATTAATTTTTTTAGCGTCAGGTTTTTTCTTTTTTGGCTGTTTTTTTTATTTTATTTTAAGTTCAACGGGTATTATGTTTTTTTATTTGGCCTTTTTTGGGGCTGAAAAATGAAAATTTTTGAAGAAAAAAGACATGGTAAGTTTTATTTTTATTTACAGGTTAGTTATTGTATTCCCCCTCACTATTTTTAGGATGAGGGGGGTAGGTAGGGGATAGTTTTTATTTGGGTGGGGTTGTGGGTGACTAGGGGCTTGGGGACCCCTAGTCACCTTTGATTGGGGGGGGATTTGTCTTAGGGCCCCACCCGCCGCCCGGGGGTGGGGGCTGGGGGGAGGACAGTAGGTCCCCTCCCTCATTATCTTTATGGCCCCCACCCGCTGCACATGGGTGGTGGACGGGGGGGGACAATAGGTCCCCCGTATCATCTTAGGGCCGGGGGGAAGGTCGTGTGTCCCCCTCCCCAATGTAATTTTGGTCCCCCACCCTCTGCCCATGGATGGGGGCTGGAAATAGGTCCCCCAATGTAATTTTGTGCCCCCACCCGCCGCTCATAAGTGGGGGCCGGGACAATAGGTTCCCCTCCTTTCATGTTAGGCCCCCACCCTCCATTTATGGGTGGGGGCCAGGACAATAGGTCCCCCTCCCCCTGTTGCATGTTAGGCCCCCACCCTCCACTTATGGGTGGGGGCAGGGGGCGAAGGGACAGTAGGTCCCGCCACTGTAAATAGGCACCTGTTTGAACAGTTACTTCACAGCAGGGAGCCGATCTATGATTCAGCTCACTGCTCGTGAACGCGCAAATGGAGCGCATGCCCAATAGAGCGTTTGGAGTTTCTCATAGGGAATCATTGAATACAATGATTCCCTATGGGTGTCATTTGATTGGGGCATAGCGGCAAGTGCCGCGCATGCACGTATGGTCCGCAATGCTTCTCTATGAGAAGCTAGTGATTGGACCCGAACGATAGGTTACTGATGACGCGAAAGGGGGCGGGGCATAATGCCGCGAGGTCACCTAAACAATGGTAAGAAAATAAGGTAATTATTTTATTAAAATGTAAATATTAATAATAATTAAATAATTCTAATGCTGTTTGATGCTATACAGTATATAAATGTTTATGAAATACATCACAAATATAACACACTGAAAGATAGTACAGTGTTCCTTTAATGGAGGAGCAGAGGCCTGCCACAAGTATAGTGTTTGCACAGCACCAATATGCAAATATATTATGGACAATGTGGGACTTGTGGATGTCATTCGGGATTTTGTATCATAGAATGTCTGGTTGTGTTAAATGTTCCCCAGCCACATTTTGTTACATATGAACGTATAAAGACTACACACAGGCTGGGAATAGAAGTTGTGATACTTATGCTGTGACTTCCATGACAGAAGCAGTTCAGTTGGGCAAGTCATCTTCGTTGTAGGCTTTGTTGGTGGCATCTGTGGCAAGGTAGAAATAGGTAAGTGCATTGAGCTCATCCTCACTCTTTGAAGTAACATTATAAGGTCCTAAATAAATATATTTAACCATATTATTGTTCCTTTATTGGCTGTCTCATTGACAGCCGCTTGAGGCGCTTGCGTGCTTCTCACTGTGAAAATCACAGTGAGAGCACGCAAGCGTCCATAGGAACGCATAGGAAAGCATTATGAATGCTTTCCTATGCGACCGGCTGAATGCGAGCCGCGCATGCGCATTCAGCCGATGATGTCGCGAGGAAGAAGAGGAGGAGGAGGAAAGCTCCCCGCCCGGCGCTGGAGAAAGAGGTAAGTTTAACCCCTTCCTCCCCCCAGAGCCCGGCGGGAGTGGGTCCCTGAGGGTGGGGGCACCCTCAGGGCACTCTAGTGCCAGGAAAACGAGTATGTTTTCCTGGCACTAGAGTGGTCCTTTAAGATTTAACATCCATTGTGCTAGGCCTTTCTCTTACTTATGCCCCCCTCAAATACATTTGTTTTATATTATCTTAATACCACATGATTTGTATGAAATGTCTCCCGTTTGAACCTCATATAACACCTAGTGCTCATTTCGTTTAACCCCTTAAGGACCAAACTTCTGGAATAAAAGGGAATCATGACGTGTCACACACGTCGTGTGTCCTTAAGGGGTTAAGGAATACTCTAAGCATCAAAACCGCTTCAGCTTAATTAAGTGGTTTTGGTGTATAGATCATGCCTGTGCAGGCCTGCTGCTCAGTTCTTGGCTATTTGTAAGTTAAATTAGTTTGTTTACGCAGCCCTAGCCACACCTCCCCTAGTTGTAACTTACACAGTGTACATAAAAAGGATAAAATGTTTCCTGCTCTGTTAATTGAACTTTAGTCACTCCCAAGAGGCTGTTGCATGATCTAGAAGGCTATTAACAGAGCATGAGGTATGATATTCCAAATGAAAGACACTGTGTAAAAAAGGAAGCTGAAAAATGTAGACTCTTTCTCAGGAATTGTGTAGGACTGTAAAAACAACATGATTTAACCCCTAAATGTCAGAGAATTGAGTAGTGAGATTGTAAAGCTGTTTGCTGCTTAGAGTGTCCCTTTAAGATCATATATAATTAGTGCTGTTATCTTTTCATCTTTCAGGTAAAATACTTAATTTTACTTTTTTCATCCACAGTCATGTCAGGCTCTGCAACAATATCCATGGCCTGGGAGTGCCAAGGTTACTGTACACCTGACATAGTCACAAACATATGCAGTCCCATAACGTTACAAGCACAGAGTAATATACAATAAGAAACAGTCACAAACACTCATTGTCACATACATTTACACATATGCACACACAGTCACATATAGTCACATATATTCAAACTCACACGCAGTCATACCTACACAGTCACACATTGTCACACACACAGTCGCATACACACAGTTACACATTGATTTTCACAGTCACGTGCACATAGTCACACAAATACAGTCACCCACAGTCACATGCACAGACACCCAAAGTCACATACACAGAGTTACCCAAAGTTACGTACACAGAGCCACACACAGTCATGCAAATTCACATGCCCACAGCCACACACACAGTCGCCCAAAGTCACGTACGCAGAGCCACGAACAGTAACCCAAAGTCACCTACACACATTCACACACACAGTAACCCAAAGGTAAGTTAAATACCTTTTAACTCCATTTTGATGGGTTCTTGTCACCGAAACACACAGACCAGCACTATAATGTTTCTAATACTGGAATGTTCCTTTACAGAAGGAATATCAGTTTCCATGCACGTGCTCTATGAGTAGTCAGTGCATGTCATAAATGAAGCTTCATGCTCATAAGACATTGATTTCCGTTTTTGCACTTAACTGTAAATTGTAGTAGCCTAGAAGAGTATTTCTACAGGCCCTTGTTGTATGTATGTATGTATGTGAGTCGGCACAGATGTTAAACAGCAACTGAATTAATTCTTGCAAAGACATTGTATTTGCGGATATATATATATATATATATATATATATATATATATATATATATATATATTTTAATTTGTGTGCTAACTGCTTCTTGATCCAAGAAGAGATCTGACTACCATTCTGGTGTCGAGAAGAATTTCTTTCCTAGTTTGTTGCAAGATATCGAAACACTTCAAATTGGGTTTTTTGCCTTCTTATGGACCAACAGAAAAAACAGAAGTGAGAAAGGCTGAATGTAATGGATGTGAGCCTCTTTTCAGCCTATAAAACTATGTATTCTATAAGTGTTTCAGTCATAAGGGCCAAATGACTCTCACAGTATGAGGGAGCCATTCAACTCTCTCTAATTTCAGGCTAGGGCCTGTTGAGCGTTTGCACCACTGCTGTCCACAACCTGATTTTTGGTGACGGTGTTTGAAAAAGGTAATTAGAAATACAGTAATGGAAGCATTAACTTAACAATTTTACTTTCTGAGTTTCTGATTTTATCAATTAGTCTTTAAAAATATATATACTTTTATCAACAGCAAAAACAGATGTGAAAAAGCTGAACTTGAAGGAGGCATGTGTCTTTTCATCTATGTAACTATTTATTAAATATAGAATTGAAAACTCATTAGAAAATTTTAGTTTAGAAAATGTCTCCAATTTGACTGTTTCCTAAGTAATATTTGTTTACTAATAACCTTCTGAGTGTTCACCTTGTACAGGAAATGCTAATTACAAATTGTGCTCTTATTAAATACACTTAACATAAGTGAACTTGACAGGGGAACGTGCGCCATAGAAGGATTCAGCCAGAGAAATTAGTTCTTTTTGTGAATTAGATAAGAACATTTTTCAACACATTGTATATCTGTGACTCAATAAATTTGGTATAAAATAAATAAATATAAAATAAAAAAAAGGTGTAATGAAAGATGAATGTTTTGGTCCAATGTGATTATAATTTTAATTGTTAAAATTGTTAATTATTAAGTGATTTATACAATTTAATGTAAGGCTTACTTAATTTATTTTGTTTCTATTTTTTTTTGTTTTTAACTTGGCAGTGATTTAATGTGTTTTCTCTGTTGAGAATAAAGGGTTACGTTTCCTTTCTACATGGCTAAGCAGCAAAATAATGTAGAAAGACCCCAGCTCCCCTCCCAAAGCTTTAGTTAAAAATTATTCAATGAAAAATTCCTGGCCTGGGAAGCAAAGAGAACTGTACTGTACCAGGCAAAGATTCTCACCAGCAATATATAACCCAGCCAAGGCAAAAGATAACAGTTGCTGACAAACTCAGACTGGAAAACATCCCATTACTAGCAACGCACAAACTATACTGAAACTTAAAGTCTGGATTTGCGTTCGCAGGGCTGAGACCTGCAGGGTTAATGGACAGAAGGAGTTCTCTCATTTTAATCGTTTTATTCTTGAAGATGAACAGGAAAAGGCACAGAAGGCACAAGGTAATCTGGGTATGAGGAAATACTAATCTCTAAAGCAGTCCACGTCACAGCAACTACAAAGGTTTGCTCCAGGATGTTCTTCTGAGCAGAATGCATTGATAGATGGAGCAGTACAGATCTATAGACGAGACACTTGCCACTCGTATAAATTTCACCATAAATGAATGGTCACTGGTGTCCCATGGATCAATTTATATAGCACGTTGCACTGTTTAGCCTAATTTTACTCTTTCGACATTTCTCTAATCATTTCTAGGCTAGCTGATCAAAGGTTATAAAATGCACGTGTTATTTGGTGAGCCACAAAAAGATCTGCAAAAATAGTTTTAAAAAATGCATTGTATTCTGCTTTCCTAGCACCCTGCTTTTAAATGACCCTTAAATTTCTAAATATAATTAGGCTGATTACATTACAATTTTGCTTGCAGTACTTCGAGTTATTCATGGAAGGAAGGTGACCTTGGGAAAAAAAGTGGGCTTCAAGCATATGTGTGTGTATGTCTTTAATTGAAGGGCTAGAAGAGGGCTAACATATTTTACAGATTAGGATACATTTATCATCATGCGACTTTATGTTTTGTTTTCATAGAATTTAAATTGGAATGTATTTAAAGGAATCAGTCTACTGCTGGATATGCTAAAATAACTATTGTGGTAAATGGTCTAACTCTTTATCTGCAAATGGTAAATGATACAATTCAGTGTTTTTTATGAATAATTTTATGTGTCCCAAATGATAAGTTTTTTAAAATTATTTAACCAAAGATGTATTTTCGTTTTGAGTCAAATTAAGACAGTAATTAAACCAGTAATTCATTATCACAGGTAATACATAGTTACATGACCTTTTAATTTTTCGAGTTCAGTAAAATGTTGACCTCATCAACATTTTTTGCTAAACTGACCCCCAGAAAACAAAAAATACATTAATAAATATATGATTTTTACTACTTCATTTTTATTCACTTTTCTTGTACACGGGCGAGTCAGTGGTTCATGGCATCATATGAAATGGTAACTGTCATTTCTCAGTATTTTGAATATTATGTTTACTTATTCCTTATAATTAAAGCGGCACTGTGGCTGTCTGGGGAGTTCGCAGAATTTGCAAAGACCCCCTGTCTGTGACATCACTAATTGGGGTCAGGTGGGGCAGGGAAATGTGAGTTTTACTTACCTGAACATGTCCCTCTCTGGTGCTGCCGTCTTCCTCCGGCAGGTCCTCTTTATCTCCTGGCACTTTACCGCCAATTATGTTACTGCTGTTCTCTCACGTATGCGCGAGAGTACAGCATTGAGGTCTATGGAGGGTCCCGTGGGACCCTCCATAGACAGGGCCAATCCCTGCAGTTGTCACTAGTGATGGCTGTCGGGATTGACGCTGTAGCTCCGCCCAGTGTGTAAGAAACGCAGAATGGAAATACATAAGACAGTAGTCCCTACTTTGTCTTATGTTTTTACTTAAAAATAAATGAAAAAAGAAATGCAGAGTAGGGAAGAGGAAGAGTAAAGGAAGCGGTGTGACAGTGCTGCTTTAACAAAAATTTTTATACCTCCTTTTCCTACCAGGGAGTGCTGTCTGCCCTCTTAGCTCCCTGTCAATCATTGTTATAAGCTCTGTCCTTTGGACCTGACATCATAGTGAAAGAATACGGAGAAATAAAACAATGTTGCTATTTATGCCCTACCTGTGTCTAACTGAACTGGAGTGTGATGTAATTTAGTAACTCTTTAACTGCAATAAAAATGCATAAGGCAATGTTAAGAGTTATAGGAGGTTTTAAATATTTTATTACATGGTGCAGTTTTTAGAGAAATTATATTTCCCCTTTAAGTCAGCAATCTATGTCTAGATCCTGTGTTTTTAAGAAAACACGACGTGTGATTAATAGTGTAATATGACGTACAGTTTGGAGATTAACTTCTTTGCAGAGTAAATAATGCTTATCTGAGATATTAGTAAGACAGACAAAGCTCATGAATTTGATTTCACCAAAAATCTAATCTTTTTTTTGTTACCTAAAAACCCAACTAAAGAAGTGTGTCTAGTCCATGGTGTGTTTCATTTGTGTTTTAGACGTAACCACGTGAAGGTGCATGGCTGCCATAATTTGTACTTCGAAGATAGGCATACACCTTGACCAACAATAGAACACAAGACTTCTCCCTCAGCCAGTGCTCCCTTACAAGCAGGGCCGTCTTTAATATTGAATGGACACTGGGCAGGCATGTGCTTGGGCCACCTGGGCCTTGCATGCCATCACGCACTCCACCCCCCCAAAAAAAATAAAAAAAAATAAACACGCACTCATTTTTACTGAGACAAAATATACACACTGACACATACAGATGCAGACACTGACATACATAGAGATACACACATACACAGGTACAGACATACAAAGACAGATACACATACACACAAGTGCAGACGCAGACACACATGCAGATACATATCTACACACATCCAGATACACAGACGCAGTGACCTCCTCCCAGCATTGTTACATCATCAAAGAGGGCCCAGTCGCGCTCTTAAAGCGCCACAGCGCTGACTGGGCTCCCTAAAAGACATTGCCGCTGGGTGGCCCTTAAATCAAGAGCTGCGTGAAGGGCATCATTGTGTGGCAGGCGGTGGTAGTTCCACACGGGCCGTACGCAGCTGCCCCTTTTGCCCCGCGTTAAAGGTGGCCCTGCTTATGAGTCATGTAGGATGGTTTTCTGTAGGTGGAAATCGCAGTGGGTGGGTATCACAGCGTCTATGTGTTCGTTGCTTCTTGTTTGTAATAATCCAGGCGTAAACGCAGATAATAATAAGAATAAGAAAAGCTTTGGTATGAGAATTAGACACACTGTATTAGCACTGTGTATTCTTTTAAGTCAAACTGTTTTAGAGTAAACTAGAAAACCTGTTTTTGTGAATATTTTTTTTTTTTTTTTTTAAGATAAATTGACCTTTGTATCTTTAGGCTTTCCTTTAGCAAATATAGTAATACGGAATTAAATGATGATAGACGATTGCAGAAACCAGCTCGTGAGGCACACCTGAAAAGGGCAGTAGTATGTGATCTAATAAGGAAACTAATGTTGATTCAAGAATAATCAACAGTTTAACTGAGCCAGCTTTGCACTGCCAGCCTGTGACTTAATTACCAAACACAATACTGAACGCTACCGTGGGTGGAGAGATCAAACACAGCTAGTATTTCCACTAACGTGCAGAGAAGAAGCAGTTTTTTTTGGACATGAAAATAGTTGTTTTGGGGCCTATTTACAAAATTCCTACTTAGGCTGAAATTTAGATAAACTTTTCTTCAAAATCAAGAGAAATATCTGCTCGGAGGAAAGCCTTCAAGCCAGCTATTCACTAAGCACGAGGTATTGTAAAAGTTACCTATTACCTAGTAACCTAGCAACCAACCTATACTGACCAAAGGACGTCACGTAACTTTTTAACAAAAGAAAAAACGGGTGGGTGACTAGCTGCATAGTTAGAGCAAGTTGGCTGCCCACAGAGGTAATTTTTTTTACTGAGACTCATTCAGTTCTGGGCAGTTGTTCAAATTGGGAATTTCATGTTGGAGCTTGTGATTTCTCAACCTGAACAACATGAAAGCTCATTGGCAGCACTACGATAGTTAAAAATAAAAGAAGACATAATAAACAAAATCATACGTAAATAAATCATACTTAGCGATTTGGGTATAATTAATAGTTTATCTAGAAATTCTTCTGGCATCAGGATGCAATCCCTTTTTTTAAAAAATAAGTTTCCACATTGATAAAATAAAGTTATGATACGTCTCCCCAGAAGTCACACCATCGGGCTCATAAAGAGATACTACAGTCACCAAGACAACTCCATCTCAATGACGTGGTCTGGGTGCAGTGGTCTTTCCTTTTAACCTTGAAAAGTAAAACATTGTAGGTTTTTAGAAGCTGCAATGTTTACATTGCAATGTTAAAGGGATTCTACAAAGTTGTTTTTTCAACACTGTAGTGACTTCTGGTCTGCACCTACCTTACAGCCACCATTCTGACAAATAAAGGATTAAACAACATTTATTAGCTCACCCAATTCCAGCGCCGTTACCCCTCGTTGCTGGGTTGGCACTCCGCCTCCTCTGACATAATCTGGCGGGAGGAGTCCAATGCGCATGCATGACGAGTTTCGCAAGGGCATTAGGCCTTCCCCATAGGAAAGCATTGACTCAATGATTCCTATCGAGATTTTACTGATGCTGGATGTCCTCATGCAGGCATTTAGGCAACCTGGACTCTGGTAAACTCCCAGAAGTATCTCTAGAGGCTGTCTTAGTGCTGCAATGTAAACATAGTACTTTTTCTAAAATTGCAATGATTGACATTGCAGGACTAAGTGGGAAAGAGACATGGAAGCCCCCATTGGAATACCTTTAATAAATGCTTTTGTATTGGAAAGTTTGAATGAATGTGGTACTCGTCATGCATGAGCATGAGGAGCATTAGATTGGACATTAGCGGTGGAGGCAATGACATGACATCATGGGAGGCGAACTATGCTTAGGGAGACTCAGCTCTGGATAAAAGTAAGTAAAACATTTGTTGTTGTTGTTTTTTTATGGCAAATGGGAGGGACACCTATGTAGATATAGGGACAGAGGCACTATAGGGTTACAAATACAGGTTTGTATTTCTAACGCTATAGTGTTTTTGTTAAACATCAGCTTTTGTGACTGCTAACGATTTGTAGATAATCACGGTCAAAAATTGGATTAGTTTCCAAGCTTCAGGGTAAGATCTCTGTGGCCTTATGTACCTAATGTCTGCCCTTACAGGTATTGTCCACTTCTTAATGTTCACTTCACATACTAGTGACTCCAATATAAAACAGTAAAAAGCATGCTTAGTAATTTGTTACTGTAGCAACCACGTCTGGACATTATAAAAGGTTGATCCTGTACATGATCAAATGGGATCTGCATGGTTAGGCTGAAGTAAAGATTCAGATGTGTAGGTCAACATTAGCTGTTAGAT
Source organism: Pelobates fuscus (assembly GCF_036172605.1). Taxonomy (NCBI): domain Eukaryota; kingdom Metazoa; phylum Chordata; class Amphibia; order Anura; family Pelobatidae; genus Pelobates; species Pelobates fuscus. The sequence goes on from NC_086327.1 coordinate 114,538,845, forward strand.
ACACACATTTACATAGGTAGACATTTCGCACACATACAAATACACTCTTTTTTTCTAATCTCAGGGCAAATTACACACTCATACATACAGGGCCAGATTTCCCACAAAGCCACTGAGACCATGTCCTCTGGGTGCTAAGTTTGAGAGAGGCTACACTTCCGGTGGGGAGCATGTGGTCTGCACTTATGGTGGGTGCAGACCACTTGAAATGCTCCATTGTGATCCCAGCATTCATTGATCGAATAAGAGTGGCTTACCATGGCATTGTTCTGACTCCTTTATTGAGTGTATCTCAATGTTTAAATGTCTCAAGTGTGATAATAATTCCCCCCCCCCCAACCCCCCAATAAAAGCCATGGATACTGTTATATTCTAGCAGTAGCAAGTTACAAGACATGGACACTTTTGATCTTTTTCTTCCACTAATTGCTGAGTACAACAGAATCCGCATTCTCTCACTTGGCAAAGAAAGAAAAGCACTTAGCAATTTGGGCATTATTAACAGGTTATCTAGAAATTCTTCTGGCATGAGAAGGCACTCCCTGTTTTTCTTTTTTTTCCTTTAGTTTCCACACGGATGAAATTACTGAAGTCATTCTTATTTCCGTGCAAGCTCCTGCAAGATCATCTGGGGAAAAAAAAAAAAATCTCAAATGTTACCAGGGGAATAAGCGTACACATAGGAGCTGTGCATAGTTTTACTCCCTAAATTTTTTCCTCTTTACGGGAACTTTACCTGAAACGACCTTCTCTTGAGTTCCGTGTCTATGAATCAAAACAATGACTGGTGGGGGGTTGGGGGTGGGTTATAAAATAGCTGAAAATATTTTTTGATCAAGTGGTTATAGGAAATGTTAATCCACAGACTTTCGATTGACCTACTAACCTAAAAACAAGTTTCTAATTTACACATATGGAATAGCACATTTTGTGTATTGAAAGCCATATTGTGCAATGGGAAACCTCTCATACAACACCAGGGCAAACATTTCCTGGATTTCCCAAAAATGGTGGGATTCACAGTCTGCCTAGAAGTATTATTCCCGTAAATTCTGCCCCACTAAGCTATTCATATAGAAAGAAAGTAGCTGCAAACAGAGCCTGCCCCCTTCTCCTTCTCCCATTAGCTGCTGCCCAGGAGTGTGACTCTTGACAATCTCAGAGAGGTCAGAACCAGAGCAGAATTAACTATAAGGTTATGTATTCCTAACGCTATAGAGCCCTAGTCACCATTTAGGTGACTAGGGTCCCGTTCCGCAGCGAATAAATGGTTACCTTAATCCAGCGCCGGGCTCCCTCGGCACTGGTGCCCTCTCCTCCTCCATCGACGTCAGCTTCCGAGTGAAGCCGAATGAGCATTCGCGGCCAGAGTCAGTTTGACAGCCACTAGAGGCTGGGTTAACCCTGCTGTGTAAACATAGCAGTTTCTCTGAAACTGATATGTTTCCAGCCGCAGGGTGAAAACTAGGGGGAACTGGAGCCCAGACTACTTAATTGAGCTGAAGTGGTCTGGGTGCCTAAAGTGGTCATTCAAGCAGCCATCAATGGGGTGGCCTACTGGTAGACTGCCCAGAACGCTGTGGGTTCTTAATCCGGACATGCATGAAATATAAAATATGCATAATTCTGAAGTATAGTAAAGTGCCACTGCCACCCTTCACCAGGGCCGGACTGGGGATACAAAGCAGCCCTGGAAAAAAATCTATGTAATTATCATTACCTTAGTCCTCTTTTATTACAGGCCTACTCGTTTCGGCACAGCTCAACCAACTCTACACCACCTACCACATCCCATAGTCGTTAAATTCCGACCACAAATGAAATATATATATATTGGTATATTTCTTTTTCTAATTCAAAAAGTCTTTTCAGGGTAATTAAATTCTACAGTAAAGCATACTCATATGCAGACACAGACAATCTTACTGACACAAGCTCATTGACATAAAAACACAAGCTCACTGATGCACACAAATAGGCACACTGACAGACAATCCCAACGACACACACAGACAAGCTTACTGGTACACACACACAAATCTAGTACAGAGAAACTCTGATACACAGACAAGCTCACTACAGACAAGCTAGTCCGATGAGAAAATCATTTAAATTACATGTGCCTGATGATTTGGGCTGTCTGCCTGGCCGGCCCACCAGGAAATTTCCTGATATCCTGGTGGGCCAGTCCGGCCCTGCACTTCACCCCTTGAAAAATTTGTATATCATAAAGATAGAATTTCAATGCTGTCAAGAGATACATTGACACAAACTAGGGACTACTTTGTCTCTGTATATTTCCTACACCTGCCACTTCTAGACACTGGGGGGAGCTACTGTTATCTAGAAGTGCCAATCCCCCAGCTGTCACCAGTGATGGCTGCAGGGAGTTGGCCTTATTTATAGAAGACCCATAGACCTCAATGCTGTACACGCACACGTGCGCAAGAGTACAGTGATGTCAGCTCCTGGCGCTCCAAGCTTTGAATAGGAGGAAGATAGCCTCACCCGTGAGGGACAGGACCAGGTAAGTAGAACTCACCTTTAACTGCCCACCGAACCCCAAGTGCAATTCTGCAAATTCCCAGACGGTGACAGGGGCGGTTTAAAGAAAAATAATGCCATCTTTAGTTTCTGGAGTCATATATAAGTCACACGAACCTTGGTTGTATGTTTTATCTTACCTTAAGCACTTCTTAATATGTACGTGCTGGTTTGTGTGTATATATTTATTACCTTTAGTAGCTGCTATTTACGTCATTTTTAAAATGTTTTATGTTTTTACATGGTATAAACCTCTTCCTCTGTGTTTCTCCACATTTTTTAGTTACCATTATCAGGGTTATTCACTAAACAGAGATATCAAAGTGAATTCAGGCTGAATTTCAAATTTAAAGCCAATGTAGCCAAATTGAAAGCATTGCTGTCTTGTGTAATGGATACATTATTTTAAAGAAACCACAACATAGTATACATTGTAGATAAAAATTAATTTAAAAAAAACAACCAGAAGATCTACTGAACCTCTTTAACAAGGGTGTCGAAAATAAATGTGAATATTTGTATGAACGTGAGTCTGCCCCCATGTGGTGGACTTTGCAGTTGCATGTCCAGTAGCTCATGTTTATTGTGGTGGTCATGGGCATAGCTTTTCTTGTGCCAGGGATTGTGCAAGTATGGCAAGAAAAATACAGTCGCTCTGATGGCAGTTGAATCCTCAATAGATTATCAGATTTATTCACTAAAGTAAGAATTCAAAGGAAATTTCAAATGTCCAAAATAGCCAAACTGGAACTTTCTGTAAAACTATGATTCCATTTTGGCTCCTTTTGACTTAAATACGATACTCACTTTAAATTCTCACATTAGTGAATAATACTGCATATACCCATCAAGGTAGCTAAATAAAAATGAACAAACTGTTATTACTTTTTAAAATAATCCATGGTAGGTGTCATAAAAATGCGAAAATAAATACATTTCCTTTGTCATTTCTGGCTGAAATCATTGTGAAAGTATCATTATGGTCTAACACATATCAGTAAATACTAGAATTGGGCATTCATTTTTGAATGAACACAAACATTAGCGACAATTACGTTTTTTTGTTAATTTGGACCAAAACCAAATAGAAAATCAGAATGACCGAATGACCGAATGGGTCAGCGAATTAATTTTTTCGTTTGGCACCTTTCATTCACTCGTTTGGATTAGGGTTGAACAAGGAAGGTTGTAAACCTCCCCCCATGCTTTCGCTCCTGCGCAAGTAGGGGCATGTTTCCTAAACAGCAGACACCAAGTGGCCCTAGAGAGCCGGTACAGGCTGGAATGAACACATTCTAATATTAATGCATGGTACAGGCAGTGGATTGAAACATGCAAAAACATCAAAACAGAATAATAAACCATAAAATACATTTAAAGTTGACTAATTTTCTGCAAATTTTCACACATCATCAGTTTTGTGCTTTCCAGGATGTAGTGTGTGGTCATGGCATGTTTAACCCAGCACTGCACAAATGAATGCGTTGGAATGGGGGAGGGGGTCAGGGAATTGTAGTTCAGAAATGAGTGAAACTATACCTACTACTTCAAAGCTTTGCTCCTGATTACAGCTGCAATACTGAATAATATTGGGATTAATTATTAAACTCCGAAATGTCACTATATACTGACATGCCAGTGTCCCCTCTGACCTCCACCCATGTTGGCGGCTGGGGGGCTATAATATACACACAGGGGGATGGGCATTGGGTGGGGGCTATTAATCTAATTAATCTAGCTTCCCAAATCAAAGTCCCTTTTTCCCTTTGTTCCCCTGCCCATGTCCCCATATGTAATTTAGTGAAGAACCCTGTATAAGCTTGCAGGGATTTTATAGAAAGAATGCTGTAAGCATGCTCAGGAACCAGTACTTCAGTATGAGGGGGGTAGAAGAGAGGAGGTAGGATTAAGGGTGCACTCCGGGTACCGATACAATGTCAATGCAGGTTTATGGCCTCATTAATGTGCTATATTTCATCGCGCACAAAACTATTTCTAGTTTTTGCACACAAAAAAAATAATGCTTTGCGGAACGCTGCACTATAAGCCTTTCTCCTCAGCCACGTTCCTGTGTGATAGGATGTATTTGAAGTGTTATCGCCGCACACTAATAAAATATGCAGGAGTCAGCATGGTTTTATAAAGGAAAGAACATGTGAGGCTAACTCAGCCCCATTCTGGGAAGAAGCAAACAAAAATATAGGTCAGGATGTTGCTGTAAATATGATCTAGTTAAATTTTGCAGAGGTATGTAATACACACCCTATTAATTCAATCCTGCAGCTATGTGACACAAATAGATTGCAGTAAAAAGTTGGCTGTTTTAGTTGTCATAGTAACAGCAAAAACATCTGAAAGCATGTGTTATTTTTTACCCTTTTTTGTTTATTCCAATCGAAGATGAAGTTAAACGAGAGGTCTACTTAATTTTTTTGTGTAACGTGTTGCGATGTTCGAACATCATCTTAGAAATCATAGAAATGAACTTTAAAGATCGTTAAAGAAAAAAACAACAAAAAACACCTGTGCTTCTTATGCTAGCAGTTCCTCGCCGAGATAAACTATTTTTTCCTTGTGCTTTTTTAGTGATTGCGTCTGTAGCCAGCTCACACAACAGTTAACATTTTGTGACTCAGCATTTCCTTCGATTGGCACGTGAACTCTGTGTGAGTTTAACGTAAGGTGGCCTGACTCACTGAGATCTGTCTTTCCTTATGGGAGAGGCAGGGCATGATAAGACGTTACCAATCAATCAAGCTGTATAGAAACACCCAAATGCTGTTTCACACCTTAATGTGTAAATAATGCTTTATTATTTACCTACTACTACAGTCTGGGCATTGTGATCTGTAATAAGGACTTGAGGCATGTTAAAGAAAAAAGCCCAATAAGACTTTGACACGCGGGTTAACATTTAATGTAGAGTGAGAACACGTTACCCTGGTGGCTGTTGGTGTCAGGTTTGTTTTTAAATAAATCTGGCAAATAAGTTATTTTCCTGATCCCCTCCATTATCTCTTTACCAATTTTCCAAATTGTCTTGCAACATAAACTCTAGAATTTTAGCAGTGTGAGAACTTTGCTGTAAGGGTTATAGCAGAAAAATAGACTTGGGCATATAAAACATTTTTATGTTTGTCTGAATTTTTTTTTGTTTGGGCCGATTCTGGGAAATTTTGTTCTTGTAATCATTTTGTGGAAAACGATTCGGATGAACTAACATAACGTGCAAAAATGGCACGTGAAGCAACTAAAATTTTAATGATGTGCTTTTCAACGAAAGTCATGCCACTTTCTCACTGGCTATAAAGTATTTTCAGAGTTTGTTGTCATAGTTTAATAGCGGTCTGTTTACCATTAAAGGGACTGTCTAGATACAAAACAAATAAAAATGACTGATTAGTAGATATACTACCAATGAAAACAAGCATGCATTTAATTTTTTTTTATCAAGGTATATCTATGAACATATTGCAAAAGCTGCAGTTCTCTTGTCTGCAGCATTGCAAAACCCTCCCCTTCTAACCCTGCCCACACTTACTGTGGCTGTCCAATCACAGACTTCCCAATGCAGCTCAATGAGAAGTATTTGTAAGGTGGGTGCTCTGGGTTATTGCTGCCTCTTCCTAAACCAGGAAGTAACAGAAGTGGTTGTCTGATTGAAAGCCGGGGGAGGGATGGGTTATTTATTGAAATCTGCACTTGTAAGATACAAAATAGGATACATGCTTAAGTGTTTTAGGGGTCTGGAGTGTTCATTTAAGGAACACAATACCCAGGAATTGACTCCCTAATTGTTTTAATACACATCTTGATCTAGAGCTTGATCCCTATTTTGGGGGCTGTATGCAGTGAAATGCCTAGCTGCCATCCTCACATGTGAGCCGCTGTGAGAAGCTGTGGCTTTGCTCTAGTTGTGCATATGGAGTACTCATGCCACATACACATGCGTGAAGAATCTTACAAGGCAAAGGAGGAAGTAAAAAATGCTCTATTGACATCTGAGAGCCAAGGTGTAGGCTTACAACTGACGTAATCTTTGCAAATCTCTGCCATTACAAGCCACTCTTAGCAAGGATATTGGACGCAGAGTATTCTTTACAATTATGCTAAGTCGTTTTGGTACTTATAGAGACCGTTTTTGATTACAGAGAGGCGTAGATTTTCGGTTTAAATTGAGTCCCAACATTGGGTGGGCAGGCCCTGGGGGACATTGTAAGGAATGCATCCTGTGTCATTACGCCTATTCTGGATGGGCCAGACGGAAAAGGTACAGACCCACACATCGCAAAGGGGTGTGTCAGCCTGGTGTCAGTACCTGACTGATCTTCAGTCTCCAGATCGGCACTTTCTGTATCGTCCCAGTGCCCACCACAGAGCTTCTAATAATACAGTGGTGCTGTGCTACCTAGGGACAATTCCTTGGAGTCCCTGGATTTGGGACACTAGTGAACAAAATTGAAACAAAATAAGGATGGTGGGACAGAACCCTAAATTGGGGACTGTTGCACCAAACTCAGGACAGTTAGGATACTTGGATACTGGATTATTCTCACTTCAGTTTGGTTTATGCAAAATGTAGTATTCACAGGAGACCTCACACATTGCTTGAGTTTTAAAGTAGAACTTGTTATACAGTGTACAAATCCATACTCAAGTCCATATCCTTTAACTTCGGAACTTAAAGAATGGACAAGATAGAAAATTTCACATATCGTTGTTTGATCACCATTTTTTACACCTTCTGAGTGGCTGAGTCGAGGAGCACAGGATGGTGTATTGAAAAGTAATAGAGATGTGTGGAAAACACACAAGAGTCATGTTCCCACATAATAATTTTTTACAAAATCTCCTTAATATTTCCTGTAAACATTTACAATAACATTACAGGTACATCGAACTTCAAGTAGCCGTATCTCACCTGGATATGATCCAGGCATTAACCAGCAAACCAGCAGCACAAAAAAGAGATAAAAAACTAATTAATTGTGCTTTTGGGCGAATGATCTCATATCTAGAAATAGAACAAGGAACCCGACCGTCCATATTACAGATTTAATAAATATATTTCTCTGCAACTGCTAGGTAATTAGTTCAGGGCTCCCAAATGCCCCGCTTTGGTGGAACAGTCTCTATTTTGGGGTCCCGATGTCCTGATTTAGTCTCCCGGCACACATGAACCTGTCCCCGGGCATCAGAGCATGAGTGCATGAATTGAGATGCTCGCTCAGTGTGGCGGGCACTAGGAATAGCCTTCCAGCTGACACAGTGACGGAGTTTAACCATGCGTGGGATAATCATAATGCTATCCTAGATATAGGACTAATGAAAGTATTTAGAAAATTGGGCAGGCTAGATGGGCAAAATGAATTAACAATAGTAGTTACAGGACTCTGTGGAAATGGAGTTAGATGGAAAAAATGTGACTGTAGAATGTATTAAAATGTCTCAATATATTTGAGATAAAATGTATCAGCTAGTCATACCATATCCCTCCACATAAAAGGGTGGGAGAAAAATCAAATTAGCTGAAATGATAATCTAGTAAAGATTCTAAAATATTTATGAACCAGTACACATAAGAATAAACATTATAAATAAATCGATTATCCCTCTTAGGGTTAAACTCCAAAGTTGGTATCAGTTATATAGTGCAGCCGACAGAGTGCTTATTAGAAAGGTTTATTAGCACATATACACTGTCAGAACACAATTCAATAGGCATCTGGTATTTACATTTCTAAACCGTAGGTGGCGGCTATCTTTACAGTGACACAGTGGTTATGGTAGTCACATTTGGTCTCATTATTCAACTTTAGTGGTGATTTATCATTATATTTGGTGTTTCCCCATCAAGTTGTAGTATATTTATTAGATAACATGTATAGTTTGGAGGAAAGACGGGACAGGGGGGATATTATTATTATTATTATTATTATTATTAATATTGGTATTTATATAGCACCAGCTTATTCCGCAACACTTAACAATAAAAGGGACATTTACCAAATGAGACAATAACAAAATGTAACAGGAACAAAAGGGAGTTGAGGACCTTGCTCTAACGAGCTTACAGTCTAGAGGAGGTGGGATATAAAAACACAATAGGAAGGGTATTGAGAGAGAGCAAATAGACATGGATATCATAGAAACATTTAAATACATAAAGGGAATCAACACAGTAAAGGAGGAGACTATATTTAAAAGAAGGAGAACTACCACAACAAGAGTACATAGTCTTAAATTAGAGGGGCAAAGGTTTAAAAATAATATCAGGAAGTATTACTTTACTGAGAGGGCAGTGGATGCATGGAATATCCTTCCAGCTGAAGTGGTAGAGGTTAACACAGTAAAGGAGTTAAAGCATGCGTGAAATAGGCATAAGGCTATCCTAAAGATAAGGCCAGGGACTAATGAAAGTAATTAGAGAATTGGGCAGACTAGATGGGCCGAATGGTTCTTATCTGCCGTCACATTCTATGTTTCTATGTATACTCTTATTTTCACACTTCCTGTTCCAGGTTGCATTTCTGAGTGAGGACAGTCGTGGATGTACTGTACAGACTAGATGAACCTCTGGGAATCATGGTTATTTACCTGTCTAGATGTGATTTTTTTTACTAATTACTGATGGGATGTCAGACTGTTTAATTATTATTATTAATTTGTTTTAATTATTTGATATTTTATAATGAATGTGTGGAAATATTCCTGCAGAATGCTGTTGGCGTAATCATTTAATGTATGTACGCATCCAGTTTCATTATTTATTTTTAAAAGTCTGGGCCGTGGTAGTCAACTCAGGATATCTCTTTGCAGGACTTTCTAAAAAAATCTCAAGACATATATTTTTAAGATTTGTCTCAAATGTTTTTGTTGCAATATGTAATTAAAATCTTCTTTTGCACATCAAGCTAAATCCAGATAATTCCTTGCTGATACCTTGAGTGGATTGCTAAGCTTCAGCCCAGAAGACAGTTGACAGGGCTTAGTAGCCAGGGGACACAGAGTTTTTAAAATTACTTGTATATGGATATTTATATGGATAATACAGACTGGTTCAATAAACATAGACCTCCAGTGGAATAAGACAAAAATAAACATGAAAGCCATTGGAGTAAGTTTTTCCTTAAGAATAGACTTTCTAGTACTGGCAACCTTTGGCTCTCTAAGTCCCAAAGGTTGCCTACCATTCCTCTAGAAGAATTTGAAAGCTTATAAAAGCTGTAGGCCAAAACATATTCATCTAGAGCAGGGGTTCCCAATTAATTTTTCCCATGGAACCCTTTGGCATAGTGTATCAACATTGTGGAACCCCCCCAGAAAAAAGCACCGTTTTCTGTATGTGCCGCTGTGTCAAGGTGTGTGTATCTGTGTTTGTTTGTGCCAGTGTGTGTATCTGTGTGTCAATGTGTAACTGTGTGTGTGTATGTATCTGACACACAGATACACACACACACACACACACACACTGGCACACAGATACATACATATACACACACCTTGACACACAGTGTGTGTCTGTGTGTGTATATCTGTGTGTCAAGGCGTGTGTGTGTGTGTGTGTCAAAGTGTGTGTATCTGTGTGTGTATGTTTCTGTGTGTCAAGGTGTGTCTGTATATGTGTCAAAGTGTGTGTATCTGTGTTTGTATGTGCCGGTGTGTCAAGGTGTGTAAATCTGTGTTTGTATGTGCCCGTGTGTGTATCTCTGTGTCAGTGTGTATCTGTGTGTGTGTGTATGTATCTGACACACAGATACACACGCACACACTGGCACATATTGGCACACAGATTTTTTTTTTTTTTTTACCTATACTACCCCAAAATAGATGTTTGCCTTTTAGGCGGCCGTTTAGAACTGGTTTTACTGGTTTTGAAGATGTACATTCGTGTGAAAGTTTATAGATTTAGTAAAACATGTTTGCACAGGTCACATATTGTATCCTTAAAACGCATTTTAGTGTAGGTTATGTATAAATAGCAATTCTGGGACAACTGTCACTTTACAACATTTTTTTTAATCCATTCATGAAGTTTTATAAGGAAATGGATTTTCTATTAAATAAGGTACATGTAAAAAAAAAAGGGAAAACTCATCCCTACCTTTAGTATATGACAGAAGTCTTCAACCATGTACATTCATTCACCTTTGGTCAAACAGTGTTTGAAAATCAGCAAATATGAGATTATTCACTGAAACTCGATTGGCCCAACACTAAAATCCAGTAATGTGTTAAATATATTGCTGCTGCCCAGCGCTTGCTAGTCAACCTTATTATCTAGTTAAAAATAAATAATACATCTAAAGCCTATGGTGGTCATCATTAAGACTTCCATGTTATTATAAGAGAGGTTTAAAATTGACAGACACGCGCACTCACTCACAGACACGCACAATCACTCAGACACACACATTCACTGTACGACACACACTCACTCACAGTCACTCACTGACCACATTCACTGACAGACACACTGACAGATAAATGCACAGTTTCACTGACAGACACACACTTACTGACAGACACACACACGCTCATTGACAGACAGACAAACACACACACACACACACAGGGGTTAAGGGGTTAATATTTATTAGGACTGGGTAAAGGGGGGTTGGATTTTCTTAACTTTTTTGAAATGTTATTAAAACATTTTAAAAAATATTTTAAAACATTTTAAAGCTTTTTTAACGTTAACCCCTAACTAGCCTAACACCAAATTCCCCAATTCCACTCTAACTTCCACCCACCCCAGCTATCTAAATATATAATTTTAAAATATTAATCAATAAATGTAACCCCTGAGGGTTAAAAAAAATAATTTAACTCTCAGGGGTTAAAAAAAAAAAAATCAGATGACAGTAAAATATAGTCCCTGCCAATCACTGTAGTCAGTGAAAACATGGCATGGAAGGGCTTAATTTTATTAAAGTGGGGTGGGAATTTTTTTACAGGGAGAAGCAGATCATCACTGATTTGTCTCCCTGCACTTCACACGGACCGCGGAAAAGTAAAATTATTAAGTTCCCATGAAAGATGCAGGACTTCACTTGGCTTTCCACAACATATGCCTCATGTGGCCCCCCTCAGTGGGCATCTTACTACGATCAGTGCCATGTTACTCAAGTGTCTTATCATTATCATCTCTAATTAACAGTTCTACCATTCGGGCCTCTCAAAGGTCAAGTTGGTTAATTACACGCATGGGCGTAGGAATCCCCAAAAATCTAGGGGGATAGCATTTTTACTCGCCGGGTATATTCTCATTCTGTAAACTAGGAGTTGTTTATCCCATTGTACAGCGCTACGGAATTTGCAGTCGCTATATAAATTATTAAATAATAACATTAAAGGGTCACTACAGGGAAGGGGTTTTACTTACCCGGATACAGCGCCGGGATCCTCCTGATTAGAACCACCCCTACCCTTCCCATGAATATTAGAACCACCCCTACCCCTTCCATGCACAAAAGAACCCCACCTCCCCCTTCCACGCATATTAACTCCCTACCCCTTCCATGCATATTAGTACCCCCTAACCCCTTCCATGCATATTAGAACCCACCCTACCTCTTCCATTCATATTAGTACTCCCCTAACCCCTTCCAATAATTTTTCTACCTCCCCCTCCTCCCATCCATATCAGTAGCCCGCCTAAACCCTTCCAATTATTTTTCTACCTACCCCTCTCCCCTTATCCTTATTAGTAGCCCCCCTAACCCTTTCCAATTATTTTTCTGCCATGTTAAGGCCTGCAGGGACAGGCTATAGACAACAGAACCACTACATTAAGTTGCAGTGGTTCTGGGGACTATAGTGTTTCTTTAATGTGAGGTAAATTAGAGATTAGTGCCACGAATAATATGCTAGATTGCCTACTTACAACTATGTTCGGTCCGCCCCCTATTTTTTTTTTTTGGCCAAATTTACTAATACTAAGATTAGATCAGTCCTCCTACTTCAAATTTGGGGCACTGCGCAGTGCCCCAAATTTGAAGTTGGAGGACCGACCAAGCATCTTTTTCCATCTCCCGCTTCCTAAAATCGATGCCTTATATACACGTCCCCTGATAGGGGACGTAACAGGGATTAAACTGATAAGAATAGTACTACTTAACACACCACTCCTATCTGGTGGCACATTAGATTGCACGCGCAGTGACCCAAATTTGAGGTAGGAGGACCGACCAAGCATCTTTTCCATCTCTCACTTCCTAAAATCGATGCCTTATATACACGTCCCCTGATAGGGGACGTAACAGGGATCAAACTGATAAGAATAGTACTACTTAACACACCACTCCTATCTGGTGGCACATTAGATTGCACGCGCAGTGCCCCAAATTTGAAGTAGGAGGACCGACCAAGCATCTTTTTCCATCTCCCGCTTCCTGGGTGGAGGAAGAGAGACCTTCAATGACATCAGTGAGGACAAGGAACGGGACATGGCTAGCTTGGTATCCAACCTTGTGCAAATGGGGAGTTTGCGGTTGTGCAAATGGACTGTTTGCGGTTGTTTGCGGTGCGTTAAACGGGGAGTTTGGTCTGTCACTGTGAAGCGGGCGTAACCCTTACACTACCTGATCGATACAACATCATACCTGATGTTTTAAAGCACGTTATTCCAAACAATTTAGGAATGTTAGGTGATTTATGCCCTTTATGGATTAAAACCAGACTCTGCATCAACTATGTAATTTTCCATTTTGCCATGGATCCCCCTCCGGCATGCCACAGTCCAGGTGTTAGTCCCCTTGAAACAACTTTTCCATCACTATTGTGGCCAGAAAGAGTCCCTGTGGGTTTTAAAATTCGCCTGCCTATTGAAGTCTATGGCTGATCGCCCGGTTCGCCCGTTCGTGAACATTTGCGGAAGTTCGCGTTCGCCGTTCACGAACCGAAAATGTTATGTTTGCGACATCACTAGTCAACAACCATTAACCCACGTATTATCACTTCATACACGCAGTAATTCTCATACTGCCCTTAAATGGATAAACCGCTACTCATGAATCACAATGAGCTCTCTCTGCCTTCTACTTCTATACCTTGACAGACGGACCTCACTAGGCCTTCACTTACATAGGCTTCATACGGTCCCAGGTAGGCTTACAGCTACAACTTAATTTTGCCCTTCATGTCGCTTGCCCTTCCTGTCGCTATTATACTGCGTTTAAGTACACCACTCACTGCAAAAATAAAAATAAATAAACGAAACCAGATCGAATACCAGAGTATCACTACTGTCAATACGCAATTCAGTGCATTTGCCTTGGGCGGCACTAACAAGGGGGCGACAAAAATCGCCGGCCCCAAACACCCACTTCGACGTCCCCGGTGGCCTCCCTGTCATGGGGGTCCCAGGGCAGGCCTGTTGGCCGCAGAAGCCGGAATATGACGTTATAGTCCGGCTCCTGGCTTCAGTAGACGGATCATGAGGGAGCAGAGCAGGGACATGACAGCTCCCTCGCCGCCCCATATGTCAATACAGCCGCCCGCCTCACAGCAGCCCCACTGGACCCCCAACGACAGGTAGGAAGGCTGCGTAAAAAAAATGTATTATGATAATAATAATTAGTTAGTGTGTGTTTCTGCGAGTGTGTCTGTGTGACTGAGTGTGTGTATGAGTTTATCTGTCAGTGTGTGTGAGTGTCTGTGTGTGTCTGTGAGTATGCATATGAGTTTCTGTCTGTGAGTATATAAAGTGGTGTATTTTGGTTTGGGGCTGCCCTAGGCATGACTAAACCTGGGCACCCCCTAATCTAATTTACCCCACCCCTTCCGGTCAAAGCCACATCTCTCCTAATTAAGAACCCACCCCTTCCTCTTTAGACTCCACCCTTTTAAAGCGATACTATAGTGCCAGGAAAGTCTTCCTGGCACTATAGTTCCCTATAGTGCCCCCCTCCCTCTTGCTCTCCCCCCTTACTCGGCACTGAAGGTTAAAACTCCTTCAGTCACTTACCTGAATCCAGCGCTGATGTCCCTCAGCGCTGGGTCAGTCTCCTACTACGCGCTTGCATTACGCTTCCCCATAGGAAAGCATTATATAAATTCTTTCCTATGGGTATTTTGCAGGCGCTGGAGGTCCTCATACACAGAGTGATGATGTCCAGCATCAGTTAGGTGACTTTTGGTCGCCTGACCACCCGGAAGGAGTTAACCCCTCAAGGTAATTATTGAAATAAATCAGTGATGTTATCAAAGAGGTTTTATAAAAGTGCTGATGTCTCTTGAAAAAAAGTCATGCTTTTACTTCTGAAGCACAGGAGACCTTGAAGTTCTTTATGAGTATGGAGTTGACATATGCATTTATTACATGAACTAATCGATTTGTTTGGCAACTAATCATTTAGTCTGAAACAAATCCTTTTGATTCATTTTGAAACAAATCAATTATTTCAGTCAGATATGTGCGAATTCTAAATTCGAACCATGAACAAAAACGTTTCATCCATTAAAATGAATTGAAAGATTGAGTTGCTAGACGACTTGATTTGTTTATGGATGCACATGCCTAATTTGGAGTGTTCCTTTAACTCAATAAATACATACAACACCGGTATGTATGATATCATCCTTTCTTTAAGGTGAAATCTATGACATTAGACCATTATGTATCACAAACATATAGAACATAGAGTCGCATTTCAAAAATGCATCCTTTAAGGGACACTCCACTGACCAATGAAAAAAAACAACAACCCAAAACATAGAAACATAGAATGTGACGGCAGATAAGAACCATTCGGCCCATCTAATCTGCCCAATTTTCTAACTACTGTCATTAGTCCCTGGCCTTATCTTATAGTTAGGATAGCCTTATGCCTACCCCAGGCTTAAACTCCTTTACTGTGTTAACCTCTACCACTTCAGCTGGAAGGCTATTCCATGCATCCACTACCCTCTCAGTAAAGTAATACTTCCGAATATTATTTTTAAACCTTTGCCCCTCTAAATTAAGACTATGTCCTCTTGTTGTGGTAGTTTTTCTTCTTTTAAATATAGTCGCCTCCTTTACTATGTTGATTCCCTTTATGTATTTAAATGTTTCTATCATATCCCCCCTGTCTCGTCTTTCCTCCAAGCTGTACATGTTAAGCTCCTTTAACCTTTCTTGGTAAGTTTTATCCTGCAATCCATGAACCAGTTTAGTAGCCCTTCTCCGAACTCTCTCTAAAGTATCAATATCCTTCTGAAGATACGGTCTCCAGTACTAGAGTTATATCTAAAACCTGCTTGCAAAAGTTACAGTTCTCTTGTCTGCTGCCTTTGCAAGTCCTCCCCTTCTAACCATGCCTAGAATTTGAGTGACTGTCAATTCACAAACTTCCCAATGCAACTTAATGGGAAGTCTTTGCAAAGCAGGTGCTCTAGGCTATTGCTGCCTCTTGATTTTAACTTAACTGAGCTAAACAACCAGGAAGTAACATGACCAGTTGTTCATTGACAGTCACGGGGGTGTAACCAGGTTCATTTATAAAAGTGCCAATTTGTATTGAAATCTGCACTTTTTGAAAAATAAAAAAACGAGGGCACACTCTTTACACGTAATACATGTTAGGAAGCCAAAGTGTTTTAGGGGTCCATTTAAAGATGCTGTGTATGAGGAAAGAGGAATCCTGACAATTTAACAGTTAAATGTTCAAACAAAAGGGAAACATATCGATAGTTTTTTTGCATCAACAGTGGCTGTGAACGAAAACTCTGGTTCATACTGTAGTCAAATCCGACAAGCATGGAGTTGAAAGCATTTTTCCAGGTGTGACTAATGATCTCAGTATTAAAATAAAAAAGAAATCACTTTGTACTCTTAGAAACAACCACTGTTTGAATATTGCAGCTGAATATTCTCACTCCTGCTTTCCTTGCAAATGAACCCACGGATGTTGAGACAGTTTATTTGAATATTCAGGACTATAGAGATTTGCCTCTGTGATGTCATCATTGTGCTTATTGTTTGCGTATTTTTCAAGAACATGCAAGGAATATATTAAATTGAAATTATTTAAAAAATTTGATTTTACATATTTTCACTATGGGATTTATGTCCAGTATTTATTTAGGATGAGAATTCAAAGTGAATTTCACATTTTGAGAAATTAACTATGATAGTGTTCATCTTTTTTGTATATTCAAAGCTAAACCGCAGATCAAGAAAAGCGGTTGAGTTGCCTGTTAATTGATTTCTGCCAGTTTTGGGATTTTTAACACACATTGTTACCTTAAAAGGACACATGACATGTGTGACATGTCATGATTCCCTTTTATTCCAGAAGTTTGGTCCTTAAGGGGTTAGACCCAGTTGATTAAGTTAAAAACCTGGCCTCTAATTTCCCACATCTCAATGCATTATATCATCGGTAGAGTTTAACCCCTTAGCTGCTGGAGGTGTATCTCCACCTCCATCAGAGTCATATGGGTGCCATCAGCCGAACTAAGGTTCCGACTGGCTAATGTCAATTCTGTGCAACTTTCATTGCGCAGAATGTCAGGTGTCAGTCAGTGACTGAGAGCTGTCAGCTAATGCTTTGAACCGATAAATGTTAACCGCGGCGGCAGAAGTGTGTCACTGTACCACCAGGAAGCAGTGGAACCTGGCAGTAGTGAATAACATTGGCCTATAGAAATTTTCATTTTTGGGGCTAATTTAAGTTGAATCATTTAAACTAATTATCAGGGAGTTTCACATTCATGTTGGAGAATAGCAGTGATGTTACTAAATAATTGATATTTGTTTTGGACTAGTAGTAATTGACTTAAGTGATGAATTTAAATAGTTAAAGGACAGGTGCACAAGAGAGCCAGTGAAGGTAAATATGTCTTTGCAGTGCAGGTACCTAGTTACCTACAGGTGCAACTATTGTGTCTACAGTTAAATTGCTATTGACGAGAGCTCTATGTATGAAACTACCAGTTTCAGTCTCTTTGTGACTTGATAGCTGCCTCACAACTGATCTAGTGACGGGTGGTTGACCTTCTTACGATTGGATGAAGAGACTAGGCAACATCAAAGATTCACACAGGGGACAACCAACTGAATGGACCTGGGCCCCCGACAAAGTTGCCAGGTGTGCATTCAATCTATTCCATCTAACACACACTAGCACATATTCAGAACTTATTTTGCTCATAGGCAATGTCAAGGATTAGTAATTGGAGTCTTGATGTGAACGACGTAGCTATATGCTTGTGAAATAAATTTTTTCGGTTGTAACACTTTAAATTGCTTTACGTTGTCATCAAATGACTACCCAGAGGAAAAAGTCAATGGAAAATATTTTTCAAATTTGTTTAAAGGTCAAATATGCAGCAGCTACAGATCGTTACTGACTTTCAAACTGCCTCTCAGGAAGGCTCTGATCAGTGACTGTAAGAAAACTCTAAACAAACCCACTGCTTGAACAAAAATCATTTTGACACCAGGAAAGGGGATTGACTCATTACCTGGGGTCCTTATCTCCACACTTAGCCAGAGAGACAGAACCTCTTTGAGCTGAGCCCTGCAGGGCAGGCTTAGCTCAAGAGTTAAAGGACGTTCCTGCTTAAGAACTATTGGCTGTTGGGCATTTGTAGAAAAGGCGTGGAGCGGTGCCTTTACTATTGGTAAAAAGTCATACTAATCTAAATGGTTTGGATTCTTTGGGAAGGTGCTCTGAGACTGTTCCTTTTCTTGGTGTGAAATTTGACTTCTGTCCGCAATGCTTGCAGTATTTTCTTTTAATTCATCTAAATTAATCTAAATTATTATTATTTTCATTACCAAGAGAAACTGGTGAATAGTAGACATATCCGATGCAATTTAGATGATGTTAATTTATAGAATGCTTGAAGCTTCTTCACTACTATTTAGGTGGTAAACACGTTGAGATAACATGGATAGAATAGAATTGGAGATCATTCTTTGAAGACTGTAAGACAGAGTCTGTGGTGAACATAACCTCACCATGGGCTCCTGGAAGAGCCTGCTTGACAGCCTCTTGCCCCAGGACTATGGGACCTGCAAAAAGAGCTGCAAAATAAATTGCAAAATAAATTTTAAAAGACTCCGTTCATTTGGGTTCCTTGTGCTGTTCGGGAACCGAACAGATCCACAAACTAAATACCACCTGGGAGCTTGTTAAACATTACTGACACCCATAGGCGTGCGCAGCCTATTGCATTAGGGTGTGCACCCTAAAGCACAAACACACGCCGCATGTATATATATATATATATATATATATATATATATATATATATATACATACATACACACACATACATATACTGCTGTTTGTGTGTGCTGCTGGTGCGCTGTGTGTGTGTCGGTGTTCGTAGTGTGCTATGTGTGTGAGGGTGCTGTTTGTGTGGGTGCTGGTAGTGTGCTGTGTGTGAGGGTGTTTGTGTATGTGTGTTTGGGGCCTGTTAGTGTGCTGTGTGTGTGAGGGTGCTGTTTGTGTGATATGTGTGTGTGAGGGTGCTGCTTGTGCCGTGTATTTGTGAGGGTGCTGTTATTGTGCTGTGTGTGAGTGTGCTGTTTGTGTGAGGGAGCTGTGTGTGTTTGTGAGGGTGCTGTTAGTGTGCTGTGTGTGTGAGGGTGCTGTTTGTGTGCTGTGTATGTGAGGGTGCCGTGTGTGCGCGCTGTTTGTGTTAGGGTGCTGTATGTGTGTAGGTGCTGTGTGTGTGTGTGTGCTGTATGCTTGGAGGGATTGTGAAGGTGGGGGCAGATTAGTAAATAACCCCCTCCCTTCTTACCTTATGTAGGGAGGGGGGATCCTTGCTGTCCAAGGGAGAGTGAACTCTAGCCTGCGGGGCTAGAGTTCACTCTCGCGAGATCTGAGCATTGCCGCGGCAACGCTCAGATCTCGCGAGAGGAACCTGGCGGAGCTTCTGTCTAGAGCTCCCCGGGTCCTCTCCTGCCTCCCTCCATGGTAGATCTTTGATCTCCCCGCCGGCCCATGGAGGCTAAGAGCAGAGCCGGCACTTAGATAGCGCCAGCTCTGCATGAGCCGACAGGGGAGATCCGGAGATCTCCCCTGCCGGCAGGGGTCAAGTCCTGGGGAATAAAGTGTGGGATCTCTCCCAAGATTCCCACCCCCCCAAAAAAAATATACACTCGTGTGTGTGTGTGTGTGTGTGTATATATGTATATATATATATATATATATATATATATATATATATATATATATATATATACACGCGTACACACACTCACACACATACTCAGACACACACACATATATTCACAGACACACAACATACATTCACAGACACACACACACACACTTACAGGCACACACACACACACTTACAGGCACACACACATACATTCACAGACACACACTCACTTACAGACACATACACTCACAGGCACACACATACATTCACAGACACACACACTTACAGACACAGACACACACACACATACATTCACAGACACACACTCACTTACAGACACATACACTCACAGACACACATACACACACACTTACAGACACATACACTCACAGACACACACACAAACACTCACAGACACACACACATACATTCACATACACACTTACAGGCACACAGGCACACACATACACACTTACAAACACATGCACTCACAGACACACACACACACACTTACAGACACTCACACATACATACATTCACAGACACACACACTCACACACATTGACAAATTATTATTATTTTTTTACAAAAATTGTCCACCCAGCCTCCCTACCTGGAGAGCTGGCGTGGACTTGTCCCTGGGGTCCAGTGGGTCGGGCGGCTCTCTCCATACAACAAGCGGCGAGGGAGCTGTGTGCTCTCTGCTCCCTCTCGCCGCGCGGGCTGTCTGCTGTAGCTGGGAGCCGGAATATGACGTCATATTCCGGCTCCCATTATCAGCAAACGGCGCGCGGCGAGAGGGAGCAGAGAGCACACAGCTCCCTCGCCGCTTGTTGTATGGAGAGAGCCGCCCGACCGGGGGAGGGGGGGGTGGGGGGGTGTCCGGGTGTCCATCACCTCTTGCTCCCCCCCCATGACGGGGGGAGGAGGAGGAAAGCATTTGGGGGCGGCAGAGTACCTGCGGGAACAGCGTTCCTGCAGGACTCACAGGCGTGCCGCGGGGATTAGGGTGTGCCCATGCACACCCGGCACACCCCGTGCGCACGCCTATGCTGACACCTTGTAACAATTCTACCAGCAGTGTTCTAAGTGTTCGTCTGGGTGGCCACGGTTCGTATGCCCGAACACGTGGTGGCGGCCATCTAGTTCCTGCAAATGCAGGCAGCGGTGTTTGGTCGTCGAGTGCATGGAAATAAAATTGGACACATGACCTCGCGAACACTGCTGAACTTCCATCCCGCCTGTGTTTAGTACTTTACATCCTATTGATGTTCAGTGGAATCGTTCGTCTGAATGAGGTGAACAAGCTCCACATTATACTTATGGATTAGGTTTGGTATTTTGCTCGCATGGAACACCCGAACGGGACCAGCCGCAACCCCTGAATTCATGGAGCTGTTTGGGGCATAGGATCATGTGTGCGGTCGGTCAGAACTTCCACACGGTGGTGTTTCAGCCGTGTTCGTGGGATCTGAGCGTTTTTCGAATATGTTGGGCGCTCAGATCCAGGCTATCTGTGGATGTATAGACTGTGGGGGTTCCTATGTGGGGAATATGTGTTTTTAAAGTTTGTATTTTATGCTGAGTCACAGTGACACTGTATTTTGTAGCACATTGTGGGTGTGTTTATGGGTTTGTTTATGGGTGTGTTTGGGGGCGTGTCACTGTGCTCATATTCTGTATATAAATGGGCTATTTTGCCAGATTAAACAGACTGCCCCCAGCCTTATCCTCGGCTCATGTGTGTGGAACAGCTATACTGCTATATCACTTGCTATACCTGCTTTACTCTCTTGGAGGAGAGGTCTTCCCACCGGGAGCTGGATCAAGGTGTTGGTCCAGGGAGTGAAGGGACGGAAAGACCCTAGCCAAGCTCTGGCGGCTCAGGGAACTATGGTGCTTATGGTATCCAGTGCGTCGCTTATGGTACTTGGCGACAACTAGGATGCGCTATTGGCGGAGGTATCCAGTCGAGGTGCCAGGTGGTCCGCCACGGACCATTTTACTGCACATGTGATATAAGCTGTCATGGTGTCTCCAAATGGCTATACTCTAGTGGGTTGCTGTGGACTTGAAAAACATAGGGAAAAATAATCGGAGTTGGAGAATTGAAATAAACTCTAACATTGCAGCAAGATTTCAATTCTACAGTTATTGTGTAAATCAGGGAACTCAAACACTGATTTACCCCTACCCCAGATATTGTTGGCCTGCAACTACCAAGATTCTTTTAATTCTATAGATTATCAGATTATCATAAAAGTTTGAGTTCAGCAACATCTGGGGGATGGGGGTGCAGAGTTAGAGTTGCCTGATTTAACTAGACTCAAATAATCCCAAAGCAAGGTCTGCCTAAACACTCGTGATATAACAGTCAAACAATCCCAAACACCCCTTTCCATACTTTCAGGTATATCCAGATCATATAAATCCCTTTGTTCCAGTAACATACTTGCCTGCTGTTGTCGCCCCTGCTGCTCCCCTCATCGGGTTGCATGAGCAAAACACCTTGGGCGGCTGCACTGCTCCCCTCCTCAGGTCGCGTGGCCCGAACAATCCATGTGGCCACGTGACCTGAACAGGGAGACTTTCATACTTACGATTTGGACCAACGAACAGCTCCCTCTGTGGTTTCGCGGGCGCCTAAATCCTTTTAGCGTTTTCTTCCCTGAGTAATATTAGACGCTAGTATACACACAAACAAGTACGTCCCAAAGATTGAAAGCTGCTCAACACACCAGTGAGGTATCCCCTTCACCTTCACAAATACAATAATATGATACGACAAAAATAGGTGGAGCAGTATGTAGCAAATATAAATACTTCCCTCTCTTCAATATTACAGCCAAAACAATGAAACTGAAACAGAAACAGAGGGAGATACAATAGTGTAAAACTGATAAAATGGAGATAGGTCACTGTATTTTTAAATAGCACACTCACAAAAGTAGAGCCATAAGATAACCTGGCTCTGGTCTGGATAACAATAGGATCCTTAAGGGAGATCCAAATCCCACTCCAGCAGATGAGAAGGATAAAACAGGAACAATAGATGCTTCTAAAAAATTAATTTATTCCAGAAATAAAAGAACAGCATAAAACAAAGTCCATATAGTCACCAAAGTCACCAAGACGCGTTTCGCCTAATAGGCTTCCTCAGTTGGTGAATACTTGATGTGTGCAGTCTCTTTCCTCTTTAATACGTTTGATTTTGGCGCCTTTTTCGTCCGTGGAACGCACAAATTCGTCAGTGGAACGCATCACTTCCGGGTCGGTGTTCGCTTCCTGTATTGTCCGATCACGTGATCGGGCTGTTTGATGCTTCCTGTATTGTCCGGTCACGTGATTAAGCTCTTAGAAGCCTGTGGAACGCACATGCGTTCCACTCCTCCCCACATCCGCCTCATACTCCAGGAAACAAGCGGACATGGCGGCCGTGGAACATTAGACGCTGCCTGTTTGATTGGCGCATCTTTTATAAATTCAAACACTTGTGCTATTCATAAAATTAAACTAGTTATGAAACAGCAAAGCTTATCTCACTCAGATTCCAAAGACATCAAACAATAGAAAATGTATCTGTCAGGTGATTACTGTTAAATATATTTAAAGTTTCAGGATTTTGAAAACTCATTCACCTGGGGCTGCTTTTTATTCTATGTGCCATGATAAAATTATAAATGTCAGAGTGTGATCACGTTGCCATTAGTAATAGGTGAAAATAGCTACATAACACAGTGTAGGTGGATATGGCAGAAAATCATATGACTGTTTTAAAAAAAATAATGTGACCAATATGTCACAAGGGTGGGGTGTATATTCCATGTGTCACAAGCCCTCTGCCTGATAAAAGGGGAAATCTGGTTTTCCCTAGTTCTGAACTGCAACTCCTATCCCACTCAGTCTTATAGGGTGGATTTACTGCAACATTTTTTTTGACAATCTTTATTTATTTGTTGTTTTCAAGTTCAAATGGGGTTACAGAAGTAGGAAACGGGGAGGGGAAGATAGTCAATCGAGTGTTAAGGCCATACAGTGTCAATAACAAGCAGTCACAATAACAGGGTATGTTATACAAATAAGTGTTGACAACATTCGGTAGGCTAATATCGAGGAGCGAAAGTAGTATTTGATGCATTTCTTTCCACATCACATTTGCATGTATACATTGTGCAACTCACATTACATTTTACTTATACGTTTGAAACCCTGTGACTCCGACAAGTAAGGAGGATCATTTTGGGTGTGAGTCCCAGCCTGGGTCGAATGGTCAGTAGGCTGCCTTTACGGAGCCCAGGCCATATCAGTGTGTCGCCGTGTTGGAACTTAGTCTAAGACTGGAGGAGTTGAGCTGGTGTAACCGGTACCACCCTACCTACGTGTGGGCAGTCGCGATGTGTAGGGTGGGCCCTCTTCATTGGCTATTTGGGCGTATGTGGCTAATTTGCCACCAGGGTTAGGGGTTAGGTATGTGAGCCTAGGCGCAGTGCTACCTGTGTGGTGTTATCCTTGGTAGGACGGGGTTCCTGAGGGACAGGGCTAGTGGCGTCTCCCGCAATGGGTTAGGTCAGGGTAACCTGGTCGTCATGTGTGTTTGCATTACATCACTCTGACTGGTCTGAGCTCTTTTCACTGGCTAGCCCCAGGTCAGCAAGGGGTATGTTGCCTGTGTGTGATAACCCACTGAATGTGAGTTCTGATCTGGTTCACGGTGCGGGGCGGTCCGGTCGGGTGTGGGTGTAAGGAGGAGATGGAGGGAGAGAGAGAGAGTTAAAGAGGAGGGAGAGAGGAAGAGGGCCAGGGTTGGGATGTAGTTTTAGGAACCTGGTCTGTCCACCACAATGTACATGAGCCAGGGGGTCCATGTCAGGTTACACTTCTCTGTGCGGCCCTGCAAGGCTGCAGTCATTGTTTCCATGGCATGTATTTCTCCCACCCTATCTACCCATTGTTGGAAGGTGGGGGCGGTCGTCTTTTTCCAGAGAGTGGGTATTAGGGATTTTGCCGCAGTCAGTAGATGTTTCGTCAGGGACTTCTTATAGGTTTTTAGCGTCATGCTTGTGTGCTCTAGTAGCATGGGCAGGTGCAGGAGCGGGAGTTCCGGATCCGATATTTCTCTGATTTTAGTGTTTACCATCTCCCAGAAGGGAGTAAATACCATGCAGGACCACCAGACATGGATCATAGTGCCTCTTTCCTCTCCTCTCTGCCCCGCCAGCATATCTCTTCGCTGTCCGGATCCATACAATGTAATACGTCTGGGGTCCTGTGCCAGGTAGTTAGCAATTTGAAGCTCATCTCCTGGAATTGTGAGCTAACAGAGCTTTTGTGTGTGAGTAAGAATATTTTGTCCCATTCTTGAGTAGTCAGGGTCTCTCCGGTTTCTCTCTACCATCTAGCGATGAACTTCGGTGGGCGTCTGTTTTCTCTGTCTAGGAGCATTGCGTATAGCATCGAAATCCCTCTCTCTACGTGTCGCCTGGTTGTGCAGTTTCTTGAAATATGTAAGGTCTAGGTGGAAGTGGTGTTTGGTTGCTGTGGTGGAGTATTAGAACTTGATTTGGAGGTAACGGAACCAATCAAGGCCTGTTGGGGTGGCATCGGGGAGCAAGTCTGTCAGGGTTTTGAGGGTGCCGTTGTCGCACCATTGGCGCATGTAGATCCAGTCAGTCCGTGCAAAGTTTTGTAGGTCTGCCGGTGCCAGGCCTCCCCCAACGTCCGGGTTATAAGTAAGGGGCATGAGCAAGCTGGTGTGATTGGTCAGCTGCTGTGGGTAGCGGAGGGAGCACCATGCCTTCAGGGTTGCATCTATCAGGGGGTTACCCGTGCTGAGGGTGTTGAATGGCGCTCCTGGCCTCCATAGTAGCGAGGGTGTCTTTCTCTTTGCCTGTGTTATCTTGGCTCACATCCAGAGTTTCTCTGTCGGTTGGGCATGCCAGTCGGTAACCCTCAGCAGGTGAGTTGCGCGGTAGTATCCTATGATCGAGGGAAGCCCAGCGCCCCACCCCGCCGTTTGGGTTGTTCTAGTTGGTGTTTACTGACTCTTGGTGCTCCCCGATTCCATACAAATTTCCGAATAGCTGTAGAGATGGATTGAAAGAATGCCCTCAGGATCGTGATCGGTATCATCTAGAAATAGATACAGGAGGCGCGGGAGAATATTCATCTTGATCGCATTAATACATCCAAACCAAGAAATGTATAGATCTGTCCATTTTTGCATATCTGCCTGCTGGGAGGCAAGGATGGGGACAAAGTTTGCCTGGTAAAGTTGTGAGAGCTCTCTGGTCAGCCATATGCCGTGGTATTTCAGTTTTGTGTCACACCTTTTGAATCTGAATTGGGATTGTAGGTGCGCGTCAAGTTCTGAGAGGACCGAGATGTTGATGACCTCTGACTTTTCTGTGTTGAGTTTCGAATGTTCAAGACCCTCCCAAACTCACAAAAGAGGCCCAAAAGGTTCGGGATGGAGGTCAGTGGTCTTTCTATGTAGAAGAGCATGTTGTCGGCATATGCCGCGACACGGTTTTCCGCATTCCCTAGTGTATGTCCCGCAATTCCCCCATTCATTCTGACTGCCTCTAGGAATGGCTCCAGGGAGAGGGAAAACAGCAGGGGGGAAAGGGGGCACCCCTGCCGCGTACCATTCCGTATTGGGAATGAGTCTGAGAGAGCGCCATTGATTCGGATTTGTGCCGATGGTGTCGTGTAGAGGGCGGATATCCAGGTCCGAATATTGGGTCCGAATCCCATGTGCTGTAGTGTGGCCGTGAGGTAGGTCCAGTCCACCCGGTCAAAGGCATTCTCCGTGTCTGTCTATCTAGAATAGAATTCAGGACCTTCAGTAGGTGTGGTAGCAGGATGTCCCTAAAGGTGCGAAGGTAGCTCGCAGGCAAGCCGTCCGGGCCAGGTGCCTTGTTGGATTTTGTTAGCTTGAGCGCTCCGGATAGCTCCTCAGGGGACAGGGGCTGCTCAGGTCTGCAACCTTTTCTGGGGCAAGCTTTCGGGTGACATGCCTGGTAAGAACGTCCACTAGTTCTCGTCGGTGTTGTGCAGGGGTGAGTGCACTGGGTGTGTCAGCCAGGTTGTAGAGCCCAGTATAGTAGTCCCAGAATGCTTGCATGACCTAGACCGGGAGTCGCGCTTCTTTTCGACCCTGAGTATTAATTTTGTAGATGTGGTGTTGCCTCCGTCTTTGTTGCAGAGTCCGGGCCAGCAGTCTGCCGCATTCAACATTTTCTTTTTGTTTTAGCCTTATGTTTTAAAAGGAAATCTGTAAAAAGAAAAACTGTTTAGATTGGCTCAAATGCACCTTTCGCCTTAAAAATCTTACTCTTAAAATGCGGACTTGTGCATTCAGGTTCAAACAACTTGCAATTTGTCGGATATTTTGGCGATTGTGAGTTGTTCAAAGCTATCTAACACCTAAAATGGACTGTCCCATCTGAAAAGGGGACTGACTGCCCTGGCAATGGGAGTGTCAGCCTGACAAGAATGATATTGCTGATTGTGAGCCTCTCTGGCTGGTCCACTCATTGCAGACCATACAGACCGCACTACTGAAGCAATCTCTGCACAGTTCAGGTGTCCTCATCACAGTGTGAGTGCATTTGATTATGAGCTTGGGCTGTGCTAGCTAGTGCTAGTTCCCTGGTGTCCCTGATAAAGGCAATCAAGTAACTAACCCAGGACAGAGAGATTTGGGCAACCTTGGGCAAGCTGGCCTGGGTCGATCCTGGGTGGGTGCAAGGAGGTGAATCAGCAAGATGTGCACCGCTAGACTCCGTCCACTCATGGTAGTTCCCGTCCCCCCTCGCTAGGCGCCGTCATGTTGTCCTCAACAGCTTGTAAGCTTGTAACCTTTTCCTTCCAGTTCTGTCTCCCGGCACTGATCGCAAGGGATGGAGCCTAAATGAGTGTGCTGAGCTTAGCACTGCGCACCTTGCCGATCTGCCTCTATGCACCCTCCCAGGATCCGCCCTTGTCGGGATGTATATGAAAGGCAGCTGACTTTGACGTTGGTCCTGCCAAAAATCTGCCCTGTGGCTTATACAAGTACTGCAGGAGCAGTTCTAACTGCTGAACTACCACACCCACCAATATCATTACAGAATAATATAGGATATGTGCTAATCAACTTGTGCATTAAGTAGAAAATTGTGGTTCTTTGTGCAAGACATCATCCACCAAGCTTTGTCATCTATTTAATTCTGAAAATAAAAAAGTCACATCTGTTTAATATAAATAAGATTTTTGCATACTTTTTTATAAACTTTTATTACTGCTTGTTTTCATTTTTTGCGGTAGGGCTATGCTAAAATGTACGGTTGGCATGTATTTATATCATAAAGAAAAGATGGAGAAACAAAGTTTGAAGCGGGGAAAAAAACGGGGCCAGGGCAAATAAGACTTCTATATTATTATATGAAGTCGAATTATATATAAAGTATGCAGTATGTTACAACTTATAGTGCTTTTTATAAACGTTTTAAGTTGCAGCAATGTTATAAAAGAGACATTAGCGTTTTTAGCTTTTAATTTGGAAAATTCACATTTCAACCCCAATGTGCTTTTTAGAATAACAGATGTTTATAATTAAGAATTATTCATATGAATGCTATGCATTTTGTTCTTTGTTTTTTTTTGTTAACATGATATATGTTTTAATTAAACTTTATAAGCAAAAAAACAAAAATTAAACTGCAAGATTTCTCATTTTTGTGTTCTATAAAAGGATGTGCAATGAGTTTCCAAAACAAATTAGTATGAAATAGAAGCCGATTTTATCAGAATTGTTCTCTGCGGTGCTATCAGAATTACACGCAAGGCAGGGAATTAAAAAAAAAAAAACACACAAAGCGTCACGCCTTTCCCATCCAAAACATTTTATTCCTGCGAGATAAAGTATCTGGGGGCAGAGCAGCATCAAAACAATCTATTATTGGAAATTAGTATTAACACACGAGGAAACGCCAAGTGGAAAGTGCAGGTGGATCGTGAACATGTACATCTATACAAATTCAATTTGTGGTGATCATGCCTAGTCAACTTAAAGGATCACTATAGTGTCAGGAAAACAAACTCATTTTCCTGACACTATAGCATCCTTAGGACCCCCCCCCCCCCTTCAGGGTCCCCCTACCGTGGCGCTGAAGGGGTTAAAACCCCTTCAGTTATTTACATTAATCCAACGACCTCTCCTCCCCCGCCGACGTAAGCTCCCTAGCGGTGTGGAATGCGCATGTGTGTCAAGAGCCGCGCGTGCATTCAAACAGTCCATAGAAAAGCATTTCTCAATGCTTTCTTATGGACGTTCTGCACGCTGAATGCGATTTTCGCATCCAGCGTTGCAGAAGCACCTCTAGCGGCTGTATGGAAAACAGCCACTAGAGGTTGGATTAACCCTGCAATGTAAACATAGCAGTTTCTCTGAAGCTGCTATGTTTACATATGAAGGGTTAAAATCTGGGGGACCAGGCACCCAGACCACTTCATTGAGCTGAAGTGGTCTGGGTGACTATAGTGTCCCTTTAATTACTGACTAACTGCATGCAGACTAAGAGAAAAATAAAATACACATTTAAACGGTTATTCACGGAGGTTTACATTTTCAGGAATTCAAAGTGAATTTCACATATTGGGCGTTTATACCCAAACTGAAAACGAACTTGTAGAATTTTTCCAATTACACTATTTTGGTCTAAAATGCGAAATTTACTGTGAGGTTTATTCATAAAACTCTGAGTTGCCCCCAATTGAAATTGAATAACCTAATTTCCACAGAAATCGCTGAAAAAAGAATCCAATACCTCCCTAATCACTGTTTGGCTATTTTGGCCAGATTTGATTTTTGATTTACTAAATGCCATACATACTTGATTCAGGGAGTTGCAAAAGTGGATTTTTATCGCCAATATGGTGAAGAAATGAAGTGTCACATTACAGAGAATCTATGTCAAGGATTGGGCCTAGGATAAGATATGCATGCCTCTGGTGCACATGAGATCCTGAAAGTATTGATCGAGACGTTAAGGAGCCTCAGCTCTTTAGACATGTAATGTGCGGAATAATAGGATCAAAGTGTTCTGACGTAGCGTGAAAGAATTACCTACCAAAGAGCTAATTGTTGTTAATTTCAAATTTTACAACAAAACAACAAAAACAACAACAAAACCAAATTTGCAAAAAAAAAATCTGTTATATTTTCCTGACATACTTTGACATAAAATTTTAAATTCATTTTCAATTTAAAGTGAATTTGAATTCACACGCTAGTGAAAGACCTTGCACAAGTGTAAGGTTAAATTGGAACAATCACAGCAATATTGCATTGGTTCCCATGGTGATTGCTCCACTTTTCACCACAGAATTGTAACGTGTACATTATTTTGCGCACGTGACTTACAAAATTGTTGAAAGCTCTGAATTATCCTAGTTGTAGTTTTTTTTATTGACAATGAATCACACAGTTTCAGTAACCAAATAACATTGTCTTGTCACAACTAAATATCATTAGATTAAATTTAAAAATGCTGACAATTAATCCAGTGGATTATGAAAATAATAAATGTATTCAAATAAATGACATGGCTTGGGCTATTCCAGTTCATTGGAGCTTATCCAATCTCCCCAGGGCAGTCATTTCCTAATCTTCAAAGTAAAAGAGCAAAAGACATTAATTAGATCCCAATTACCACCGTTCCTCTTAGTTGCTCGCATTGAAACAGGTGAAGAAGATTCACAACGAGCAAAGGAGGAGTAGATGACACAAGAAAATCCAGATTTATGTCTTGCACAACAAGCCTGTCTCCTTTAAGTGACAGCTTTCCCCTAAGGCCGGGCTGAACGAATGGCAGACACCAAGTTGCTGTTGTTAAAATACATCCCTAGTGATGGTATGCCAATTGCAAAACACAAACACTGAGCTCTGACTGGCTAAGAATTAAAGGCCTCTTCGTTTCAACAAGGTTGCCTGGGTCATACTTTCAACAGACCATGAGTGCTTGACTTATGATATGATTTAAAATTATTAATTGGAATATATAAGTCCCTTCACCACCTCTCAAGAAAAATTGAAGAGACTAGTTTGGTCATAATCATAATCATAATGACTGAAGGGCTGACAAGTAGGGCAGTTAGGCAATTGACTCCTTCCCCAGCCACTAACAAACATGAGGTATGGGATGCAGTCTAACACCCTTCTTCTCTGGATTACAATAGGAGGAGAGAAGTTGTGATTTCTGTTTGGACAGTACAGCAGGAGTGGGGCGGCCGACAGGATTTTTGCAAAGTGTTTGCTAGTCAAGCAATGCATGAGTTTGTGCATGGCCTGGATGCCCGCAATTGCAGTGTTCTCCACTCTAGGACTGGATTGGCCCACTGGGATATTTCCCCGCCCGCAAGTCCATATATTGCATGTTCAGTGGGTGTAGGATCATCCCATATCTCAATGCATGTGGAACATATGTGACAATTGTAACAGTTAATATCCAGCTGACTTTATGTAGTACTTAGCACAGAATTCAACTCATGTATGCTCCCAATGGTTTTTTTGACGTTAAACCAAGTTAAGAAGTGACCGAAGTGATTCCTGGGAGCATCATTTTGGCTTTTGCCCTTGTTGGTACAGCTAAATTTACTCCTCCCCTTACCACACACCTTTTATTTGCTTTTGTGGTTTCTGTCAAAGAGTGCCTGAGACCATTGAAAATCATGCACATGGATGAGATGTATCTACAGGTCTATTTAGCCAAAGCCAGATAACCTGTCAAATGGCATAGGTAGCTCTGCCTGGAAGGGGGTCCTTCTTGAGCCAGAAGGGAGATTAAAATATCTCCCTACTCATCCCTGTACACCCTCACTACCTCAAGTGAGCTTTGTGATTTGTACCTTTATTGGATGCAGATCAGTATGAGAGCTCCTACGCAGTCCCGGTGCTTCTCAATAATTCAGAGCATTGTTGGCAGAGCAACAGATTGTGAGGGAGCTGTTCAAGTGTTCTGCACCTGATAGAGATGCAGTCCACAACAGATCTAGCTCCACGTTGTGCATGTCACTGGACCACCAGGGATAACACCCTCCTTCTGCCAAAAGGTAGGCAGGAGAGGGAGTGAATAGGAAATAAATGTCCTGTACTGGCACACACAACGCTCAGACAGCCACCACACACAGCATAGCCTCCCCTTTACACACAACGCTCAGCCACACTCATCCTCCTCCAAACATAAAATTCAGCTACTATCACCTACCACATGTACACAACAATCCAACACTCCACAACTCAACCTTTCCCCCACACAAACAGCACTCCTGCACAAACTGAGCCTTCACTGAGACACTTGAACACCACAAACACTCAGACACTCTCAATCACAGAACAGGGCCTTGGGGTAGAGGAGGGAGCCCCAGTCAGCCATCCTGCTTAGGGTCCTGGGCAAGTCTGCATTTAGCAATGTAGAATGGATCAAGACAGCACTGGTGTACACATAGGATCATATAGAAATAAGGTTTAACAGTCATAGAAGAATACCACTGGGAAAGTATTACAGGCCGTCGATATATAGATAAAATGCCCCAAAACCTCTCCATAAAACACAAATCATACCTACAATTAAGACCTAAACTAACAAAATAAGGTAGATCTCTGCTGACACACTGGTGTTGTCAGACCTCTCTGGAAACATTACTCAATCCACTGAGCTTTCTATATAAAAGTCAGGAAACTTTTCATTCCTCATACATAGTCAATATAATGTCAAACTGCCATCAGTGTACCAAGTGACCGCGTTACCTTGGTGCATACATTATAGTGTCTCAGTAGACATGTGTTTCCACATTGCCATTTTATCCCTAGCACCTCCTTTATCAGCTTCAATTTTTACTGTTAAATAACAACCGTAAACCAAGGAAAATGCTTTGAAGAAACATTAAAGGGTCACTCCAGACCCCTAAAGCCCTTTAGCTTGCTGAAAAAAATGTATGTTGCCATAAACTTTCTGAAGAGTGTGTCCTCTTTTATCATTTTGGAAGTAGAAATTGACACTTTTATAAATTATACTGGTTACACCCCCTTGGCTTTCAAGTAGACAGTAGGTCCAGTCACTTCCTGGTTTGGTTAACTCAGGAAAGCTAAACTCAAGAGGCAGCAATTTCGAGAGCATCTGCCTTGCAAAGACTTCTCATTGAGCTGCATTGGGATGTCTGTGATTGGACAGACACAGAAAGTCTGGTCGGGGTTAGGAAGGAAGGGCTTGCAAAGGCAGCAGACCAGAGAACTGCAGGTTTTGCAAGCTATTTTTATAGATATAACTCCAATGAAAAAAATGCATAATTAAATGCGAGCAAGTTTTCATTTTGAGGTATATCTACTAAACAGTGATTTTTAAAATTGATTTTGTATTTGGGCAATGGAGTGTCCCTTTAACACATAGAAATAAATATGCCAAACATAGCTTTAACTGTCTTACTGGAGATATTTGTTGACATATGCTTAAGGCTGTTCAGAGATTATAATGGATGCATGATAGCTCACAATTCCTAGGAAATGTGGGAGGTAGAGTCAGTAACATTTAGCGACCAGTTGAAAATGCCCCTTGTATAATTCTTATATAAATGAATATGTAATTCTCTACCCCATCCCGATATCTCTGGAAATGATGAATGAATACATAAAGAAACAAACAAAAAAAAAAAAGCCTATGCACAAAATGAGTTTGATTTGAATTTCTGTGCTGTTTATGTGACTAACATTTCAAAGAAAAGAAAAGCTTTATTTTGAGGACAATGATCTGGCAGTGAATGGGTTAACAGGTATTCCTGGTTTTGTCTACTTTTTTTGGTCTGACTGACCACTAGAGGGCGCTTGTAGTTTTAATGCTAATAGTGAGCTTTTTTTTTTTTTTTTTAAACTAATTGAGGTACTGATGCAATAATTGCCAGTGCAGGTCCATACATACATGGGCAGTCAAGTTATTCATGATTCCAACAGTAGCATGGTAATACGAATCCAGGGAAATTGTAAACATGCAAGGAAGTATTAATATTAAATAGTAGAAATACAATCTGCAAAATCATTGTGACAAAAATAATCAAACTGCCCTAAATTTTGCAGTTAAAAAAAAGAAATCACTTTAAATCAATGTTATGTTAATAAACCCCAGTGTCATTGAAAGTTTGCCCAAAATGTTTGAGCTTTCTACCATTTTTTTTTATATTCACACTGCACCGATCTACTTCTCAACCTCACTTGTCTCTCAGGGCTTAACCCCTGAAGGTTGGGTGGTGGTTCATGATTTGACTGAAATCAGAATGCACGCATTATAATCAGGGCCGGTGCCAGGATTTCTGCTGCCCTAGGCAAAGATCCATTTTGCCGCCCCCTCATGTCACTCACTCACTGACAGACACACACCATCACTGATAAACACACAGACACACACACTTACTGACAGACACACAATCAATGACACACATACACTCACTCACTGACACATACACACACACACACACACTTACTGACAGACATACACTCACTTACTGACTGACATATGCTCACTCACTGTCGGACATACACTCACTCACTCACTGACAGACAGACACACACACTCACTGACAGACAGATACACTCACACACAGACACACACACTCACTGACAGTCAAACACTCACCTCCCTGGGGTCCAGTGTGGGGCAGCTCCTCACTCCTTCCGCCCCCTGTTTAGTTTGCCAGGGCGGGAATTACATCATATTCTGGCTCCTGACACCACAGAGGGCACGTAGGGGAGGAGTGAGGGACTGCAAGAACAGCCTGCCTGCCTTCTCCGTCCCCCTTTTCCGTCCCCTCAGGTAAATGGCATTTGTTGGCAGAGCATGCAC
The DNA here is from genome assembly GCF_036172605.1 of Pelobates fuscus. Taxonomy (NCBI): domain Eukaryota; kingdom Metazoa; phylum Chordata; class Amphibia; order Anura; family Pelobatidae; genus Pelobates; species Pelobates fuscus. The sequence continues at coordinate 114,573,368 of NC_086327.1, forward strand.
CTGCCATCAACATAAGCAGGTGCCTACTCTGCCTTACCTAGCACAGAATCGGGGTCGCCCTGAAGTGGCCAAATGGCCACCTCCTGGCCCCCCTGTGACAGGGCTCCTCTCGACGCCCCCACCTTCGGGCACCTTGAGGAGCTCAAGAGCCAGTCGCCCAGTGCTGTGCTTTGGCCTCAGAGAGGGGGAGGCCACCAGGAAATATCCTGGTGGGCGCCCCCCAGCAGTCTGGTCTCTAGGCGAATGCCTAGTTCGCCTAATGGTTGCGCCAGCCCTGATTATAATATACCACTTGTTGAAATATCTCCAAAACCCAGAAATTCAAACTACCTTATTGTCTTTTTAAATATGTATTTATTGTAAATATGTATAGTGTATTCAGAAACTGAATTAATGGCAGAAACTGCGTTAGATAGATGGATGGATAGATGGATGGAAATATAGATAGATAGATAGATAGATAGAAAGAAATAAAGATAGGTAAATCGATAGATAGATAGATAGATAGAAAGAAAGAAAGAAAGATAGGTAAATCGATAGATAGATAGATAGATGTTTCTGCCTGGAAATGTAATACCCACTGATCTTGGCCAGTAATTTTTCAGTGTGATGTGGTGACATAAAATGCTAAATACATAGACAGACAGGCAGATGGACAGATGGACGGATGGACGGATGGATGGATGGATGGATAGATAGATATCTAAGAAAAAGTGACTTCACTAATTCACTAGTCAAAGTAAGTGATTATTGTGAACATTAGAACATGGGAGTGTATGTCTGTGAAAAGCCACCTGTTCGAAGGCTATATTGAAGGGAGGAGAATAAAGGCAAGGGAAAGGTTTGGCTAAACAATCCCTGCAAATGCATCTCACAAAGGACATATGAAGGTGAAGTTAGAATGGCAGGTATGGTAACTAAGATGACTAATGTTAGAAACTTCTAATCATTGTGTCCTGCTCACTAAAAAGACAAAGGGGTATCAAATGGGATTATTCACCATCACAGAGTTCGAGAAACGGAACAATGGTATTTGCCTGAGGCTCTACCGACACAAGAAGCTGAAAAATGAGTATGTTGTAAAATGGTATACAAATTAGGAACTCCAACAGAACAAACGGCAGTTGTCATCGTTACCCTTCCCTTGTATCTTTCTAGAAAGATTGATGTTGGTTTACCATTTGCAATAGGATTTTGTAAAAAATAACATATTTTCAGGGAAAGAAATTTAAAATCAGCTAGACATTGGCATAAAATGGCACTATGGCTAAAACAGGCAATGTTTAGCTCTCTCGGTGCTGTGGGCTACCAGCCCAACATGGATGCAAAACATTGCATTTTACAGAACTGTTGCAAGAATGTGTTATGGTACTAAATGAGGATCCACGTGATGAGCAACAGTACATTTGTATTTAGGTATTTGTCTTATGTTTTAGTTGCTTTTTTTTTGCTATAATCACTTACCATAATGCTAATAAGTCATTAATTACTTACATACATGGTTGTCTAGGTTGAAACAAGACTAAAGTCCATGAAGTTCAACCACAAAGCCCATTTTTTATGTTGTTGATCCAAAAATCCCAATTATAGCCACTTCCAATTATGCCACAAGAGAGGAAAAAATCCTTCTGGACTCCATAATGGCTATTGGATTTCACAATGTATCAAAAATCTGTTAACACATATATCAATTATAACATTGAATATTCTGTTTATGCAAAAAAGCATCAAAGCCTTTTTAAAAAATGATCTATAGAATCTGATAAGACAACCTCTTTAGGCAGATAATTCCACATCTTTAGTGTTCTTACTGTAAAGAACCCTCTCCTCTGCTGTAAGTGTTAACATTTTCTGGCAGTCTCAAAGGGTGACCTCTTGTCTGTTGTATATTCCTGCTAATGAACATGTTAGCAAATAGTGGAATGCACTGACCATGTATATATTTGTATAGTGCTATCATATCTCCTCGGAGAAAACAATTCCAGTTTTTCAAGTCTTCCCTCATAACTAATGTTTTCCATCCCCCTTACTAGTTTTGTAGCTTGCCTTTGCACATTTTCTAGTTCTGCAATGTTTCTTTAAAGCTGAGGCCAAAAATTACACAGCATATTCAAGGTTGGGTCTTTTTAATGATTTGTAAAGAGGTAACATTTTATTTGGCTCACGTGAATCAAAAGCCCTTTTTATGCACGAATTGTATTTTTCCTTTAAAGGGAACCTCTGGGCACCATAACAGCTTAATCAGAGTGAATTGTTAAGGAGCCAGGAGGTCCCAGGCGCTGGCTTACCTTTGGGTGTGTCATGAGAGGTTTATCCCCAAAGTCTTCTCTCCAGTGCCATTTAGCTTTGCCCCTGATCTTCGCTGCTTTTAGATTTTTCAAATAGGTAACATCGGAATGCCGCAGACAGGAGTGCTGCTGATTGGCTGAGAATGTAAACTGAAAATCTAAGCCAATCAGAAGCTCCTCATTCACTAAAGGGCTTAAAAACATATGTATTTTTCTCAAGCAATTTTTCTGAATGTGGAACTACTGTTTGGCTTAGAACCTTAGATTCTGCTCTCAGCCTCCACTATCTGCGACAATCCGAGACTTCCAGTTTCTAAATGGTACTGGAGAGAAGACTGTGGGTTAAACCATTTGAGAACTAAAGAAATGCTGACATAAGTTAGTGGGACCAAGCTATGCAGCTTTCAGTATTTATAAGTAGACATAACAAATAATCAGATACAAAGTTTACAATTTTAGTTAATATACGATTTCTTACACATCCCGCTTTCTATTTTGTGCACTTGAACAAGAGATTTAACACTAAGCTTAATTCGAGTCACGGTAACTCCATGACTCCTGGTAACCATTGGTGGTACATGGGCCAGACTGTGAGGAAACTGTGTTGTAATATAATCAAACAAATACAAGAAATAGGAAAACCCTCCATATTTAACCACTTAAAGACCAATTACCTGACAGGCATGTCATGAGATTAAAAGATTTGACCATTCCTTAATTAATTATTCAAAAAGTCAAATTAAAAAAGCAAAGTTCACAATTTTTTGTTGTCCACTAGACATTTGTGAGGGAAATTTCAACCCTTGGACCTTCCAGTCTTGCAGCGGTGAGCAACCTTAGGTCTGGTTAGTAGTGTTGGACTTGACATTTTGAGCCTTGAATAAAAGGAGTTTTATATTTCACAAAAGCAGTCAGTAGCTGCCTCAGGTCTAATTTAGGACCAATACAGTTTTATCAAGGTATTTCTCCAAAAATCATGACAATAGTGTTATCCATTTAATATATGCTATGTAGATAGATAGATAGCTGATAGACAGATAGATAGATAGATAGATAGATAGGTAGATAGACAGTTAGATAAACAGTGGCGGAACTACCACCAGTGCAGCCACCCTATTGGTAAAAATTTACAACATGGGCCCAGTTGGACGCTGCAGCCCATTAAGAGTGTGACCGGGCCATTGCAGAATCTGCCAGATGGGAGGAAATGACAGCATGTTACTTCCTCCAAGCTGAAATAGAGAGTGCTGTGTGGGCAGAAGAGAGGAGGAAATGGCAAAATAAGCTAACAGGAGGGTGGCTGCAAATATAAAACTTATGACATTTATGTGTGTGTCAGATTGTGTGTGTATCTGTGTCAAGGTGTGTGTATGTCAGTATGTATGTATGTATGTGTACATCTGTGTGTCAAGGTGTGTATATGTCAGTGTGTACATGTGTCAGTATGTGTGTCTGTGTATGTGTGAGTATGTGTGCATCTGTGTGTCAGTGAGTGTATTTGTCAGTTTGTGTATCTGTGTATGTGCGTATCTGTGTGTCAGGTTGTGTGCTTATCTGTGTGTCAGGGTGTGTGTGTGTGTATCTGTGTGTCAGGGTGTGTGCATTGGTCGGTGTGTGCATCTGTCAAGGTGTGTGCATTTGCTAGTGTGTGTGTCTGTGTGGGTGTATGTGTATTTATGTGCCAGGGTGCTTGTCTGTGTGTGTGTGTATCTGTATCTCAGGGTGTGTGGATGTGTCAAGGTGTGTGTATCTATGTGTCAATGAGTGTATCTATGTGTGTATGTGTGTACGTGTCAGGGTGTATATTATTATTATTATCGCCATTTATATAGCGCCAACAGATTCCGTAGCGCTTTACAATATTATAAGAGCGGGGATTTAACTATAAATAGGTCAATTACAAGGAAACGTACAGGAACCATAGGCTGAAAAGGACCCTGCTCAAACAAGCTTACAGTCTATAGGAGGTGGGGTGTAAAACACATTAGAACAGAATATGAATTTGTATGTGTCAGTGTGTTTAGATGTGTGTATCTCTGTGCTAATGTATATGTATATCTGTGTGTGTAAGTATGTATGTATGTGGCAGTGTATGTGCATACATCCAAGCAAACACCAACACAACATGCAAACACACTCCTGCATTCTAACAAAAATATTACATACTGCATTCCCACGCCAAAATTATATACAAGCACACACCTTCACTCAAACACTAATACTACACACAAATGTACAAGCATATTTAAAAGCCAATATTACATCCAAACACACCCCTGCAATCAAACACAAACATTTCATGCAAACACACCCCTGTATTAAAACACTAAAATTCTATACAAGCACCCCTCCAATCAAACAAAAACACTACACACAAAGGACTCATGTATTTAAAAACCAACACAACATATAAACACACTCATGCATTCAAGCACAAACACTACACACAAGTACACCACTGCATCCAATGGCAACAGTACATACAAATGCACACCTACATGCACACATATACTCTGTACAAAAACATGCTTACATTCAAAAGCACAAACACTGCTCACAAATACAACCTTGCAACAGTGGGAAAATAGTAGATCCCCACGTGGTATAGCACTGTTGGAGTTGTATGACAGATGTCAACTTGAACACTCTGGCACTACAGGGGGCTCAAAAAATGTTCTTGCGACAGACAGACAGACAGACTGACAGACATACACAAACAGACACACAGACAGGTAGATAGATAGATACTTGATTTAGGTAGTGGTTACATCTCTTAAAAAAGTGAAACATTACTTAAATGAAAATTGATCCATTATAAGCGTATTTGAGAAACCACTAAAATTTTGAAACAGCTGCTTTAAACTTTACAACTGAATCTCTGGTTAGGGTAACAAATGCTACATATTTATTTAATAAATAATTTATCATTTTAGTAGAAAAATATTAGAAAAAATATTTATCTTTTTCTTTTCCTTCTTTAGGTGATGTAGAGAAGACCATTTCACCTGATTCTGGATAGCCACGAGTAAGGTAAATAAGTTGGTTTATTAGCAATGTGTAAAAGTATGTGTCTTTGAGAATTTCTGGACGGCTGAACAGTTATAAATCTGTTTATGTAATGCTTTTAAATTCCACCTTTCTCTCAAGCATATTGTTAATGGATTATAGATTGGTGCAATCGTCGAGTCATCAGAATTCCGTAACTCTGAATTACATTGTGACTGAATCATGAAACACAATGAAATGGACAATGGAACATCCATTTCATTTGACTCGTGATACGAAGTTCCACCTGTGTTTCCAAAGAAAAAAATGACTGATGAGGAAAAAAGATACTTGATGGTTAAGAGAGAGTGACTGAATGTTGACTTTATTTAAGGGTCAAGTTAAAATATATATGTTTTACTGCTCTTTTTTATCACATTTATTGGTTATTTCTTCTCATTTGAAACAAATGGTGGGAAAATATGTCAATCAGTGTACTGTATTTATATTTTGTCTCCTCTGACTGGCCCATTTTCCCACCCTTTTGGTTTGTCCGATTTGATTTCTTGGATCTTTGCATGGACAAAATTCAGCTCAAACAAAACACCATACGAACAAATTTCAAACCACATAAACTGATATATTATTAAACTTTTTTTGGATGAATCGATTCGGCTGAACTGAATTTTTTCCACTGTGCTCATTCTAATGGATTATCACATTATTTACGATTTAGGCATTGGTGGTTTGCGTATTTTTTAATACTGTAAAATAATTACTGATTCTGCACAGTCTTTGCATTGCAGGAAAAATATATTGTTTTAAGGCTGATATTGGGGTAAAGTAGAAATAATTGCAAAATTGATTATTTAATTAAGACCATGGGAGTTATTAAGTCCAGAAACTTAGCTCAAATCAAAATATTATGACCTCTTTCATAAGGCAGTACCCTGCAAGGGGAAAAAAGCAACTAAAGTAAAACATGTCGCTTACATTATATCTTGCCTCCTCCTTGGCTGAGATCATCAATCATGATGCTCTCAGCCAATCCATTGCTTTCCCAAAGGAAATCACTTGGATACTAGAACACATGTGTTACAAATTACTACGCTGCTCTATGGCTAGCATTTAATTGAACAACTGAGTGAGGAAGACAGCCACTAGAGGTGTATTAACCCTACCTTTAATGTTTTACATTGCAGGGCTAAAAGGAGAGGACCACTGCACCCAGACCAATTTATTGAGATTAAGTGGTCTGGGTGCCTAAAGGGGTTTTTTAAAACCTATATTCATGTATCCTTCGCTCACAATCCTCCCTGGTTTTTTTCACCATCTCTCCTTACTTTTTTGTGTACCTTTATCCATCTATTTTCCCTCACCAACAATTTGTCTCTCACTTTCTGTCTTTCGTCACTCACTTTTATGTCTCTCCTCATCTCCCTAATCCCCCTTGTATCTACAATGGATCCAGAGCTAATGAGTCCTATTTCGAGGACTCCAGCCCCTAAAGCCTCCCCCTAGCAATGCCTGTGTTTAATCCTATATGGGATCACCTAGTGAAAAAGTGCAGATAAGAGTAGGTCTCAAGCCTGTGTAGATTAGTTTAATACCCAATATCTGTTTATGGTAACATTAACTGGGTATTTTGCACCATCTCACTGATCAAACAATGAAGTATAGATTGCTTTTAAACAAGAATGAGGAGACAGTGTTGATTCATAGAAAGAGGCCACTCTAGGTTGACTATAGGTTTTTCATAAGATGCTTTTTATTCTATGTTAAGGTCACTTTAATACACCGGTAGATGCTAGGAAAATTCTCACACATATTGAGTGAAAAATCAGGTTTTGACAACAGTTAACTATTCATACAAATACGGGCACTCCTCAGGGTTCCGTTCTTGCGACCAGGTCAATAAACCAATTGGTAGGTAAGTGAGGATGTGCTAGCAAGCATGTGCAAGAGAGCAGGTCTACATTCGGTGAAATTCCCCTGAACATAGACCAGTTCACTAGTGCAGGAAATCCAACGAATCTGTTTGGGGAAACTGCACCGAACATAGATTAGCTTACTAGCGCAGGGAATCGCTGAAATCTATGTTCAGGGAAAATTCCCTGAACATAGACTAGCTCTTTAATGTGGGGAATGCCCTGAATTCCCATGCTAGAGAGCTGGTCGTAAGTGCAAGCCATCGTAAAACAGGTAGGTCGTAAAGTAAAGTGAGGACCACCTGTATAACACAGATTACTTTATTGAATGAGTTGACTGATATGAAATATTACTTTTTGCATTGTTTAAAATATCTTCTGTTGGTGAATGAAAGTGGTCATTGTCATACGTTTCCCCGTTTTGACCAGCAAATCCATTCATACCTAGAGTTTATTGATAAAGGGTGAATATTCAAATTAACCCACAGAGTGCTCCTACAGATGTATAGCTTCTTGACTATTTAAAATCGGTAACAGCGTCCCGTGAAATAACCCCCAACTTTTTCTTGGGAGGACCTGGGTATTTTCACTCCAATTTATAAATGGGGAGCAAGTGATACGCTGAGAGCGCCAGATGACGCATCTTCCAAGGCTTCAATCCATTGGAGGCAGTTGTTGGGCAGAGCAGATTGGCACTGTCTTTGCATGTTTGGGGTTTAAGTGTTTATAAATGGTCTAATCCCTTAAAAGGTTAGACAGTGTCCATGGCTTCCTGGTACCATAGCAATTTGTTGAGATGCAGTTGTTAGGGTGCCTGAAGTGTCTATTTAAGATATAAAGCCGTCTTTTAGTGTATTGATTGTTATTGAGGGGTATTTAAAAATATTTCAACTGAGGACAGTTTGCAAAACTAGCTGGTGGCACACAGGTATAAAAAGGAATATCCATTTTATTATATATGTTTTGTCAAAGCAATGAGCTATATTCGTCTTTTATATCGAATATCAGCATTATTTACGACATAGAATCATACTGCATGACAAGTTACAACAACTGTTTCTGTTTTCCGTCATTGCTGTTTTAAGCAAAGTTAACTTTATCTTTTCGGAAGTCACGTGCTGAATTTTGACATTTCAAGTTGTAAAGCATGTATCTGCACAACAATGGGATGATTATTACTGCTGTCTCATTCTCCAGCATCTACAATGCACTTGGTAGAATATGCTTATTAAAAAAAAAGGGTTGACGCAGCCTATAGGAATTAAAAGAAATCAAAGCAAATATTACTCACTCCAGAGGAACATGTTCTTTGAACAGTTCTTCCATATATCAATAGCCAAAGTAAGGTACTTGCTGAAGACATCATGGCCAATGCACTTGGTGGTGAAAAAACCTGAATAGCGAAGAAATTAACGTTAGGAAAAAAACAAACAAATACCTTACTATTTACTAGCACTACCTGCAGGGCAACTTTCAGGCTGCATGCAATCATAACTCCACCATTCAAAATACAATTAATGAAACATACTTACAAGGTCCATAAAAACCCTAAATTTTCCTGATAGTGTCAAGAGGCTCCCTCAATCCCACCCAAGACATGATGGTGTTATTGTACATATCACCAGACAGCTCTCATGGGAGTGTCTGTATTGTGTTTTTGTTGCACATTTTGTTCCCAGTAGGTTATTTGTATTACAGTTGTGTTAGGTAATAAAGGTGTTTTGGTCATGAGTTTTGGTCAAAGACGTTATAGACGTTATATAGAAGATATAGAAGATCATTAGGCAGAAATTCAACTGGTAAATAGGATACTAGACACAGGATATCTATCTATCTATCTATCTGTCTGTCTGTCTGTCTGTCTGTCTGTCTGTCTCTCCACCTACCTGCCTGTCTGTCTATGAGAAGACCCTACTCAAGAAATAAATAAGAATTGTAAAATATACAGGGTTGGATGGGGGGAGCAGTAAAAAGAAAAATCTATATACACTATATAGTCAAAAGTATTGGGACACACCTGTTAATGATTGAATTCAGGTGTTTCAATCTGACCCATTGCCACAGGTGTATAAAATCATGCACCTAGCCATGCAGTCTGCATTTACAAACATTTGTAATATAAATGAGCTCAGAGAATTTAAGCGTGGTACTGTGATAGATGCTACCTTTGCAAACAGTCAGTTCAAGAAATTTCATCCCTGCTAGATATTCCACGCTCAACTGTAAGTGGTATCATTGGAAACTGGAGGTGTTTAGGAACAGCAGCAAGTCTGCCATGAAGCAGAAGACCACGGAAAGTCACAGAGACGGTTCACTGAGTACTGAGGTGCATGGTGCTTAAAAGTCCACATTCTGCTGATTCTATAGCTGAAGAGTGCAAAACTTCCACTGGCATTAATATCAGCACAAAATCTGTGCAACTGGACCTTCATACAGGGAGTGCAGAATTATTAGGCAAGTTGTATTTTTGAGGATTAATTTTATTATTGAACAACAATCATGTTCTCAATGAACCCAAAAAACTCATTAAAGGGACACTCCAGGCACCCAGACCACTTCAGCTCATTGGAGTGGTCTGGGTGCCAACTCCCACTACCCTTAACCCTGCAAGTGTAATTATTGCAGTTTTTTTAAAACTGCAATATTTACCTTGCAGGGTTAAGTCCTCCCCTAGTGGCTGTCTATTAGACAGCCACTAGAGGACACTTCCTGCTTCATAGCACAGGTTTTCTGTGCTAGAGCGTCGCTGGACGTCCTCACGCTGTGTGAGGACCTCCAGCGTCGCTCTATTCCCCATAGGGAAGCATTGAAATTCATTTTCAATGCTTTCCTATGGGGTGCGCTAATGCGCATGCGCGGCATTGCCGCGCATGCGCATTAGGTCTCCTCGGCCGGCGGGCGAGATCAGTCTCGCCCACCGGCCGACGTAACCAGAAGGAGGAGCGGCGGGGGAGGAGGAAGCAGCGACGTGGGACCTGTCGCTGCCCCTGGTAAGTGACTGAAGGGGTTTTCACCCCTTCAGTAACCGGGGATTGGTGGGTGGGAGGGAGAGGGACCCTCCAGTGCCAGAAAAACGGATCGTTTTTCTGGCACTGGAGTTTCCCTTTAATATCAAAGCTGAATATTTTTGGAAGTAGTTTTTAGTTTGTTTTTAGTTATAGCTATTTTAGGGGGATATCTGTGTGTGCAGGTGACTATTACTGTGCATAATTATTAGGCAACTTAACAAAAAACAAATATATACCCATTTCAATTATTTATTTTTACCAGTGAAACCAATATAACATCTCAACATTCACAAATATACATTTCTTACATTCAAAAACATAACAAAAACAAATCAGTGACCAATATAGCCACCTTTCTTTGCAAGGACACTCAAAAGCCTGCCATCCATGGATTCTGTCAGTGTTTTGATCTGTTCACCATCAACATTGCGTGCAGCAGCAACCACAGCCTCCCAGACACTGTTCAGAGAGGTGTACTGTTTTCCCTCCTTGTAAATCTCACATTTGATGATGGACCACAGGTTCTCAATGGGGTTCAGATCAGGTGAACAAGGAGGCCATGTCATTAGATTTTCTTCTTTTATACCCTTTCTTGCCAGCCACGCTGTGGAGTACTTGGACGCGTGTGATGGAGCATTGTCCTGCATGAAAATCATGTTTTTCTTGAAGGATGCAGACTTCTTCCTGTACCACTGCTTGAAGAAGGTGTCTTCCAGAAACTGGGAGTTGAGCTTGACTCCATCCTCAACCCAAAAAGGCCCCACAAGCTCATCTTTGATGATACCAGCCCAAACCAGTACTCCACCTCCACCTTGCTGGCGTCTGAGTCGGACTGGAGCTCTCTGCCCTTTACCAATCCATCCATCTGGCCCATCAAGACTCACTCTCATTTCATCAGTCCATAAAACCTTAGAAAAATCAGTCTTGAGATATTTCTTGGCCCAGTCTTGACCTTTCAGCTTATGTGTCTTGTTCAGTGGTGGTCGTCTTTCAGCCTTTCTTACCTTGGCCATGTCTCTGAGTATTGCACACCTTGTGCTTTTGGGCACTCCAGTGATGTTGCAGCTCTGAAATATGGCCAAACTGGTGGCAAGTGGCATCTTGGCAGCTGCACGCTTGACTTTTCTCAGTTCATGGGCAGTTATTTTGCGCCTTGGTTTTTCCACACGCTTCTTGCGACCCTGTTGACTATTTTGAATGAAACGCTTGATTGTTCGATGATCACGCTTCAGAAGCTTTGCAATTTTAAGAGTGCTGCATCCCTCTGCAAGATATCTCACTATTTTTGACTTTTCTGAGCCTGTCAAGTCCTTCTTTTGACCCATTTTGCCAAAGGAAAGGAAGTTGCCTAATAATTATGCACACCTGATATAGGGTGTTGATGTCATTAGACCACACCCCTTCTCATTACAGAGATGCACATCACCTAATATGCTTAATTGGTAGTAGGCTTTCGAGCCTATACAGCTTGGAGTAAGACAACATGCATAAAGAGGATGATGTGGTCAAAATACTAATTTGCCTAATAATTCTGCACACAGTGTAGAATGGGTTTCCATGGTCTAGCAGCTGCGTGCAAGCCTCTCATTACCAAGTACAATGTCAAGCATTGGATCAAGTGGTGTAAAGGATGCTGCCACAGACGAATCAGGCTTTGCTGTTTGGCAGTCTCATGGTATGGTGCTTTTAGGGGTGGGACAAGGCCTCTAACTTTCAGTGAAAGGAACTCTTAATGCTTTAGCATGTGAAGACATTTAGGATAATCCTTTCCTTGCAACTTTGTGTCGACAGTTTGGGGAAGGACTTTTCTATTCCAGCATGACTGTGCCCACGGTGCACAAAAGCAAGGTCCATAAAGACATTGTTGGATGAGTTTGGTGTGGAAGAACTTGACTGGCCCTACAGAATGGCGGTCTCAACATCATTGACCACCTTTTGAGATGAACTGGAATAGAGATTGCAAGTCTGGCCACATCAGTACCTGACCTCCCAAATGTTCTACTGGATGAATAAATACCCACAGATACACTCCAAAATCGTGTGGAAAGCCTTCCTATAAGTGTGAAAGTGTCAGGTCGGGTTGGATCCCCACGCAGAGTACAAACAGTGAAGGACGAACCGGGCTTGTTAGTACGATTCTGCTTATCTCTGTTATCCTCTGACCCGGCTTGTCTCTCGCTTACCTACAAGCCGAGGTCGAGGGAACGAGAAGACAGGTAAGCGAGAGACAAGCCGGGTCAGAGGGATAACAGAGATAAGCAGAATAGTACAACAAGCCGGGTGTCAGGATCGGGACAGGGATCCAACACGCAGAGTACTAACAGTAGGAAGGTACGTATACCGGGCCTTAGAATGGCCGGACTAACGTACAGAGAATAGTCAGAGACAAGCCGAGGTCGAGGGAACGAGAAGACAGGTAAGCGAGAGACAAGCCGGGTCAAAGGGATAACAGAGGTAAGCAGAATAGTACAACAAGCCGGGTCAAAACCAAAGAGAATACTAGAATACAAGAGCACTGAGTGACTAGACAAGCTAGAACCACGACAGGGCAATGAGCTGACGAGTGAAGCAAGCTTAAATACCCTGAGTCCGGAGAGTAGACACGCCTCAGCTGAGTGCTGATAGGATAAAGCCAACAGAGTGGCAGGTCGCTCGGGATAGCGTCAAGACGTCACGTATCGAGCGTCATGTTAGAAAAGGAAGCGGATCCCTTGCGGCCAGCGTTAGAATGACTGGATGGACCGCGAGGAACGGAAGATATGGCGTGTCTAGACGGATAAACAACTAAGTCTCTACCCCTCTCAGAGGTAGAGACCTCAGGTACCCTGACAGTACCCCCCCTCTCAGATACGCCCACCGGGCGGAAGGAACCGGGACGAGATGGGAAGCGGGAGTGAAACGCCCTGCGGAGACGAGGAGCATGGACGTCCTCCTGAGGTACCCAACTCCTCTCCTCAGGACCATATCCCTTCCAGTTGACCAGATACTGTAATTTTCCCCGGGACAATCGGGAATTGATAATGGAGTTAACCTCGTATTCCTCCTGACCGTCCACCTGAACAGCACGAGGTGAGGAAACCGCAGAGGAGAATCTGTTGCAAATCAGTGGTTTCAACAAGGACACATGAAAGGAGTTGGGAATGCGTAAGGCCGACGGCAGAGCTAGGCGATACGCAACCGGGTTGATACGAGACAAAACCCTGTAAGGGCCTATGTACCGAGGCGCAAATTTCATAGAGGGAACTTTTAAACGAATGTTCTTAGTACTCAGCCATACTCTATCCCCAGGAACAAAAACTGGAGCCGCCCTTCTGTGTTTATCAGCGTGTTTTTTGAACAACATAGAATTATGCAGGAGAATCTGACGAGTCTGATCCCACAACTTCTTCAGATTGGCGACATGATCATCAACCGACGGTACTCCTTGGGAAGAAGAGACCGAAGGAAAAATGGAGGGATGAAAGCCATAGTTCATGAAGAAGGGGCTGGAACGAGTAGAATCACACACGAGATTATTGTGTGCGAACTCTGCCCAAGGAATCAAACCGACCCAATCATCCTGGTGTTCGGAAACAAAGCAGCGCAGATATTGTTCAATTTTTTGATTAGTACGCTCAGCGGCTCCGTTAGACTGAGGGTGATATGCAGAGGAAAAGTTCAATTTGATGCCTAATTGAGAACAGAAGGATCTCCAGAATCGTGAGACAAATTGAGAGCCTCTATCAGAAACGATTTCAGAAGGTATCCCATGTAAGCGAAAAACTTCTCTCGCAAAAATCTCCGCCAATTCAGGAGACGAGGGAAGTTTAGGCAACGGTACAAAATGAGCCATCTTAGTGAACCTATCCACCACCGTGAGAATAACAGTCTGTCTCTTGGAGGCAGGTAAATCCACAATAAAGTCCATGGCCAAACAGGACCATGGTTTCTCAGGAATGTCCAAGGGAAGCAACAAACCACAAGGAGATGCGTGAGGCTGTTTAGTCCTGGTACAAGTCTCGCAAGCCCCGACGAACTCCTCAATATCCTTTCGTAAGGAAGGCCACCAGAAATCCTTGGAGATCAGGGAATAAGTCTTGCGAATGCCAGGATGGCCAGCCACCTTGCTTTCGTGGAAACACTGTAAGAGCTCCAGTTGGAGTTCAGGAGGAACGAATTTTCTTCCCTCAGGAGTCTGTCCAGGTGCCAGATGCTGTAAGTTCAAGATCTGGGCAAGCAGCGGAGAATGGATTTTGAGACTTGTGTTAGCAATAATGTTGCATTGGGGTACAATAGAGGACAGAACCGGTTCAGAAGAGACCAAAGGTTCATATTGGCGAGATAGAGCATCGGCTTTAGAATTCTTTGAACCAGGCCTGTAAGTAAGAACGTAGTTGAAATGGGTGAGAAATAACGACCAACGAGCTTGCCTGGAAGACAATCGCTTGGCCTCTCCAATATAGGACAAGTTTTTGTGATCCGTTAAAATAGTAACAGGATGTAATGTCCCTTCCAATAAATGTCTCCATTCTTTTAAAGCTTTGATAACAGCTAGTAGTTCTCTGTCCCCAATGTCATATCTGCTCTCCGCACCAGACAATTTTTTAGAGAAAAATCCACATGGATGTAATGGTTTATCCACACCTAGCCTTTGGGATAGGATAGCACCTACGCCAGTCTCCGAGGCATCTACCTCAAGTAAGAAAGGGAGGGTGGTATTAGGGTGAACTAAAATTGGGGCGGAAGCAAAAAGCTCCTTGAGAGTTTTGAAAGCAAGGAGAGCTTCCGTAGACCAATTCTTAGTATCAGCCCCCTGTTTGGTCATATTGGTGATAGGCACAATAATAGAAGAGTAACCCTTAATAAAGCGCCTATAGTAATTGGAGAACCCAATAAATCTCTGAACGGCCTTGAGACCCTTGGGTAGAGGCCATTCCAGAATGGACTGGAGCTTATCCGGGTCCATCTTAAATCCCTCCCCAGAGATCACATAACCGAGGAAATTTACTTGGGATTGATCGAAACTACATTTCTCCAATTTGCAGTACAGACCATGTTGAAGAAGTTTGTGCAAAACCCTTCTGACCTGTTCATGGTGAATCTCAATCTCTCTAGAATGTATGAGTATATCGTCCAGGTATACAATGACACACTCCTGCTGAAATTCCCTAAGAACCTCATTTATCAGATCCTGGAATACAGCCGGTGCATTACATAACCCAAAAGGCATAACTGTATACTCATAATGACCGTAGCGAGTATTGAATGCCGTCATCCACTCGTGTCCCTGCTGGACTCTCACCAAGTTATATGCCCCTCTGAGATCTAACTTGGTGAAAATGGTAGAACCCTTTAAACGATCAAAGAGTTCGGTAATCAAAGGAATGGGGTAAGCATTCCTAATGGTTATTTTGTTCAAACCTCGATAATCAATACAAGGCCTAAGTGAACCATCCTTCTTTTTAACAAAAAAAAATCCAGCCCCGGCAGGAGAGGAGGACCTCCTAATGAATCCCTTGTCTAAATTCTCGTGAATATACTCCTCTAGAACTGAATTCTCCTTAGTAGATAACGGGTATACATGTCCCCTGGGAGGCATGGTACCAGGAAGTAGGTTAATTTTGCAATCAAAGGATCTGTGTGGAGGTAAGGTATCGGCTCTCTTTTTATCAAATACTGCCTTTAAATCCAGGTACTGAGGCGGTATTTGTATCTCTGAAGGATTGGAGGAGCTAGCCGACGTGTTTGCCAGACAAAGAGGCGAGACCCTCCGCAAACACTTCTCTTGGCAATTCTGACCCCATGAAACTATCTCCCCTAATTCCCAATTAATGATAGGGTTATGTCTCTTTAACCAGGAGTACCCCAGGACTATGGGAATAGAAGGAGAGGAAATGATCAACAGGGATAGATCTTCCTCATGCAAGATGCCAACAGTTAAATTCACCGGTATGGTCTCACGGAAAATAACAGGCTCAAGTAACGGTCTACCATCTATGGCCTCAACGGCCAGGGGTGTCTCCCTTAACTGGGATGGGATAGTATGCTTGTTAACAAAAACTTGATCGATAAAGCTCTCAGCGGCTCCAGAATCGATCAAAGCCATGGTTTTTACTACTCCCTTCTCCCAAGTCAAAGAAACGGGTAACAGAAGCCTGTGATCTTTATAATTGTGAACAGAGGACAAAATAGATACACCCAAGGCCTGTCCTCTAGAGAAACTTAGGTGCGAGCGTTTCCCGAACGATTGGGACAATTTAGGCGTAAATGACCTCTGACTCCACAGTACATACATAAACCCTCCCTTCTCCTGTACTGTCTCTCCTCCTCTGTGAGGTGAGTATTACCTATCTGCATAGGCTCAGGGAAACGTGAGGTTTCGATCTCAGAATTTCGAAATGCAGGAGCTAGTTTAAAGGAGGGTCTACGAGTTCTATCTCGAGTGTTCTGCCTCTCTCTTAAGCGTTCATCAATGCGAGAGATAAAAGAAATTAAATCCTCCAGACCCTCAGGAAGCTCTCTAGTAGCGACCTCGTCAAGGATTACATCTGATAGCCCATTTAAAAATACGTCTATATAAGCCTGTTCGTTCCACTTAACTTCTGCCGCCAAGGATCTGAACTCTAGTGCATAATCACCAAGTGTTCGATTTTCCTGTCTAAGGCGCAACAGTAATCTAGCTGCATTGACCTTCCTACCAGGGGGGTCAAAAGTTCTTTTAAAAGCAGCTACAAAGGCATTATAGTTATAGACTAACGGGTTATCATTCTCCCATAAAGGATTAGCCCATCTCAGAGCCTTCTCAATGAGTAACGTAACAATAAATCCAACCTTCGCTCTATCTGTAGGATAGGAGCGGGGTTGTAATTCGAAATGGATGCTGATCTGGTTCAAAAACCCACGACATTTCTCAGGAGAACCGCCATAACGTACTGGTGGAGTAATACGAGAAGAAGCACCTACAGTAGCTACTTCTAGACCTGAACTTACAGGAGAGATCGAAGGAGTACGTGTCTCCTCTGGTGGGTTACTAGCACGAGACAAAAGCGCCTGTAGTGCTAGGGCCATCTGATCCATCCTGTGTTCCATGGCGTCAAACCTGGGGTCGGAAGAACCAAGCTGACTGTTAGTACCTGCAGGATCCATTGGCCCTGTCGTAATGTCAGGATCGGGACAGGGATCCAACACGCAGAGTACTAACAGTAGGAAGGTACGTATACCGGGCCTTAGAATGGCCGGACTAACGTACAGAGAATAGTCAGAGACAAACCGAGGTCGAGGGAACGAGAAGACAGGTAAGCGAGAGACAAGCCGGGTCAAAGGGATAACAGAGGTAAGCAGAATAGTACAACAAGCCGGGTCAAAACCAAAGAGAATACTAGAATACAAGAGCACTGAGTGACTAGACAAGCTAGAACCACGACAGGGCAATGAGCTGACGAGTGAAGCAAGCTTAAATACCCTGAGTCCGGAGAGTAGACACGCCTCAGCTGAGTGCTGATAGGATAAAGCCAACAGAGTGGCAGGTCGCTCGGGATAGCGTCAAGACGTCACGTATCGAGCGTCATGTTAGAAAAGGAAGCGGATCCCTTGCGGCCAGCGTTAGAATGACTGGATGGACCGCGAGGAACGGAAGATATGGCGTGTCTAGACGGATAAACAACTAAGTCTCTACCCCTCTCAGAGGTAGAGACCTCAGGTACCCTGACACCGGGTCAGAACCAAAGAGAATACTAGAATACAAGAGCACTGAGTGACTAGACAAGCTAGAACCATGACAGGGCAATGAGCTGACGAGAGAAGCAAGCTTAAATACCCTGAGTCCGGGGAGTAGACACGCCTCAGCTGGGTGCTGATTGGATAAAGCCAATAGAGTGGCAGGTCGCTCGGGATAGCGTCAAGACGTCACGTATCGAGTGTCATGTTAGAAAAGGAAGCGGATCCCTTGCGGCCAGCGTTAGAATGACTGGATGGACCGCGAGGAACGGGAGATATGGCGTGTCTAGACGGATAAACAACTAAGTCTCTACCCTTCTCAAAGGTAGAGACCTCAGGTACCCTGACAGTACCCCCCCTCTCAGATACGCCCACCGGGCGGAAGGAACCGGGACGAGATGGGAAGCGGGAGTGAAACGCCCTGCGGAGACGAGGAGCATGAACGTCCTCCTGAGGTACCCAACTCCTCTCCTCGGGACCATATCCCTTCCAGTTGACCAGATACTGTAGTCTTCCCCGGGAGAATCGGGAATTGATAATGGAGTTGACCTCGTACTCCTCCTGACCGTCCACCTGAACCGAACGAGGTGAGGAAACCGTAGAGGAGAATCTGTTGCAAATCAGTGGTTTCAGCAAAGACACATGAAAGGAGTTGGGAATGCGTAAGGCCGACGGCAGAGCTAGGCGATACGCAACCGTGTTGATACGAGACAAAACCCTGTAAGGACCTATGTACCGAGGCGCAAATTTCATAGAGGGAACTTTTAAACGAATGTTCTTAGTACTCAGCCATACTCTATCCCCAGGAACAAAAACTGGAGCCGCCTTTCTGTGTTTATCAGCGTGTTTTTTGAACAACATAGAATTATGCAGGAGAATTTGACGAGTCTGATCCCACAACTTCTTCAGATTGGCGACATGATCATCAACCGACGGTACTCCTTGGGAAGAAGAGACCGAAGGAAAAATGGAGGGATGAAAGCCATAGTTCATGAAGAAGGGGCTGGAACGAGTAGAATCACAAACGAGATTATTGTGTGCGAACTCTGCCCAAGGAATCAAACCGACCCAATCATCCTGGTGTTCGGAAACAAAGCAGCGCAGATATTGTTCAATCTTTTGATTAGTACGCTCAGCGGCTCCGTTAGACTGAGGGTGATATGCAGAGGAAAAGTTCAATTTGATACCTAATTGAGAACAGAAGGATCTCCAGAATCGTGAGACAAATTGAGAGCCTCTATCAGAAACGATTTCCGAAGGTATCCCATGTAAGCGAAAAACTTCTCTCGCAAAAATCTCCGCCAATTCAGGAGACGTGGGGAGTTTAGGCAATGGTACAAAATGAGCCATCTTAGTGAATCTATCCACCACCGTGAGAATAACAGTCTGTCTCTTGGAAGCAGGTAAATCCACAATAAAGTCCATGGCCAAACAGGACCATGGTTTCTCAGGAATGTCCAAGGGGAGCAACAAACCACAAGGAGATGCGTGAGGCTGTTTAGTCCTGGTACAAGTCTCGCAAGCTCCAACGAAGTCCTTAATATCCTTTCATAAGGAAGGCCACCAGAAATCCTTGGAGATCAGGGAATAAGTCTTGCGAATGCCAGGATGACCAGCCACCTTGCTTTCGTGGAAACACTGTAAGAGCTCCAGTTGGAGTTCAGGGGGGACAAATTTTCTTCCCTCAGGAGTCTGTCCAGGTGCCAGATGCTGTAAGTTCAAGATCTGGGCAAGCAACGGAGAATGGATTTTGAGACTAGTGTTAGCAATAATATTGCATTGGGGTACTATAGAGGACAGAACCGGTTCCGAAGAAGCCAAAGGTTCATATTGGCGAGATAGAGCATCGGCTTTAGAATTCTTTGAACCAGGCCTATAAGTAAGAACGTAATTGAAATGGGTGAGGAATAACGACCAACGAGCTTGCCTGGAAGACAATCGCTTGGCCTCTCCAATATAGGACAAGTTCTTGTGATCCGTTAAAATAGTAACAGGATGTAATGTCCCTTCCAATAAATGTCTCCATTCTTTTAAAGCCTTGATAACAGCTAGTAGTTCTCTGTCACCAATGTCATATCTGCTCTCAGCACCAGACAATTTTTTAGAAAAAAATCCACATGGATGTAATGGTTTATCCACACCTATCCTTTGGGATAGGATAGCACCTACGCCAGTCTCCGAGGCGTCTACCTCAAGTAGGAAAGGAAGAGTGGTATTAGGGTGAACTAAAATTGGGGCGGAAGCAAAAAGCTCCTTGAGAGTTTTGAAAGCAAGGAGAGCTTCCGTAGACCAATTCTTAGTATCAACCCCCTGTTTGGTCATATTGGTGATGGACGCAATAATAGAAGAATAACCCTTAATAAAGCGCCTATAGTAATTGGAGAACCCAATAAATCTCTGAACGGCCTTGAGACCCTTGGGTAGAGGCCAATCCAGAATGGACTGGAGTTTATCCGGGTCCATCTTAAATCCCTCCCCAGAGATCACATAACCGAGGAAATTTACTTGGGATTGATCGAAGCTACATTTCTCCAATTTGCAGTACAGACCATGTTGAAGAAGTTTGTGCAAAACCCTTCTGACCTGTTCGTGGTGAGTCTCAATCTCTCTAGAATGTATGAGTATATCGTCCAGGTATACAATAACACACTCCTGCTGAAATTCCCTAAGAACCTCATTAATCAGATCCTGGAATACAGCCGGTGCATTACATAACCCAAAAGGCATGACTGTATATTCATAGTGACCGTAACGAGTATTGAACGCCGTCATCCACTCGTGTCCCTGCTGGACTCTCACCAAGTTATATGCCCCTCTGAGATCTAACTTGGTGAAAATGGTAGAACCCTTTAAACGATCAAAGAGTTCGGTAATCAAAGGAATGGGATAAGCATTCCTAATGGTTATCTTGTTCAAACCTCGATAATCAATACAAGGCCTAAGCGAACCATCCTTCTTTTTAACAAAAAAAAATCCAGCCCCGGCAGGGGAGGAGGATCTCCTAATGAATCCCTTGTCTAAATTCTCGTGAATATACTCCTCTAGAACTGAATTCTCTTTAGTAGATAACGGGTATACATGACCCCTGGGAGGCATGGTACCAGGGAGTAGGTTAATCTTGCAATCAAAGGATCTGTGTGGAGGTAAGGTATCGGCTCTCCTTTTATCAAATACTGCCTTTAAATCCAGGTACTGAGGCGGTATTTGTGTCTCTGTAGGATTAGAGGAGTTAGCCGACGTGTTCGCCAGACAAAGGGGCGAGACCTTCCGCAAACATTTCTCTTGACAATTCTGACCCCATGAAATTATCTCCCCTAACTCCCAATTAATGATAGGGTTATGTCTTTTTAACCAGGAGTACCCCAGGACTATGGGAATAGAAGGAGAGGAAATGATCAACAGGGATAGGTCTTCCTCATGCAAGATACCAACAGTTAAATTAATAGGTATGGTCTCACGAAAAATAACAGGCTCAAGTAAAGGTCTACCATCTATGGCCTCAACGGCCAAAGGTGTCTCCCTTAACTGGGATGGGATAGTATGCTTGTTAACAAAAACTTGATCGATAAAGCTCTCAGCAGCTCCAGAATCAATCAAAGCCATGGTTTTTACTACTCCCTTCTCCCAAGTCAAAGAAACGGGTAGCAGAAGCCTGTGATCTTTATAATTGTGAACAGAGGACAAAATAGATACACCCAAGGCCTGTCCTCTAGAGAAACTTAGGTGCGAGCGTTTCCCGAACGATTGGGACAATTTAGGCGTAGATGACCTCTGTCTCCACAGTACATACATAAACCCTCCCTTCTCCTGTACTGTCTCTCCTCCTCTGTGAGGTGAGTATTACCTATCTGCATAGGCTCAGGGAAACGTGAGGTTTCGATCTCAGAATTTCGAAATGCAGGAGCTAGTTTAAAGGAGGGTCTACGAGTCCTATCTCGAGTGTTCTGCCTCTCCCTTAAGCGTTCATCAATGCGAGAGATAAAAGAAATTAAATCCTCCAAATTCTCAGGGAGCTCTCTAGTAGCGACTTCGTCAAGGATTACATCTGATAACCCATTTAAAAATACATCTATATAAGCCTGTTCGTTCCACTTAACCTCTGCCGCCAAGGATCTGAACTCTAGTGCATAATCCACAAGTGTTCGATTTTCCTGTCTAAGGCGCAACAGTAATCTAGCTGCATTGACCTTCCTACCAGGGGGGTCAAAAGTTCCTTTAAAAGCAGCTACAAAGGCATTATAGTTATAGACTAACGGGTTATCATTCTCCCATAAAGGATTAGCCCATCGCAGAGCCTTCTCAATGAGTAACGTAACAATAAATCCAACCTTCGCTCTATCTGTAGGATAGGAGCGGGGTTGTAATTCGAAATGGATGCTGATCTGGTTCAAAAAGCCACGACACTTCTCAGGAGAACCGCCATAACGTACTGGTGGAGTAATACGAGAAGAAGCACCAACAGTAGCTACTTCTAGACCTGAACTTACAGGAGAGATCGAAGGAGTACGTGTCTCCTCTGGTGGGTTACTAGCACGAGACAATAGCGCCTGTAGTGCTAGGGCCATCTGATCCATCCTGTGTTCCATGGCATCAAACCTGGGGTCGGAAGAACCAAGCTGACTGTTTGTACCTGCAGGATCCATTGGCCCTGTCGTAATGTCAGGATCGGGACAGGGATCCAACACGCAGAGTACAAACAGTAGAAAGGTACGTATACCGGGCCTTAGAATGGCCGGACTAACGTACAGAGAATAACAGAGAATAGTCAGAGACAAGCCGAGGTCGAGGGAACGAGAAGACAGGTAAGCGAGAGACAAGCCGGGTCAGAGGGATAACAGAGATAAGCAGAATAGTACAACAAGCCGGGTCAGAACCAAAGAGAATACTAGAATACAAGAGCACTGAGTGACTAGACAAGCTAGAACCACGACAGGGCAATGAGCTGACGAGAGAAGCAAGCTTAAATACCCTGAGTCCGGGGAGTAGACACGCCTCAGCTGGGTGCTGATTGGATAAAGCCAATAGAGTGGCAGGTCGCTCGGGATAGCGTCAAGACGTCACGTATCGAGCGTCATGTTAGAAAAGGAAGCGGATCCCTTGCGGCCAGCGTTAGAATGACTGGATGGACCGCGAGGAACGGGAGATATGGCGTGTCTAGACGGATAAACAACTAAGTCTCTACCCTTCTCAAAGGTAGAGACCTCAGGTACCCTGACAGAAAGCTGTTATAGCTGCCATGGGGGTGCAAACTACATATTAGTGTCTATGTATTTAGAATGCAATGTCTTAAAAGTCCTGGTGTAAAAATGGTCAGGTGTCCATATAGTGTAAATAAATATATGTTTAATAAATGTGCAATTATAAATATAGGCTTTATACTACGCCTCCTATATTTCCCTCTATTGATTACTGTTTTTCCCTCTATCTTGATATTTATTTATATAATTTTGTGCCCCTTTGGCTCATATGATTTGTTTTTCCAAATCTTTTTTTGGTAATGAAATTTGTATGAGCTGAATGGCTATATGGCCAAAATTCGAACTTCCTAAAACTGTGATTTATTTTTGGCCGAAATGGTGCGGCTGAAACACTTTTTTTCACTGTAGACAAATCTATTGAATACACTGATACTTTCAGTTGTATCACATTGATTAGAATATGCACATGATATTTGTTGGGTATTGGGCACATGCCTATTGTTCATTGTTTACTGTGACAATGAAATTAAAACCCTATTGGTGTTGAGAAAAATCCATTAAGGTGTTTTCCATAGTGTTAGTTTTTATGACATTACTATTGGAAAACGGGACACTGACTTACTTTTATAACTGAAGAATAGGTCACAACCTTTTGCAATGTGCATGACTTGTGTTTAAACTAACACACACTTTTAATTCTGATTTGGAATAGTTCTTGGGGTGGCAACCATTCTGGGCAAACTGTAAAGCAGGTGATCATGCGAAAGAAAAATATAGTTGAATGCCAAAGACCAGGGCCGGATTAACATAGGGGCTGATGGAGCTGCAGCTCCAGGCCCAGGCCCAGGCCCAGGCCCATGGAATAGGCCCATTTAAAAATTTTTTTTTTTTTACATACTACTCTTAGGTTTGCCACCTGACTGGTATTTTACTGGCACAGCTGGTATTTGAGGCTGCCTGGCCATGCCGGTATTGCAGTAATACCGGCAATACAAATGCAGATTTTTTTCTCAGAATAAATGGAGATTACTCTGCAATACCAGCACCAGCCAGTAGGGGTCACTGTGTGTGGAGAGAGGCAGGGATAGGAGTTACACAGCATATCCCTGCCTCTCTCTACTACTCACTGATCCATGGGGGAGCAGCAACACAGCACAGAGTCCAGACAGCAGCTCTACAGCTCAGGTAAGTGAGGGATGTGGGGAAAGGCAGCAGGGACACTGAGACACTAGGGGACATATGGGAACACTGAGACACTAAGGGACACAGACACTAGGGGACACATGGGGACACAGACACTAGGGGATACTGAGACACTGGGACACATGGGGACACAGACACTGGGAGACCTGGGAACACTGAGACACATGGGGACGCTGTGAGAAATAGGGACATTGGGAGACACTGAGACATTGGGACACGGAGACACTATGTCCCCATGTCTCCCAGTGTCCCCATATCCCCCAGCCAGCGTCCCCAGTGTCTGTGTCCCATGTCTCTCAGTGTGCCTAGTGTCCCCATGTGTCCCTATATGTCCCAGTGTCCCCATGTCTCTGTGTCCCTAGTGTCTTAGTGTCCCCAAATGTTTCAGTGTCCCCATGTCTCCCAGTGTCTGTGTCCCTAGTGTCTCAGTGTCCCCATTTCACCCAGTTTTTGCAAATGTCTCCCAGTGTCCCCATGTCTCTGTGTCCTCATGTCTCTGTGTCCCCATGTCTCTCAGTGTCCCCGGGTCTCTCAATGTCCCCATGTCTTTCAGTGTCCCCATTTCTCTCAGTGTCACCATGTCTCTCAGTGTCCCCATGTCTCTCTGTGTCCCCAGCTCTCTCAGTGTCCCCATGTCTCACTGTGTCCCCAGTATCCTAGTGACATGGGGACACACTGAGACATTGGGACACTGGGAGAAATGGGGACACTGAGACACTGGGAGACTAGGGACTGGGTGACATGGGGACACTGACACTGATACACTGGGTGACTTGCAAGACTGAGACACTGGGAGACAGGGAGACACTGGGAGCAATCCATCTATACAGCAGAATCAAACTGTGAGTAGTTTGTTGGTGATTTTACAGAACTTTCTCTGATATCACTCCTTGTGATTTACATCATGTGATGTCACGCATAACTAATTAATTATAAAAATGATTAAGACTGGTATTTTTTCCAAGAAAGGTGGCAACCTTAACTACTCTTCACATACTCTTGCTTAAAGGAGCACTATAGGTTCAGGAACACAATCATGTATTTCTGACCCTATTATGTTAAAACCACCACCCTGGCCCCTTCTTGCCTCCCTAAATATAGTAAAATATTACTTGTATTCAAGTCTGCAGCTGCTGGCTCTGCCTCTGAACTGACTGTCTGCTAACATCATCAGAAGTGGTGGTCTGAGCAAATTACAATACTTCCCCATAGGATTGGCTGAGACTGTCAACTAGGCAGATCAGGGGCAGAGCCAGCACAGGTCCAATATAGCCCTGACCAATCACCATCTCCTCATAAAGATAAATTGAATCAATGCATCTCTATGAGGAAAGTTCAGTGTCTGCATGCAGAGGGTGGAAACACAGAATGGCAGTGCTGCACATTAGGCAGTACTGCCCCAGGAAGCACCTCTAGCAGCCATCTAAGGTGGCTGTGGAGTTATTTTCTCTGAAAAGACAGTGTTTACTGCAAAAAGCCTGAATGGAATGATTCTACTTACCAGAACAAAAACAATAAGCTGTAGTTGTTTTGGTCACGAGGGATGTATGGGAACAAAACTTGTGTGGACTGGCTGACAATACATTTAGTTTAGGTAATGCAGACGTTGGTCTCTCTAACACTGTGGCATGTCCCCTTTCTTCTACACTCACTACATACACCTTTTCTCTGTCTCAGACTATATACCAGGAACTTCTGCCTGCTAGTAAGAAGGTGAGGAGACAAGTGGACCAGCGAGTGCTAGGGGACAGTCCTTGGAAAGCATGGAGTGAGCGCATCATTAGACGCATTTATGTCAAGCTCAGGGTGCTGCTTGCATAGTATGCCCTTAGTTGGACAGCCTGCATGATTGGTGGGCAGCCTGACATGCATTCATGCCAGGCTGGCCTTCTAATTCTTTGGACAGACATGCCCCCTTTTTAGGCATGTTCTCCCCTTTTGGCAAGTTATGTGATTCGCACCAGTGGCCCACCCTTTTACCCCACCCACTGACTTCCTGCTTCACTGGACACTGCTGTTAGGGGTTATGGATTTACTTGACAGATGAAAACATAAATTAGAGAGAGATTAGCAAGAAGTATGTGTTTTCTTATAGCTGCATCCGATGAGTTTCCCTCCAGCACCATCTCCATCAGATAAATGACGCTTGGGAGGTATGACTGTTTTAGTGTTTTTGGTCGATAAGATTCCATAGTTAGGCCCATCATAATTGTCAGCACCAGGCCCACTCTTAATCCAGCCCTGCCAAAGACTGTCTGAAACAGTCTGAAGAGTATGAAACAGACAAAACACAATTGTTGATCACACTTCTTCCATGATATCATAAATTCTTTCTTACATACCAAAAATACGTATTGTAGTATGATTTATTTTAAGGCTCATTCAAGTTACATTTTCTGTTTTTGAACTAGTATTGCTACTTGTCCATAAACGAGAATCAGCATACTTAAAATACCAGATACAGTTTTTTCAGATTACTTGAAAAATATATTATCAAAATAATGTCATCCAGATTTGGAAAATATATAGTATTAAGTAATTTCTTTTGTTTTATCGTTGGGTCATAGTAGTTACTAACTAACCACTCCTTAAGTTTTCTGAGTCATTTACTAAAGTGAGAATTCTAAATACCAAAAATATCTGCTATATCTTACAAAAAAATAATTAAATATATAAAACAATGATAGGCGAGAAAATGTAAGAAAGAAACTTAGCATGATGTTCATTTTAAAGAGTAATTGAACCACCATGACCCCTTCTTATACTAATAATAACCACTACATATAACCACTTGCTTATTTTGCAAAAGATCTTTGGTGCCACCCCCCCATTTTTAGAGTTTTGACAATATACATAACCATCTCCATGTGACCTTAGACATGTACCCTCTGCTTAGAGTGCCCCTTTTAGTGTTCCAAAGATCACCATGAGAATTTTGCCAGAATGTATTGTGGGTGGTTGAGACACACTTTTCTACATAAATGACAATTATTTTGTTTTAAACTCCCCCCACCCAAAACAAACAAACTGCATTTCAATGAGGAAACATCATGTTAGCTCATAAGTATGTGCTATGTGACTTTAACCCATTAGTATGTGTAATGTGACTCTGTTTTAAAGTCCATACGGCATGTAAGCATCAAGGGAACAATTTATTCTAGATCGCTATCATTGCAATTTTTGGACAATCATACCACAGTCCTGATCAAACCCCAATAAAAATATTGTGGTATGACCAATTACTTGCAATAATGCAAGATGGTAAAATATTAATGACTTGACACAATTTTATATAGTCATTGGTCAAGATACCTTCAAATTTATACATTGAAGTTAAAGGGACACTATAGTCACTTGAACAACTTCAGTCTAATGAGGTTGTTCAGGTGAGAACTATAGCTCCCTGAAGCCTCTCATTCTTTGTACATTAATTTTGTTTACTTTTAAGACTTAGATGAAAATCAGAGCGAACACATTTCAGGTCAAAGTAACGCAAGAATATAAATAATTTTCAAGGGTTCATAACCCTTTTACTACTAAGTGTGTCCACAGTGAACTTTGAATAGCTGAAGTAAAACAATACAGTATGTAAATAAATAGTAGTTCAGATGATCAAAGGGAGAAAATAATCTCTGATATGGTCCAAAAACTTTAATGACTGAAAAGATAAAAAAAAATGATTCTTGGAAAGAAGCCATGTTGAACTTAGCAAAGTTTTAGTTGGATTGAAGAATGCTATAGTATGATAGGCTAAATGTAATAATGGTAGTATGGAATTATCTCCCTCTATGTATCTACGAGGTGTACTGTAGTTGTGTGTTCACTGGTGGAAGAGATATAGTAAAATGGGCAGAAAGCCACCATCAAGCTAGGTGGTCAGAGACAGACGGTAGCACTCATCAGAGGATAGACCAAAAGTTCAGGGAAGGCAGAAACACTATCATAATCAGAACACAGGCCAAAACCATCAGCAGAGGTATGAACTATGATTAAATATCTAAACAAATATAAATCAGTTGGGTGGCAAAAAAAGAGACAAAACAATTAAGAAGCTTTTACTTTTATTAAACATAAAATGTTGACATTACTGTGACAGTGCACCCCTCCCTGTCACAGGTGCCTCATCCCAGGACCCTATTTAGTGCAGAGCATGTACTGCAGAGAACTCGAGATGGAAGGATTTCCCCAAGTGAGTAGCTTATTTAGCAGACAGTTGGCAGTTAGAGTAGGACCTGCCAAAGATGGGGTACATTGACGTTGTGGCAGGCTTATACAATGTATGATCATATAATGTACCGTATTTATCGGCATATAACACGCACTTTTTTCCCCTGAAAATAGGGGAAAAATCGTGGGTGCGTGTTATACGCCGATATCCCATAATTACTTACCTGTCCTGAAGCGTGGGCCGGCTTCACAGCTTGCACCGCGGTACAGGAACTTTAATTTCATGTTCCGGTTTCCGGCGGGACTGAAAGGAAGTGTGCACTTCCTTTCAGTCCCGCCGGAAACCGGAACATGAAATTAAAGTTCCTGTACCTCGGTGCAAGCTGTGAAGCCGGCCCATGCTTCAGGACAGGTAAGTAATTATGGGAGGGGAAGTACACTATGGGAGGGGAGGGAAGTACACTATGGGAGGGGAGGGGGGGAAGTACACTATGGGAGGGGAGGGGGGGGAAGTACACTATGGGGGGAGGGGGGGAACAACACTATGGGGGGGGAAGTACACTATGGGAGGGGAATGGGGGAAGTACACTATGGGAGGGGAGGGGGGGAAGTACACTATGGGAGGGGAGGGGGGGAAGTACACTATGGGAGGGGGGAAGTACACTATGGGAGGGGAGGGGAGGGGAGGGGGGAGTACACTATGGGAGGGGAGGGGAGGGGGGGAAGTACACTATGGGAGGGGTGGGGGGGGAGAATACTATGGGAGGGGGGGGAGAATGGGAGGGGAGGGGAGAATACTATGGGAGGGGAGGGGGAAAATACTATGGGAGGGAAGGGGGGGAGAATACTATGGGAGGGGAGGGGGGGAGAATACTATGGGAGGGGAGGGGGGAGAATACTATGGGAGGGGAGGGGGGAGATTACTATGGGAGGGGAGGGGGGTAGATTACTATGGGAGGGGAGGGGGAGAATACTATGGGAGGGGAGGGGGAGAATACTATGGGAGAGGATTGGGGAGAATACTATGGGAGGGGAGGGGAGAATACTATGGGAGGGGAGGGGAGGGGAGAATACTATGGGAGGGGAGGGGAGGGGAGAATACTATGGGAGGGGAGGGGGAGAATACTATGGGAGGGGAGGGGGGGAGAATACTATGGGAGGGGAGGGGGGGAGAATACTATGGGAGGGGAGGGGGAGAATACTATGGGAGGGGGGGGACACTATGGGATGAGGGGGGAATACTATGGGATGAGGGGGGGGGGGAATACTATGGGAGGGGGGGAAATTTCCTGGAATTTCTTTCTAAAAATGAGGTGCGTGTTATATGCCGGTGCGTGTTATACGCCGATAAATACGGTAACTAAATCCCCATTATTTTGCCTAGATTATGTTTTTTTTTAATAAAACTTACACAATCAGCACCAAAGTAGCTGTTTAGTAGATAGGGAGTGTGCTGGATTTGCATTTTTTACTGTATTAGCCCACAGCAGCACCCCATTTAAGCATGTTCCGGTGAGTGCAACCAACCCCTTGTTTTTTCATACACACACAGATACTGACACACACACACAGATATATTGACACACACACACACACTAACACACACACACACGCACACACACACTGACACACACACTGACACACATGCAAACTTAAAAATTTTAAAGCCTTCCTTCAGTTTCCTACCTTATTCAGGAGGGCGGTTTCCCTGGGGTCCAGTGACATTCTGAGGTAGTTGGGAGTGAGAGGCTCAGCCCCCTTTTACGACCTTCTCCTCCCTCCCATGCGGCTTCACTCTATCTGAGAGGAAGTGACTCACGGCAGTCACGTCCTCCCAGCCTGCTGCTGTAAAGCAAGGGGGCCCGGTCACACTGTAAAAGAGCCATGGCGCCCGACTGAGCCCCCTTAGTGTATGGTTCCCCAGTGCAGCGGCAGCACCGGTGGACCCATGGGGCAGATAGCAAATTTTTTTTGTGCACAGCGGGGCCCACGGGTCAGCTGCCTTGGGCCCTCCAGGACTAACTGGGCCTGGGGCAGTTGCCCTGTTTGCCATGCTTTAAAGATGTCCATGAATGGCTGTTAAACAAGCAGTCAAGAGGATTTCCAAGACCAGTCTGTACATCCTGGACTGACTACACATGCCACATGGATACTCAAGCTTGGCACAAGATCAACAAGACATGTCATCAAGAACTTGATGGCAACTCTAGAAGTCAGGACAATTACACAAGTGAACATCAAATGTGTCACAAACCAAGGTGATAATCTATCACCAATTCTGTTCTGTGTAAGCCTCAGCCAGATCATCATGAAGAGTGGGTATGGATACAGGTTCACGAGTGGAGCTACCATCAACCACGTCTACTTGAGGAAGAACATCGGAATGTCATTTGGATTAAATAATTGTGGGAAGATAATTGCAAAAAGATGGAAGATAATCAGAATTGAAGCAGTTAAAGTGCCAGAAGGCCACATAAGTGACACAGAGAACAGCTACAAGTACCACAAACACATGGCAACCCTGAGGATGAGGCAAGGAATAAAACACAAAAGTCCCTTTGGAGTGTCTGAAAGATCATGTTCAAGCTCAATGTCAAGTAAAGATCCACAATATCCACACGCATGCTCAACCAGTCACTTGGTACCCAGTTGGAATAATACCTCGGCCAAGAGAAGACTTGGACACCATGGATATAAAGACCTGGAAAGTACTCTTGAATGGAGGATTCCTACACCCAGAGATTGAACATCAGCTGGAAGAGAGGAAGTTGGGCCTGGATGAAAAAAAGAACAATCAAGTACATCATGAAAATGCCAGAGATGAACTGCCAGGGGATTTTTTTGTGTTATATTGCTGCATTTTCTACAAGGTGTTGGGAATCCTTGTATGGCTTGCTGTTGCCTTATATTATTATAGTGAGCTGTTTTTGTATTTCTGCTAATGGAATGACTGAGACAACAACAGATGCAGAGAAGGATGAGGTTTCATGCCAAGACCACGGGATGTACCATCAGCAGTCCAGATAGGAGATGCCACAGAAAATAGTTGAGAATGACAGGACAAAGATCCCATGGTATTTCCAGATCCAGACAAGGAAGTACTGGCCATCCAAACAGACATTGTAGTGGAAGACAAGGAATTAAAGACTGCAGTGTTGGTGGATAGACTGAAAGAGAAGCTAGAAAGAACATGGAAAGTAAAGACAGTGGTAGTCCCAGTTGTGATAGGAACATTTGGGGCTGTAACTCCCAGATTCGGAGAGAGGCTTTGTCAGATTCCAGAAGAGTGCAGCTCATTTTATAAGTTAATTTTGCTTTAAGGATCATGGGATATCTTGGAAAGGAAAAAGAGCCAGTAAATGTACGGGCCCACTGAGGTTGACTCAGGGGTCATGAGGCGATCCTACATGTCTTAGGGTTTGAAATATATGAGATCACAGGTGGACTAGGAATATCATTATATTTTGTTTTGGGTTCAATCCCTGGGTATTTTTAAAAACACTTGAGAAGGATATATAGCAGGACCCCATACAGCATTTGGGATTAGGGGCTCCATAAAAACAATACTCATACAGTGTTGTTTTATTTGTTCTATATCTTTAAATCCTTGACTTTAAACCTGCTGATCTTGTGTGCTCTTCTTGGTTGTGAATTTGGAGGTGTGTCAGAGTCAACATGACTATAATCCTTGAGTGGAAATAATCATTCACTTTCTTTTTTTTAAGGTGAGTTTAATGTATGGGAGTGTAGTGTAGTTTATTGCTATGTTGTAGTTTATTGACTTAAAATAATTATTTATTATTTGGTGTTATTTTGTCTGTAGGTATACATAATGATAGTGTTTTATGACTTTTATTGCTAATATGCTGCTTTATAGAACTGGATATAGAGATATGTTACTTACTATAGGGGAACTTTAGAAGTATACGATAGGACTGGGTTTATTTCCTTTTTATGGGGTGTGGGTGCAGTACAATTTCGTATCATGTATCCCTGTAAATGAAAAGAGTTCTATTTAAGACATGGTTTATTGAGTAAATCGTTATAGACTGCACTTGCTGAGCTATAACTGCATATAAAATTATTTTCACAACCTTAAAATAGCACTGATGCTGTAGCGCTAACTACAGGATGCTAACCTGTGGGTAATAATGTTGATCAGTCTCAAGTTTAATGTTCCCAAGACCCTCACCTAAGTCTTTACAATTAAATGGATTGTACAGTGTTAGGAATACAAATCTATATTCCTGACACTACAGTGACCTTTTGTCCCCCTTCCTTCTCTTCCCTCCCTTGTTTGGTTAACAAACCTTTATTTATTTACCCACTTCCAGGGCCAATGTGCCTAGGCGCTCCGCCTAGTCCGATGTCATCTGACAAGGTAGACTAATGTGCATGCATGCTGAGCGCTGTGAGCGCTTTAGGCCCTTCCCATAGGAAAGCATTACCTCAATGTTCTCCTATGGGAATGTCACTGATGCTGGATGTCCTCAGTGTCATTTAGGGGAACTAGAGTTTGTTAGCATCCAGGAAGTGCCACCAGAGGCAGTCTTAGTCCTGCAAGGCAATCATTGCAGTTTCTCTAAAACTGTAATGTTTTACACTGCAGGACTACGGGGGACAGGGACACTGTACCCAGACCACTTTAATGCGATGAATTGGCCTGGTTGAATATAGTGTCACTTTAAGTAACTTCTGGCCTCTCAGTCATGCACTCTATTACAGTAAATATGTTTTGCCTACGTTCAGTACTCAGTGAACTTACTCAGTGAACTTACTTTTGGTTACTTTTGCTGTTCTGATCCACTTCTTCTTGTAGCAATTCAGGAGTTCACACTGTCCTGGGTGCCATGTGGTGCTGGTAGTTTTTCTCCATGATGGCCCTTCAGCAGTTGACACCCTCCAAAGAACCGCGGGGTGCTTGTGCTGTCCTTCACTGTAGCTGCATTGCTGCTGATATAGTCAGCATCCACTGTTGATGCTAAAGGGGGGCACAGTAGAGAGAAAGATATAGCAGAGGTGGGTGGGAAAAACAAGAATACAGTTGGTATAACACAGAAGGGGGTGTACCCCAAACATCCATATATAAAGCCACTCCAGACACTGTATCATTGCTTACAAATGCCTGTGCTTTGTGAAGAGCTGAATTCTTACTGTTGACTCTAAAACTGGTTATTCTGCCTTTTAGCTATCTTATCTGTTGTGGACCTTTGCCACCTGGGCCGACCTTTTTGCTTGACCTGACTACCCCTGTGGATTCTCCTTTAACCTCCAAAACTCTGCTCAGCTGTCAGTTTCTGTATCTTGACCTCCACCATACTAAACCCTGATATAAACCTAGAGTCTGTGCTCTGTTTTCTACTTCTAAAACACATCTCATACACCCTACCTTTCCATCTTAATGGACCTTATGTCAGATGGTATACACCAGGCCTTTATAGCTAGACCTGAAATAGTAGCAATAAATACAACCCATTTTTGTAACAGTGGCAATTGACCACAAATCACACAAAATCACTGTAATTTCTTCAAGTTGTAATTACAGATCAACTTAGTTCAAACTAATCTTTGTTAGATAATTGAATGCTAATTTCTCCAGGTATTTCTTTAAACTGATTAAAGGGACACTATAGGCAGCCAAACCACTTCATTTCATTGAAGTGGTCTGGGTGCAATGTCCCTGTCCCCCTCAGCAGAGAAACTACTATGTTTACATTGCAGTGCTAAGACTGCCTTTAGAGGCTGTCTACGAGACAGCCACTAGAGTCAATTCCTGCTCTTTCACGAAGTCTGATGCTCTGCCTGAGGACATCCAGCGTCCTCAAATTCTGACTATGCTTTCCTATGGTAATGTCACATATTCATCCGCTTATAGAAATGTGGTTAATGACATTTACTGTCCACACAGGAAAAGTTGTGCCGAGCAGCAACCTAATCCACAGAAGGGTTAATGCTGAGCAGCAATTATGAAAATGAAACCTGGTAACTGACTTTGGGGTCAAAGGCCGGTTACAGCCTATAAGAACTGAAGGAGGGGTATTTAGGCCCAGTTCTCATCCTGCTCAGTGCCCTGTCGTGGTTTCCCTTGTGGTTGTCTGAGAGCGCGTTCCTGTTATTAGTTTTCTACCTGGTTTTTGACTTTGGCTTTGTTTATTGACTTCTCTATATTGTGGTATCCTGACTCCTGGCTTTCCTCATCGCTGCGTGTCTTTCTGTGTTCCCTGACCTCGGCTAGTATTTTTGACTATTCTATGTACGTTAAATCCGGCCATTCTAAGGACCGGTAATACGTTACTTATTTGTCATCCGTGCTATACAGTTCTACGTGCTGGATCAAACAGTAATCCAGACAGGTAAAGGTCTAATGCACGTGCAGTGCTTGCCGCGCATGCTTATTAGGTTCCCCCTTGGCGCTGATGTCAGAAAAGGTAGAGATTAAGCCAGCACAAAGGGACCTCAGCACTGGAATCAGGTGAGTGAATGAAAGAAAAGGTTATTTACCCCTTTCAGAGATGTGATGGGGAGGGGGGGGGGGGTGGAAACGATGACATACAAGAGGAAAGGGGGGCAGAGACAGAATATAACTTTGTACTCCTAACACTGTAGTGTTCCTTTAAGAAAGTTTTACTGACACTGCCACTTTAAGTTTGTGCAGTACTCTCATATTACAACTGCCACAGAGACACCTTGTTTAGTTATGTAACTTGTCACATCACATTACATACAGGGCACTGCAGGAATCAGGAACTGGTAAAGTTGACGTCACCATCTAGCCTTCAACGGACTTTACGCCCCCGCTCTGTTCTCTCCTTTCAACTTAATGCTGGCAGGCTGTTACGGAACTTACCCTGTCAGACCAGTTTGTGAGACGAGCCTTTGTAAGGTGGGGTTCCCTGATGCAATGGGCTTTTTCTTTGTTAACCTATTAATAAGTTCTGAAACAAGGTGCACTCTATGGCATGAGACAGTCTCCTTCTAAGTTATAAATAAAACATAGTTATTAATCAATGGAATGTTGTGTATCATTCTATTCACATGAGCTTGTTTTCTTCTTAGCTTACATTACATATCTTCAAAGTTCTGGTGAAAGTCAGTGGTCTGTCATGGCCACCCATTGACATCCCTTGACATATTATCCCGATCCTATTGCTTATCGTTCACCTACAGCGGGACCTTCTACCTTAATAGAGGATTTTTATCAAGTGGTCTTCATAAAAGTATTTTCTTGCAAAAAATAATTATAATAATTATGGTCTTAGTTCGTTATCAACTGATCTCATAACAGAGCAGCCAGTATTGTTCAGAATATCTTTTTGTACATAGTATAACCATTTATTGACATAGCAACTGTCACAATAATCCGGTGTTGTGATATTCTATGTTCATGAAAGCTACTTTACAATCAAAGTGATGCATTATTTTTAGACCAACTGCAATTTTTCCCCATAGGAAACGTTTCTTTGTTTCTGCCATATGTATAAATAGAAAACCAAAGGTGTGGATTTGCTTGTTATCTTGAAATACATTTATATACACACACACACACACACACATATATATATATAGATAGATAAGGTCCAAAAACTTGCAATCCTGGTTATAAGCAATAAAGCCTGGTGCAGGCTTGGCAAAAATTGTACAAAAAAAAACAAGGAAAAACCGCACTCCAGGGACTTAATATTACAAAATATTATTATGTTATTATTTATATAGCGCCCACAAATTCTGAAGCGCTTTACAGTGGGTGGACGAACAGACATGTAGTTGTAACCAGACAGGTTGGACACATAGGAACAGAGGGGTTTAGGGGCCCTGCTCTCATGCTAGAGGGAGTGGGGAAAAGTGACACAAAAGGTAAGGATAGAGGAATCAGTCGGGGCTATTAACAGTTTAATTGATACACTTTTATGAAGAAGTGGGTTTTTAATAATTTTTTGAAGTAGTGGAGGCTGGGTGAGCATCCAACGGAAAAGGGAAGTGAGTTCCACAGGAACGGTGCAGCCCTCGAGAAGTCTTGAAGGCGAGCATCAGAGGTGGGAGTAGGGAGAGAAGATAGACACAAGTCTTCAGCAGAGCGTAAGGGCCTAGACGGGACATACTTGTGTATTAGGGAGGATAGATAGGTGGGGGCAGCATTATGTAGAAGTTTGAAAGCAAGAACTAGAATTTTAAATTGAGCCCTATATCTTCCAGGAAGCCAATGTAGGGACTGACAGAAGGGTGAGGTGTGGGAGATGAGCCTCGCCGCCGCATTCATTATGGACTTAACGGCACAAGTTGGGAGCACGTAAGACCACTGAGAAGCGGATTACAGTAGTCAAGGCGAGAAAGGACAGTGAAATGGACCAGCACCTTAGTCGCATCTGGCGTTAAGTAGGGTCGGATGCACACAATGTTTTTGAGATGGAAGCGGCAGGATTTGGCGATAGACTGAACATGAGGCGTGAAGGAGAAGTCGGAGTCAAAGAGAACACCTACGCAGCAAGCCTGCGAGTTAGAGCCTGCGAGTTAAATAGAATATATATATTCTATTTAGACACAGAAATAACACTGCTTGGAGACTTCAGTAAGTGTATAAAGGATAGATAGACAGACTTTAATAATGTTTAAAGGGACATTCCAAGCACCTTAAGCTTATTGAAGTGGTTTTGGCCCAAGGGGGTTTGTTCTCAAAGTTTTCTGTAACAAAAACAGAGTTCTCCCCAGCGCACAGAGCCTAGCTCCTCTGCTTCCATCGTGATAATAAAGAAGTTCAATATCTTCATTATCTAAATACATTTTTGCACATGACACAATTGAATGCCCATGATGTGCAATGTTAGACTGTGAGTGCTAGGTTATAGCAGGGAACATCTGCTCCTAGCACCGACAGCCTCTCATTATCATACAAACTTGTATGGATAAAGAGGAAGTGAAATATCCTCATTATCATAGCATCAGCAAAGGGGTCGGCTTTGAGTGCTGAAGGGACCCCAACACACTGGAAAACAGTTTTACAAAATACAGAAAGACTGATTTCTCCTAAAACCTCCTTGCACCATAACCATACAATAAACAATAAAAAATGTCTTTTTAAAACACGTTTTCAGTGAGGTAACATTTTAGAAATACTTAAAACACTTGAGTAGAATGGTAACATATCTCACTAATACTTAAAGCACTTCAACACAATGTTAACATCTTTATAATCATAAAGCACGTCTGTAGTACTGTAACACACTATCCACATGATACTTTCGATTTACCTAAGCTATCTTTGGTTCTTAGAACATCCTAATTCCTATCTGCAATGCCATATTTTCCTGGTTGCATTATTTTATTATGCCAGAAATGAACAGAAATGACACTATGACAATGTGAATAAAAAAGCAGAGTTTGTTTTCTATTTTGGCATAAAACATCCGTTATCAGTTCCCCACATTTCCCAATAGTATTGAATAAAGCAATCTATATACCTTACCAGTTGTGGTAATCAATTGACTTTGCTATCATTGGAACTGTGACACGGCAATAAAAAGTAGAAAATATCTTTCTTTAAAGTATTTGATTGGAGCTGGAGTGATAAATATAGCTTACTAGTAAGAAAGCACAACTGTGAGAACGGTTACATACATTCGTAAAAGAGCAAAAAAACAAGGTGCAAGAGAGTAACTGAGAATGGACAACAACTCAGCCTACACTTCGGTGGGTCCCCGCTCCGATCTCAAGCTAGTTTTAGCTCATCTTGTGACACTACAAAAATAACTAAGACCATTTGCATATCAGACTGATCGCAGCCAGAAGGGCAGTCCAGAACTGAAATGCAGACCAGCTCTCAGACCAGCACTCTCTGCACGAGAGATACACCAACCCCAGATGATCGATTCAACCTTGTTAGGCATCATCAGTGAGGTATAGCCAATGTCCCTCTAGGCATCATGTGCAAGGGGCCCACGTCTGGATTACCCTTTAATCTTAGGGAAATCAAAAAAAAGGGAGTAATTCACTTAAAAACTGACTTATTTTCTTTTGACAATCTTTATTTAAGTTGTATATAATGACAAATGAGTTGGCAAGAGTTGACACAATAATCAATCAAGCATGACAGTAAGGGTTAAGTCTTAAATCAGTAGGCAATCACAATATTGAGGAAAGTATGCATATAATCATACACCATAGTTAGTCGATAAGTTAGGTAGTAGGTAGTAGGCAGACTGGGTAGGAGTACCCAATGTGGGGCGTGATAGAGTAGTTAGATTTGTAGCTCTGTGGTACGTTCCATGGGTTAAAGTTGGCAGGAGGGGTGTGGGGCAGGAAAGGTGTGTCGGACTAGGAAGGAATGGACAGCTTCAGAAAATCACATTCATATATACTTGCAACACTTAGTCGGTGGTTAAGAGCCTAATATAGGCATGAAAAACTAATTAGGCTTTTGGCCTAGTGGTAAGTTCCACAAACGAGAGGGGCATGTGGGTTATAGGGTGAGATGCAGGGAAAAAATAAATAAATAATCAATAAAATTAAATAAAATGGGGGTGGAGGGGTGGGGAGGGGGAGCATGGCTGGAAGTGTATCCAATTAGGAAGGTCTGGGTGCTTTGGCATGCAGTAGTAGCTAGTCACATCCAATGGGTATGTTTAAGTCTAAATCTAGGTAGTGTAGCAGGACCTCATTTCTTCTAGTGAATGTCATTTAGGTTGTTGCCTTGAAGCGGGAGACCTATTCGAAACCATGAATGCAGTTAAGGATATGTTTGTCAGAGTGACCCTTAAGTGCTCGGGTCATTGATTCCATACCATATATTTCCTCCACCCTGGCGCCCCCGATTGTTCGCACATGATGGGATTTAGGATTTTGGCAGCATCCAGTAGGTGTTTAAATATGGATTTCTTATATGAGAATATTGGGGATATACTTAATTTTTTATTAAAAATAAAATATTATATGTATTATAGGCTCTATGTGTAAACATGTAACGAACACATAAAATTAAACTATTTTTTTGGTAGATATTCTGACTTATCCTTACCCTGAGTTGGGGAGCCATCCAAGTCTTTATTCAGAAGCACTGCTTATCTGACCTAAGTCAATGCAGTTAATCAAAAGGTAATGCAAATGTGTACATCCTGTGTAACAATGCACTCTGTATATTAGAGGAAAACCCTTCTTTTCATGATATTTAATGGATGAATGCCAGCTTAAAGGAAAGTTGGAAGAATGATTTAGCCAAAGAGACAATAGAACCCTAACTCAAAATGTTTCCATTAGGGATTTACAAGGTCCATATTCACCTACGGCTATAAAAAATGGGAGCACGATTTGACTATAAATATAGACCTGAATGATTGGCTTAACGCTCTGAGGGTCCTATAAAGCCACCAATTGTTTAAACTTACAAGAATTATATTTCAAAATAATTAATAGATGACATTTGGAACCAAGCAGAATGGCAAAGATCTATCCAGGGGAACGAAATAATTGCTGGAACTGTGGAGGTCCAAATGGTAGTTAAATGCATAAATGGTGGAACTGTCCGTTTATTGTGTCCTTTTGGAGAAATGTTTCAACCTAATTAAAAATGTAACAGCGATTGAGTTACATAACCGACCAGATTTAGCCATACTCCATTTAGGGTTACCAGTTCTGGATTAGGACACGTATAAAGTTATAATATTTTTGTTAATAGCTGCTGAGATAGCCAGAATTTGGAAAGCCAATCCCCCATTAACAATATGTAAAGTACTAGAGCAAACTCTAGAACAGTGTAAGAGAGAAAGGGGAAGAGCTCGTTTTGAAAGTTTAAGGAATAAATGCATAGAGGATTGGGAATTCTGGATAGGAAAAAATTATCAATGTCTAGAGATGCAAATGGAAAATATATGAAAATTGTCTTCTTGTCTCTGCCTTATGACCTTCTAAGGTGGCGGTTTAACGTTTTATGTTTTATTGTTTAATTGTTGTGTATTTTACTGTCTGACTGCATTCTACATAATAGCTTAGTCCAAACATTTGTAATAACACCAATGTTTGAAGTCTGTAATAAATTGAAAAGAAGATTTGGATAGAAAATATAGGGTAAGAAAAGGGGAAGAGAAAATGTAGATGACTACTCTTAACAGATGCATAGTTTGTGTTCACAAACATATTGTCTGTCTATGTTCTGCTTTATGGTTTATTTTCTTTTTTTTTAAGTGAACCACAACTTTTTGAAAATAAAAAACGCCTTTTGGATCAGTTTAACCGACTGGGTCAATTTCAGCAGTCCAACTTAAAGGACCACTCTAGGCACCCAGACGACTTCAGCTTAATGAAGTGGTCTGGGTGCCAGGTACCTCTAGGATTAACCCTTTTTTTTATAAACATAGCAGTTTCAGAGAAACTGCTATGTTTATAATGAGGGTTAATCCAGCCTCCAAATCCACTAGTGGCTGTCTCATTGACAGCCGCTAGAGGCGCTTGCGTGCTTCTCACTGTGAAAATCACAGTGAGAGCACGCAAGCGTCCATAGGAAAGCATTGTAAATGCTTTCCTATGTGACCGGCTGAATGCGAGCGCGGCTCCTGCCGCGCATGCGCATTCAGCCGATGACGTCGCGATCAAGATGGAGAGGAGGAGGAAAGCTCCCCGCCCGGCGCTGGAAAAAGAGGTAAGTTTAACCCCTTCCTCTCTCCAGAGCCCGGCGGGAGGGGGTCCCTGAGGGTGGGGGCACCCTCAGGGTACTCTAGTGCCAGGAAAACGAGTATGTTTTCCTGGCACTAGAGTGGTCCTTTAAACATGGTCATCCCCTGGATCAATGTTCAGTCAGACAGTCACCGAAAAGGGGAAATGAGATAGAAGTGTTCATTCAAAATAATATGAAGCTATAATATATGAAATATTTTATTTTCAATAATGATGAAACATGATAATTTTAAATTTATCAGTGAGTTGTTGGGTGTTGACAAGTGATCTGCTAAATTTAGGCTGAGTTAGATGTGAAATGTACCCAGTTCTACTTACAGCTTTACAAACAAGTGAACCCCCGTTGATTCCTCATGTGCATCTCGCATGGCAATAGGTTCCATTGTAGAGAGATTGAAAGGTATTAATATAGTAATCAGTACAACTTTTTAAATAGTTTACAAAATGTTGCATACACTGCAGACAAATGTCATGCTCAATTAATAAAAAACATTTCTGATGAAAGATTTTTCTTATTTGTTGACTTGTCAAGTCACTGGTATCTCTCACGTTTAAATGCCGTTGTTATGGTACTTTTTCAGTAAACCAAAATGTTTAAGTGTCTATCTGTTCCTGTCCAAATTAAAGAGAATTGAATTGCGTATATACGCTGAAGTAATTCAGTCTGACACACGGAGTTCAGGTTAAAATAACTTCGAGGAAATTTATTGGCAAGTGCAGAATCAGCGGGCGCGCAGGCCCTTTTAAGAGACATTTTCGTCATCATTGATTATCAAGATATCAGTGAATAAACATCATTAATTGGATTAATTGTTAAGTGTCTGGGTTAGTGTCCACCTATCAATATAATTAATTGGATCAAAAGCTAAGTGGTTAGTTCCGTGTCCACCCACCAAGAGGTGGTACTTTTCCGGACACGGGTGGGGGACAAGGGGTCTTGAGCGTCATTTTACTCGGTCGGTGATGTCAAATCTCGTGGTTAGGTGCAAGGTCTCTTATGAATAGAACATTTCATTACTACTGTGTTCTCATGGCCTTTAAATTATATTATGTTGCGAGTTAGGGGAAATTCAACAGTTCCTGGGTTAGTCATATCCTCATGGAGAATACTGTCCTTGTCTATTGTATTAGATGTGCTGAGAAATACTGTCATGTAATGTAGTTTTAAAATGAACAAGTCAGGTTAGGAGGACAAAATGGAGGATTGTCACAGTATAAGGTTAAAATGGAGTTAGTGCAATAATTGAATACAAGTACAATAAGGTTTTTTAATAATTCTACATCAGTCCCCCCTATGAAATGTTAGATTCTAAGAGATAAAACTTTATTAAGTTAGTACCAGGAAGACGTGTTAACCCAAAGGCACAGAAACCCTGTGGCCGCTAGCTAGGTGTTAATGCAAAGTGCAAGGCTGTCCCTAGTTCTGACCCTGATAGGCTAACTCATCCGTCAGTATGGCTCTCGAACACTTCACACCCATGGGTATCCCATGGCAGCTAATCCACCACTTCTCCAACACGGGGTCTTTACCATTCACTGACAGATGCTGTCCCTAAGTTAGTCCCTTCCTAGAATTCCTGCACTTTATCATCAAAAGGGATGGATTGCAGCGGCAAACAGGGTGAGTTGAGATCCTGGAAATCTTGGTCATAAACATCAAGTAGTGTGAAAGTGGGTGCCGCTTGGTCAATAGTCTTCGTGAGAGCTTTCCTTAGGCAGGGGAAGACACAACAAAAGAGAAGAGCAAAGATAAAAAAAGAAATTAGTATTGCCATACCAATATACATTAAAGCCTTTTTCCAACCTGTCATCCAACTAAACCATCTGTCCCAGGGATCTTTTATCCCAGAATTCCTTTTTAATTCTTCTGAGAGGTCATTTAATTTTGCTATGGCTAATGTAACTTTACCATTAGGACCTGTGTTTTCTGGGATGTAGGTACAACATGTCATGGTGTCGGGCAAAATTTTACATACCCCTCCTTTTTCGGCTAGGATCATATCCAAGGCTATTCTATTTTGGAAGGCCATTTGGGATGTTGCCTGCAATTGTTCGGCTAATCCCTGGAGGGCATCTCTGGTGTAATTAACAAAACGCTGTTGATTGTAATAAATGTAGTTTATCCAATTTAAGTTCTTGTTTGCAGTAACTATGGTAAAAATTGATTCAAATCCTGCAGCAACTTCATCTCTTGCTTTAAATTCATTGGGTACCCCCCTAGGCACCCCAATGGCATCAATGTAAATGTGAGGGTCAAAACTTCCTTTTACTGGGGCTTCACGCTTGGCCTTAGTGTGGCTGGACTCATGGGTGTTGGTGTGTGTGTCAGAAATAATGTGTATAGGCATAATGGCCTTGGCCAATGTACACTCCCCCCACCACTCTGTGTCCATTCTGGATCTTAACTGTAAATCCCCACACAACCAGTAAATATCTCCCAGTGACCTAGTGTGCTGCTGCAGCAAACGTACAGGAACAGTTCTATATGTACTACAATAACCTGCGCGAAAGTTACCCACAAATTTACCAATCCCATCATGTTTGGCATAGCAAGTGTAATTACCTTTATATACAGTAACACCATGAGGAGGTCTTACATTTTTGGCTATAAGAGGATACTCCGTTGTCCATGCTTGACATTGAGACCTGTTGAAATTATACTGGTAGGCAAAAAGACTTAAAATGCAATTTTCTTCATTTACTGGCAGGGTTAAAGGTACAGTGCCCAGATGAGGCCGGGCACCACCACACACATAGCATGCGGTTCGGTTATGTTTGTTGGCATTATATTTCATCCATTCTAACCATAGGTTAACATCATTAAAACCTGTTTCAGCGGCCATAGTATCTTCAAAGGTGGGGTTAGCAATGGCCATCATGTCCTTAAAGGACTGGATGTGTGGTTTTAATGGGTTTGTGACCATATGAGTAGCTCCTCGCCACTCAGGGGAATTACACATATCTTTAAGGTAGAAATGCCCTAATTTAGTATAGTGGCCCTTTTTCCAGTACATTCCCAATACATACTGGTCTGCATCTGTTGGGCTTGGATGTTCAACATTAAGAATTAATTTCATTGGTGTGCCTCCTCCAGGCTTTCTCAGAGTCATTCTTTGAAGGAGGGACCTACCATGATCATCTACTTTAGATAAGGCACTTTTTGGCTTGTAGCCCCAGGAAGGCCCGGCATTCCATCCCGCCGCCCCCCAATGGCCACAATCATGTCCCCATTGTTTGTCAACTACACAAACATATGGATCTTTTGCATG
The DNA here is from genome assembly GCF_036172605.1 of Pelobates fuscus. Lineage (NCBI taxonomy): Eukaryota > Metazoa > Chordata > Amphibia > Anura > Pelobatidae > Pelobates > Pelobates fuscus. The sequence goes on from NC_086327.1 coordinate 114,617,769, forward strand.
AGGGATATCTCTATAGATATTCTGGATCTGTGTTGTAGTGAATGGGCATTCTACGATGTCACAATAATCAAAGGTATAGGTAGCCACACGGGTACATGATGAATTATACCAGAAGGTGTACCCACTAGCATCTTTAGTGATGGCTACTTGCTGGGCCTTAATTAAACTAATTAAGGAGACAATGTACCAGAGGTACATGGTTGTGCGGTATCTGCTTCCTCTGGGGCAGGAGACTTCTTGCAGTGGGAAGCGTGGATCCAATGTGGCCTGCCGGCCAATTTGACGGAGGTTGCGGTGATCAGGAGAACTTGAAATGGCCCGTCAAATCTTGGTTCCAGGGAGCTTTTCCGCACGAACTTCTTAACCAGAACCCAATCTCCGGGAAGCAGGTTATGGGTACCTGTGTTCAGATCAGGATCTGGAATTGAAGAGAAAACTTGGGCATGTATTTTGTTCAAGGCACTTGCAAGTTCAGTTACATAGTCTACTAAAACATCTGATTGAAGCTGTAACTGCTGTGGATAATAACAACCTAGCCTGGGTGCTGTCCCAAATAGAATTTCATATGGGGATAACGAGTGTTTCCCTCTAGGTGTGTGCCTAACGCTGAACAAAGCTATTGACAGACTTTCTGGCCAGGGCATTTTTGTTTCTTGTGACATTTTTAACATTCTGGCTTTTAGAGTGCCATTCATGCGCTCTACTTTACCACTACTTTGTGGGTGGTAAGGGGTGTGGAAGGCTAGGGTCACTCCCAGAGCAGTCCAAATTTCTTTAGTCACTGTTGCTGTAAAGGCTGGGCCTTGATCACTTTCAATGACTTCTGGAAGTCCAAATCTACATACAATGTCTGTAAGTAGGCGTCTTGCGGTTGTTTTTGCAGTGATATTGGCTACAGGGTAGGCTTCTGGCCAGCCTGAGAACATATCCACCATTACTAGTGCATATTCATGAGACCCACTCTTGGGCATTTGGATATGATCAATTTGAATTCTCTGGAATGGGTACATGGGTTTTGCTAGGTGCTTTGCAGGCACCTTGATTGGTCTTCCTGGATTACATTTTGCACAAATGACACAGGCCCTGCAGAAGCTGTTGATCAGGGTTGTGATTCCAGGTGCTTCATAATATTTTTGAATGAGGGCGGCCATTAGGTCTTTTGACAGATGTGCAGGCCCATGGGCCCATTGGACAACTGCTGGGTATAAGCTTCTTGGAAGGCAAAATTTAGAATTGTTGTAGTAAATTCCGTCCTTTAGGACAGCTCCTTTCTTCTTCCATTTCTGGATTTCTTCAGGGGTAATTGCAGCTTGTTGTTCTCGCAAAATTCTTAGGTCAGTAGGAAGAGTTTGCAAGGTAAAGATAGGAACTTCTTCTTCTTGACCGGACACTTCTTCATCCACTTCCTGCAAATCTCTGGCCGCTTGCTTAGCAGCCTGGTCAGCTAAATGGTTGCCCTTTGCTTCATCTGAATCCAATTTCCCATGTGCCTTTACTTTCAAAACGGCCACTTCTTCAGGGAGTAGGAGGGCATCCATTAGTTCCTTGATTGCAGAGCTGTGTTTGACTGGTGTACCGGCAGTGGTAAGAAATCCTCTTGTCTTCCAAATGAGGCCGAAGTCATGTGCCACACCCAGAGCATATCTTGAATCTGTATAGATGTTGGCACGCTTTCCCTTGGAAATCTTGCATGCTGAAGTCAGGGCTTGCAATTCAGCTTCTTGCGCAGACATTGCTGGCGGTAGAGGTGATGACTTGAGAACTTCCCCTGTTGTGGTTACGGCATATCCTGTATGGTATTTTCCTTCTTCATCAGCATACCTTGAACCGTCCACAAACAGAGTAAAATCCGGATCCGGTAATGGATTCTCATGCACAGTTGGTAAGTGTACTGTTTCCATTTTCATCTGTTCGAAACAGTCATGAGGAGTTTCTGGGTCATAGTCATTTGTTATAACTAGGTCTTTAAATTCTTTTTCTAGGAAGTGGCGTGGCCATGCTTCCAGAAGGTCAGTTGTTGGGTATTTGACAATACCATTTTCTTGTAGCTGTTCTTCATCCATGGTGGCCCATAACTTTGCCATGGGCCCAAGATCATTCCATGACTTTGTCTTCAATTTGGTAACAGGAATATGTGGGATAGCAGTATCCCAATGGCGGTAAAGGTAGTTAAGTTGTTGAGGTAATTGGACCAAGACCATGCTATTGCCTTCAGAGTCACAATAGAAATCTTGAGCAGTGAGCTTAACATCAGTCCAATGGTAGAGCTCATCTTCATAGCAAGGCTCGGGAGTAATGTCTGGTTTGTACCACATGGTACAGAAGGCGTAATCTGGGCCTTCACAGAGAGGCTTTTCATCTTCATAAAATGTCAAATGTGGATGCATGACTTTCTTGATACATCCACAAAGCAGGTAAATGTAGGTTTCATCTGTGATAAATCCATAATAGATACCCCCCTCAGGGAGTGGAAGAAGAGTGGATGGGTTAAGAACTTGACATCTTTGGATGGAAATGTTGTCAGGTAGAAGAAGATGGCACTGCAGGCGTAGGTGTCTGGCTGGAGACACGTGCTTGAGCTGGACTTGGTTGATGATGGCAGAAATGTCATGAGGGGCCAAAACAACCAGGGGGTGGCCAAGGACCAGGTCTGAGGTTCTTTCTATGAGCTCTCTTGCAGCAAAAACAGCCCTGAGACAGGAAGGGGTCCCTCTGGCCACAATGTCCAGTTGACATGAGAAATATCCAATAGGCCTCTGGCGGCCTCTTAAGTCATTAGTTTGGGTGAGAACTCCTGTTGCGTGGCCTTGTCTTTCAGAGACAAATAATTTGAAAGGTTTTGAGTAGTCAGGTAGGCCCAAGGCAGGAGCAGAAGCAATGGCACGCTTAAGAGATTTGAAATTGTCCAGAGCTTCGTTGGTCAGGCCGAATGGATCTGACTTGAGTGCATCGTAGAGAGGTTGCATAAGCAGAGAGGCCTCTGGGATCCATGCTCTGCAGTAGGAAATGAGGCCTAAGAAGGCATGAAGAGATTTTGAAGTCCTTGGGGGTTGAATGTCCAGAATTGTTCTGACTCGGTCCCGAGTGAGATGTCTGGTACCTTGAGATAGGCAATGTCCAAGGAAAATCACAGAAGGTTGACAGAATTGCAGCTTGAGAAGTGAAGCTTTGCATCCTTGTTCTGCCAAATAGCAAAGCAGACTGATTGAATATTTTTCAGTAGTGGGTATATCATCTCCACAGAGCAACAAATCATCTACATACTGGAGTAAAACAACTTCTGGATGTTCAGCTTGCCATGGGTCAAGAATAGTACACATGGCTTTGGCAAATTGACTTGGAGAATTTTGTGCCCCTTGGGGCATGACAGTCCATGTATATTGTTGCATTTCATGGGTGAAAGCGAACAGGTATTGACAGGATGGATCCAGTGGAACACTGAAAAAGGCATTAGCTAGATCAATGACTGTGAAGTATTTTGCAGAAGGTGGGACGCCAGAGAGCAGGGTATGGGGGTTTGGTACAAGAGGAGTGTCCAGGACAGTGGCTTCATTGACTGCACGGAGATCCTGAACCATCCTGTACTTTACTGGCTCACCTTTTAGAGTCTTTTTCTTCACAGGAAATAATGGAGTATTACATTCTGATTTACACTCCACTAAAGCACCCTTTTCCAGGAGCGCTTTGATGTGAATAGAAATGGCTGCAGCCTGTGCTGGTTTTAGAGGATATTGTGGTTTCCTTGGTAACTTAGCTCCTGGGATAAGCTTAACCACCACAGGTGGGACATTTAGATGACCTATATCCTCTGGGCCTGAGGACCATAACTTAGCAGGCACCTGAGTTTTTAACTCATCTGGGAAATTGGACCTAGGTTCTGCCGCTTGCTCATTGGATATATCTAATTGCAGCATCAAAGGTATGGAGCACAGGGCTGAAGTGTCAGAAACAGATAGAGGTGTAGACATTTCTACCTGTCCATCTGGAGTGAAGGTTATAGACGCCTGTAGGCGTGAAAGGACATCAGCGCCTAACAGGTTAATTGGGCATGTGGAGGAAACTACAAAACGAGCAAGTAAGCTTGTGCCAACCCGCAGAGGGGTTGTTAGAGGACTGTGTCTCGGTTGGCCATCCACTCCAACACAGGAGACATCAATACTTGACAAGAAAGATGGGTCTGGCAGGTCTTGTTCTCTGAGAACACTTCGGGCTGCGCCTGTGTCAATAAGAAATGTGGTAGGTTGGCCTTCAATGGGTAAAGTTACTGTGGCAAGTGGCCCCCCTCCCTTATCCCCTGTAAACACTGCCATGACAGGGGTTAATGACACAGGTTTGCCAATTTCCTAATCATCATCTGGTTCCTCAACAATTGGAACCGTTTTCATGGTCTTAGGGGCCGGGGCAGGCTTGGGAAACTTTTTGGGCTCCCCTGTAGGAAACTTTTTGGGCTCCCCCGGTTCCCTTTTGGGTTCTGGACAGTCACTTCTGTAGTGTCCCTTAGCCCCACAATTAAAACATGATACGTCCTCTAACTTGACACCCTTGGTGCCAGGGGCGATGGGGGTGGCACGGGCCACCATGAGAGGAGCTGAATTGGGTCTTCTGGGGGTTTGGGCAGATTCCAAACCTCTAGCAACTAGGAGTAACGTATCTAGGGGAACAACCTTGTATTCAGGGCGTGCAGCAATGATTCCCTTGCGTATGGAATCTTTAACACCTTGGACAAACGCACCTGATAGCATTTGTGAATGAATTTTGTCAGTGAGATCAAATCCCAAATCTGTAAACATTTGATATAATCTTGCATGAAACCTTTCCACTGATTCTCCTTTGTCTTGCACAACATCAGTAAGGCCAGCAGCTTGATCTGCAAGTTTATCCTTAGCCCAATCTCTCAATTGATTGCAAAAGGTTACTCCGGAGGGATAATCAACATCACTTGTAAGCAGATCTGTACTGAGGTGGCGGGCCATGCTGGGCCAATATGCATCCCCTGCTTTAATAGCACAAATGCTCAGTAGGTCACGCCAGGCGGCGGAATAAGTCTTTTGTATCTGAACTATCCCTCGGTAAAAAGGCATAGGCTGTTTCTCTGGGTCAGGGAGAGATTTCATTAAAGCACTAGCTTGTGTGGGGTTAAAAGCGACATATTTAGGAGGGGCCTGTTCTCCCCGACCCTGATGGCCGAAGGGATCTTCAATAGAACGGTGGGCTCTCGCAGCCTCCATTGAAACCTGGGACAGCCTGTCATCCTCTCCCTCATCTAGCTCTATTATCTGGGACCTTCTGCGTGAGGGGATCACCTGAGGAGACAGGGCCGGGGGATAGGAGGGAGCTCCGGAGGCGGGAGTTGCCATTGGGTCATAATCTTGGGACCGGTAATCACCGGGAAGCACCGGCATCAGGGGTGCTGAATGGCTGGGGGCCGCCATATTGGAGGCGGGGAAGGAAGTTGCATTGGGGTTAAGGGAAGACGTGGCGGCCATGTTGGATGTGGGCACATCCGGGGCAGACTGAACCGGACTGGGCATGACCGGAACCTGGGGAGTGGCTTGGGGAAAGGGGTATGGCCAGTGAGGATAGGGGTATGGGAAGGGGTATGGCCAGGCCATTTGGGTGGGAGTTGGGGCGGAACCTGGAGTGGGCAGTGAGGTTGGGGAGGGATTAGCAGAGGGGGTGGGAAACTGGGCTGTGGTCGGGGCGGGCGAGGGAGAGGGTGGAGAAGAGTCAGTAGAGGCGGGTGAAGAAGGAGGAGCCGGAGTGGGATCAGCAAGATTGACAGTGGCAGGAGAGGAGGGGTTAGTGAACTGGGCAGATGCAGATGGGAGGGTAGGATTATCTACGGAGACAAAGTGTGAGGAAGGAATGGCAGATGAGATGTTAGCATTAGACTCAGAAGGTGGCTTGGGGATGGATGAGGATGATGGGAATGTTAGGGAAGGAGAAGGGGAAAAGTAGGATCCATCAGAATTTAGGACCGGGCAAACGGGAGAGGTGACGGGATGGGGATTGGGAGGATTGGGAGTGGGATACATAGTCAGCTGGCAATCTCCCATTGCTGACTGGACCTTTGGGATAGACATCCCCCGGGCGCCATTTTGGGGCGCTGGCTGAGGAAGAGCCCCAGCAACACAATTATTATGGTACACAAACAATTTCACACCCTTGTGAATTATTTCTTCCTCAACCCAACCTTCTTGCTGAATAGCCTTTGCTACTCTGTACCATGCTTCAGCTGTTTTTAATAAATTATAATTTGCAAGCTTGCCTTTCTTTTCCATCAACAATCTACGCCAACTTTCTGGTTGTAATCTACCACATGTCGGCACAGCAATTTTACAAACTTTTGCAATCTTTTCAACACCTTTAACCATCTCCTCACCCTCTCTGTCATCAACTAAATCACATGCTAACCAGCCCTTACTGGGCTTACCTAAATCCTGCCCCATAATCCCTTCTCCCCTACACCAGCGTCCCAGATATAGGGAAAGATAAGGAAAATTGAACCAGAACGTCTACAATGCTCGACTGCCACCTGAGAATCGTGGGTCTTTCTCAAGTGCGTCTTCCCAAAACGTAGACTAGTCACTGAATCCGCCTACCCGGGGTGGTAGACACGGATTGGAGCGAGGTGAGAAGTGTGTGACCAATCACTTCTCTATTAAGAGGAATGGGAGTGGATAGTACAATAGTACAGGAAGTGTAGAAAAGGTAAAGAGTAAGGGAAGGAAAATCCTTAGAGACAGATACAGGAGTTTAAATGACTCCACATTAAACAAACAAGACAACAATACAATTGAAATACAGTGCATGCATCACAGTTCAAATGAAATCAACAGTAATCCCTTTCTTTCTACATGTGCTTACTCCAAAGTCACCTTTCTCAACCTCGTAGTGTCCCCGCTCGGAGAATGACTTCCTCAAGTCTCACTACCAGCGGCCAAGGATAACAGCTAACACCGGTCCGAAATCCTTTCTAGCCTCCCTCGTTACAGTAGTCCACTTAAAGTGGCCACGCCACCCTCACTCCCGTAGTGCCCTTATAAAACCCACTCTATAAGTCTCACTACCACGTGATGCGGAAGACAAGCAATGTCTGCCTGAATCCCCCCAGGAAACTGAGTCCCCTGCCACAAGGCTAAGTCTCCTATCACAGTTAAAATAATCAGTGGACCTTTCAACTCAACTAGAGCCGAAGGGTCCGGGTCAGGACGTCCCCAACTCAACTAGAGCTGGATGGTCCGGGTCAGGACGTCCCCAACTCAACTAGAGCTGGATGGTCCGAAAGCGCACAGTGAAGCTAGCTAGGCTATCAAAGTGACACAAAATTGGATCACAGGAAACTATGATTCTACACAGATCCCACAATTCCACAAAACTCCTTTTTCCTTACAGCCACAGCCACGAGGCTCCTAAAAGAAGTAAACAGGCAAAGAAGACCCCCAGGAACACATCCACAGGTCAACCCCCCTTTTTCCCTGCAGCCACAAACACGTGGCTCCTAAAAGGAGTAAAACAGGCAACAGGACTCCAGGCAAATCCCCCGGGTCCACCCCCCCCTTTATCCCAAAAAGGGGAAAACAAACAAACACAGGACCCTCAAGCAAACTACCACGGGTCCACCCCCCCTTTATCCCAAAAAGGGGAAACAAATAAACATTCAGCCCGGGCAACCAAACTAGACACACCCAGGCAACAGATAGACTAAATGCAGGTAACAAATGGGTAATAAGACTCCGGGCAAGATATTACCTGTCTTTGATGTCCTCCCGGGAAGCAGTCACAGACACGTGGACGGGTCAATCAAAGGGGCCGGAACGTACCGGTGGCTCTGCAGAAGTCTCTACCGTGTAACTGGAGGTGATCAGTCTCCCTTTCCTTCCCCCTGGATTCCTCCGTCCACCCTTGTCTTCCTTAGGACGGCTCACCGGCCAGACATAGCCCGGAGTCCCTGTTCGGGCGCCAAAGTTGTTATGGTACTTTTTCAGTAAACCAAAATGTTTAAGTGTCTATCTGTTCCTGTCCAAATTAAAGAGAATTGAATTGCGTATATACGCTGAAGTAATTCAGTCTGACACACGGAGTTCAGGTTAAAATAACTTCGAGGAAATTTATTGGCAAGTGCAGAATCAGCGGGCGCGCAGGCCCTTTTAAGAGACATTTTCGTCATCATTGATTATCAAGATATCAGTGAATAAACATCATTAATTGGATTAATTGTTAAGTGTCTGGGTTAGTGTCCACCTATCAATATAATTAATTGGATCAAAAGCTAAGTGGTTAGTTCCGTGTCCACCCACCAAGAGGTGGTACTTTTCCGGACACGGGTGGGGGACAAGGGGTCTTGAGCGTCATTTTACTCGGTCGGTGATGTCAAATCTCGTGGTTAGGTGCAAGGTCTCTTATGAATAGAACATTTCATTACTACTGTGTTCTCATGGCCTTTAAATTATATTATGTTGCGAGTTAGGGGAAATTCAACAGTTCCTGGGTTAGTCATATCCTCATGGAGAATACTGTCCTTGTCTATTGTATTAGATGTGCTGAGAAATACTGTCATGTAATGTAGTTTTAAAATGAACAAGTCAGGTTAGGAGGACAAAATGGAGGATTGTCACAGTATAAGGTTAAAATGGAGTTAGTGCAATAATTGAATACAAGTACAATAAGGTTTTTTAATAATTCTACATCACCGTTAAATATAGGTTTGCAGAAATGCTTCTTCTCTCATCTTAAATTAGAAAATACCAGAAGTGGCAAAGTCTCTTCGGTTGTCAATACAACAATCATCAGTTCAATCATTTAACCGTTCAACCATATATACTTACATAGTAAATGTCTTCTTGTAGAGGCTGCACAACAAACTTGGGAAGAATTCCTCATTTGTCAGTGATGAACTGTCCATTACAGCAAGCTTCAAGCTGTCACATCATGCCAAAGCGATTGTGTGTGATGTCACTTAGAATTAAACTTGTCAACATGCTGCTGGACATTTTCGTAGAGTACCTGTTTTTTTTTGTTTTGTTTTTTTGCAAATTGTGTTTATTTAGAGCATGGATGGGGAACCTACAGCCCTCCAGATGTTTTGGACTACATCTCCCTTGATGCTTTGCCAGCATTATGGCTATGAGAGAATTATGGGAGATGTAGTCCAAAACATCTGGAGGGCCGAAGGTTCCCCACCCTCTGATTTAGAGGAAGACATAAAAAGTTAGATAGTTGGGGAATTAGAATACTAAAGATTGTCATAAGACATGCTGGGGGAGGTTAAATGGACACTATAGGCACCCAAACCACTTCATCTCAATGAAGTGCTCTGCGTGTAGTATCCCTATCCTCTTTTTAGAAATGGCAGTGTTTACATTGCAGAGTTAAATCCACCTGTGTCTCGCCATGCATGCACATTAGTTCTCCATTGCTCTTCTTTGAGGCGCGTTGGATTGGACCTTTTTGAGGAGACAATGAGGGTGGTGAAGAGGTAAGCTTTTGCTCTGGGCAAAGGTAAGTAACTTCCTTATTATGGCAAATGGGTGTCCCAATACAACTAGACACAGGGGCACTATAATGTAAAAACATGTGCGGTTACAGAGCACACAGGACATGAAGACTCACTGTTCCAGTAGTTGGTTGGATGACATGTCGTGTCTTCATGATAGATTTGGCAAACAGGGGATTGAGCATGGCTTTTTCTGTAATAAATATTATATTTTAAAATCACATGACCCATAGAATATGGGAATAATATGCACCAGAAGTGATTTTTCCCACTAATTTCTCAATAGCCTTCAATCTGATTTTAAGATTTCTCACACCATTCATCTAACATTCTTTCACATAAAAGTACTAAGATAATAAACTCTTTCCATTTCAACTATCTATCCACTGAAAAAAAAACACGACACAGTAAAAACATCCTATAACCTTCTCAGTGGCACTTTTTTAATGTAACATATTAGTTAAACTAACACTTTCAGCTTCTCCCACTGCTTGATCCCTGGCTACTTCCCATGCTTTATTTACACTGTTAGCTTCAATGCTTCTTACTTCACTCCCCCATCATCCTGTTGAAAGTCTTTCTTCAATCATTTAACTTGTTTAGCTTCTTATCACTACAAACGACAAAACGCTGCCACACTAAACGTTTATTATTATTTTTGGCATTTATATAGCTCCACCTTATTCCGCAGCACTTTACCATATTATAAAGTGGAACATTTAAAAACAAATGAGACAAATTACAAAATATTACAGGAAAAATAGATTGATGAGTACCCGGCACAAACGAGCTTACATTATTTAGGTAAATGCAAGGCTGTATTTTCCACGAGACTCACAAGGAATTTGCCTTGGGTGGCACTTTCTAGGTCGCGGCAAAAAAATGCTGGACCTCAAGCGCCATGACACATGTCTTGTTAGCCTATTCCACTGGGGGTCCAAGAGCTCGCCGGCTGGCCATCCTAGGACCCCCCCCCATAGCTAGTGGCAGCTAATATTGCAAGTTAGCGGCGAGGGAGATCTCTGCATCTGTCAATATCAGGGTGTGTGTCAGTGAATGTGTGGGTGTCTGTCAGTGTATGTGTTTGAGTGCGTACGTGTGCCTGTCAGTGTATGTCTGTGTGTGTGTGTCTGTGAGTGTATATCTGTGAGTGAGTGTGTGTGTGTGTGTCTGTCAGTGAGTGTGTATATCTGTCAGTGTATATCTGTTAGTGAGTGTGTGTCTGTCAGTGTATGTCTATGTCTATGTTCAGCAGTTTTAGGAACTGTAAAGTGAAGTATATTTTTTTAAAAATTATTTGATTATCTTTCTTAAAGAGTAACTGTTACTTAACTGATTTTAGCCTAAACACATAGTTAACTAAAGGTTAGCAGCTACTAATTACAATTCTATTTCCTATATTTGTATTTTTACTTGTGTTTAACATCTAGTGTCCCCTAACCATCAATTATCTTTTTTTTCCTATCAATCATCCTTTTTTTGTTGTCATGCTCAAAACTCTGAAATAAACAAAACTGTATCTGTTGTCCATTTCGATTGCTTCAAATACATCCATTATATATCCATACGGCGCTTCGGAGTTACGGTATTCAGAACCGCCAATCGCTTGGACGAATCAGTTTGAAACCGAATGCACATTTAGACTTTCTATTGTTTGGTTTTCAATCCACAATGAACCCAGCTGTCAGTAACTGATATAACAGAAAAAAACTCAAGAATCTCAGTTCAGTCGAAATTCAACCATGACCATTGGGGATTTAGAAAATCTGTGTTTGGTCCCAGTTGGACATTCTGCAGCAACATGCTGGGTATCATTGCATTTCAGTTGGTTAGGCTGCTGTTGTTGTTTCATCAAAATGGTCTCTTATGATGCAAAAGAAAGGTATTCCCATTAGGTGTATATAATTGCCAAGACAGGTGTGTTCATTAACCATTTCATAGAACGATCTGAACAATGATTACAACGATGTTTGCTGGAGAAGATAATATGGACATCTCACTAGGCCAGAATCGGCTTTAAGTGGTTAATTTACTAAATTTTGAATTGACGTCATAGAGGAAATTTAAATCTGAATTACAAAACTTAGGGGAAAATAACTAATTTGGAAAAATTCTCCAACACAGTTATAGTCACACTTGTTTTAGCCTAAATTATGCCTACATTTTTTGCACTGGGCACAAGACCAATAGATCATAGGGCGTAAGGGCATAAAAGTGCAGGAAATATAGACTTAGGCTATGGGAGACGGCAACGTATTTTTGACTGGGGCTCCGGCTGATCTTAGTCCACCACCAAGGTTTTGGAGAGATCTCAAGACAGACACATGGTGAGGGACACTGAGTGAGACACAGAGTGTTAGGCTAAGAGAGATTTGAATGAATATGAGAGCAACATAAGTCTTCTGTGCAGCCAACAATATAAGGCAGGGGAACCCAAAAGATAGATCCCTAGATGTTGTGGAACTACAACTGCCATGATGCTTTGTCATTCTAAAAGCATTCTAAAGGGCATGTTTTAGAATGCTCGAAGAATGAAAAAGCATCATGGAAGTTGTTGTTTAAAAACATCTGGGGATCTTCCGTTGGGGCAACCCTGATATAAGGATGCAGCATTACAATGGGGTTTAAAATTCTTTACTTGGACCTGTAGAAGGCCATATACATACACAATCGTACAAGGGCCCAATCACAGCAGAATCCATCAGAACCCATACATGGAAATGTTTCCATCTTGGATAGGTAATTCTGCAGCTCAATCAATTGAAACCATTATTGTGCAGGAGCTATTGTTACACCGCATAAGCATTCTGATACTTTAATCTTTTCTGTGTAAAAGACTTGTGGAATTGCTTTAATCCGCCGAGCTTCACCTGCCGTGTAATTATGATACCATCACCGTGCATTTTATATGTGTTAAGATGACAGATGTAAGGAGGTTATTTGAGGACACTTGATCATAGTTCTATAAAACAATATAATGAGATGTCTCTATTAATTCTGGTTGTATAAAGTTGCAGCAGTCATCAAATCCCAGAAACTTACTGTAACTCTTTCTGAGTATGGCAGGTGGACAATGCTTTTTCATCCATAGAAGTAAATGAAACAAAAATCTTTAGGGAATTTTAGTGCCACCATAGAAATTGCGACTCACCCATTAATCACCCAAGTGACTAAACTGAGTCATCTCAATTTACAATATTTATTTAGTTTAAGAACTAAGAATACATGAGAGAGTAGAGTGCTGTTCACCAAAGCAAAGGCATCTGTGTTCTATCTTAACCTGGCAACCCCTCCCACTAGACAGTGCTTAATACATGATGAGATTCTTTGATTCACAAAAAAAGTATAACTTTTAAAAAAGGGAATATATAGTGTAAGGATTACAAAGTTATATTCCTAACACTATAGATCTCTCTGCCCCCCTTCAATGCATCCCCCCCCCCCCACCCTCCACTTACACACTGCAAGGGTTAAAAATGTTTTTTAACACTTATCCAGCACTGATCTTTTTGATGCCAATCTCTTTTGACGCTGAGTTGATGCTTCGCTTCCTCATCAAAGTATTGCCTTAATTCTTTCCTCTGGTGATTTAATTGATGCTGGATGTCCTCATGCAGAGCGTGAGGATGTCCAGCATCAGTTAGGTGACCAAAAGTCGGCTAGCCAACAAGAAGTGCCTCTAGTGCAAGCATGTCAAACTTGCGGCCCGCGGGCAGCATGCGGCCCACAATGGACCTCCTTGTGGCCCGGCGGGCCACGAGTACATGCCTTGTGCAAAAGCAGAATATGCACCTACTTGCCCCACATTGCAGGTGCCTACTCTTCTATCATTTACCCAGCCGGGGAGAGGAAGCAGGACACGGTCAGCAGCGAGGGAGCTCAGTGTTGCTGCTCCTCACTGCTCCCTCACTCTGTCTGTAGTGATGCCGGGCATCAGAATATGACATCATATTCCGGCACCCGGCATCACTAAACTGCGCGCGAGGGAGCAGTGAGGATCAGGAACACTGAGCTCCAGATAGAAGATCCCACTGGACCCCAGGGAATGATGTGAGTGAGTGAGTGAGTGTGTGTGTCTGTCAGTGTGTGTGTGTTTCTGTCAGTGTGTGTATGTCTATCAGTGTGTGTATATCATGTTTGTCAGTGTGTGTGTGTATGTCTGTCAGTGTGTATGTCTGTCAGTGTGTGTGTCTGTCAGTGTGTGTGTATGTCTGTCAGTCTGAGTGTGTCTGTCTGTGTGTATCTGTCAGTGAGTGCGTCTGTCAGTGAGTGTGTATGTCTGTGTGTGTCTGTGTCTGTTAGTGAGTGTGTCTGTCAGTGAGTGTGTCTGTGTGTGTGTCTGTCTGTGTGTGTGTCTGTATGTCTCTCTGTGTGTTTGTCAGTGAGTGTGTCTGTCAGTGAGTGTGTGTGTATGTCTCTGTCAGTGAGTGTGTGTGTGTCTGTCAGTGAGTGTCGCGGTTTCCGGCCCACCGCGTGGCACAACCGTGCCCGACCAGCACAGCCTCGCCGACAGCACGAGCTTACCTGCTCGTCAGCGAGCCGACAACCGCTTCCCCACATCTTCTGGCCGTCGTGCCCAAACCCAAAATGGCGATGACCGCACGGTCGCGTCTAATCCTAGCTCCGCCCCCGAAGTTTATACTAACGTGCGCGTGATGTCACGACATCAACGCACGCGCATGTTTTGGGGTCAGAGGTCGCCCTCTGACCAATCAGAGCTTAGAGAGGGATATTTAAATCCCTGACTCACCCCAGTACCTTGCCCTGTCCTGGTTTCCTGTTCCTGGTTTCCTGAGAGTGCTTTATATTTGTGAATCTGATTTCCTGGTATCCTGATCTTGGCTTTTCCCTGGTTATTCTGAATTCTGGTTTCCCTGACTTGGCTTGTGTAAACGATATTGTGTATTTCTGGCTTTCTTGACCTCGGCTTTCCCTTTGACCATTCTCTGTCTCTAGCGTATTAGTCCGGCCATTCTAAGGTCCGGTTTACGCTCTGTCCTTTTATTTTCCTTTTCTTTCCTATGTATATGTTTACATAGTTTCTGCGTGCTGGACCACACTAGTAGTCGTGACAGTGAGTGTGTGTCGGTCAGTGTTTTTATGGCCGCGGCTGGACAGTGGAGTACCTGGAGGTGCACGGAGGCACGCCACGTCACATTCCAACGTGATGTCGACGTGCTCCACCTTCAAATGGTTTGAAGAAGTAGCAGGAGTATCCGCTTTGGCACAAAGTGAGGACAGTGCCTTTTTGGGGAATACCAGAGGCCAGACTCCGGAGTCGCATACTGGCAGCGGCAATTTAATTGGAGTCTACTTGTTGTCTAGAGGGGGGTGTTGGGATTTAGTAGAGGGGGGAAGGACTGGGATTTAGAATAGGGGGAGGACTGGGATTTAGTATATGGGGGGACTAGGATTTATTAGAGGGGGTGCGGTATAAAAATAAACCTACGTTTCTATGAAAATGTAAGTTGTTTTATTTTTGCGGCCCACATAAACTTAAGCTTTGATTATGTGGCCTGTGCTAGACTTTGAGTTTGACATGCTTGCTCTAGTGGCTATCTGATTGACATGCACTAGAGGCTAGTTGTGCAATGTAATCATTGAGGTTTCTCAATTACAGCAATGTTTTACACTGCAGGACAAAGTGGGACTAGGACACTGAACCCAGACCACTTCAATGAGATGAACTAGTCTTGGTAACTATAGTGTCCCTCTAATGGTCTCTTTGGATAAAGAGCTGTAAAATGTGTAGACAATTTATTCAAATTGAACTACAAAAAATACAAGTCCAACCTTTATTACAACATTACAATCCAACAACAACTGAAGGGCAGCAGTTGTCCATACCTGATATACAACATGTGAGTGGGCATTTGTCATAGCCATCCTCAGTTAACCACAGCCGAGAATGGAAAAACACACATCATCTATATTAATTCCTAATTGGTACATGTCTTAAGGTTCTTAAGAGACCAATTACCGGCTCTGAAACTAAGCTAGGTGATGAGGTTGCTAAGATTGGGAACTTGGGGGTGGACATCAGTGAGTCATGCATGGCACATTAAACCAGAATTAATTCTCCCAGGATCGCTATGGATAATGGGTTTGCAAAATTGTTTAACACCAAAATAAATTATTCTGATTTTGTTCAAACAGTTTGGAGATAAATTCTATCATTTTATTTTTGTAAATTTTGTTAAATAGTTTAGGTTTTGGTTTTTAGTGTAGGTTGTGTCTACTGTGAAAGATACAGCATGGAATATGTACAAATAGTACTACCCATCAGACCCAGGCTTCGGCATATCGCTTGTTATTGGGACAGCTCTAATATATCATCGATCCTGAACAGTGTATTTTATATTAATTATTCATTTCTGCATTGTCATCTGTTCTGAGCAAATACATTATGATATATTTTATCATAGTGTTATTATAATAATTAACGGTCGGACAAATTAGGAGTACAATATACAGTAATAAGAAGTCAGCAAGGTGTATATTAGAGTCCCGGAGCAGGAATGCAAAGCCCCACAAACAAACACAACCCATGTATTGTAATATACAACTAGCTTGCTTGGTGAAGAGAGGAACAGAATCTATCCAAGGTAAGGTACCAAGGGGCAATGGGAAAGCGTGGTGAACAGGCCCATAAGTCAAGGCAAGCAGCATCAGATATTAAGTATCAGGATCAAAGTTAAGGGGACACTGACTGTCACTGTCTGGGGACTTTGCCAAATTCGCAAAAATCCCCGATGGAGATATTGCCGCTTGGGGTCCGGTGGTCAGGGCGGGAATGTTAAGGTGAGATTTGCTTACCCGAATCTGTCCCTTGCAGGTGCTGCCATCTTATACAGTCTGCTCCTCTTCAGGTCGCCAGAAGACAATGTCACTGCTGGACTTTCGTGTATGCGCGAGTCCACGGCATTGAGGCCTATGGAGGATCCAGCGAGGGATCCTCCATAGACACAGCAAATTCCCTACAGCCGTCTTTGGTGACAGCTGTTGGGTTTGACACTTAGACTTCGCCCCAAATCTAACAAAGTCAGGTGGAGGAAAAATACAGGGACAAACTAGTCCCTACTTTGTCTCTTTATATCTCTTGACTGGGTTGGAATTTCAGTGAAATTCCAACACAGTCAAAATTAGTATTTCATAAAGATTCTATATTTATGAAATAACCACTTTTCGGTGTTGGTGGTGGGGGGGGGGGGGGGTGACAGTGCCACTTTAAATGATCAGAAAGCTGCAACAAACTACCAGGAAACAAGGCTCGCTCTATAACAACACAGCACTGTACCCTGGTGTTCCCTGGTTTTTATATTGGAAAATAACAGCAGAGACAGCGACATTTGTAGCAACGCTAATACTCATGTTGCTATAATGACACAATGAATATGATGTATCATCGTGCCATGCGGGTGCCAAGGGCAGTTCTGCCTTTCGTGGAAGGAGAGCAAAGTAAGACACAGACAATATAGTGGATTGCATGCTTTTATAAAAATGACGCCACACTACCAGTGAATTCACAAACAGATCTGTGTTTGCCCATGTTTGCATGCTGTTTGCTACTGAGTAAATTCTTTGGCAGCATCTGTGCAATTTGTACATTCTGCTTGAAATAAAACAAGGAAACAATAAGGAAGAGATCATGGTTGCATTTTTCACAGATATTTCTCAGCACAGAAAAACCAACAGGACATAAATACTATTTTTTTTCACACGGAAAGCAGGCACTCAGCATTTATGTAATGTGCAGATTTTGCAATAAGAGTGTCCAATACACATTGTAGGGATGGATGGAGCTTGCATCCTAATGTATAGTATACTTGAAGTTTATATTATGAGGTCATAGAGGTATAAACTACAATCCGATTGAAATCTCATCAGAAAAAAAAATCGGAAAAAAAAATCCTTATTTGTCGATTTTATTGCCAATAAAATACTTCTTATTTTTTTTTTCTTCTAGAGAGTGCATTTTCAAGGACCTCTACATTGATTTTTAGATAGAAAACATTAAAACATTTATAACTCTACCAGGGCCGGACTGGGAAAGAAATTCGGCCTGTGCATTTTTGAGTCACAGTGGCCCACTGATAAGGGGACCAATGACAAGCACGTTCCTCTCAAAGTGAGCATGTTGGTTCAATGCTCTTGAAGGGTGCAATGTGTGTATGTGTGTATGTGTGTGTTTGTGTGTGAGGAGTGCAGTGTTTGTGCATGTGAAGGATTCAGTGTGTATGAACTGTGCAGTGTGTGTGTATGTGAAGGGTGCAGTGTGTATGAAAGGTGCTGTGTGTATGTGTGTGTCTGTGTGAAGGGTGCAGTGTTTCAGTAGTGAAGTGTGTGAAGGGTGTAGTTAGTGTGTGTGTTTGGTGTGCAGTGGGGGGAAGATGAAAGTAATAGAAATATGTTTGTTTATGTAAAAAAAAATCTATACTTTATATCCCCCCTCCCTTCTTACCTTTGCGTCGGAGGGGGGACGTAGAGGTTAAAAAGAGGTGAATAAAATGCCAATTTCTATTGAAATAAACCTGAGAAACTGCTATAATTACTTTGCAGGGTTAAGACTACCTCTAGTGGCTGTCAAATAATAACTACAAGAGGCACTTCCTGGTGGTTAGGCAACGTTTGGTCGCCTAACTGATGCTGGGCTGGGTCAATTTCCCATAGGAAAACATTGCAGCAATGCTTTTCGGTGGAGAGGGCCTAATGTGCTTGCGGAGGTTGCCGCGCATGTGCATTAACGTGCCCCCTGTCGGATAATGTAGGAGGGGGCGGAGTGACATCGGCGCTGGAATCAGGTAAATACAGCAAGGATTTATTAACCCTTACACACTGCGCAGAGGACTGGGTGAGGGGGCACGAGGGAGCTATTGTGCTAGAAATACAGCTTTGCCTATTTAGTGCTATAGTATCCCTTTTAGTCATCTCACAATCAGAAGAAAGGCAACCATTATAGCCTGATTACAGTGAATTGTGTGCAGTGATTCGCATCTTATTGCTAGAGAGGAAGACCCACACTTATGAAATTAATTGTTAACTTTTTGACAATTATATATTTAATTCTGTAAACTCAAGTATCAATCATTCAATAGAAAGAAAAAAAAAACGTACAAATGTTTTGTTGTTGAAATTGTTTGTTTTAAACATTGGTATGGGAATGCTTTGACAAAATGTATTAGCAAACAAAAAAATTATAAAAAAAATGCATATATAGAAATGTTTTTTTGACCTGAGATTTTCATCTTTAACCCCTTAAGGACACAACTTCTGGAATAAAAGGGAATCATGATGGAATATTTCCGTCATTTGTCCTTTAAGCACACCGGTAACTTTCCATGATTCCTTGCTAACCCATAGGCCTATAGACTAAAAAAAGTAGAACAGGAATTTCACATTTAGGGCACAAGAAGCCAAACTGGAATCATAGCTGACTTAGAGAATATTTACAGTTCAACTACTTTACCCTTAATTTCAAATGATCACTTTAGTGAATAAGCGTGACACTTGCTCGACATCGTAACATTCTCACATTAGCATTGAGATTTGTAGACATCTTGTGACTGTAAAATGCGTAGAACACGTTTTATTAAATGAGCGGTGATGAATAAGACTACTTTATGATGCAGTAATACTTTTCCAAACCCCCACTCCCTTCTTGTGGTTGTGATTAAAGAGCCCGAGGCTTTGGAATGTTACGTTAGACTTCATCAGTAATCATTTTGAGTCCTGCGCAGAGCAGGTTTTAGAACATATTGTAGTCTAACAACCCTTAAAAAAATGCAGTTTCACTTCTCCACCCAAGAGCTTAGAGTTGACGTGTCCTGAACTGCAACCAAGGAAGGCGCAAAGATAGTACAGAGTTTTGTGTCTTTGCAACCTCGTTTCATGTGTAGGAGGGAAGATTCTAATCGCATTCTGTTACTCACATCACTCTTTTACTTTGATCCTAGACCTCGGAGTTTAATAGCCATAGCAGACATTAAGCTTTGGGGAACAGAATGTGAAGCCAACTTCTGCAATTCCTTTTTTTTTTTTTTTGGACTGATATTTTAAATGATTTCATTCTGTAGCACATGCATAATTCTAATGATTAAATGTTTTTAACTGCAAATCTCTTGACTCCTAGTCAGTTTTTTTCAGGCACTAACCAATGATCACAGGGGTAAACGTTCAACAATATGTGGAGAAGCAGTTGGTTGATGTTGGTATTCGAATTATAATTAGGGACAGGTCGTTCACAACAGGCAAGCTGATTGTAACTGACTTTGCAGTCTAAAAATAAGGTTAGTAATATAAAGGTGGCTCTTGCACGGCTTATAGATTACCCGGCTGTTCTGAACTCCAGAAGTTTCTATACAAAATGAGTTTATATTAAAAATTAACATTTGGTTATAATCCTCCCCAAATATTTTTGCACAAACATATTGCCTTTACACAGGCAACAGTTATTCAGCACTAGAGAACGTGTCCACATGTTTGGGATCTGTTGTCTCCAGGTCTGTTTAGGTAAAGGAAATTAAGTAGTTATCTGCCCCACCCTTCTCTTCCTTTGTATATTTTGTTAAATTAAATATCTTTGTAATGTAATAAAAATGTGAACCTGGATTGTCCCTTTAATAAATTAAAGGAACGCTATAGGCACCCAGACCACTTCAGCTCATTTTTAAGAAACTGCAATAATTACCTAGCAGGACTAAGACTGCCTCTAGTCTTTTGGTCGCCTAACTGGCGCTGGATGTCCTCACGCTTTTCCTAATGTGCTCACAGCGCTTGCACATTAGCGACCCCCCTTCTGGTGGCATCAGAGGAGGCGGAGCGCCAACCCAGCGCCGAGGGACATCGGTGCTGGAATTGGGTAAGTACAGGAAGGGTACTCCTTACCTTGCGGTGGAGGGACAAAGGGAAGCATAGTGTAAGGAATACAGATTTGTTTTCCTTGCACTAAATTTTTCCTTTAAATGAGATTACAAGAAAGATTGAGCAGCATTTTTGTGTGAAGTTACTTTACAGTGAATAAAATCTCAGTTTGCGCCACTATCCCCTTGGGCAAATGTAGTTTTATGATAACTACAAAATTAATCAAACGTGACTTTTTAAAATATTCTACACCTGCAAGGATTACAGGTATGTCATTGTAGACATAATTAATAGGTTGTACATTCTGGAAAACATACAAAACAAACAAAAAGGGCGATATTTACCAAGGTGCTAAAACAAGTGCTATTATAGGGCAAAGTGCTAAATAAGGAACAATCGCTTTGGAAACCAATAGAAAGTAAAGTGAGTGAAAGTAATTTTTTATTCAGTGTAGAGTTATTTTAAATCTACTCCCTAATTATTTTCATATTGGGAAAGAATGATTTTAGAGAATGACGTGTCTTTCTGATAACAAAACCAACCATGTAGGTGCTACTTAAAGGGACTCTATAGGCACCCAGACCACTTCAGCTCATTGAAGTGGTCTGGATTCAGTGGCCCTGTTAGTTTAACTCTACAATTGAAATTATTGCAGTTATTGATAAACTGCAATAACTACCTTGCAGGGTTAACTCAAGCTAGTGGCTGTCTACCAGACTGCCACTAGAGGCACTTCCTGGTGGTTAGGCAACTTTTGGTCACCTAAACGACGCTGGACGTCCTCACGCTTTGCATGACGACATCCAGTGTCAGCTAAAACTCCATAGGATTAATTTTATGTTTTCCTATGGGATACTCATAATGCGATCACGGCGCTTGCCACGCATGCGCATTAGGGCACACCGCCTAAAGGTGGAGGAGGAGCGGACGAAGAGCCTAACCCAGAGACCAGAGACACAGTGCTTGATTCAGGTAATTGACAAAAGGGTTTTTAACCCTTTCAATGCTGTGGGGGAGGGGGATACTATAGTGCTAGGTATACATATATGTATTCCTAGCACTATAGTTTCCATTTAAAGGGACACTATAGTCACCAGAACAACTGCAGTTTAATGTAGTTGTCCTGGTGTCTATAGCCTGTCTCTGCATGCATTTTATTCTAAACACTGCCTTTTCAGAGAAAAGTGTTTACATTACTGCCAAGAAAAACCTCTAGTGACAGTCACTCAGACAGCCACTGGAGATGCCTCCTGGGTCAGTGCTGTGCAACACTTTGTTCATAGAGATGCATTGATTCAATGAATCTCTATGAGGAGATGGTAATTGGCACAGTGTGGCATTTTGGCACACATGTACAATAACCTTCCAATGCTTTCCTATCATCAAGATTGATGATCTCAGCAAAGCAGGCGGAGTGTGGGCGGGACCAGCCACAGCAAGACGGGTGTGCCATTGAAAAAAGGTACGTTAACAATTGGTTTCACAGGGTAGAAGGAGAAGGGTGGTCAATAGGGACACGTAATCTAAACGGTATTTTCACACCTATAGAAACATAGAAACATTGAATGTGACGGCAGATAAGAACCATTCGGCCCATCTAGTCTAAATACTTTAATTAGTCCCTGGCCTTATCTTATAGTTAGGATAGCCTTATGCCTATCTCATGCATACTTAGACTCCTTCACTGTGTTAACCTCTACAACTTCAGCTGGAAGGCTATTCCATGCATCCACTACCCTCTCAGTAAAGTAATACTTATTTTTAAACCTTTGCACCTCTAATTTAAGACTATGTCCACTTGTTGTGGTAGTTTTTCTTCCTTTAAATATAGTCTCCTCCTTTACTGTGTTGATTCCTTTTATGTATTAAAATGTTTCTATCCTATCCCCCCTGTCTCGTCTTTCCTCCAAGCTATAGATGTTAAGTTCCTTTAACCTTTCCTTGTAAGTTTTATCCTGCAATCCATGAACCAGTTTAGTAGCCCTTCTCTGAACTCTCTCTAAAGTATCAATATCCTTCTGGGGATACGGTCTCCAGTACAGCGTACAATTCTCCATGTGAGGTCTCACCAGTGTTCTGTACAATGGCATGAGCACTTCCCTCTTTCTACTGCTAATACCTCTCCCTATACAATCAATAATTCTGCTAGCATTTCCTGCTGCTTGATTACATTGTCTGCCTACCTTTAAGTCATCTGAAATAATTACCCCTAAATCCTTTTCCTCAGATGTTGAGGTTAGGACTCTATCAAATATTCTGTACTGTATAGTGTCAGGAATACATGTTTGGAGGCAATATAAGTACAAGTCACGTTTTAGCTATATTGTAGGACAAAGCATATGAAAATCTGTGTTGGGATTCCATTGTAAAACTGTTTGATTACAAACCGTGATGAAAAATTTGACAACATGATCTATTCTAGGTGCTAATAATGGGTTAAATATGGCACCGATGCCTCGCTCACGTGAGATGGTTTGATTGAGGAAGTTCGCCTTTCACCGACTATAACAGAATAAAACTCTGCTGTACAATGACACAAGAGTTGTAAAAAAAATAAAATAAAAGACACGCCTTGCTAAGAACATTTGATTCATATTCTTGTTAACCTTGCTTATTTAGCGTTGAAATGAATTGCATGAGATATGCTTCATCTAACTATCTAAGAATATCAATGCAACTGTTAAAATGTCCAGATGAAGCATATAAAGGGTCAGTCTATACATCATTGCAACATTGTATGATTGTGAAGGTGATTGTACAGAGGGTATTCCTATGGGTGTGTTTTAGGGGATGAAGCCCCAGATGTGTGGGTCTTTAGCCCCAGATCTCTACTAGTATAGTTCTTCTCCAGGTCACTAATGGTAGAGGAATATCTACCTCCAGGGGATTTAAAGAAGGTGGTATTGGGCCGAGGGGCTCAAATTCTTAAATAGTAGGGCTATGTAGGATTACATTAAATAATTGGCATTGCTGCATGCTCTTGTATTTGGCAATTTTTTTTTTTTAATTGACCTCACATAAGGCTCAACACACTGGGCTAGCAACGCCTCTGCTGTGCTCTCTCATATCGAAGGACAGAGTCAAGCCAAGCTCTGCTGATTCATGCTTCCAGCCCAGTTCACCAAACGGTGTACTGTGAAATGTGTATAGTATAGCTTTCTGGCTGCTATCAGCTTACGCGATGAGTGGAAAATCAACTTTTCCTTCATGGGCTACTTGTAGCTGCAGAAACCCATGAAACAATATGCAGAACTTTAAGTTTTTGGGTTTTTTAATATTTTTTTTATAGTTTAATTTCTGGATTTTTTTAAATGTATTATCTACAAGTCACATTAGGAATGCTTGAATCTCTAACAAAGTTATTCTTAGGTTCCAAACAGATCATAACAGATCAGGAGAACTATATCCCAACACTCAGATTAATATCTCATGTACTAAGTGGGATAAACCATAAATAATATGCATGCAGGCCAAGATTTGGCAATTAAACTTGTCATAGAATGAAAAATATTTTAGTTGATTTTTTGTTTTACTTTTAAGAGTTGAAAGCTCTTGCATGATTAATTGCAGTCTATCCCCCCTTTTAAATATAGGTAGGGTAACATAATACATTTTACTCTCTGATTTTTGGCTGTAGATATCTGCCCTGTTTGCCTCCAATTCTGGTTACTGTGTGACACCTCAGTGTTGTGACTCAGTGTTGTAACGGTGTTTAAGAAACAAAGGTACAAACAGACTCAGGTTAGACTAATCATATCATCGTTTGGTCACAGCTAGATTCTCCAAGAAATCTCAAGAGCTCTCCTGGCCCAAAAAAGAGCTAGTAGATAGCGTTAACATACAACATATCATGTAACTTTCCCATGTACAGCATTTAAATAGTTAGTTATATGTTTACTAAGGAAATCCTACGAATGTGTTTGCCCAAAGTTCTCTTAAAACTTGTTGAGCAGCCCTCACCAATTGGTCAATAAAGCTAGAGGGCCTACAGGGAAGAAACGTAATGCTTGTTTATCTGATTACAAATTCTTTGTGAAAGTGGAGAGGTGGCTTCCAGTGCTTGGAGGATCTCCAGGTTGTTTAGATGTTTAATTTAGATTGTCTTCCAGGATTTCCTGGAGCATTTTCTGGATGCCACACTCCCGCATATAGCCACTCGTATTTTGTGCACATCAGTTGTACGCAGATCCAGATGGTCTATTGTGACAAAGTATGGACATGTCTTTTAGATAACTCCCTTTTGTGAGGGTGGTTTAAATAATAAATAAAGGAACTGGTTGTGATGTAACAGAAGGCATCTTCTTTTTTCTTTTTTTTTTACAATGCATCCAGTAAAACAGCATCCTTATGAGACCAAAAGGAAAAGACGAAGCAGTGCACTGGAGTTTCTTTTAACGTGGGAGTGTGAATAATCAGCCTGAAGCCATGTATTATGTAACTTCTTCTACAAATATGCTAAACTTCATTATAGTTTTAGGGTTTAAAAGCACCACTCCTTAATAGTAAAGCAGGGACATTAGGCAGTGGAGGAACTACGGCGGTTGCAGGGGTCGCAGCTGCAACCGTGCTCGCAACTCCAGGGGGCATGGCTGCCCTGCAGACCCCTGCGACCGCAGTACCCGCCACCATGTGTTGCGTCCCTGACCCACGCAGTAGAACTGCCGGGTCGCACATTAAGGGGCCCATCGGGTGGCCCATGCTCTCAGGGCTATCCAATGGAAATTAATTTCCAGGGTGCCCGGTAAGTGCTGTGGCACTTTAACAGCGCGACCAGGCCCCCTGAGATTACATCACAGCTGGGAGAAAGTGACTGAGCTGCGCGGGAGGAAGAAGAGGAGGGAGTCAGAGTGGGAACTCTGACTCCCATCAGACTGAGCCACTGGACCCCAGGGAAGTCAACCTAAACCATATTGAATGTGTGTTTGTTTGTATGTATGTGTTTGTTTATGTGTGTCTGTATGTGTGTCTGTATGAATGTTTCTCTGTATGTGTGTATGTATGTGTGTTTGTATGTATGTGTGTGTATGTCTTCTTGTCTGTATGTGTGTGTGTATGTCTGTCTTTGTGTCTGTATGTGTGTGTCTCTATGTCTGTATGTGTGTATGTATGTGTGTTTTATATGTATCTATGTGTGTATGTGTATGTGTATGTGTGTGTATGTCTGTCTGTGTATCTGTGTATATGTGCGTTTGTATGTATATGTGTGTGTGTTTGTATGTATGTGTGTGTCTGTCTGTATATATGTGTGCCTTTGTGTGTGTGTGTATATGTGTGTGTTTGCATGTGTATCTGGTTGTCTGCATGTGTGGGGGGCAACATATGGGAGGGGGTGTAGATGTATGGGGGGGCCCAGGTCAGTTTTTGCACCAGGGCCCCGTGGTTTCTAGTTATGCCTCTGCATTAATGTGATGTATTTTTTAATTAAAGTACTTTATTTCTGCGCTACTGTCATGTGCAGTTAATAATTCATTTTACTTTTGTAAAAAATACTATAAATTGCATTTTTTTTTCTTTTTGAAACCTTCCAAATTTAAGAGGTGGCTTGCCATGAGACCAGTATAGACTTCTAGCAGACGTAGGACTTTTTGGGGTATTCATTGTAGATGCCAGAAAACACAAATCAGATGTCCTTTGTCATCATTTACCTTCCATGCAATCAATTTGTGTATAATTTGGCAGGCAAATCTTCACGGTAAGGAGAAACTGACATAGTCTCATTTGAATATGCCATGTAAAAACTTGTTTGGAAAAGGCAGTAAGGATTTTCAGAACACACATCCATTCCTTGTGATTTTTGACAAGCCCATTGTGATGTACTAAGTGCTAGTGCACTGCAATAATTTGCATTTTCGGCCCTCAAAATGTTGACATGCAAAGCTTAACATGCAAGTGTTAATACGCAAGCTCTAACTTTATTCCAACAAGATAATAACTCAATTAGAAATCATATGTAGACCATTTTTGTTAGTATTTACACACACATTGGAAGAGAGTTTGTGACACCAATGTTATCCAGAATATTTCAGAAACCCAATTCTATTCATGTGAAGATGTCAGATATTTTTGCCGGTGTCCTTGGTAGCACATACTGTTCATATCTATGTATCACTGATAAACAAGTGTCATCATTATTCCTAAATTCAAAAAATCCACATGGATATTAAATCCAGTTCAGATTCCGATGAGGACTTTTCAGTACGCACCCTGGGATGAATTGGCAATGAGATCAATTTGGCGGTACAGGGCTCATCACCTTTATCTCTCTTGCTCACGGATATTAACAGGGTTAATTAAACCTCAGCCTTTGGTTTCCTAATAATGATTGTGAATTACATTGACAAATCTGCTCTTAAATAATTCTTTATCTGTTGTAGACTCTTAGATATCAGGAGAGGTGATTATATATATATATATATAACATGTATCAGGATCTTTATGAGAATTTCTAACCACAAACAAAACCAAGGGATGCTGCTCAATACACAATTACACATTGATCCTCCCCCACTGTCATTTGTATCACGTTACTACTGTTTGTACAATGTATTGCTAGATACTTATTAGAGGACAATTTTTGGGACACATTAACCCCTTAAGGACACATGACATGTGTGACATGTCATGATTCCCTTTTATTCCAGAAGTTTGGTCCTTAAGGGGTTAAGGGACACTATAGTCACCTGAACAACTTTAGCTTAATGAAGCAGTTTTGGTGTATAGAACATGCCCCTGCAGCCTCACTGCTCAATCCTCTGCCATTTAGGAGTTAAATCCTTTTGTTTATGAACCCTAATCACACCTCCCTGCATGTGACTTGCACAGCCTTCCATAAACACTTCCTGTAAAGAGAGCCCTATTTAGGCTTTCTTTATTGCAAGTTCTGTTTAATTAAGATTTTCTTATCCCCTGCTATGTTAATAGCTTGCTAGACCCTACAAGAGCCTCCTTTTATGTGATTAAAGTTCAATTTAGAGATTGAGATGCAATTATTTAAGGTAAATTACATCTGTTTGAAAGTGAAACCAGTTTTTTTTTCATGCAGGCTCTGTCAATCATAGCCAGGGGAGGTGTGGCTAGGGCTGCATAAACAGAAACAAAGTGATTTAACTCCTAAATGACAGTGAATTGACCAGTGAAATTGCAGGGGAATGATCTATACACTAAAACTGCTTTATTTAGCTAAAGTAATTTAAGTGACTATAGTGTTCCTTTAATTCAGCATTCTGGAGTTAATCCAAAAATCATGTTAGGTCTCCTTTAAAATACAGTTTGATCCACTTGTGTTCATGTGATTAGATCATATGTTTTGTTTAGTTTAAGTAATCAGGGTGTGCCACATATTTTTCCTGACATATGATTAGATTCTGAAATGTGGCACTGTGACATAGATGATACATTTTAATATTTTAACTTGAGACTGGACGTTGTGTGTTTATTTCCTATGAGATTTCAGTATCTCTAGGATTATCTTAAAATTAAAAGATGGATTAAGTTTAAAATCAGTTTACTTGCACCAAGATTATACTATATAGAGAGATTACATTGAGCAGGTTCAGCAAGAACCCGTCTTGGTTTATCGAATAGATTTTCGTGGTTGAAAAGTACATAGCAACATCATTACAAAGGGATTCTCAGTAGATATTCAGGATGTAAATATTTGCAATGCTACACATTTACGATTTACAAGATTAATTGGAATAGACTACTAATATGGTGCCAAGTTGTTGCGGTCGCCGGCCCGCCGAGCCTCACGGTCGTGCCCGACCGGCACGACCGCTCCGACTACACGAGCTTACCTGCTCGTCGGCGAGCCGGGAACCGCGCACATAGTTCTTCCGGGCATCGCGCCCGGATCCAAGATGGCGCCGACCGCGTGGTCGCGTCTATTACCAGCCCCGCCCCCGAGAATTATACCAACGTGTGCGTGACGTCACGACGTCAACGCACACGCACGTTTTGGGGTCAGAGGTCGCCCTCTGACCAATCATAGCCTAGAGAGGGGTATTTAAACCCCTAGCTTTCCCCATTACTTTGCCATGTCGTGGTTTCAGTTTCCTGGTTTCCTGAAAGTGCTATTCTCGTGTTTCTGATTTCCTGGTATCCTGATCCTTGGCGTTTCCCTGGTTATTCTGATCTCTGGTTTCCCTGACTTGGCTTGTTTAATCGGTATTGAGTATTTTCTGGCTTCCTTGACCTCGGCTTTCCCTTTGACCATTCTCTGTCTCTAGCGTATTAGTCCGGCCATTCTAAGGACCGGTTTACGCTCTTTCCTATTATTTTTCCGTTTCTTACTTATGTATATGTTTACATAGTTTCTGCGTGCTGGACCACATTACTAGTCGTGACACAAGTATGCAGACAGCTTCTTAGGCTGATTCATAGATGGCAAACATGGTGCTTTTTTAGAGACGTAGACATGAGCAATACAACAATGCTTATACTATTATGACACCAAGGTATAGTGGCAGGCTTTAAAGGGACACTGTAGTCGCTATAACCATTTCAGCTCTTTGAATTGGTTATAGTGCCTGGTGTCCCCTAGCCCTGTCCCTTCATTTAGTGTTAAACCACATAGTTACATAGTTAGTTACATAGTTACACAGGTTGAAAAGAGACATGCGTCCATCAAGTTTAGCCTTCCTCACATCTGTTTTTTGCTGTTGATCCAAAAGAAGGCAAAAAAAACCTAGTTTGAAGTACATAAGAGCAGTTTAACACTAAATTAGCGTCCCTGGTCACCCACAATCCGGCCCCTTCTGGAGGTGTGGCTAATGCAGAGATTTCACACTTCCTTGTTGTCATACCCATTCATACCGATTGATAAACCACACCTAGATTAATATGATATTTAGCCCTTAAAAGTGGAACACAAAACTATATATATATATATATATATATATATATATATATATATATATATATATACAAAAAAAAGTTGCTGTTTAGTGAGTGAGTGTGTGTGGATCGTGCGTATTGTATGAATTGGCCTCAGCAGCACCCCATTTATGCATATTCAGGTGTGTGCAGCCCCCTGGTTTCATATATATATTTGGGAGTCTAGGCTAACTCCTTGGTTTTGCACCCCTCCCTGTCATAGGTGCATCATTCCAAGGCCCTATTAAGCTTTGAACTGAAGAGAGAGCCCCAGATGGAATTTTTTCCCCCATGTAAGTTGGTTAACCTCAAAAGAGCAGACATTAGGGTAGTAGAGTAGGACCTGTCAAAGATGGGGTACATTGACGTTGTGGCAGGCTTATGTAATGTATGATCATATACCGTAACTAAACCCCTATTAAAATTTGCCTAGATTAGGTGTTTAAAAAAAAAAAAAAACCTAATAAAATCCGTTAACTTTGAAGTTATAGTTATATATAAATATATACACATGTATCAGAAAGGGCCATCATTTGCCTATCTTGGAAAGCAATAAACAAAAAAAACAACAACATACAATAGTGTAAAAATGTATATATGTATATCCCCAAATAAATGTACCCCTACATCTTGCTGGCTTACTGATGCCACATATCCCAGGTGGGAATTGTACCACCAATGCTACATACCACCAGAGCAGGTTTATTGCTCTGCTCCATGTAAGTAGGATACTTAACCTTTTTTTTTTTTTAAGTCACTATTTATACATACTGTACCATTGGATACGTTCTATTTTTTTAAATTTATGCATATTACGCTACTGTCTGGACATACACCATCACAACTGCAAAATATATCCAGAGACAGGAATTGTACCACCCACGCTGAATAAAGCAGAGCTCATAGAAGCTCTATAAAGTGTGAGTGTGCCTTTATTATATGCCTGTCATATTGTTATTGTTTTATTTGTCCATTTTTACACTATTGCATGTTATTTTTTTTTTGTTTCCTGATTTTCAAGATACTTGGCACTCGACAAAAGAAGGCCCTCTCTGATAAGTGTGTATATATATATATATATATATATATTCATTTTATTTTATTTTTTCACTTTAAAGGGTTGAAATATCATATTAAGCTAGGTGTGGTTTACCAATTGTTTTATTTCCTTTATACTGCCAAACCTTGTGACAAACCTTGTTTAATGATGCCTTACTCTAGTAATAGCCAGCAACTAATCCTTTACTTGTTTCTTATACCCATTCATACCATCAGTTGAGCTCTGATAGACTAAAAGCAGTCAGCTGACACTTTCAGTCAATTACAGCTGCCCATTGCTGCTCAGGTGTCAGGATTACAGTTGATCCAGCATGCAGAATTGTATCACACCTAGGACTAAGGGTAATGTCTAACCAGACCTCAGAATGTCCGGACTTAATGTACCCGAGAATAGTCAATATACTAGCCGAGGTCAGGGACACAGAACGAGACACAGCGATAAGGAAAAGCCAATAGTCAAGGATGCCAGAAGTCAGGGAAGTCAAAACGAAGCTAAAGTCAAAAACCAGAAATACACGATCAGGAACTCACTCTCGGATAACCCTCTAAGGGAAACCACCACAGGGCAATGAGATAAAGGAAAAATTAGTTTAAATAACCATCCTGCAGATCCGATTGGCCGAAACTGGCTTTTGACTCCAAAACGTGCGTATGCGTCTTTTGCGTGATGTCACGCACATGTTGACGTCGTCATTACCATGAACGGACGTGGGGCTATAATATGGCGTGGATCCGCAGCGGCCAGTGGCCACTGATACGCTGAAGAAGTCAGGTATGCTGGCGCAGGACTGCTGAGCGACACTTGTTTTGCCAAGAAGGTAATTTCTACCGCAGATACCATAAGGTGAGGATGAATATGTGACATCAGGCTAATACTTCCTCATTAGCCCAACTAGCACAGATGGAGTAGGCTGCTGGGGACTCTCGTTTAGCATTAAAACATAAAAACATTCAAATCTGTTTAATGCTGAATGAAATGACTGTACCAGGGGACTTCAGACACTAAAACTAGTTTAATGAGATGAAGCAGGCACAATGCCTACAGTCAGGGCTGTCCCATCCTATAAAATCTGGTTGGAATCGTCACTGTCAACGTTAAATCTTCTTAATTTCTTCTTCTCTTCAGTTGATTGATATATACGTCTTTTGTATATATAGTCTTGGGCCAAATTTGCTCGCCACAATAATATATGTCTAAATTATTGAAAAGTACTAATACGCAATCTGGCTTACAGTTTCTTCAGGTTTATTCTTAGTTACAGATACATAATAAAACAACAAATTATGTTACAGGATAATGGACATTGAACAGCAGATGGTAATTGCTGGACTTCTTTACATCCTTACATCTTTACATCGAAAGAGAGCCAGAGAGAGCCAAGAGCCAAGAGAGCCAAGAGCCAAGAGAGACCTCGTGTCTCTTTTTTCATTTACTATATAGAAGTGCCCTACTGACGTCAGAGCATAACTCTAGCCATACAAGGACAAGACCCCGATGGACATATGCAATGAGGGTCCTGATCGTGCGCTGTGGCGCATACGCAATGTGGCCCCTTCTATCATGCACAGAGAACTGTGAGAAAGTGACAGCGTATCACTCCCTCCCAGCTCACTCACACAGCCATGCGGGAGAAGGAGTTGGAAGCCACAGACACATGCTACATCACCAGCACACACAGACATATACTACATTCCCAGCAGACACACAGACACACACTTCATCCCCAGCAGACACACAGACACACTACATTCCCAGCACACACGCAGACACGCACTTCATCCCCAGCACACCCACATAGAGACACTACCATTACAGAAGCATATATTTTTTTTTTTGTTTTTTTTTTTTTGGGGGGGGGGACGGACATTTCATACTTGGATCCAGGCAGCACAATGTCTTGGGCCGGCCCTGCCTACAGTGTCCCTTTAATTTCTGAACAAGCCCTGCTTCTTAAACATTTGGAAGAAGTACTGCTAGATTATATCTCCATAAAGGTCTATATTTGGTGGTAAAGATGACCTAACATCTTTGGACAGCAGAGAAATGTCTTCAATAAGCAGATTGCAGAGCTGTATGTGGGGGAGGCTGAGTGTGTCTGCATGTGCTGGTTGTATGTGTGGTATGTGTATGTGAAGGGGAGCCTGAGTATGGCTGCGTGTTGTGTGTGATACCTGTTTTTGTGCATTTTTTCCCTCCTCCTGCTTACCTTCCCCTGGTGTACCGGTGGTTAAGTGAGGGATTGTTGTGGTATGCACAAATATTGGGTGTAGACCTCTTTAAGAGCTCTACGCTCAGTTAATTACATAAAGCACCTATAGTGTTGCTTTTAGTCATTGATAAGCATCTGGTACTGTGTTAGAAATGCAGACCACAGCACTTCTTCCAGAGAGTGAGGGGACACAGGTTTGAGAAGGGAGATCTTCTGCTGCTGACTCAAAGAACTGCAGCCATCTAAAACACTCATCAGTGACATGGAGAGATGGGTAGACAAACCAATCTCTTGGATCGGAAGAATACACTCCATAAAAATGAACATCCTTCCCCGCATATTATTCCTATTTCAGGCTCTGCCACTCCCAATCACCAAAGCTGACCTAGCGCCCCTACAAAGAGCGATAGGAGCCTTCATCTGGCAGAATAAGAGACATCGCATATCTATAAACATCCTTTACCACCGAAATGCGAAGGGGGATCCAAGACTATCACATTTACACTACTATTACTTAGCTGCCCAACTAACCCAAATAGCAATGTGGCACACACCACCAGAAGAAAGGAGATAAGTAGATTTGGAGTCCCTGATGATGGGAGCTGACCTCACACAATTTTACATATGGGTTCCGCAAAGAGCCCAATTAAAACCCTCTGACTTTTTTTTTTTTTTTTTTTTTTTTTTACAAATTTACGAATAAGGGGCTTTGCTAACCCAAAAATTGGTACAAGACGTAGTGAGCCAATAACTTACTTTCTTGGAAAGGATGTACCTCAGTGGGACATCCCCCAAGGCTCTCTTGTGTGTATGTATATATGTGTGTATATAATTTTGTTGTTTGATTGCAAGGTTGTGTTTGCATGTAGTGCTGGTGTTTGATTGCTGGAATGTATGTATATATATATATATATATACATTCACTGCCACATACAGAAACACATAGACTGACACACACACACACACACACACAGATACCCACGTACACACACACTTACAGCAGCTAGAAACACTCACATTGAGAGCCACTAGAGGCGCTTCTGTGAAATAGTAGCATAAACCTCTATTTCAGTCATATGGTCTGAGAAGACCATCTGATTGGTGCATGCTCACTAGCCTCCCAATGCTTTTTGCTATGAGAAAGCCTTGGATGGCAACTGAGATCATCAACATAGTAAGAACAATAAGGATGTGGAATTCTCTGCATGAAAATGTGGTTTTGTCAAAGTCTATACAAATGGTTAAACAGCAATTGGATAAATACTTCCAAGAACATAATATTCAGGGATATAACTTTTAATTAGTGGGGTAATAGCTTCGTGATCCAAGGAGATATCTCCATTATCTGCCATTCTGGGGTCAAGACGTATTTTTTCCTAGCTTGTTGCAAAATTGGAAGCGCTTCAAACTTGGCATTTTGCTGAAGTTGATGGACGTATGTCTCTTTTCAGCCTTTGTAACTATGTAATTATGTGTTGGAAGCAGGAAAAAAAGGGCAAGCAAAAAGATATGAGTGACTTTGACAAGGGCCAAATAGTGATGGCTAGATGATTGGGCCAGAGCATCTCCAAAATGACAGGTCTCGTGGAGTGTTCCCAGTGTGCAGTGGTTGGTACTTAACAAAAGTGACCAGCAATGAGGGATAGCTGGTGAACCGACTTCAGGGTCATGAGCTCCCAAGGCTCAATGATGCATGTGGGGAGCGAAGGCTAGCCCTTTTGATCCAATCACACAGAAGAACAGCTGTAGCTAAAATTGCTGAAAAACATAATACTGGCTATGAGAGGAAAGTGTCAGAACACACAGCACAGTGCATTGCAGTTTGCTATGTATGGGGCTGCATAGCTACAGACAAATCAGAGTGCCCATAATGACCCTTTTCCACTGACAAAAGTGGCTTCAATGGGGACTTAAGAATCAGAACTGGACCATGGAGCAATCAAAGAAGGTTGCCTGGTCTGATGAATCACGCTTTCTTTTAGATCAGTGAGATGGTCAGGTGCATGTTTGTTGTTTACCTGGGGAAGAGATTTCACCAGGCAATATGGAATATGGGAAGAAGACAGGATGGTGGAGGCAGTGTTATGCACTGGGCAATGTTCTGCTGGGAAACCTTGGGTACACGTACACTCATTTGGGGCAATGTTGTTTCCTGATAGCAGTGGCCTCTCTCAGCAGGATAATGCACCTTGCCACACTGCAAAAATCTGTTCAGGATTGGTTTGGGGAACATGACAACGTGTTCAAGGTGTTTCCCTGGCCTCTAAATTCTCCATATCTCAATCCAATTGAGCATCTATGGGATGTGTTGGAACAACAAATCCAACCCTTGCAAATTGCAGAACTTAAAGGATTTGCTGCTAATGTCTTGGTGCCAGATACCACTGGGTAGGTTCTTGTGGAGTCCATGCCTCGACGCACCAGAGCTGTTTTGGCAGCATGAGTGGAACCTACATGATATCATGCAGATGGTTTTAATGTTGTGGCTGACCAGTGTATAACAGCAATACATTTTCTAGCTTTAGATTACCGTATTTATCGGCGTATAACACGCACTTTTTTCCCCTGAAAATAGGGGAAAAATCGTGGGTGCGTGTTATACGCCGATATCCCATAATTACTTACCTGTCCTGAAGCGTGGTCCGGCTTCACAGCGCGCACCGCGGTACAGGAACTTTAATTTCAGGTTCTGGTTTCCGGCGGGACTGAAAGGAAGTGTGCACACTGTGCACACTTCCTTTCAGTCCCGCCGGAAACCGGAACCTGAAATTAAAGTTCCTGTACCGCGGTGCGCGCTGTGAAGCTGGCCCACGCTTCAGGACAGGTAAGTAATTATGGGAGGGGAAGTACACTATGGGAGGGGAGGGGGGGAAAGTACACTATGGGAGGGGAGGGGGGGAAGTACACTATGGGAGGGGGGGAAGTACACTATGGGAGGGGAGGGGGGGAAATACACTATGGGAGGGGAGGGGGGAGAATACTATGGGAGGGGAGGGGGAGAATACTATAGGAGGGGAGGGGAGGGGGGAGAATACTATGGGAGGGGAGGGGGGAGAATACTATGGGAGGGGAGGGGGGGAGAATACTATGGGAGGGGAGGGGGGAGAATACTATGGGAGGGGAGGGGGGAGAATACTAGGGGAGGGGGGGAGAATACTATGGGAGGGGAGGGTGGAGAATACTATGGGAGGAGAGGGGGAGAATACTATGGGAGGGGAGGGGGGGAGAATACTATGGGAGGGGAGGGGGAGAATACTATGGGAGGGGAGGGGGGAGAATACTATGGGAGGAGAGGGGGAGAATACTATGGGAGGGG
Organism: Pelobates fuscus; assembly: GCF_036172605.1. Classification (NCBI taxonomy): domain Eukaryota; kingdom Metazoa; phylum Chordata; class Amphibia; order Anura; family Pelobatidae; genus Pelobates; species Pelobates fuscus. The sequence continues at coordinate 114,653,584 of NC_086327.1, forward strand.
AGGGGGGAGAATAGTATGGGAGGGGAGGGGGGGAATACTATGGAAAGGGGGGGAGAATACTATGGAAAGGGGGGACACTATGGGATGAGGGGGGAACACTATGGGATGAGGGGGGAATACTATGGGATGAGGGGGGGAGTACTATGGGAGGGGGGGAAATTTCCTGGAATTTCTTTCTAAAAATGAGGTGCGTGCATAGGCGTGCGCAGCCTATTGCATTAGGGTGTGCACCCTAAAGCACAAACACACACGCCGCGTATATATGTGTGTGTATGTATGTATATATATATATATATATATATATATATATATATACATACATACACACACACACACTACAGTGTGTAGGGGGTATAGTGTGTGGTTGCAGGGGGTGTACAGTGTGTAGGTGCAGGGGGTATAGTGTGTGGGTGCAGGGGGTATAGTGTGTAGGTGCAGGGGGTATAGTGTGTGGGTGCAGGACGTGTATAGTGTGTAGGTGCAGGGGGAATAGTGTGTGGGTGCAGGGGGTGTATAGTGTGTGGGTGCAGGGGGTGTATAGTGTGTGGGTGCAGGGGGTGTATAGTGTGTGGGTGCAGGGGGTATAGTGTGTGGGTGCAGGGGGTGTATAGTGTATAGGGGCAGGGGGTATAGTGTGTGGGTGCAGGGGGTATAGTATTTAGGTGCAGGCAGTGTACAGTGTGTGGGTGCAGGGGGTGTACAGTGTGTAGGTGCAGGGGGTATAGTGTTTAGGTGCAGGGGGTGTATAGTGTGTAGGTGCAGGGTGTATAGTGTGTAGGTGCAGGGTGTATAGTGTGTGGGTGCAGGGTGTATAGTGTGTGGGTGCAGGGGGTATAGTGTGTGGGTGCAGGGGGTATAGTGTGTGGGTGCAGGGTGTATAGTGTGTGGGTGCAGGGTGTATAGTGTGTGGGTGCAGGGGGTATAGTGTGTGGGTGCAGGGTGTATAGTGTGTAGGTGCAGGGTGTATAGTGTGTGGGTGCAGGGTGTATAGTGTGTGGGTGCAGGGTGTATATAGGGTATAGTTTATAGTATAGAAGGGCTGGATAGGGTTAAATAATACATTTTGATTGTTTATTTAAAATAAAATAACCCTACACATTTACTCCCCTTTCCCCTTGTTACCTTACTTTGCAGGGTAAGATGGAGCACGCTGCTGATCATCCCTGGTGATCCAGTGGACTAGTGATGTGGTCTGTACCTCCGCAGGGTACAGACCATGCGTTCCTCTCGCGAGAGCTGGAGTTTCAGAGCGTTGCCGTGGGTTACCACGGCAACGCTCTGAAAATATCGGAGATCGCGAGAGGGCTGCCCTGCGTGCAGCCTGGAGGCTGTTAGCTCCGTATCCAAACGGAACTGAGCTCTTCAGAGCCTCTCTCGGGGCTAATTGGTAAGCTTGAGCCGGCAGGGGAGATTTTTTGATCTTCCCTGCCGGCCTCGATCCATATGCGGCGCGCGGGGATTAGGGTGTGCCCAGGCACACCCGGCACACCCCGTGCGCACGCCTATGGGTGCGTGTTATACGCCGGTGCGTGTTATACGCCGATAAATACGGTAATTACGTGAAGGGAAAACATTAACTGATAAACAAAAAAAAGCAAAATGATACCAAGCACAACACTATGATGCCAAAAAAGCATGAGGACAATCATTTAAAAAAAAAACATTATTAAAAAGTATTATCCTCATGCTTACATCAACCATGCACACGCCTCTGGTACATAAATGGTTATTTAAAATGTTAAGCTTTGTTGGTTAAGATTCAGCAAAATTCTTACTACTTAATTAATTTTCTCAAAGCTGTCAGTCCATTCAAAGTCATAATTCGCTGACTATTTGCACTGTACATGCAGATAGGGGTGGGGTTATTTAAACAAGGTACAAAACCTGCTTCAATATTGTTCTTTATGCACCTGCAGACTCTGTGTAACATACCCCCCAACCCCCATACATTCACAATCTCATTCTTGGTGTAACTTAAGAAGAGATTATCCAAAGCATTGCATCAGACTTGGGGGCTCGGTAACAATGCCTTGTGTTTGCAACTGAGAAATAAAGGCAGCAGTGAGACTTTGTTTACCTGGGTACCTGAGGCCCAAGCCTGATTAACAGGCATGTTCAGTGAATACAGCTGTCTGGGAATATGAATCCAGCTATAGCTCATTGTTTTCTCCCCTGAGGTAGAGGAAGGAGTCATTAACGAGGAGGTGATGGGGAACTCTGCAGATGGGACACGAAGATCTGATGAACCAATTGGGTATAGGAACTGGATAAGAAATATATTAACCTTTTGATAACCTTTTATGAACTGTTTGCATTGCATTCACAGTTTACTGCTTTTGTGTTGTTTACATGACATTTTTTAAATAGGTCACAATAACTAGTTATAGTTTACAAGAGGCCCCTTACAATCATAAATATTGCTTTCTTAGCAGTGTGATCAAGCTGTAGCTAATTTATTCTCTACATGTAGCCGTCTTGGCTTTAATTATAAATTTACATTTGTTTTAATCCATACTAAGCAACAATATAATATATATAGTATAGTATATAGTCATGGGAAAGAGAAAGTGCACTGTCTTTAAATTCTATGGATTTACATATCAGGACATAATAACAACCATCTGTTCCTTTGCATGTCTTAAAATTAGGCAAATACAACGTCGGATTAACAACAACACATGACATATTACACCGTCTCATGATTTATGCAACAAAAATAAAGCTAAAATTGAGAAACCATGTGTGAAAAACTAAGTACGGCTTATGATTCCATAGCTAGTAGAATCACCTTTAGCAGGTCATCCTTTTATGTATGACTTTATCAGTCTCAAACATGGTCGTGGAGGAATTTTGGCCCACATTTCTTTACAACGTTGTTTCAGTTCATTGAGGCTTGCTGGCATTTGTTTATACACAGCTCTCTTAAGGTCCCGCCACAGCATTTTAATTGTGCTGAGGTCTGGACTTTGGCTGGGCCATTGCAACACCTTGATTCTTTGGTTTTCCAGCCATTCTGCTGTAGATTTGCTGTTGTGCTTGGTATCATAGTCCTGTTGCGCGACCCAAATTCAGCCAAGCTTTAGCTGTTGGACAAATGGCCTCACATTTGACTCTAAAATACTTTGGTAGACAGAGGAGTTCATGGTCCACTCAATGACTGCAAAGTTTCCAGTTCCTATGGCTGGAAAACAAGCCCAAATCATCATCCCCCCTAACAGTTGCCTTACGTGGTGCCTGGCAGTGAGGCAGAGCATCGAAGCCATCTGCCTGTGCTGCCTGTGCTGAGTGCCTCGATCCTGTGAACATTGAAGTAAATTAATAATAATAATAATAAGAAAAAATAAAAAAAATTATAATTTTTTTTAAAAAATAACCCCTTCCCTCCCTCCCTCTCCCTACCACCATTCCCATGTACTTACCCAATTGCCATCGTTCCCCGCCGGCGATCGGTGTTCTGCTACACTGGGGGGACTGTCTAACAGCCCAGACACCCTAAAACCTGTACATGGGGGGTACTGTTTTACTTGGTAGACTTCGCTGAACACAAATATTAGTGCTTCAAAACAGTAAAACATATCACAGCGATGATATTGTAAGTGAAAGTATTAGATACCTAATACCTAAAACCTTAGTTTGTCTTCTTTTAAAAACGATATACATACGAAGGGTTATTCAGGGATTCCTGACAGTTACAATGTAACTTGCTTTAATTTTGAAAAAAAAATTGGGGGGAAATAGCAAAGTGCTACTTGTACTTATCATTAACATTGGGTATTTCTAAACTCTATTTCGAAACTATTTAGCATGGGTGTTTTTTGGCAGTTGTAGATATGTAACAGATAGTGAGGTTCAACGTTCAAAAAAGTGTGTTTTTGAAAAGAATTTATCATATTTTATAATTTTATTTATAGTAAATTATATGATATGATAAAAATAATGGTATCTTTATAAAGACCATTTAATGGCTAGAAAAACTGTATATAATATGTGTGGGTACAATAAATGAGTAAGATGAATATTACAGCTAAACACAAACACCGCAGAAATGTAAAAAGAGCCCTGGTCCTTAACGGTAAGAAAATTGAAAAGCGGTATGGTCACTAAGGGGTTAAACAAATCATGACACGGTATAATATGTCATGTTTTAATGTTCATTCAAGATAATATTTAACTATATTTAAGACTTAAGACCTGCTAAGGAACAGATAATTGTTATGTTCTGATAATGAAAAGCTATGGAATTCAAAGAGGGTGTACTTTCATGTTCCCATGACTATTTATGTATATGCTGTACATGCTGTGCATGTTAAGTTTCAAAAGTGGAGTTTTAATACAGATATTTACATACAAATTGGTGCAGATTCATTTATAAATATTAAATCTTAATGTTTACATGTGGTTCCAGATTGCCAGGTAACCTGCTTCATGCACACAAACACACACGTAAATGCATGTACACACATAAACAAATACTTGTATACCTCCTAACACTATACAGACTTCAAAGAAGAAGCATATGTATTTTTATAGGTAGCCATAAATAGATAGGTAGTAAGGTCACCTTATTTGGACCTTGGTGTGCACTTAATTGTCACCATCAAACTGGCAGGTTAAATGACAAACGTTGATCAATTCTTCAATGCTTTAGCACCAGTGAAAGCATGGCATCATTCCAGCATTATTCATGCTGTCGTCATTTTAAAGAGGCAGCCTAAGCCCCTTAACCTCTACAAGTCAGTGTAGTGGTTTTGGTGCCTGGTGTCACCTGGTTTCGTCTCACAGTAAGTTGCCAAACCATTCTCAAACAGTTTGATACTTATTGGAATCTTTCAAGCAGCCATAGTAGTTAGAACCTTCAGGATATAATTAAAAGTCAGACCAGGTCCACAGATCCAGAACTTGTTTATTGATATTTAGTAAAACTGGGATCAACAGGGAGATTTCAGCAACAGAAAGCTCACATTTTGTTTAAATAATATCAGTTTTGTCACTGTTTGGACTTCAATCACTGACTGAGAATGTTCCGGCTTGCTGTACCCAACTCTATGATGATGTACAATGTAATTAGCTTTCTTATAGAGTTGAGCTGTGAATGCAGTGCGATCACGACTTTACTAAAATTAAATTTACCATATTGCAGTAAACACATTAAAGTAAACATTTGTAAAAAGAATAGTAAACTTTATACGTGTCCATGTTTATATGGCTATTCTGATACTCCTTCTACTACCTCCCTGTAACCATGTTCCATGGGAAGAATGACATTCAGGTAGAGAGGCCAGTGTTTTGATGGAACATGAAAGCTTTAACAAGTTTGTGTGATTGTGTAAGAGGGGCTTGAGTTTCAACACAGCTGCTTCACCTTGTTCCATCATTTGCACTAAGGAGGGGGACAGGGTGAGGGGGATACTGTGTAATTTGTTTTTCAAATTGCACCCATTCATGGCTGGAGATAATAAGCATTTTGAAGGCTTAACACCTGATTGGAAGCCAGATGGCACTGCAAGTATTAACCAGTCTTCACACAGAATGCAATCCCTTATTTGACTACAGCTAATTGGCCAGATGTTTCAAAGCAAAAAATAATAATTATTCAGTCCCCTAAACGAAAGAGTTTAATCACCTGTAAAAGTCTTCTCTTACCTCATTATTATTAACATGTGCAATTTGTGCATATAAAATGTATATGTGTGTGTTACATAGACAAAGAAAACGTATTCCTCCCCCGAGCAAACATATAGTAATATGGTGCTACTCAAATAGTTTTTATACAATGTGATACATTATATTCATATTCATTAAAGTCTGAATTGTCAGGAATTAAAACTTAATTCAAAGTCAATTAAACATTTTCATCTCGTCAGTGCCGTCTGCACGCTGGCTTTGTTGCCAGCGTGCCGGCATTGGAATGGAGTGACTTCACGTCACCTGGAAGGACCGGCTAGGGAGTTTCCAGAGCAACCACAACGCATGCGCTGTGGTTGCGATAGGTGGAGAGAAGAAGGACAGCGACACCAATGCATTGGCTGACAACTGTGAGAAAAAACAAAACATTTTTAACTAGGTTTTTCTCCTAATCTATACATTTGCTAACAAAACTAAAAGCACAATGTATACATAGAATCGTATGATCAATCTAATGAGCAGAAGTTGTTTGGGGCATGATGCCCTTTAAACATTGTTTGCCTGTTAGCTCCATAAAAGCACCGTGGCATTGACAAGTGCTAAACTAATTTATCTTTAGAATACAATAAAAATCATTAAAATTGCAGTTTGGACTTTAAACGTGAGTGAGAAAAAAAATGAGCTGCATCACTTTGGTATCTAAGTAACCTGAGCGACAACTTGTTTTATCTTGTGTCCCATAAAATGAGTAGTATTCAATAAAGTGGCTATTACATCTATGTCAACATCATCTGAGGGCCTAATGTAACTATAAGGAAAAACAAATTGTCTTCCAAAACATCAGGGTCTGGAGGCCAAGCATACCCAAAACAGACACTGCAAAAAAAAAAACATTGTTCAGCGAGTTGTGTTATATTTGGTGTACAGCAAAACTTTTGTTTTGGTGTGTTGTAGTCATTGAGTACTGATTAAGACCTTGATTTAATATTTAAAAAAAAGAATTTAATATTGATATTCTTTTTTTATGTATATATTATGTTTTTAAAATTGTCATATTTAAAAAAAAAATTAAATGCTTATCCAAAAAAATTGAAATCATTTGAAAAGCTTATTAAAAAAGATTTGATTGATGCCGAAGTATCTTATGAAGTAACGTTACTGATTTGAATGGTGTGCCGTGCACCACTCTTGTCTCATCGTTGTGAGAGAGAAAGTTTCAGAAAATGTTACAGCAGAGGCTGTGTGATCCTTAAGGATATGAAAGTCCCATCAAAGAGATCTCTCTCAAGCAATAAATCTGCTGCATAATTGACCCTTGAGTACCTGGACCACAAATGTGTTCAACTATTACGGTAGTGGTAGGATGCCCCAGGTCTGGTAACACCGGGCTCTCAGTAAGAGTGCCTTTCTTTTAGATATCGCTGGTGACATCTTGTAGTTTATCAGTTTGAAATAGAGCCCTCAACCATATTGATAAAACACAATTAACACTTCTGTGTTATCAATGCCAATTTTGTACACTGATTGCTTGAGAATAAGGGCTCATCCTCCACAATACTCTCAGCCAATAAGTTTCTTCTAGGTTTTATGAAATTGACAGTGATATTTCAGAAGTGTTAGTTCTGTATTATCAATGAGGCTGAGATGGGGGCCGTCCCTCTGGCCCATGGAGTTATATCAAACAGTTTTTAAATGGTTTGATGTTAAACCAAGGGATAAAACCAGGGGACTTTATGCTGCATAACAACCACCACCACAGCTATTAGTTATGTTTAGAGTGGCCTTGTAACCTTTAGTATACGTAAAAGCATTATGTGTCAGTGTAAGACTTTACAACAAAAACAACTCTTTCTGTCTACAATTCAGGGCTTATGTGAAGGATCAAATAAACACCAACAGTGGCCTTTTAGTACAGCTGTCTGATTTTAACCAGGCACATATATTTACTGTGTATGACATGACAGGCAATATATATTTTGCACATTCTGATAGCAGTTTGGAGATCTGGTTCCCAAGCATAGGTGTAGCTTTGCAAATACCCATAAGCAGAGCTGGTCTCAGGCCTTATGCGCCGTGTGCAAAGAATCTGCTCAAGCGCACCTCCCAGGTCACATCCCCTCACACATGTATAGCGTGCATGTATAGGGGTGTAGAGTTTGTATAGTAAGTTATTAAATTAATCATTATTTAAAAACACATATTTATTCTCCCTTCCATGTTGTTATCTTGCATTTTTATTTATTTTTTTTATACTTAGTTATAGGCTGTTATACTACTGTATACCCTCAAAGTATTTTAATCAAAAGCAGTTTACTCAATACCTTTCTGAAGGATTATACAGTACAATGAATAGACTTGGAGATGTGTGTAGTTCCAATCTTCAATTTGCAACATACCCAAATCACAACCACAGAAAAGTGATTTAGACGAGGCATTGTGGAATTCCATTTACTTTGTCTATTGACAGTAACCATTGCCACTTAACTTTAACTCTGAATAACTGATTTACAGTACAAGGGTTTTTTGGTTTTTTTTTGTTAAAGGGACACCAAGAACAATTTTTATGTCATTTGTGGGCTTCCCAAATATTCTCAGGTACAAACTAAATTTCTTTGTCCTGAACCATTTTTTTTTTTTTTTAGATGAAACTTTTCCGATCAGAAAACGTTTTCATTTTCAGCCGAGTTGATTTGTCCGAATTGAACTTTTACGCCATGCAGAAGTCTAATAATCACCCATACTTTATAATTGCTTTCCCAACACACGGACATCTCAATTATCATGCAGTACATGTGCATACACTGAAAGGTGTGATTTTACTTGTCCCTTAATAGCAATTAACTCACACTTATTTTATTGTACTGAGTACTAATGCCATGCATCAAATAATTAATTTGTACATATTACTTCGTATGGAACCATTACATCTTTTTTTCCAGTGTCTTGCACTAACATAGTACTTCCTAATCTGCATGTTTAATATTTATTGTTAAATCCTAAAGAAACATGCTTGGCAATGCAATATAATGCAATATGAAAACAGTAGTAAAGCAGAAAAATTGTAAGCTCCTCTGATTGCACATTCCATTCTCATATTTGCTCACCCTTATCGAGGAAGATGGACTCACATCGATTTTGCAGGACATTATGAACGATGCTCATAAAAAGCTTCATATTGTGATTTGCTCTTGGCCTGATCTGCATTTATAGTGGATCAAATTAATGCTGGAAATGTAAGCAATTAATCCATAGAAGCCTGTCACTAATAACAATGTTATCTCGTAATTACCTTAGTTTGTCTCTCTAATTACACGGTCAACATTAGTTACAGAATGGAAAACACTGGATGGACTATTGATCTGGACATACTCCCACCATAAATGGAGAGAAAAAAAAGAATTAAAAATAGCTTCAAAATGTATTTTAAGAGGTGTAAGGTTTAACTTTTTAATTTAAAACAAAATGCTAATTCTACTTCTGCAAATTGATCATGAATCATACGTATCATACGTATTTTTTTTTAAATCTGAAATGTAAAAATGTGCTTCCCCAAATGGTATCTCTGATTGTAAATGGTTACTATGTTTAACAAGAAGACACTATTAAATCATTTTTGTTTTATTTTTTTCAAAACGTTTCCTCTTATGATTAGTTAGAGATTCAGTAATCTGCTATAAATTATAAAAGTAGCGATTCAAATAATGTTTATATTAATATAGAAAATTGTGGGACTGATTTTTTTTTCCATTTCCATCCACATCTGCCCTGTCTAGAGGAAACCAAGTCATACAAGATCAGCCATTTGGTTTGTTTAGTAAATTTACCCATAGCAGAAAAATAGAAAAAAATAAAATAAGGAGAGACAGAATAGGACAAAAAAACGCAGGTCAGATGTAACGGTGAGAAAAAAAAGTGAGCCTAATGGGAATACCCATATATGTTGACTATTTGGGGGGTGTAAACAGTGGTGAAAGACTTGGGAAAAAATAGACAAATCGGAGACAAACCTATCTAAACTATGAATAATAGCAGAAGGAAAAGCTTGGATATAATATGATATATATATATATATATATATATATATATATATTTTAAATGTTATATAAATGGCAGAGAGATAAAAAGAAGCACAGGGCATCAGTGAAGGTCTATGACATAGAATGCAATCTAAGATAATGATACAAAATAGAATACGAAAGTGTATTAATATTCACAAAATGCGGCTGGGAAATTATTAAAATAAATCAGAAAAGTTGTTTTCAAGGTCTTCTATTGAGATGTTCCTACTTCATCAATGGTTCTAATTCACACATTCCTTCTTCAGAGCTGACATTGGAACTGGCATTATCACTCTAAAATATGCAATATTTACTATTAGTGTCTCAATACTCATTTCTTGCTGTTAGTTACGGCTATTCAAAGTGAATTTAATGTGAATTTAAAATTTAAAGCCAAATAGCTGAATTGGGGAAATTGTTGAAGTCAGCTACGCTTCAGGTTCAGCTATTTTGGTCTTATATGGAAATTCACTTTAAATTCACGTTGAATTCCCAACAATTCTCATTTTAGTAAATAACTTTGCGAGTGTTGTTGCTTTTATTTTTTTGTAACAATTTTTTATTTATTATTTTTCATTTGCATGACAACATTTGAATATATCAGTACAGTGTTACAACAGAACATAACAAATGGTAGAGTATATGTTTCAGAAAATTGCTGAGGTTCCGATGCTCGGTACAGTGGATAACATTGCAGTTGTTGACAAGGAATTAAATCTCGGCCTTATTCAACATGAACAAGCGTTATATAAAAAAAAAACAACAACACAATAGATATTTCAAGTAGAATAGTAAAACATATGTATCATGAGTGTGTCAAGGCATATATTTGATAACAGTATGTCATGTTGCCTCTGGGGTGACCAATCTTATGGATATTGTAAAGTACCAATAAAGTTTTGGTGTTTGAGGGTTGACATGACACTAGTTAGACAATGTGGTGGTAGCAAGCCACGTTCCCAAATTCATCCCGTAGGTGGAGGTTTGTAGTGGACCGCAATGTGCCTGTACCGGTCAAGGCCTGTTACAGTTATAATGTGACAAGCTTTTGACTATGATTAATGAGTTGTTCGGTGGAGCCGTATAAATCAAGTGCCTGCACCACAATAAGAGAAACCTTCGTTGGCGATGCTTGTCTGAGAATTTTAAGGTGAATGTGAATAAGGAAGTTATAGAGACAGAGAAGAAGTAAAGTTGAAGAGGAGATTAAAAAAAGTGGAAAAAAACAGCACACTTATAAACTCTGTGAGTGTTTTAATTAATTGATTCCTGGATGAAAATATGCTGAATTATATATTATTTAAAACTATTTTGCATTATATTTTCATTTCTTACCTGTATAAAAGTACATAATTTATTACAAAATGCATTAACATGACCGGTGCCCAACAAATTACACTGTCGTAAAACATAAGCTACATTGGTTGCATTATGTTTTATTATTCTTTAACAAAATTAACATAATTAAAAAATAATAATATGATTGCCTGCTTCTATAAAAAAATTTAGAAAATAGTATTATACATTTTAAAGCATATTACATTGCAATATATGATGAATAAATCAGTGGTCGAATCCTGTTCAATGTCCTAAAAATATGCTGAAACCCCAGTTCCCCTGGGAAGCATTGAAGGTAGTTATGGTGTGAGTTACTTACATGATGCAACAGCATGTAAGCTGTGACAGAGCTCACAACATGTCCCATATGAGTTTCATAATCACTCAGGGAACCTGCCCCATCTCTCATAATTACATGCTAACGCTAATTGCTCATAACCAATAATGCTGGGAACAAAAGCAAGTAATCAACAAAGAACATGAGAATGGAGCCAGCCATCTTAAAGCAAGGCCTATCTCATTGCAGATGGTAGACATTTAGTGGTTAGGTGAGCAGGGGGTTGTGCTTCCTTAAATTAGTATAGACAGATTCTGTGTAATTTCAATATGATTACTCCATTTTAATCCATTAAAAAAAATGATACCACACCGAATCTGTTGGTTAATCCCTCTTTTGGATATTCTTGAAGAGTAACAGAAATGTTGATCACAACAAATTCAGTAAACATTATGATGGTTTGGATGTGTCTAAGACAATATAAATGTTGATTATAACAAATTCAATAAACATCAAATATTGAATAAAATGTATAAACATATACAAAAAGAAGGATTGGGCACATGTGTGGTCCAAGTGCAGATTTATTTATAGGAAAAACAACATTTCGACCCTATTAAGGGCAGTTATCAAGCTTGATAAAAAAAAAACCCTTCATAGGGTCATGCACCTTATTTTTTAGAATATAATTATTCACTCTGTTGTGATTATAAATTTTGTGAATATTTTATGTGTCAAGAAAAAATCCTAGATTTGTTTACTTGGGGAATTCTAGTTTTTGATGACCCATTAGTGTAGCCGATCATAGTGTTGTACCATCTTAAGTTCAAAGCCTACCAAACTAAACCAAAGATATATTCACTGCAAATTCTGACTCAGGACAGTAGAGTGAACCATTTGATAACTATAATTTAATTGCAAAGCAATGTCCTACCCAGGTTGCTGCCTGCAGTCTTGAAACTGTGAGTGGTTGAACGTTTAGTCATTACAAGTCAGATTAGCCATTTCCCAGTTAGATCAGATAATGGATAATTGACAGTCCTGGTCTGCAGGTGATTGATATCTAAAACCCAAATAAAAAATCTAAATCTAAACTGTCACAGGTAGAGAACAACTGTTACACCAGGTATATCATTAAGTTTATGAGAAAACGAGTATATCCTGAACTAAAATACAAATACAAAGGTGACAATACCTTATAATCAGCTAAGGGATTTAGCCTATGGGGCTAATCCCAAAATAGCAAAGGTCCTGCCAATACGACTCAGATTTATCACAATGTTTACTAATTTGTTTATTACTAATATTTTTACATTCCTTTCTGCTAGAGACCGACTCATTCTGTATTTTTCACTTGGGGCATTAAAAGTCCAGAGTTAGATTTTTAAATATGTCTGAGATTACAGAATTACTAAACTGTAGCACTAGAAGAGCAAGTCATATAATATACCTCAATTCTTTTGATTGTTCTTCTTTTAAAGTAAAGGAATGCTAACGATAGTTTTAACCCAAATATGTAGGTTTGTGTAGTTTTGTCAGTACAGAATTTGCATGCACTGCGGTTAACGTCTAGACCCGCTGGAGTCTAATTCTGAGTCAGAGACCCACTGGATTCACTTGGTTTGAAGAAAAAAAAAATGGCTTCTATCTAAAAGAAAAAAAAGAAAACAAAAACAAAAACAAAAATCTAGATCTCTGCTTTAAAAGTCTAAAACAGTAGAAAAAACAGTCTGTTATGCTGATTCATAACTGATATACTCATTAGGCTTTTTAGTGTTGTCTAGATCTTGAAATGTAAAATTCTGTTTCACTTATGTGTTTTCAAGGACATTACGGTTAATGGATGGAATATTTTAAAGGATTTTTGTTTCTAAGATAAAATATATAGCAAAAATTATTCAGTGATGGCTAGTGAACAAAATCCTTTTTAAAGTACACCATATAAAAACTTACTTTTTTTTCTAGGACATAAAAGACTGCCATGTAAAACTATTCAATATTATTTGCAAGGGTTTGCCGAATGAGTTGTTCCTTATTTTATAATCCAATCGGCCTATATGTTCTTCTGATCCAGTCTTTAAATACCTTTAATTTGGAGTTTCCTGTCTGCTCTGTAACAGAGTTGCAGCGTATTCACTAAACTCAAAAAATGTAGATTGAAATCCAAATGACAAAACTGAGTTTTGGTTATAGCTAAATTGTGATTATTGCTAAGATGCAGAATTTCTTAAAATCAGTTTGAATTTCCGTTCACTACAATCAAGTTTAGTGATTAAATCTGTATGCTGCTTGGTGGGTTTAAACGGGTTAAAGGTGGGAGAAGAATCTTGGAATACTCCGTTATCAAAATTTTCCATGCAGAGACCTCATATGTTCTAGATGTTCATTTGTCACGGACAGACTGGATTCAACAGGCAAATACTAAAAGAACAACAAGCGTATTACCGGACCTTAGAATGGCCGGAATAAAACGCGCCAAGAATAGTACAAGACAATCTGAGGTCAGAATTCAGAAAAAAATTAAGGAAAAGCGAAAGTTCAAGGACAATCAGAAGGGAGAATAGTCAAAGATAAGCCAAGGTCAAAATTACAGAATATACGGGTCACGTGATTACGTAGGCCGTGCGACATCATTTTGATATTAAGACCTACATGGGTTTTTTGTTTTTTTTGTGTGTGTTTAACTCTTCTTTAAAGTGCACCTGTCATAGTCTGTGTTTGTTCCCTATCTCCTTGGCTTAGTAGAAACCTTTTTTATTCAAATTAGTCTTCTGGGCCAACATTTAAATAAAGAAAAAAATAATTCTCTTCCACACTGGAAAAACAAAACACGAAACAAACTCAGACCAGGCAGGTTCACTTTTATTTCTTCTGTGTAGCCTATCATTATGAAAGCCATTAACTTATTTTCGGATTTATTTTACCAATGAGATTTAGGACTTGATTCAACATTTTGTGATATACCGTCAGTGCTTGGGGCCCTGCTGCTGGACTGCCGTGAACCAAACCATTCTCTGGGGTGAGACAGGCTCTTTGCATATGAGTGGGAGATGGGGCCAAAACACAGAAACTGGCAGAAGTAAAATGAAAGATGAAGTCTAGAATAGTTTAATCAACAAGGCAAAAGCTGATACAAGTCATTATACCCTTCATGGACTATATACACTGAACACAATTATAAACGTAACACTTTTATATAATTATAAAGGCACACCTATGCAATAATCATGCTGTGTAATCAGCATCTTGATATGCCACACCTGTAAGTTAGATGGATTATCTCGGTAAAGGAGAAATGCTCACTAACAACGATTTAGACAGATTTGTGAACAATATTTAAGAGAAATAGGCCTTTTGTGTACATAGAAAAAGTCTTAGATCTTTGAGTTCGGCTCATGAAAAATGGGGGCAAAAACAAAAGTGCTGCGTTTATAATTGTGTTCAGTGTAGTTATATTAATAGGAGCACACACCAATGGTGATTGTCACTACATTTTTGGGTCCTTATTTGCATAGTCATTCTCAACGACACAGCAGCTGTTGGATTAAAAATCACTCATGTTCTTCAAGTTCATCAAGTTCCCCATTTCTGGTCCAAAACAAGGTAGACAAATCTCACTTGACTTCTAGATATGGCTGGGGATTCCCAAAGTAACAGCTCAGTAAATTATGTAATAACACCATATAATCTCGTATTCTACACATCATGATGATTTGATGATTTTGTATATTTGGAAGTTAGAACATTGGGGCATTTGAGTTACAGAGTAACAGATGAAAACATACATTATTGTTCACAGAGATGATTGAACTGCAACAGAAAAATAGTGATATGGACCCAAAAAGAAGGCACTCACAGGACTTTAAATTATGTTTACTATATATATATATACATGCACGTTTTATTTGGGAAGCTAACAGAACACTTCAAGCACTATAGCCACTACAGCTTGCTGCTGTGGCTATGGTGCAATGAGTGCCCTGGGGCCTCCTTTGTAAGTAGGTAAATAGTAGTTTGACTTCTAACCTCTGGCTCCCGGCATCCACAGTTTCTGACAGAGAGCTTGAAGCTACTGCTTAGCAGCCTCCATTAGCTCTCCTTAGCTAAGCCCTGCATTTCAGGCCTAGTTAATTGGCTGAGATTGTCAGCTGATCCCTTCAGTTAATGAGTTAAGCCTTACACTGCGTGGCTTATTCCAGAGAACCTCAGACTCTCCGTTAAAAGTAGTGGAGGCAGGGAGCTTGAGGTGGTTATAGTGATTGGAATGTTCCTTTGAAGCTAGTGTGTAAAAGCTAACCTTTGGATATGAGATTAACATAAATGTGGACTTTATGATAAACTGAAAGAAAACAGATGTTGTGTGTTCCTGTGAGGAAGGGTTAATTGATGGTACATTGATATTTTGTGTACAAAATCCTCCAATCACCAAAATGTGAAATAAATAATTATTTTAGATTTGCACTAATAACATACATAATACCTACTATGTCACATACTCTCAACCTGTGGTACATGTATCTCAGGAGGTACGCGCAACATAAGCAAGGGGTATACCAGGAGCTGGCCGGCTGTGTGCTAAGGCAGAGGAGGCTCCTGCTTACTCGGAAGGGGAGAATGAAGGTGGACAGTGAGAGAGCGCTGATGTCTGTGCTATTCCAGCATGGCAGTATGCAGTGCTCGCTGACAACAGATGTTTTTTTACACACAGAATTAACGTGTGACATCAGGGCTGGACTGGGAACACAATGCAACCATGTAAAAAAAAATCCTATATCAGCCCAATAATGCATTGTGCCAACAAAATTCTATACTAGCCCAACAATGCGTCGTGACAGCATAGTGTCAGGGCGGGTGGAGGATACAGAAGCTTCTCTACCCGCGTTTCACTAGGCCACACAAGACACATGGAGGTGCTGGGGGGATGGAGGGGCTGTGGGGGAATTAGACACATGGAGTGGCTGGGGGGAATGAGACACATGGAGAGGCTGGGGGGATGAGACACAAAAAGAGGCTGGGGGAGAATCAGACACAAGGAGAGGAATGAGACACAAGGAAAGGTTTGGAGGGAATGAGACACAAGGAGATGCTGGGGGAAATGAAACATAAGACACAGAGGGGGTGGGGAGAGAAAAAGACACACAGAGGGGCTGAGGGGGGGAAGAGATCCATGGAGGGGCTGAGGGGGAGAAATAGACACTTAGAGGGGCTAGGAGGAAGTAAAAGATGTACAAAGGGGGGCTGTAAGAGACACACAAAAGTGGTGTAGGACACACAAGACATGATCGGCCATGCTACATGCAGTGACTGGCAGGAGGAGAGCTTCCCCTCCTGCCTGTCATCTGGTGATTAAGCCCTCTGGGCTGGTGTGCACTAAGCGGCCGTGCACCTTGCGAAGGCATGCTGGCCCATCTGAATATTTCCTGGTATCCTAAAGGGCCAGTCCAGCCCTGTTAGTCAGTCCGGAACAGAGTTCTGGGCTGCCAAAGTCAAGTGTGCTGGGGGTGCAACTAACCTCCAGCATACAATTAACAATAACTCTGGTAACACGATACATCCAGACTCCTACCACCATGGCCACTTCAAATCACATAAGTGGTCATGGTGGTTGGAGTAACCCATCCAATATGCAATACACATACAACAGCAAAACTACCTGCATTAGCAAATGTAGTGTAAAGAAATGTGTTGAGAAATATACATATTAAAAAAATATATATATATATATATATATATATATAAGAAGAATGGTAAACCTGATTGGCTAACGTTTCTTCCATACAAGTGGACGGCTTGGTGATCAAAAGGCTGATAATTACACAAAGAAGAGGAAGCTGTAATGAGATAAACGGTATCTGCTGCTGTGGCAACAGGTTCCACAGCCTACAGAATGTATGTAGACAAGGATTATAGAACTTTCCTGTCTCTTGTTTTGTTTATTCAACCCTTCTGTCACTAACCCAACATAGTAATTTATTTCATACACCTTATGCCACTCATACCGTCATTCTTTTCTTAAGGATGCAAGTCAGTGTAGAAAACCCACAGCTAATTATCACAGATGTTTTACCCTTCAGCTAAAAATCTCAGTGTATTCCCAGGGTGATACCCTTCATGGAATCCTTTATGTTTTTACGAGAAGACAAATATCGCTGGTATCCATGATCATGCCTATTAATGCAACTTAAATAATTGTAGATATAGATCTGAACTTTGACTCTACAAACACAATTATGTGAATGTTATAGGGGTTAAGGATCACCAACAAAAAAAGATAAAGACGCTTTTCAAATGGCACATTAAAACAGGCAGATTTCTACTAGTTTTTATAACGAAATAATATCTTCATTCAGAGTCCGTAGTTGCATGCTTCCTGTTTACTGGAAGAATGAGAGAATTAAACTTCCTGTACACTTCGAGTAATGCCACATACCACTCCATGCCCCAGTACTTACAGCACGTTTGACAGCATTTTATGGTAAATGCTTAGAATTAATCTACGTTTTCTTGAATATGTTTCACTGGAGACCAAGTGCTACATAAATATTACACTGTAACAGGGTTATTCACTAAATTGTCAATAGCTGGGGAGTCCCGTTCAGTGGAAATTTTGCGTAAAATAGTGAATGGGAAATGTGAATTTTTCCTATTTGTTTGTTGTTGCAAATTTTTTTAATTCCCTTTGAATTTAATATGAATCCTCTAAAATTAACACGTTAGAGAATAATCTTGCATCTTTAGTTGTAGACCCATGAACAACTGACCTCTAATGTACATAAAAAAAGAGAAACAAAGTCATATGACAAGATTACAATTCAGGAGTCCAGATAAATATCAAGGACTGATGGATTGTCTCCAATAAAACACCTGCGGTCAAACTCCTAGATAGAGGGGGTAACCCTGAAACTAGCGCAAAATTGCGATCAAAATTACAAAAAATAGGAACCCTCAAAAATCCTAGATAGGAGGACAACCAAAAACTCAGAGGGAAGGAGGCCCTACCTTTATTGCTTTCAGGGAATGGAGTAAACTAAAAAATGAGAAACTAAGTTAAATAGGGAAGAATTGTCTGAACAGTGTTCAAGGGTATAAAATGACAGCCTCTCTCCAAATAAAAAAAGGTGATAAGAGGATGTAGGAGCCTCTAAATGTAACTCTAATGTTATATGTATCCTGAGGCAGTGAACAAAAGAGAGGAATAGGCAAATAAATGATGGAGGTAAGGGGAGAGATGAGGATAGGGGGTCCTATATCAGAAAACCCATGCCCATAGAGACCTCAATGATTCTCTCCCTAGGAGTACCTCAGGGCCGTGGACAAGCCACTAGTGCTTACCTGCACCACTCTCCCTAGCTTAGTCAAAATAAAGCAAAAAAAACTACCAAAAAGTCATAGTGCAAAAATAAAACTACCAAAAAGTCATAGTGCAAAAAAAGTGCTACCAAGTGTAATGATTAAAAAAAAAGATAGTTTGACGCGCATTTCAGCGTGTCAGCACGCTGTCGTCTGACAATCTAAATGACATTAGATTGTCATGGCAGCCCTCATAGGTACTCGAGGGTTCAAGCAAGCATAATATATTATACAGAGGACATGTTGTCTGCAAAAACAACATAGATATCCAAGCAAAAGAAACAAGGATTGCAAAAATAGGACAGATGAATGAGAGGAATAACAAATTGTCGCAAAACCTGCTACTGCCAGACAAGGGAGAGACCACCCACACCACTACCCGAAAAACAAGTAATACAAGTACCCTGGACGCGTTTCGCACCTCCCAGGTGCCTTCTCAACATTGTTCAAAATGGTAAGTAGAAATTCACCCCTACCGAGTGTGCCATGTACGGTACAGACTTTTAAGGCCTGACTAGTAGAGAAGAACTTTTAATCCCTGGCAGATGACAGTTAAAATATTGGTACTTGCACTGGATGGAGATCTGTGAGGGAGTTTGCAATATTTTGGAGGAACCTAAACATTCCCTTACAACCTTTTTAAAGTGGAAAAGGTTGATGTAGTGAGTTAGATAATGTCACTCTGTAATAAGAATAGTAATTAAAATGGAACTGGAAAATGTGTCTAATATCAAAATTAAGTCTAGATAGCAAAAGTATGATTTTAGTTATAACCCCAATGTAATTTTATAATCTACTAAATTGTGATTTTTAACATTTAAAAACCTTTTTTGTGTTTTGTTTGTTTTGGTCCGAACTGTAATTATGCCCGCATTTAGGCCAATCGGGTAATGGGTCAAATTCCCGAACTCTGAGATGAAATTCACCCGACTGCAAAATATATACATAATTTTTTATTATGTATATTTTTGCTGTACACTTTTTAGCCAATTTTCAAGGCCTTTTGCATCATTTAATTTGGTTCCGGAGATCAGATTTTTGGCACCGACATTCTGAGGAGCCAAACCAATATAATGCCCAAATTTGGGTGTCCCGAAATTTTTTTTTTTTTGCAAAAAATGGTTTGGTCGTGCCCACTTTTCTTGATGTGCACAGGTTTACTATGGACCCCATAGGTCAGTTATACTGTATAACCATTAAGAAAAGCAAAGACTTCATTAAATAATTGTTGCTTCAAAACTTCATTATATATATCCGTTTGGGAGATTTATCAATGCAACAACTGGTGGTATTCTGGTGTAAAATGCTAAGTAGGGGACAATCCCCATGAAAACCAATTCATTGTTTCTCACTATTTAGCACTTTGCTCCAGAATAGCATGTTATTCCTTAATGAACCTCACATTTCTGCCTGTCCTATGCCCACTTGTATACTCTAATACATATAATGCATACTAAATCTATCGTACGTTCTAGCACAGAAATTCTACATTAAAATAGAGAATTGGTCACTTTGGGGTATACAATGGGATATGCAGCAGTGAGACGGTTCATTTGAATGAGTAGGAAAGAGAGCTATGTAAATTCAATGTAGGTTAGGTACAGAACTCAAAGGAGCAGAGGGGGAAGGGGTTAAGCAGCTGATCAAATCCCTTAAGAGACAGAGTGGTTTAAGATAACAGGTGACTCTGGCTCGTAGGGACACACCTTTGTTTTACTAGCCCCATAATTATGGCACAGGTTAAGAAGGAAAAAAATAAAAGCTGTATAATTTACCTGGCCTGTATGTTTTTCTCCTATTCATCCAGCACATGGTTACCTAAGTAACTGAGATTGGGGGGGGTTGAGGTTTACAGCAAACGGAAAATTGAAGAAACAAAGACGTAGTAAATTCTGCATTTTTTCGTGGCCATTTTGCTCTCTGGTGCACGTGAAAATCATCAATCATTTGCCAGTACAAGCTGGTTATATAGATCACTAGAAGTGTTATATCATCAACAACTTACTCTTAACGTTTGGTAGTGTCTTTTTTTAAGAACTATGTTTAGATTCTTTGACTTGTGTACTTTTTATTTTTATTTTTTTAATTTTACAGGTTATTTTTTTACATCAAGTTACACTCACATTATAGAAAGTACAGAAACACTCAGAGCACCAGAACTAGCGCGCTCTATGGTGCCCTGACTTATCTCCTGTGTAAGTCCACTGGAGAGGGTTGCTCTCACTTCTGGAGCTGGAAGCTTCTGCAAAGAGCTTTTGCTGGCTCCACTGAGCTATCCCCTGCTGGGCAGTCAAGCAGCGGCAGCTGAGCTCTTTCAGTTTGCTCAGCGCAGAGTGCTTCGAGCAGCACAGGATGAGATGACGGGCACCCAGCAAACCCCAGGTAAGTTGTCAAATGGTTTAATTACTTACCCTAGATGGCTCCAGGGCACTGCCGGCACCATAACCACTACAGAGCTCAGTAATGGTTATGGTGCTTAAAGTGTTCCGTTAAGGAATTATTTATTTTAAAAATCGGTACATAGTCAAGGCAACAGTAACTAATTTCTTTATTCAAGCAAATAAAAAAATATTTAGATACATTTGAGAGAGTGGAAAAAATAAAGGGAGATCCATAATCTCCCTAAACACTAACCCTGGCACAACTGACCTTCTGCTTTTATGTGCACTGTGTGAAACTTAAGAGTGTCACCCCTCACCTTTTACTTATTATTTCTGTCCATGTTTCATCTTGGTGGTGTCCTCCTCCATAACCACCTATGAGTGCCCCTCTCAATTTCCACCATAATATGTGGTCCTCACCATGCATCACCTTGTGAGTGCTCATCTCTATGTCCCTCCTCATGTCCCTTGTGTGCCACTCTCCACTGCCCCCTATTTGTGTTTTTCTATGCGTACTTCATATGTGCACCTTTACTTTTCCACCATTGTATATGCACCTTTCCAAGCTCACCATTGTGTGTGCCCAGTGGTGGAACTACCACGGTCGCAGGGGTCGCAGCTGTGATCGGGCTTCTTGGAGTAACCATTGTGTGTGCCTAGTGGCAGAACTACCATGGTTGCAGGGGTCGCAGCTGCGACCGGATCCCTTGGAGTCACTCCAAGGGGCCCGGCCGCCCTGCTGACCCCTGCAACCATGAGCCACCGAAGGTGGGGGTGCCTGGAGGAGCCCTATCATAGGGGGCCCAGGAGGTGGCCATCTGGCCACCTTAGGGCACCTCCAAAATGACTCCTATGCAGTGAGGCAGAGTAGGCAACTGCTTACCTGGATGGTGATATTTGCTGCAAGGAGGTGGGGGGAGAGCAGGCAGGCGGCGGCAGTGTGGACGGCGAGGGAGGCTGTTCTGAGAGTTCCTCTCTCCTCCCTCATGCGCCCTCTGTGATGCCGAGATCTGCAATATGACGTAATTCCGGCCCCGGCATACTAAACAGTGCGAGAAAGCATAGGGGAAATGCCAGATTACAGCACAGCCCCACACTGGACTCCAGGGAGAGGACCCACACCCGGTCTCTAATAGGTATGGAGGCTGGGTGAGCCTTAAAAATGTATTTGTGAGAGTGTGCAGGAATGCGCGAGTGTGTCAGACAGTGTGTTTGTGTCTGTCAGTGTGTGTGTCTATCTGTCTTCGTGTGTCTGTCAGTTAGTGAGTGTGTGTGTGTGTGTGTCTATCTGTCTTCGTGTGTCTGTCTGTTAGTGAGTGTGTGTGTGTCTGACTGTCAGTGTGAGTGTCTGTCAGTGTGTGCCTGTCTGTCAGCGTGTGTGTCTGTCTGTCAGTGAGTGTGTGTGTGTCTGTCAGTGTGAGCGTCTGTCAGTGTCAGTGTGTGCCTGTCTGCCAGTGTTTGTGTGTGTGTGTGTCTGTCAGTGTGAGTGTCTGTTTGTCGGTGTGTGTCTGTCTGTGTGAGTGTCAGTGTGAGTGTCTGCCTGTCAGTGTGATTGTCTGTCAGTACGTGAAGGTCTGTCTGTCTGTCACAAATGTATGGGGGTGGGAGAGACACATGGGGTGTCTGGGGGGTGGGTGGGGAGAATAAGACATGTGGAGGGGCTAGCGGGGGGATGAGACACATGGGGGGGCCCCAGTGAAGTTTTCACACCGGGGGCTGGTGGTTTCTAGTTATGCCTCTGTGTCTGCCTGTCTACATGCTCACTATTGCATGTCCCTCTCTATGCCAATCATTGTGTATGGCCTTACTCTGCATGAAGTAAGGTGCATTGTGTGTTCAAGGGGCAGAGACACAGCCTATAAATGTCACTTACATTCTGCCACATCCTTGTCACTGAATGTGGAGTAGGCTGAGGAAGAGTGGTCACTCTGTAACTTCCCAGTGGGCCACGCCTATACCTGCCAAATGCTCCACAATCTCGTAGGCCTTTGCAGCAGCATCCCATTGCGTTAATGCCATATGCATTCACCCAGGACACACACTCTATACGCCGCCCATGGTTAGATTGCTTTAACCTATGGAGATTTTGTACTGAAGATTTATATTTTATTTTGATAGCTTTATAACAGATGTCTGACATTTGCTGATATTTCACACTCATTATTACTGGGCATTCAGTGGAGGATTGTGTGATGAGTGGAGATGATTTCACATACAAATTATTAATGTGAAGGCAGCTAGCACTGGTTCTCCATCAACTGTAGGTAAAAAAAAAATCAACAAACAAAAACAACTTTGATGTTTTGTGAAACAGTAACAACAATATGTATCTCAAGCTCCCAGATGTGCTAATTAAAACACATCACTTGTCTTTAGCAGACAATACCAAGAAGCCATGATTTATGAATTAATTATTCTGACCTTGAAAAAATCATAATAAACCATTATGACCGTAGCAGATCATGTTTACTCTCTGATAACTAGAAGAAACATACTATTTGGCCTGCTTATATTTAAATCACAATTTTATGTTTATATTGATTAAGTTACCATATGTTTGGTATATTGTAGTACAAGTTACTGACAATGAGTTTTAACAAGATTTAACCACAAAAAAAGGGTTTTGAATATTCAAAGATTCTTATACATATAGTATATGGACCCAGACAGCTTAAAGCTGCTCTGTCACTTTTCAGTACTTCATAAAGATATCATCTTTATGAAATACTGATTCTGACCGCGTTGGAAATACCTACACAATCCAAAGATATCAAAAGACAAAAAAGGGACTACTTTGTCTAATGGGAAATCTAAAGTTGACAAAAGGCGGAGCTCAGCCGTCAACTTTTGTCCAATCCCAGCAGCTGTCACAATTAAAACGGCTGTGGGATTTAGACATCCATCTAGGAGGCTCCATCAGGATCCTCCATAGAACTTGCGTGAGAGTGCAGCACTGACGCAGCTCCGGGCAAATGAAGCATTAGGAACCAAAGAAGACAACAGCATAAAGATGGCGGCAGCCACAGAGGACAGAATGAGAGTTAAAGTTACCTCCTCGGCACCCCGTGGTCACCAGACACACAAGATCTGTCACTTTTTAGGATCTTTGCGAAATATGCAAATATCCCCCAAATGACAGATCTGCTTTAAGGAAGTGGAGTATTTGTGTGTTTTAAAAAATATATATGATTCAGCAGTGCTTGGCTCCTGTATTCAAGTAGAGATAAATGTGTATAGTTGGAAGGTAGATCTGACTTGTGCTCACCTTTCTTCCTGATCAGTTTATGGTTGGAGAATACATATAGGTGTGTTCGTAAGTAGAACCAGATAGTGCAGGTATATCGTAAAATCATTTTATGGTGTATTCTGTAACTAGGCTTCATTTGATTTGTTCCAACGCTATAAAATGTGAAAGTTTTTCAGTAAATACCAACATAAAATGGTTTAAAAATTCACAGTTGCCAACATTTACAATCAGACCTTTATTCATGTGCTGAGAACTTCCTAAATCCTTCTTCATGTTTACCTTTTATTTTATTGTTTGGTGCCTTTTTTTTTTTTAACTACAAGTAAAATAAATAACTAAGGGGGTATGTTTGAAAGAGAAACATATAGTGGTGTGATGTAATTACCATAAAATGATGAGGTGGAAACTAGACTTTGGTTCTTCCAAACTAAATTACCGTATTTATCGGCGTATAACACGCACTTTTTCTCCCTGAAAATAGGGAGAAAATCATGGGTGCGTGTTATACGCCGATATCCTACATTTACTTACCTGTCTTGAAGCGTGGGCCGGCTTCACAGCGCGCACCGCGGAACTGGAACTTAAATTTCAGGTTCCGGTTTCCAGGGGGACTGAAAGGAAGTGTGCACACTATTGTGTGCACACTTCCTTTCAGTCCCGCCGGTACTGGAACTTAAATTTCAGGTTCCGGTTTCCGGCGGGACTGAAAGGAAGTGTGCACACTATTGTGTGCACACTTCCTTTCAGTCCCGCCGGAAACCGGAACCTGAAATTTAAGTTCCAGTTCCGCGGTGCGCGCTGTGAAGCCGGCCCACGCTTCAAGACAGGTAAGTAAATATGGGACAGAGGGAAAGTGCACTAGGGGACACTATGGGAGGGGGGGGGACACACTATGGGGGGTGGAGAATACTATGGGGGGGGAGAATACTATGGGAGGGGGGAGAGAATATTATGGGGGGGAATACTATGGGAGGGGGAAGAGAATACTATGGGAGGGGGGAGAGAATACTATGGGAGGGGGGGAGATTACTATGGAAAGGGGGGGAACACTATGGGATGAGGGGGGGGGAATACTATGGGAGAGGTGGAAATTTCCTGGAATTTCCTTCTGGAAATGAGGTGCGTGTTATACGCCGGGGCGTGTTATACGCCGATAAATACGGGTAGTTTCAATTTTTGAAAATGTTCGATTATATAGAATTTTGGTCAAAATAATTTAAACTCAATTTCAGTTTGGTTCTAAAATTTTGGATCAAACTGAATATTGTCATGTAAGCCCTAAAAGTAAGGAAAATAGTTCTCAAAGTGTCCCTTTAACAAAAATCAGCTTTTAAACTGGAAATTAATGGTTAAAAGTTGGTGCTAAGTTTCAGTGGCTACTAGCAGTAGCCATCAGAAAACTAATTCTGAATGAACCAAATTGGCCCAGCCAACACGCTTTCCAGTTTATTCGTATTTCAGATAAATTTTGGTTCGAATTTAAAAATGTAAAAAATGCAACAAATTTGCAAAAATTTACCGAATTACAATTAGGACCGAACCAAATCTCCAAGTCTAGAGGAAGCTTAATTCCCTTTTTAATCTATGGAACACGAATCACAAGCTGATTTTAACTTTTAAGCTACTAATAATAGTAATACTCTTACTCCAACTTTAAGTCATTAACCACCAAACCTACTGTATCAGTATTGCATGCTTAGAAGATTATCTCACACAATTCTACATGCTCTACTATGCTCAATGGTGGAACAGGTTAGTGGGATTCAGAGCAGGAATATTCCTGACAAAATACATTTTTCAAAGTTTCCCAAAGACTATTTTCTTTGCCTCCATAACAATATGTTCATTACCCTGGCTTTCCAATCTTTTTGTCTTGCGGTTCTTCAGTCTAACCACTATCTCTTGAGACACAATGTCCCTTGTGAACTATTCTGCTCAGTATCTCCCATGTCCCCTATCGGCCTTCTGTCTCTCTTGTGTTCCCCACATGCCTTATGCAACTTCCATGTGCCCCTTTTTTCTGCAGCCCCTCTGACCCTGTTGTTTCCTTGTAAGCATTTGTACATTCTCCACTGTCCGTCATGTACCACAATGTTTCTCGTTCAAATGTGTACCAATTCTACTCTATGTCGCTCTTGCAGCTCACATACCCTTATCTTATTGTCACATTTTTCCAATTGTTCCCTTCCTTTGAGATTCTTATCAATGGGAATCTTCCTTGGCACATTCTAAGAAGAAATGTTATAGACCTGTGTTCATGTTTATTTCAGGGCTGGGCTGCAATGGGCTAGTTAAGGAGATTTCTTCAATCCTGCCAACCAGGCAATGGTTTAATGTACTGGCACTAGTTCTGCCCCTGAATTAACTACAGTTGGTGGTGCAATGTGACAGGCATATCATCGGGTTACTGGCTGATCATGATTGATTGATAATTGAATAAAAGGTAAGTATGTGTCTTTGTCAGTTTCTTCGACTTGCAGCCAAATGGATTCAACTTCACCGAAACAAAATTGTGTTGTATTTCATGATCGCCTTGATGTAAAAATTTAACATGCGAATGAGTGCATTGAAAAATAAAAAAAAATATCTAAAAAAACATTTGACTTAAAATGTGCAATTTTACTGAATTTAAACTGTAGAGCTTTGGAGATGGCGCAAATCAATATATTAATTACTATTTGACAATTAAAAAAGCACCCCATGCAATGCAACAATAGCTATATATAAATGCACCTTAATCAGAGCTATCTTTCAGATCTCTCAAAGCCATGCACTTATAACTAACAAGCTCTTATTTATCTTTTAGCTTGTCTGCAACTGCAGTTTTAATCACAGATCAATTTACGTTAGGGGCATCTAGTCATTAACGGGATTTCATGGATTGACTTTAAGATTTGAATGGGCAGTTACTGTATTCAGGATTATTATAGAAACATACACAACTGTGTAAAAACAACTAATGTCACTTGCAAGTGTTGTGTCTGTATTTTACAAATATATTTAACATACACCAAAGCTCTATTCAAGCCCTACTTGCAAAAGATTATTCTTACAATATGTTTAAAATTACAGTCCTGTTTCAATGTAGGTGAGAGGTTTCACGAAGTCAATAAAATCCTTAGATGTTTGTTTATGTGTAAATATCTTTGTTTATTACTGCCTGTTGGGGGTCAACAATTAGAGAGCAATAAAATAGTTAAGTAATAATAAAAATAGTTAATTCTAAATAAATGTATATTTTTTCAGGAGTTTTTGTTAAGGAAGGCCTTACAATTGTTATGTAAATTAGCAGTGATTTTTTTTTAAAAATAGATTTTGGCTAGATACTGAAATGCCTGTAATGGTAACATTTAAATTCGGGAAATAAGCTACATTCGTATTTGTATATTTTGTCTAGTATTTATAAATTGTGATGTCCAAACATGCATCAGAATATTGATCAATCTGTGCCTTCTTTTGGTTAGCAAACAAATCAACCATTTTTGGAGAAATGTCCCTCAAATAAAAGAAAGACATGGCATATGTATTTAGTAAACAGGCAGGTATGACTCAACACATTTCGAGCCTCATTTTGCCTCTGAACTAATGGAGTAAGCTTGTCAAATTAATATTTCATGGAGGACAAGTAATACTTATTCTTTTCCATGATAGGTTTAATTGTAGACATTTAGACTAACTATAGTAAGTGATAAAAAAATAATATGGGCACTCGCAGTCAAATGTCTGTTGACACTACCCAACTTAGGTAAGGTGCATGCAAATTGTTTTGGTCTGCCCAACCCCAATCCACTCTTAACTCATGGAAACACCTGTCTATTCCACCTGTTTGTCTGCATTCTCGTGTAACGCACAGTGCATTTCAAGGGCAATCTTTCAACTTGGAAACTGTTGGATATCTCATTTGGCAGTTTTGTCACCCATTCCTTGCTTCTTACTTGACTTAGCCGGTGGAAGAGGTGTGGGGGCTGGAATTGGGAGAGGGGGTGGGAGTATATTCTCACGAAATAATTTCTGCATCACGCAAGTCAACTCTTTGCTAGCCTATCCCATCCTGAAGGCCACACCTGTTGAAGGGCTGCGAAAAGAGATTGGCTTGTTGGAAAGAATGCACCTGTATGGGGAGGGGTGAACACCTACATGTAAGCCAAGCCCTTAGCCCTCCTCAGCCTCTTCTTGTTTCTCAGCTTAAACAAGCAACATCGCTCCAGGGCTCTCAAGGCGGAGAAGAATCCCTTTCACATTTGAAGACTTTGCCTTTTTTTTATCTGTTTTGATTTGTACGCTTTGTTTTTTTTTTTTTGCCTTTTTGAGTTTAAGCGTTTTGGTTAAGTAGATTTTTTTTCCTCTTTGTGTAAGGTTTTTCTTTTAAACAACCTGATAAGATAAAGGCACAGCTCACCTACGAAGACATCCGGATGGTCAGAAGAAAGAAACTGGAAGACATACAAGCAACGCGTCACATTGATGTTTTCTTCTCCACGGTTTTTTATTATTTTGTTTTGCTGCTTCATTTTGGTGCTGATGGTGACCCGTTTTGAAGTGCTAAACATGCATCTCTTGGTAAAGTAACATTAATGCAAGGTTCTTGGCTGGTTTCAAGGTATTGTTGCACACTCTGCTCATATATCATGCCGGGGTATTTTCAAGGGACCAAATCCAAGCATTTGTTAGAAATAGGTGTCTTTTATTCTCTTTTCTTTTGTTGCATTCAAGGGCTCTTTTCAGGTGATATGAAGGAATTGGTTTCTGGCTCATATCATGTTTCCTCCTAGCTTCTAATTCATGGGTTGACGCGAAGAGTATGCATTCAAACTCTTAGCCTTTAACCAGTCCAACCAGTTAGGGCAGGCAGTCACATGCAGCCGCAAGGTATTCAGAATTGGGCACAAAGGCTAAGAAGCAGTTATATGAGATTTTTTGGATGGGGGAAGTAAAAGAAAGCTGGCTCAGAAAAGGGACACGTATGATAGTGAATGAAGGAAGACACAGAAAATCTCATGGCCTTTTTTGTAAAATTCCATTATGTATATGAAATTTAGCTTAATTATTGATGAGATATACTCTGGCATTGCTTGGTGTTTTATGTGTTTAAAATATGCAACCATATTTTATTTTTTGCAATTAAATTTCAATAAGCCATATTTTGATATTTAAATATGGCTGCTGCAGTAATGCAAAAAAGAAAAAGAAAAAAAAGACCACATAGTTTTTTGCAGTAAATAAAATCTGAGCTTTGCATCACCTAGTATTGTCTTAAGTATTATTTATGACTATCCTTAGTCTTGTGCCACAGTCCATTTTTCCTTTCTGAGCTACCTTTGCCTTTATTGTCATGCCTAATATTTAGCTGGTTATCTCTGGCTCCGTCTGGAGTTTGCCCTGTATTGCTAGAACAGACCTGCCCTTACTTGTACCGTGTAGCTGTGTAAGACAGAAACTCTGTGAACAAAAAGCAGGATAAATCAAACCTAAGTTGTTATGAGTTGAAAAAAAAGGGATATCCAAACTTGTGTTTTAAAATCTGCTTTTATTGTTCTCATTTATTTTTTTCACGTTCTATATTGGTGATGGGTAAGAATTGATCAGATTTTACCTTTAACCAGGGACACTTGGTATATAAAAATATACATTGTGATGGACGGCAGTTATATTAAACCTGTCCTGAACTGGTTAAAGGTGAGCTCTCGTCACAGCTCAGTTGGAATAGTTGACTAAAGAATTAGCAATAATTAAATTTTTCTAAGTGTCTTGTTGGTGAAGTCACGGTTATGGCCTTGGTAATGTTATAGATTAAAGAGATAGGCTATGGATGATATGCCATGTTATCAACTGCAATGGTTAACCCTGGCACTGTAGATGTTTTTGGACTACATTTCCCAAATGCTAAGCCATACTTGATAAAATGTCAAACAAGCCAGCATTCTATTTGTCTTTAGGCAAGTAATTCCTTTATTGAACCCTCACGAGTGGTAACATTTTGACTATTCATGTAGGTCTTTCTCAAGCCAAGTTTGAGAAAGATCTATATGATGGGATGAAAAGGATGACATTTCCTTAAAATAAAGAGTGCTGAATCTGTTTGTCATGTTATCACTGAATTGTTAGTCTGTGGAACAGCCTTTTTGCACTTATTTGGAGAGATCATATTTCGATGGGTGTTGGGTCAGTATATTATATTTTTGTAAATTCTCAGCCACTCGTGATGGCTGGGCATCATGGTAAAAGGAGATTCAAAAGCATCTAAAATGCCAAGGTCACCCAACATTGGTTTAATGATTATGTCCGAAAAATGTGTAATATTTGGTAAATTAAAACTGAAAAAAAAAATCCAATCAATAGTTTCAATATATCTGGCATTTAAATGATGAGAATGCATATTCAATTCACGAAAACTATTTTTGTTTTAAAAAAATAAAATCCTATTATAGCTATAGTATAAAGTCCGCATAGCTATTTACTTGAATATTTTTTACAAACCACACCTATTGATTGGATTCATATCATTTAGTCTGCATTTTCCTTGTTGGGGGATTCATTAAGAGTGAGCAGGAAATACTATTTATTTTTTTTCAAAATGGTTTCATGTCTGCATAATGCATATTGCTATTTTATACAGATTGCTCTTGTGTTAAAATTCTTCTCATGTGCCATTTTTAAAGTATGGGAAGAATGGATGGACGCAGTAAACAAAAAAACAAAAAAAAAAGTGATTGTGATGAAAACCTGTCAGTTAACTCAAAATAAAGAGCAGGCATAGCTTTTTCCCTCTTCTCAGAACAGATACACCAGTTCCCGCCATAACCTACTAAGAACAGGAGTTTAACCCTATCAGTGCTCCACCTTTGTATTATATAGCACACTCACAGGTTCATACCTTTTTTGACCTTATTTTGTGAGCAGATTAAAATAGGGCATGTATTTCAGTTTTTTGTTTAACGTACATATTATATTAACATAGTCTTCTATATATGATTTTATATATATAATTAGATTTGGTATAAACCCTCAAAATAGGTAAATATATAATATATTATATATAATAAATTAACTATAAATTTTCCCACATTTAAAAGGTGTATTTTAGAATATTCTATAGTGCTTATTTCCCATTTAATTAACTGTCACCCTGCAGCAACATGTATACATTTAGGTTTTTTTTAACAAATAGCTTGTCTGTTGCCCCCAGACTCCTCTTCCTATCTTATCTATCAGAAGAGCAGATAAAGAAAGGTTTAGTTGTGCTATGCTTTGTTCTGTACATTTTCTCTTAGTATTGATTAGGGTTTAACACTAGGGGTTAACTAACAGGTTAGTTTTTCACACTGAAGTCACATTCCTATCCAGGCCAGGAGTTACCTTTGCAACAAGCCATAGAAGCTTTCAGAGGCCTTTATTTGATACCTGATATGGTGCAAAGGGCCAGAACATTGCAGTTAGAAAATCGCATGGATAATAGCATAGGAAGAAGAGGGGGGAAGCTGGGCGGGAGAAGAGTAACGGGCGGGGATAAAAAAAAAAAAAAAAGGTATTGCAGGTAAAGAAGATAATTACTGGCTTCGAGGCGGAGCTAAATTTTGTTAAGTTCCTTGTTTTGCTGAGCCCTTCATACATTCTTCCTTGCAGTCCACAAGGCCTAACTATGGTAATAGCGATGATGATTAACTTGCTGAGAACAGCAACCTGGGAGACTGTGAGGCTGGGTTTAGGCTACACGAGGAGCGACCACCTGAGTGAGGCACAGCACTGCTTTGAACAGCTGGAACAGTGAGCGTTAACAATGTAGTTTCTTCCTTGTTTGGTTATATTACAGCATTTTTCTAACTTGAATACAGGAAGTTGTTTTTCTACTTATCCACCATGCTCTCTCTCGCTCGTTCTGTCTTTTCTGTCCTTCCCCTGTCATCGTTTGTCCGTGCTGGTTTGGAAGCCATTTACCTACCCCCACCTTAGCTCTGTTGCATTTACAAAGAGTAACAGAGTTACAGATAATAATCTAAAGCTCAGTTTAGAGATTTCTTAGTATTCATTATTGCTATTGGTTTTGCTACTTTGTATTTTTCCTCGGTTTGATTCCCTCGACACAATGAGGCATTGTAGCATGTATTTTGATGGTGCAACAGGTTTCGAGTTTTGTGGAGCTGCTGTGGAGTTAATTTTAGTAGAGGAACCAGTTAATATACTCAGATTGTTTTAGTAATTTGGATATGTGCCTCTGGTCCTGTTTTCATTATACAACTACTTTGTGCAGTGACGCAGAAATGAAATACAGAACCTTCAGGCACATTAACAAAAAGCAATCTTCCATATTTAGCACCTGAGAAATAGGCCCTTATTGTTTGACCGTGAGAATACCGTCTCTCGGATCATACTTGATCTCAACAGATAATTGAGTGTACACGAAAACTGTAATGAGAAATGCACTCGTTTACAGTTTTAGAAAATTTCAAATATATTTTGAATCATGGTGCAAACATAGTATTTGTATATACATTATTTTAAATGTCCTCGAGTCGAATGGGAGACAGGAAGCTTTGAAGATATAGGGTTAATAATAAAGCAGGATAGTTAATTTATAAATGAACCTTTGTTAAAGATTACCTTTGACTGTAGTTTCACTATCTGATTTGAAGTTGAGTCTAGGTGTCTTTATGTAGGTTTTGTTTAAATATATGTAGTTATTGATTCATTAAAAAAATATATGAATTCAAGTGTCTAGAATACAAATAGATGTATGCAATTGTGTTGGAGATTTGGAGAAGACAACTTGTAGTATGTATATATATAAATTTTTTTGAAGAGTAGGCATTTAATGTAAACTAAGCTTTTGATTTTAGATAGTGAGACGGGTTCATTATTCTGTATATTTTGTCTGTTTGAATAAGTCACTAACCCCTTGAAAAATGATTTAACAGTTGTTGGTTATAGTCTTATAGTTTCTTTATGATGACTGTATCTTTAAGAAAAATGTATTTAAATAAGCCATCTGCATCAGACATAGCGTTGTATCTCCGTCTACAGATAATATTAGAATATTGCTGAACATTTGCAGGTGCTAGGAGTGATTAAACAACAAATAAACAAAATACATCCCTACATGCACACATATCAAAGACAATACAAGTGCATTAATATATATGCTTACATTATGTGTCAGCTATATGGGTTAGAGGATTACATACATAGAAATCATTGTAAAAGCAGACTTTGTCCTCGTGGTCTAGTAATAGACAATGACATACATAGACACAGAAAATGAGCTGAATAAAAAACATAATAAAAACATACAATACAATGTTTTTTTTTTTAAATAGTATAATAGCTTCACTCCACGTTTTGTCATATTTTAAATTAAATATATTTTAACATTATCATTTTCAGTAAAAGGAGATTACACATAGATGGTGGGTCGATTAATGAACGTATTTGATAATTAACATATTAAAGAAATGTACAGGTAGAATAAAGGATGATTCAAATATACTAGGGCCATCGTGAGGCCTTTGCTCATTTTATTTTCCTTGATCTGTGACAGGTGTTGAATGAGATCATTATGTGTCCAGGCACATATTGACAAGGAAGTAATCATTAAAAAAAATCTAGTAACACGTACAAAGTCACTCTACTCATTTCTTTACATATCAACAATTCGATAAAATATAGGCTAGGTTTTATCGAAGTCTTACCAGTACCAGTCTCAACTGGTATACGCAATAAACGCTACTAATGGCGCATCTTCAGCTATGTCTCTGAACTACAATTCCTATCATGCAACACCAGCCTTAAGGCTAGCTCAGCATCATGGGGAATGAGGTTAAGGAACATTTTGAGTGCCAAGCTTGTCTGTCATTACATTAACACAGTCCACTTGAGAGAGAAATGTTTCTGCTTCCTATATTTTGTGAATACTATGCACTAAAATAAGATTTATTTATCAAGGCAAAACACATGCAATCTTTTAGCAAAATGCAAATTAAAGAGCAATCACTATGGAAACCAACAGAATTCCACCCCACATTTTGCAATTTGCCCCAGTATAGATCCTAATATGAGCCTACAATCTATCCTTTGTGCAAAAATTCATATTAAAAAAAAAATGCATATTTGGTGGTATTAAAACTTTTTTTTAAGCCTTTGTATATTTACATCTTTTCTGACATTCTGATACAATAATATTGGCATACAACACCACACATTACACAATTCGGTGAGGTAAAACTAGAGGAATTTTTTTTGAAAACCAATGGAATTTTTCTGTTGATTGCTCAACGTTTAGCATTTTGTTACAGAATTTCCCCAGTTTTACTTTGATACAAACTGCCCAAAGGCAGTTGCTTGTAGTTTTATAGCTCCACAGGACAAGGTACAAGGAAGGTACTGCATTTATATAAAATGTTTGGTAATTAAAAAGCAAGTCGTGCTAAAGCAGGACTTATTGCAACCCTGTTAGTTTAGTCTAAAATATGCCATGACGATGCCAAAGCCTCAATTAATTGGTTTAGTGTAGGGATCCCCAAAAGGTAGATCCCCAGATGTTTTGAAACTACACCTTTCACGATGCTTTGTCATTTAAAAGCATACTACATGCATGCAAAGCATCATGGACGTTGTAGTTCTACAACATCTGTCAATCTGCCTTTTGGGCACTCCTGGTTTACTGGATAAACTAATTTGCAAATGGTTTGATATGAGTTTAAGTGAGATTCCCAATCTTAATGTTTGCTAATTACTAAACTGAGAATTGTAAAGTATATATATGTGAATTACAAATTAGAAAATTTAGCCCAAAATAGTCATTACAAAATTCTCAAATTCATTTATTTTTTAAAACAGTTTTTTTGGGGGCTAAAATGTGCAATTCTCTCAGCAATTACACACAATTCCTGGTTTAGTGAAACATAGAGCCCCCTGGTTAATGCAGACCCAATATCTTATTTTTTTCTCATATATAGATATACAGAATGCAAATATTTCTCACTAAACTGATCTTCTGATTAATTGGTGGTCTATTTACATAACAATACTAGGAAGATCACCTGATGATTTAATGCCTTTAGCAAACAACGCAGCTTTGACAATTTAGGGACTTAGTCAATAGTTAAGAAATGTATCAAGCCACACCCCAAATATAGCCTAAAGTCAGTAGCCACAGACCTATTAAATGGCACATATAACAATGTATTAACACGCATCGAGTTACACATTGCTTTTTTAGTTGCCTGTAGCAATGCTGTGATAAAAAAAAAATCTTTATTATAATTTCTCTAATGCGTTTTGTTATTTTTTTGATTGAAGTCTTAGTTTTTGTGAGGTAAAATGAATTAAGATAAACTTAAATCCTAAAATATTTAATTTATGTTGGATTATGCTAATTGAGCATAATATTGGGGGGAAAAAAAACATTATTTTTGCATTTACCAGAAAAATCTTTTTTTTTCAGGTCTGTGAGAGATAATTCACAAAGATATAGTAAATAGAATTATTTTATGTAATTTGTTTATGGACAAGAAAACATGTGAGATACCTGTGATTCTTTTTCAGTATGGTAGGCCCAAAGGGATTATGTAGACATTAAGCATTCAGAGTGAGTTTCTCAATATTTTATGACCACGCACATGTTTTTTTTTTTCATATGGACCAGCCATATTCAAATCGTTCAATTTAATAAAGTTTGAAAATGTTGTAGGAAGTTGTGGATGTCAAAGAGTGCCCCTTTATCAGAAATATTCCCCTTTGTAAGGTTTTGAGTTTGCAGACATGGTGGATAGAGAATTCTCAGTGGCATTTTATTTAAACAGATTGACACTAGCTTGCAAAATTAATGCCAAAAAATCAGGTTGATTGAATTGAACATTTTTACCTAGAAATATAATTTTTGGCCTATATGTTACAAGATGGTTATCACGTCACTAGAATTCCCATTTGAGTTAATAAACACTAACACTTCAGCATGCAGAGTTTAAATGTTAGAATTAAAGTTGTTGAAAGCTCCATAGTAATTATCACACATTAGTGCATCACCTCTCACAAACCCGAAAAACTCATTTTACAACCCAATTCCTGAATCATGTTAGCAAAAAAAAAAAAAGAAGTTTTATCATTCAATTTTGATCAGCAAAATTAATAAAGTAACAAAGCACTGATTAACCTGCAACATGTAAATTAGAAACACATGCAGTCAGTCTCTATTAAGGCCAAAATTCAGTTCCACATCAGACTAATGCTAGGACCAATAAAGATATGAATACTTTAGATTGTTTTAAAAGACCCATTTTTACTGGTCTAACTAAAACACATATTTTGAGCTTTTATAAATGTTTCAATTTACTTATGACGTTTTATAATGACATTATTACTACATTGCCAACAGGCAGACTTAATGTGGCCTAAACATGACCAAATGACTGGCCCGGTTTGGGTACATGTATTTTACAGTATGTTTGCTACCTGTATTGCTAATTGTCCTTTTTTAATATGTAATGCTGGTTCATGAACAAAACACGTAGAAAATATACTATAAACTACATGAACCCATCATTCACATTTTTTGGGGATCAAGAAAGTTAGAGTGACGGGCACTCCAACCTAATTAATTAATTTGTAGTTATCATTCTCCCTTCCCACATAATCTTAAGAGGCTTTAGATAGTTGCTTAGTTTTCTTGTTCATTAAGCAAGCAAGGCTCTCATCCTTAGTACAATGTAATATAGAGATTATTAGGATAGTGTTTAATACACTTGTGGAACTCTTAGTGGTAATACACGACATCTTGTTTTACATGTGCATGAGTTCTATGAGCATTTGTTGTAGGCATGTCTGCTGCTTCAACTTTAGAATCAACCAGAACCCTGTCTTCGTAGCGCACATAAACTTCACGTTTGCTGGTCTGTGTTTATTTTGATCTTCAACATAATTGGTTGGCTTTAGACCCCCCTTTCTCCTTGTAGAACAAGTCGTGCAGCTGGCTGACTCACAGAGATTTATCCTGCACACTGCAAGTCTCTGGAATATTCAGTGTGGGTGTCTGAAGCAGATGCAATTCCTCATGACTATTTTCTTCGCTCTCGCAAACCTGGAGGCCATTTTGCTGCTTTTCTTTTCTTACGAGCAGACAAAATGGTGATAGTATCTGCAATAAATGGTCTCTTTCCTATAACTCTTTTTTGTGTGTGTGTGTGTGTCAGAAAGGGTGTGCCCTTCTGGCACTCAAGGGATTATTAACAAGAAAGACCTCAGGGCCTCCTCGTTGGTTACTCTGCTTAAAGGGAACAGAGTGTGGCGAGGAGGGGGTGTAACTGCAGGTACTGCCATATTTGAACATTCCACGAATGTTTCAGTAAAAAGAAACTAGATAAGGTAAAGCGATCTGTTACAGGTGTGGTTTGGAACAATATTGATTCTATTTCCTGGTATACAGGTATATATACATTTTTTTTTCGCCAAAAGGCAGGGAGATTGACGCAATGCCGTAACAATTCTGGTTTAATAAATTAATAAATGAAGATATAAGAAAATACTTTTATACAAACCAACAAACAGAATACCATTTTAATAACAGATCAAACACGTCTATTATTGTTTATTTTTTTTCAATTAATATTTCCCTTTTTGCTGTTTTATAATTGTAATATATTTTGTTCTCTTTCAATGAAAGTATTTAATTAACCCAAACGCATCAATTCTCTTTTCTCTCATTCATGTGTTTCTGATATCATATGGTCAATAGGGAGGGGGAGGTAAGAGTTATTAACCATTTGAATGCAGGGATAGGACTGTCTGTCAGTAGACCAATCTTCAGTGTGATAATTAGTTAACTATTGCCCTAGAACAGTGGTTCCCAACCCATTCCTCAAATACCCCCTAGCAGTCCAGGATTTAAGGATTCCCAAAGGTGTTTATAGAAAAAAACAAAACTTTAGACTCAACAGGGTGATACCTAAGTCCTGGACTGTTAGGGGGTGCTTCTGGACTGGGTTGGGAACCTCTGCTCTAAAACATACCTATTGGCATGCTTGTTGCCTCCCTGTGTCTACACTACAGTCAGTAGAATGTTCAGCATGTAAAATATTTTCTGTCACATTGGAACACTGGGTAAAGTAAAGATTGTGAAGTCATTGCAGGTAAACACAGTAAGTGTCACAAATCAACTAAACGTACACCTTGCCCAAACAGCTTACCATCTAACCCACCTCTTCTTTTCCTATTTCTTCTGGATTTCGCTTCTTGCTTGTGACTTGGACTTTGTGGCGTTATTGCCATCTTACTGGGCAGCATTGGATGTTGTCTGCTTTTCTAATACTGCCTGGTAATGATGATTATGGCGTCCCACACACAACTTGGGAAAGGTGGCATGAAAGTAAGTAAGAATAACTATCTACTTATATAGTGCCCTTTCCCCTAAAGGAGAGACAAAACTCTCAGACTTACGTGAATGAGCAACTGACCAAAATAATAATTATCCAGTGGAACTCATTTTACTGAACACTTACAGACAACAGGCTGATTTGACCCTGGTGGGAAAGGAAACTTCATACCTGAGGTTTTAACAGTTTCTAAAGTTGGTGGATTAGCCATCAAAATTACCTTATGGTTAGTGGATAAACTCAAAATGTTGATCGTTTTTAATGTATGCGGAGTGATCATGTCATTGTAGCTGAGAAGTCATCAACGTTAAGTGATACCAAAAAAAAAAAAATTGGGGCAATTCTGGTGAAGAGTGCTAAATATAAATTATATATAATATAAACAGAAAATTTATAATTTATCCCAAATCATGTTATCTTCTCTATATTAAATTTCTTTGGTCCATAATTGCTCTAGTTTTGCCTTGAGAAATAAAGGTGTCTACATTTGTATATGGATAATACTCAACAAATGAACCCTTGTTTAAAACCTTATGGTAAATCCCATAGTGCAAAATAGAATGTGATCCACTGGTACTTCAGAAACAAACACTCATTATTATGTCATCTGCTTCCAAAAAAGCTTTAGCAAATATATGGTAACTTTTTACAACTAAATGCAGTTTACATAACCCTGCATTATTACCATTATAATATGACATGAACAATGCCTATTGTTGTGTATATTGTGTAATGTTTTCAAATTATGAGTTTAGTGGTAATAATTGTAACTACATTACAATTACCTAACAACAAAGCTTTTATTTCCATGCCTATAAGAATTAAAAAGCAGGAGTACAATATTTTGAGGTTTTTTTTTAATTGGATAAGTTGATGACCGTTCACAATCGAGTTGCAAGCTGTATTTTAAAAAAACATCTTGCAAAATGGTCAAATACGTACGTTTTTCGAAATGGCTCTGTTAGCCTGAAATATTATTGCTAACTACCTTGTCACACTCATACAATCCAGGCCACTGTTATCTTCAAAGATAAGTGTCCCTTACCTGCCAGCTAAGGTTGGGCTAGATTTACCATGCTTGTGTATGACATATAATGATTGAAATTAAAGTGTGATAACAGCATGCCACCCATGTTTAGAGGCTTCAGACTAAGTTGTTCTTCAACATATGCTATGACTACTGTTTTCTTCAATTCTGCTTTTGGTTTTGATAATGGATCTATATGAATATCAGGTCATACAAGGCTGTTTTGTCTTCGAAATAGGAAGAATGCTGATTGTATGACAGCAAAAGTATAATTTGATGTTCTTCTGGAGATGAGGAGAAGCATGGTCCTCTATGGACATCTTACTAGACAGTGCTGGATTTTTTGTACCTTTTCTAACACTGTCTGGTAACGATGTTTAAAGAGTGTACCAATACACTGCGTGCATGAAGACACCCCAAGACATCGTCAACAGATCATGGTTCCAGCAAAGATAGACTTTCAGGCCTTCCCGATCAAGGCCCAAACATTTCATAAATGTGCAATCTCAAGCCATTACAGAACTACGACTCCAATCTTTGTTTTATGTCACCCAACCTTTTTTTTTATTGGCATTTAAAAGTGGTGAAATAGTCAATGCTTGCGTCACTGCTACAACACCCTTCTAACAATAACGTGTACTTTAGCTGCAACTACAAAAGTTGGCCTTTGCAGAGTGGTTTATGGAAATGATGGGTGTACATGCTACAAACACAGCAGACCTCTATTGCCAACACAATAATGGTAAGCTAGAATAAATGGAGTTATTATTATTGAAAGCGTCACCACGTGTGTGCAGAATTTATCTTATTCCATTTATATAGTTTACTTAAAATATAAAGTTTACTTACAGGCTCTCGTAGCTTAAATCGAGAAAAGTGGTCATTAAGTGCAATGCCACAAAAAGAGCAAACAATACAATTTAAAATTCACAACAAATAAATGTTACATATTATTCAAAAATGTATTTACGATTTAGACCAAATTAACTTGTTCAGTAAATAGTGAATTCTGTTCTGACAACTCTAATGTGGACTGGCTATCCATCATACAAATGAATGACAAGATTATTTTCAGAGTAAGTGTTACATATAATTGATACAAAATGCAGTCACCATAACCTTTAAATAGATAGGTTTCAAAAATAAATAAATATATATAGTGGTAAACGGAAATGCAAATCGAAAATTTTGTAAATGTGCAAATTTTAAACACATGAATGATTTTCTCTATTATATATTAACTTCAAAGAGTTGAATTACTAAACGGTAAACTAAAATAAAAAATTAAAACAGAACTAACAAATTTGGCTAAAATTGACACACTGTGTCCAGATTGAAATTGGAGAGTTTTTTCCAAATCAGCACATTTTCCCAAAATGTTTCCATTTGTTTTTTAATTCACTATGTCAGTGTTTATCAAATAAAACCATTAATTTTTCCTGTTGCTTCCCACGGGCTGTAGTCCCAATGTTAATTCTTATCAAAACCAATATTTAAATATTTATACTAACATATGGACATGAAAAAAATCAGCAATAAAACTAAAAATAAATATAAATAATCTACGATGGTCAGGAGTACTGTATGGGTGAACATTATTAGAGATGTATAGAGGACCAGTCTTTGGTGTTCCCAGAAGTAGCACACCAACACAACAAACCCAGGATGATCAGATATGTGGCCAAAGTCAGGACTGTCTTAAAGAATCTGGGACTATTAGTAGGCATGTTATAGATAACGCCACCATAATCTGCAGCTTTGTACAGTGGAAATACAAAGAACCCAGACAAAAAAAATTGACAACAAGAAGTGAGATGGGACCTGCTCAAACAAGCTTGTGGTAGCGAGAGCTATGTAAGCTTGTAAAAACAAAATATTATAATTTGGATTAAAGCAC
This sequence comes from Pelobates fuscus, assembly GCF_036172605.1. Lineage (NCBI taxonomy): Eukaryota > Metazoa > Chordata > Amphibia > Anura > Pelobatidae > Pelobates > Pelobates fuscus. The sequence goes on from NC_086327.1 coordinate 114,695,144, forward strand.
AGTTTTTTAAGTAATGCAAAATGTATCAAGCTCTGACCAGAATGTTTTACTGAGTAAATAATGTCTGCGTTAATCAACACAGCACCATTGTTCTGTCATCACTGCCTGTTTGCAAAGCAGGTTTTACACACACCTCTTGCAATGAAACAGAAAGAGACATCCTGGAACATTAGCAAGGTCAGGGCAAAAGGAAATTCTATCCATTCTTGCCATGCTTTCTTAATACAGATTTTTTTTTTCCTCACAAATGGGAAAAGTACATCACGTTACGAAATGGAAACATATTAATTATACAATTTGGGGGTATTTTCACTAAAATTGGAAAATTGGACAAGCTAAATCATGGCGCCACTAACTCATCTAACATTGTTATTTTCGCCTAAACTTTTCAAAACTTTACTGGCCAGTGATTAAACCTCATAGTTATTTATAATGATATGGCCTCAATTCCATTCCTGATTTTACAAATGCCTGTTTTACTTATTAAAATCTTGGTAATATTTTATAGTTTGTTTACAAATCAAAGAGAGTTACATGTATCTCCATAAGAGCACTGGAATAATGAATATAATTAATTTTGTTTCCAAGAAAAAGCATGGAGAATATGATTATTAAAAATATACTGAAACATCATTTTATTCAAACGGCATATATTAATATGTTGCAATTGATTAATGCAAATTACTTTTTTTGGGGGTTGAGTGTCTTAAGGACAATGTTGATGTTTTTATCTCTCTAATAAATAATATTCCACTAATAAAGAAAACATGAATAAATATTAAAAAAGAAGATAGTTAACTAAGGAAGATTAAAATGTTATAAAAAGTAGTATTATCTGTTTCGGAGCCCAGTTAATGCAATACCTGGAAATCAAACTTATCGGATTTTGGCTTTTTTTTGTACGTCCGATAAGTTAATAAATGGATATCTGAAAAGTGCAGGTAAGAAAATATAAAAATAGTCTTCATAAGTCGTGATGTGTGGGGTCTGTGTCAACCTGTTTCCTGTCTCTAGGGAAAAAAAAATGTCCTTCCTTTATTTGCTAAAAGGGAAGGAGCTGATTAACCTGGTTAAGGGAACAAAACAGCTTTTTGTTAAATATTTATTTATCCGAATCCGGGGCTAGTAAGACATACAAAGCAGTTTAAATGAAGGCTGGTCCTGCAAGTGTCAGGCTCCATGCAAGTCTTTTAAGCTGTGCCAGATTTTCCCTTCACTCATTTAACTGTGAAAATTATTCGACATATATCATTTGATTCTTTGTTGCTTTTACCACCTTTGTCCATCTATTTTCTCTATAGTGCACCTTTCATATCAAAAGAACCATGTTAACCATTAACCCCTTAAGGACCAAACGGTTCAATGGCTCCCATTTAAATTTGAATAATCCAAGCCATTCAGAAAGTCGGGCTTTATGGGACTGCTACATGAATTATGCTGGACATTCTCTGCTGGGTTATGGTTCTTTAAAGGGACACTCCAATGCCCAAATAGGCCCCCCAAAATAAAAATGATTGTTTAGTAGATATACCCCTAATGATTATATGCACGAAGTTTTCATGCATGTATTCATTGTGGGTATTTCTTAAAAGAGCTTGCAAAGGCTGTAGGCTGTAGATCCTATGAACTGCAGCCTTAGCAAGCCTTTCATTGAGAAGCCTCTGAATTGGGGTCCACGTGGACGCCAATTTGTGCAAGCACGTGCACTGTTACGTGTACGCGTCCCAGCTCCTGCTGAAGTGCTTTTGGGGTGTAGAGTGTTCCTTTAAGCATTTTTTTGTGATGACTGCGAAGTGCAGCATTATGGCTGTGAGGGGTTAGAGAATATAAATAATCAGTATTTTTTCTTAAATAATGGATGGATTTGGGATGCTTGGATAGTAAAGAGGTACATTAGTACAGGAGAGAGGAACAGAAGGATTTGGGCAAAACATAGAGACTGTCTTTCCTAAATAGGGACACTTGTCAGATATGTCCTACCGCGTGTTGTAATGAGTACCACAGTGGTGGCTAGCTACTGCATTTATTTTGTTTTTCATTAAACTGAACAAGTCATTTGACTTGCTAAGCATTGTGGGAAATTAAGTCTATAAAAATTAGAATGTCATGTATCCCCTAATGACGCCAGATGTGAGATTGTACTGTGCCACACCCTGCACTAATTCTTTATCATCTACTGTTACTGCCTGTGGCCTATAAATTGTCACCAGCAGGTACCTTATCTCATATTTCATCCAGGTGTATAAAGCAGTTTGATCTCCAGTGTACAGGCCTGGGGATATTTGGTATACCTCTCCCAGACAGTCAAATAATGTTGGATCAATAAAGAAAGGTTGATTATTTATTTCACTGTGAGTAACTGGGACGGAAGAAGTGACTGCTTTGCTGTATTTTTTTTTTAAAGTGGGGGTGAGGTAATATTTTAAAGGTGAGATAAAAATGCACATTTCCAACTTTATACGTGTATTTTTCGGTTCTCCTCAAAGTTTTAGATTTGGTCTTTTATTTGAAGGCTTTCTCAGAGGGTTGTTTTTTTGCCACCTTACAACATTATAGGTTCATGGATCTGTGTCTAATTAACGTTAACAAACTAGCGATTAATGTTGTTTCATGTCTGACTTTTTTTTCCTGATAAGCTGTTATATTATGAAAATATTGAGACCTTCCAGTTCTCTCATGCTCCTTACAGAGTACCTCTCTCATCACTCTTAGCGAGGTTGGTTCTTTGATGAGGGTTCACAAGAGGTGTTGACCATGCCTTTAGTGATACTGTACCTGGTAGCCTGCAACCTCACAGCATTTGATTCCTCTTCTGATTTAGCTCTCTCACCAGCAGCACTGAAATAATGAAAAAAATTGGTTCCCACCATGATGGAGAATGTTGAACAGAGGTATTTATAGAAGAGACTCTACCACTCAGGTTAGTTGTACAGGTGAAAGCTAGAGCAGTGGGGACACTTAAAATCCTCCCCTTAGCTGCCTGTTTTTGTTTTAAATTATGTTTATTTGCAAAGATATACAGAAGGAAAAGTAGGGTTTACTTTTCCTTATGCATACCCTGCAGGTTGACAACTTTGAAAAAAAGTAGCGCTATAGTTAAGTTCCACGTTCTTTGTCAACTTTGTCATTGGACGCCAAGTCAATACTCATTTCCCTCCAGAGTTTCGTCACTTTTGACAGCAGCTTATCACAGATCCTCGATGTTGGCCTTCACGTGATCACGAGAGTCAACTTAGGTGTGAAAAAGCACTGGGCATGTGGATCATTTCCTGTGCTTGTCCAAGGAAGCGCAGAGTAAATCAGAAGTGAAAGAGCTACTTTAACCGGTATAGGTCCACCAGCACCTGTTTTTAACTTGTTGGCTGGCTGTGCACAGTTATAGGTGTAGTCTAATAAGATTTGAATGACCCCCATGAAAGAAAAGTTCAAGCCTCGCAGTCTATACTAAAGCACCAATACAGAACACCAGTTACTATAAGGAACTGCCTTGCAACCTAAACATACTTGTCCATCTTGAGGAGTGGGGTGGGTTTAATCTTGCTATTAATGCAGGTTTATAGTGAAAATGCTAACACATATTTTCTTCTTGATTGTTTTCTAATTCTTTAACTGGTTAAGAGATTTGCATGTACCCAAGAAATTGTTATTTTTTTTGTCCAATATGCATGCAAATCATTATCCTCTAAGGTTGTCTTCATTCTGAACCGTCAGAAGAAATGGTACATTATAGCCAGCTGTATGCAAAGCAGCAGAAGTCGATGGTTTCGCACCTAGTATTGGGAAAATATTTATGGTAAATTTTCTGTAACACGGTTATAAAAGAAAAACCGCACCAACACATTTTCTGTGGGTATATTTTTTATTAATTGCTTTACATTTTGCCTTAAAAATTCCCAGGGCCTACATCCAGAACCACTGCCTGTTGACCGATGTCTTACCAGGCAAGGTTAGATCTACTTACCCTTGTCTAATACTGTCTGGTAATGCCGTTGGTCACATTGGCCAAGTCTTCGTCTTGAGAGCTTTCTGTGTTCTAACCTACGTTGATCTCATATTGCTTCTTCATATTAAGTTTCATCGGGACTAAAATTGGAGGGAAAATTGGTAAGTTGAGATATAATCCTTCAGTCTTTCCACATAACTATTTGATCCAACAGAAAGCCAGTTCAAAGTTCATCGTTATCACTTTGAATAGCATGTGCAGTCATAAAATGTGATAAAATGAAGATACGTGACAGTCATATGCAAAATATAGCAATACTGGGTGCGTCAAGGACATGTAATACCCTGGTGAACATTAAGAAGCTAAAACTTAACAGTAGATGTATAACCAGTGTTTATTCCTCGATATTTTACAAGCTCTTATGATTGTTCTTCTGAAAGGCAACCAACCCTACTAGTCAACAATAAAATCTTGCCTGTAAAAAAAAATCCAGGATATATATTTATTATGATATGGATGATTTTGGAATAATTACAAAGATTAGATACCAGAATCCAATGACACTTATTGTTGGAGTTTACAGATATTCTCAAAAATACAACCATTAACCTTTTCAGTGGTCAACAAGATTTGCGATACACTGCAGAATAACGCATTACTTATCCCCACTGCACAGAACGATGTAACCCTATTATAACACAAGCCTTGCTGACATACCGCTACAGACACCCAATACCTTGAAACCAGCTATATTATATCTAATGTTTGAAAATACAATAATGAATTTGTTGTTTTGCTTGTGGAGATCAATAAAACAAACATAAAACATTCAACGAGTCTTGGAATTAATTTTATTTTAATGAATATTGAGTTTGTCACTAAAGCACGTGCATCATATACGTGTAACATATTTTCTGTCCGGCATTCCTAATATCAGCCTCTGTTATTAACCTTTTTACTTCTACTCAACAATTCCTATCTGATAATGACCCTGTGAACCAACTTATATTTTAATGGATGAGAACATCTGCAAATGCATTTTTACCTTTATTTAATTTAACCTAACCTCACAATGTATTTTATTTGAAATTCACAAATGCAAGAATGAAAAGTCGCAGCCAGGAACACAAAGTAAATTCTAAATGTCCTGACATTCCCTGCGTTTGGTTCATGACTAGGGGATCATGGGAAAAACTAGTCACATCTATATTGCAGAAAAAAACCCTGTTTTTAATGTCCAACCATTGCATACCTCATTCAAGAAATAAAGACATTCATAAAACTGTTTTCATTTTTATTCTTACTGAAAATAGGGTTAAAGGTAAAAAAAGGTTACATATACTATTTTCCCCCAAATTCCGAATGGACAAAGAGGAACACTTATGTATGAGGGGTGTGTGTGGCGATATAGCCAGGTGAGACTCTGTTCTGAGAATTTTAGCGGACTTACTAATAATAGTTTGAAGTAACTAAAATGTAATTTCAGAACAATGACAATGTATCTCATTTACACAGACTGATTTCTAAACACATTTATTGTAGTTTTAAAAAACCATTACTGTAAGTATCATTGCTGTGGAGCTTTATTATACACTTAGTCCGAAACAACAGCAATATGGAGGACCCAGCGAAGAGAGACATTAGGATAGAAAAGTGGGACAGGGGGATTTGGGCTTTTAAATAGGGACAGTTGGGAGGTATGCATATACTTGTTGAGTATTATGTTGAAATGAATACATATTAAGGACATTTTATTCAGAGACTCTCCTGACTTACCCTTGTTTGACGGAGATAGTTACCTGTAGGGGCCTCTTTGATCTGTAGACAATGCCAAATTTAGACATATGAAACTATCCCATAATGCATATTTGAGATGCCTCGCACATGCATTTAGTGTCAGTTTTCATGAAACCACACTAGCTCCTTATTACCTGAATGGTTTTTGGTTGGACTAAAATGTTTCTGACCAGGGACTTCCTAAAAATGGCCACCTCTATAGTGCAAGGATAAGACAAAAGATGCTTCTGAAGAGAGGTATTTCTGTATGTATGCATTGCAAAACAATACACATAGAAGATATAATACACACAGTCTTTAAAACAATAAAAATACAGATAAAAAAAATGACAGATTTCCTTTAAGACATTGCTGATTATATAAACCATTGTTTTAAATGTGACCTGCTTTGCCCTCAAGTGTAAACACAGAAAGCACACTGGACCAAAAACACAAAAACAAACGAGTGAACACAAAAACGAAAACATGGCTTGTTTATATACAAACAAAACAAGTAGGGCTTTCTCCTATTGATTCCCTGTTGGTTGCTTAAGTCTGTTAATGGGCGACATTTAGGAATTTTATAAATGTTATGGGGACTCAGACAAGGTGTGTCTTGCACACAATAACGTAATTCCCACTTTAGGCATGATATCAGTCATATTAAACTTTTCACTGTCAAGCATGTATCTCATTCTGTCAAAAAGCAGCATTTAGGAGCTGATATGAACACATCTCTAATCTGTAAAACTTTGGAAAACCCAACGAAACCTTGTAAAAGAAAACACTGACAAACCTATACATGGGGGCAATAAATAATCATGGGTTTGTAGGTGCTTTACAACAGGGATTGTTCTTCACTTCTACACGTCCTAGTCGTGAAAATTGTAGCAATTGTGTATATGTGAATATAAAGCACACAAAATAAATACTAGGCTACGATTGGCAATAAAATGACAGTGAAAAAAGTTTAAAAATATATACCTTGAGCTTAGCACATTTTAGGTCTTAAATGGGGCTATAAGGATATAACATGTGAACATACATATGGAGATAGATAGATAGATGGATGTAGGGTACACGTGTCATTAAGTGTTCTTGCATAGCAAGACCACTTAATGTTATCTCACATATATATTATTATTGTTATAGCCAAATTTGCCACCCTAACTCCTCCCACAGTTTTTACACTACATAGACAAAAATATACCAAAACGTGCAGATTGTTCCCGATCGGATTGCTATTACTTTGTGGAACGTTTCGGCGAATGGTTCTCGGAATATCGTTGTTCTTGTGGCGAAATTTGTCCCATAGGAATGAATGGCAAAGCTAGAGTGGGAGCTGGCAAAAGCTGAAAAATCAGGACATGATTTCTAAACTGCCACCACTCCCTCATTTTCAGGCCCACCTACACAAATCTTATATCAAAACGTTCAGCTATCCCTGCTGCCACTAAAAATGTCCACAGCTAAGCCATAGTCCTTATAGTTTTCACAATATGACCATTTGTTTCCAACTCACGCAGTCCATTGACATTCATTGAAACTCCACTCTACAAAGCTCACATTTGAAGGGCAATTTCTAAACTGCGACTGTGCCTTCATTGTTAATATCTCAGAGACATACTATACATCACATTGTAGGTCTGGGTCTTGTGATTCTCACAATATAAAGCTCTTCACGGTAGGATTTATAGTTTTTTAAAATACATGCTGCTATTACGTTTTTTGCACTTTACTGCACCAAGTCCCTGAGGAAGTCCACATCTAGGACGAAACGCGTAGGACGTGCATGGTGACAAGCCGTTTGTTTTATACCTATATGTAAGTCATTAAATACTTTTTTACCTAAACTCTGGAAGTGTACTACATTCGTGTATATATCTTTTTCTTTTGAGATACATACATTCTGCTCTGTGAGGAACATGTGAGGAGGGACAACATATCGGACACTGAAAGATACCACTCAAGGCTTTTTTAATTCTGCAAACCTGTGAGTGACCAATTGTAACTATAAATCAGTGCCAGTCCCCACACAGTTAAACGCTATGTTTCTTTATTGTATTTACATTTAGCAGATCTTCCCCTAATCTATGTGCATATATCTATTGAAGACAAGAGGAAGTCTTCGGGGAGTTATCGGGATACTTCACCTGAAACATTAAGGGAAGTCCCGGTTTACTTTGAATCACATATATATAATTTTTCTCACGACCGCTACCCCCAATTTACAATGTCAATGCAATTTAAACTAAAAATAACAAAAACTTTAATAAAACACACATAATATCCCACTAACACACCTAATATATTACCCAAAAAAAGTGAGGGTTAAAAAAATGAAACAATACGACTGCAATGATACAGTGTCAAGACAGTACGGCAGAAAGCCTTATGGGGTAAAGACAGCAACAGCCTTCACATAGATGCAGTTAGTTACTAGAACAACGAAACAAAATTGCAATAGTGAGGAAACAAAGTTGTTGACAAAAACCTCCCACGGAGCTACAGCCAATTTATAACTGTTTCGTGCCAAGAGGCAAGAAAAGAGAACGTTGGATTCTCCTATTCCAAGCTGTTCTTGGTTTCCCTACACCTTCCGATAATCCTAAGGAGTATATGCTTATTCGTTACCAGTAAACAAAAAATTCATGGTCTATCTAAAGCAATCAGAGGATAATAAATCGAAAGGATAGCGAGATAAAAAATAGAGGAAAAGAAAGTATGAAAAAGTGGCTGAGTCTAAACAGAGCTAAACAGAAGGCTACATCGCCATAAATGCTCCTAACTCAGAGTCATAATAATCACTCTATTATATCTCAAAGACTGCGAGGTTCTCCTGCAAGCTGTCAAGGCAGTCGACAAAAGTATGATACACGATTGGCCCTTGAGAAAGGCGGTTAGACCGCCGAAACGCGCGTTGGGCAGCTTGATTTACTGAGCAGCTTGATCTACTGCTTTTTGAAACGATCCTGTATCTGGATAAAACTTTTGTCGACTGCCTTGACAGCTTGCAGGAGAACCTCGCAGTCTTTGAGATATAATAGAGTGATTATTATGACTCTGAGTTAGGAGCATTTATGGCGATGTAGCCTTCTGTTTAGCTCTGTTTAGACTCAGCCACTTTTTCATACTTTCTTTTCCTCTATTTTTTATCTCGCTATCCTTTCGATTTATTATCCTCTGATTGCTTTAGATAGACCATGAATTTTTTGTTTACTGGTAACGAATAAGCATATACTCCTTAGGATTATCGGAAGGTGTAGGGAAACCAAGAACAGCTTGGAATAGGAGAATCCAACGTTCTCTTTTCTTGCCTCTTGGCACGAAACAGTTATAAATTGGCTGTAGCTCCGTGGGAGGTTTTTGTCAGCAACTTTGTTTCCTCACTATTGCAATTTTGTTTCGTTGTTCTAGTAACTAACTGCATCTATGTGAAGGCTGTTGCTGTCTTTACCCCATAAGGCTTTCTGCCGTACTGTCTTGACACTGTATCATTGCAGTCGTATTGTTTCATTTTTTTAACCCTCACTTTTTTTGGGTAATATATTAGGTGTGTTAGTGGGATATTATGTGTGTTTTATTAAAGTTTTTGTTATTTTTAGTTTAAATTGCATTGACATTGTAAATTGGGGGTAGCGGTCGTGAGATCAAGAGCTCCGTTTTTCACGGGGAACTTTCCTCACTTCCTTTTCTCTGTTGATTTTCTACATACAGAGGGTTAAGCCCTATACTACCCCTGTAACCCTTCCTCAGTTTTTTGGTCAGAGTTCATTCTCTGACTGATAACTCATTTGTTTATATATAATTTTTCTCACTGGGTTGTGTTCACATATATTGTTGTTTTTGTTTTACACTACTTAGACAGAAATATACCGAAACATGCGGATTGTTCCCGATTGGATTGCTGTTACTTTGTGGAACGTTTCGCCGAATGGTTCACGGAATATCGTTGTTCTTGTGGCGAAATTGGTTCCATAGGAATGAATGGCAAAATGTTCAAAACTAGAGTGGGAGCTGGCAAAAGCTGAAAAATCAGGACATGATTTCTAAACTGCCACCACTCCCTCATTTTCAAGCCCACCTACACAAATCTTATATCAAAACGTTCGGCTATCCCTGCTGCCACTAGAAATGTCCACGGCTAAGCCATAGTCCTGATAGTTTTCACAATATAATCATTTGTTTGCAACTAACGCAGTCCATTGACATTCATTGAAACTCCACTCTACATAGCTCAAATTTGAAGGGCAATTTCTAAACTGCGACTGTGCCTTCATTTTAAATACTTCAGAGACATACTATGCATCAAAATGTAGGTCTGGGTATTGTGATTCTCACAATATAAAGCTCTTCATTGTAGGATGTGCAGTTGACAGTTTGAAGATGGCAACCACTAAAATACTCTGACCTGTGCCAGGCTGGAGCAGCAAGTGATGTCATAGACAGGGCCTTTTGTACACCTGCTAATGTTTTTATAAATGTATGTTTTAATGTAACTGTGAAGCACTTTGGGCAACAACGTTGCAATTAAATGTGCTATATAAATAAATAATAACAGTTACTCCGCCCACTCCAGTTGTAGACTACTGGTGGAGGCAAGAACACTTCACACAATTTCCCCACAAATTGTAGCTTTTCTAGTTATACATATATTTATGTATTTATATATACACTTATTCAGAGTGCTTTACAATTTATGCAAGAAGAACATAAAAAGAACACTGTGGGCACCATAAAAACATCATCAAAGTTCTGTTGTTATGGTGCCAAGAGGTCATCGGGTGCTTTCTTACCTAAATGGGTTAAACCACTCTCAAATATTGTAACCCTAAAAATAGCTTCCAGCATCGGATCTCCAGTTCCCCCAGGGTGACCCAGTTTCTGAAATAGAGCTTCTGGAAGCGCAGAGTGCCTCATGGAAGAGGCGTCGCTAATTGGCTATAACGGTCAACTGATGCTCTTAGCCAATCAGTAGCTACTCATTAAACAAAAACAAAAAAATAAGAAGGTGCCTCAGTTGTCAGACAGTCCCCCTGATTGGATGTGGCGAAGAGGGTAAGTATACAGGCTGGAGGGAGCGTCCGATTATTACGGTGTGCTATGCTGCCCTAATGGTGTTAAAGCTTTCCTTTTGTAGAACCGCATAGCACTCCTTAACATTGTGAAAAGGTTAAGATAAAGGGTTCATTTTCAGATTAAAGGGACACTCCAGGCACCCAGACCACTCCTGCCCATTGGAGTGGTCTGGGTGTAAGCTCCCACTACCCTTAACCCTGCAACTGCAATTATTGCAGTTTTTTTAAACTGCAATAATTACCTTGCAGGGTTGCAGGGTTAACTCCTCCTCTAGTAGACAGCCACTAGAGGGCACTTCCGGGATCACTAGAGGGCACTTCCGGGATCATAGCACAGATTATCTGTGCTATAGTGTCGCTGCACGTCCTCACACTGTGTGAGGACCTGCAGCATCGCTAAATCCCCATAGGAAAGCATTGAAAAGCATTTTCAATGCTTTTCTATGAAGAGGTCTAATGCGTGTGCGCAGCATTGCCGCGCATGCGCATTAGGTCTCCCCAGCCGGCGGGCGTGATCAGAGGAAGAAGCAGCGACGTGGGACATGTTGCTGCCTCTGGTAAGTGACTGAAGGGGTTTTCACCCCTTCAGCAACTGGGGATTGGAGGTGGGAGGGAGAGAAGACCTGCAGTGCCAGGAAAACGGATTGTTTTCCTGGCACTGGAGAGTCCCTTTAAGCCTTTGAGGGCTGGAGTTTGAGGGGTTATTTACAAAGTCCTCTTATGTCTTTTATAAACCAGTCAGATTGATGGGTGGTTATACAGAGTGCTCCTCTTGCCTAATATTCCCTGTGTGAGAGGCTGTTAGCATCCTCCTGCTTAACATTTCCTAAGTGAGAGGCTGGGCAGATGGGAAGTGATTCCTTCTACTTCCTGTCCAGTCTCACACAGACACTGGAAGAGCTGAGACAACACTGAGTTTTACATACCTCTAAAACTTTTCCTGCAGCTCTGCTATTAAGTCTGACTGGACTACAGAGGAGACCGGCCAAGGCTCCTGGTTCTTATCTTTCTCCAACAGCCTATTTAAGCTGAGAAAAGCACATTATAGGTACTGAAACAGGCGCCCCCTGGTGGTCAAGCAAATGTAGGCAGGTTTTTACTCTACCCTGCTTGTACTTTATACCTAATATGTGTTTCACCAACTACATTAATCAGTAAATAGATTTCTATTAAGAGCCTTTGGATGAATTCCAAAACTGTCTTAACAAAGCATATCAAAGATAGCCATCACTTAAAAAGTACACCATGAGACAAAACATTTATATTTCACCGATAATTTGTGTTAGCTTTTTTTTTTAAAATGGGATTGATGATCTATTTTCTTTTAACTTTATATTAAATATTTTTCAATTGACATCTTAATCCAGTTCCTTAAACTGCAGGAAAATAAACAGAAACATTATAGGGGACAGGCAGATGTTGCCGACCGCATTCATAGTAGATTGCAGAGGTGCAATCTGGGAACACGTATGACCACTGAGAAGGGTATTGCAGTAGTCAAGACGAGAAAGAAAACCAGCACCTTAGTCACGTCTGGTGTTAAATAGGGCGGATGCAAGCTTTGTTTTTGAGATGGAAGTGGCAGGATTTGGTGATTGACTGAACATGATTGGTGAAGGAGAGGTCGAAGTCAAAGAGAACAACTAGGCAGCGAGCCTGCGAGGTAGAGGTGATGGTGGCACCATTGACTTGGAGGGAGATAAACACGGGAGTACCAAGACTTGAGGGAGAAAAGACCAGAAGTTCTGTGATGGACAGGTTGAGTTTAAGGAAGTGAGCAGCCATCCAATTGGAAATCACGGAGAGGATGTCAGAGACACGAGTCAAGATGGGCGGAGAGAGATCAGGAGAGGACAGATAGATTTGCTAGTCATCTGCATATAAATGATAATGGAAGTCAGAGGAGCTGATGAGTTTACCAAGGGAGGCAGTATAGATGGAAAACAGTAGGGGACCAAGGACTGAACCTTGGGGGACACCAACAGAGAGGGGTTGGGGAGAAGAGGCAAAGCAAGAGAAAGAAACACTGAAAAAGCGCTGGGAGAGGTAGGAGGAGCACCAGGAGAGAGCAGTATCTTGTAGATCGAGATTACGGAGAATAAGAAGAAGCTGTTGATGATCAACAGTGTCAAAGACAGCAGAAAGATCAAGGAGAATTAGGATAGAGTAATGGCCGCGAGATTTAGCAGTGATTAAATTGTTGGATACATTGGTCACAACGTTTTCAACGAGTGACAAGCGCGGAATCCAGACTGAAGCGGGTCAAGCAGAGAGTTGGATTTGAGGAAGTCTGTCAATCTTGCATGCACAACTTTCTCAAGAATCTTGAAGGCAAATGGCAGTAGCGATATAGGGCGGTAGTTGTATAGGGAGTAGGGGTCGAGGTTGGGCTTTTTCAAAATTGGCGTTATGGTTAAATACTTGAAGCGTGAAGGAAATATACCGGAGAAAAGGGAGAGATTAATAAACTTTAGTGAGAGGAAAAGCAAGAGAGGGAGACAGAGTGCAGATGAGTTATGAGGGAATAGGATCGAGGGAACAGGTGGTGGGGCAGGAGGACCGGAGCAGAGCGGAAATCTCTTCTGTAGTAGGTATGAATGAGCATAGAACAGTGGAGTGAGTGGGGTTTGGTGATGTATTGGAAGATGTACTGGAAGGGGAGGGAGAGAGATAAGAGATCTCTTCCCTGATTGTAGAAATCTTTTCAGTGAAGTGATTGCAAAGGTTGAGTTAGACAGAGTGGTAGGAGGAGGGGGAGCAACAGGGTGAAGAGGAGCCTTAAAAGTGTGAAATAAGCAATTGGGTTGGTGGGACAGTGTGCTTATGAGGGTGTTGAAGTAATTTACTTTTGCAGAGGAAAGAGCCAGAGTGTAGGAGTGCAGCATACATTTATAGTTGATGATGTCAGGTGCAGAGTGAGACTTTCTCCAACAGCGTTCAGCAGTTCTGGAACATTTTTGGAGATATCGGGTCAGCTTGGTGTGCCTGGGTTGTAATTGGGAACGCTTGCTGCGTTTAAATATAGAAGCTGCCATGATGTCTAGTTGAGAGGAGAGGGTGCAGTTGTAGAGTGAGGTTTCAGAGTTAGGGCAAGTGCGATCTGAGATGGGTAAAAGGAGAGTTTGGAGTTTGGTGGAGAAATGCCAGAGATTAATGCTGTGGAGGTTTATGCGAGATTGGAGAGTTGAGGGTGGTGAGATCTGGGTATGGGATATGCCGATGTCAAAGTTCAGCAGATGGTGGTTAGATAAAGGAAATTGGAACAATGGAGAGATTAGAGGTGGTACAAAGATTGGTGAAGTTGAGGTAAAGGTTGTTTCCTGCTATATGAGTTGCTAAAGTAGACCACTGTGTGAGGCCAAAGGAGGAGGTTACAGAGAGCAGACGGGAGGCATCAGGGCAGTTGAGGTTGTTGATTGGGATGTTAAAGTCTCCAAGTATGAGGGAAGGAGTGCTAGAGGAGAGCAAGTGGGGTTCACACTGCAACATGCTCCTCTAGAAAAAAGATTGAAGGTTCTGGGAAATCCCAATTATAACATTGTATCTATAGGGGGCCATGTGGCAGGCCCAGGCCTCACTTTTCCAATATATATAAAAAATAACCGTCGGTCCGACCCATTCGGGTCTTTCTCAAGGTCCGACCCGAATGGGTCGAAACGTCGGTTATTTTTTCAATGGAATACCTTCTTGAATAAAGTCTCCTCTTGTTTCATCTTTAAAGTCCTGAGAGTGCATCTCTTCATTTTTTGGTTATATATCTCTTCAATGTAGGATTGCACCCAGGTAGAAATCAATTGTTGTCTGGGATAGGGTGAGTGCCAAGTTATTTACTATATATATATATATATATATATATATATATATATATATATATATATGCACTTCTGGGACCCCAGGCCACTCCGGACTTATATAGTGAAGAGGTGGCCCAGCAAACTCCATCTTCCCCATCTGGCAGGCCCTCTCCAACTCTCACAATCTCTGGCTGTCAGAGCGTTGCTGCTGGTCAACTCAGCAACACTCTATGTTGTATGCATTTTGGGCTCGCGAGAGAAGGATGGGACCTGCTAGAGGGAAAATATGGAGCCTACTGGGCCCTCTCTTCACTTTACAATTTGCTATAGAACCAGCCCAGGGAGCGCACTGTCCGTCCCTGGCCACAGGTAAGAGGCAGGGAGCGGGGGATATAAAAAATATGTATATTTGAATTTTTTTTAAATTAGAAAAAAAAATGCTTACTGCCCACTGAATACAGCCTCTAACCCATCCAACAAATTTATAAACACACACATTGCGTCCACTACACAAACACACACTAAGTCCACTTTACACCCACACACACTGCACAAACTACACACACTACACATATACTGCTTTATCTTTATACACACACTGCATCCAATATACACGCACTACACCAACTATGCATATATGCCATCCACTACACACAAACATAGCATTCACTAAATACACACAGTATGCACTAAACAAACACAGCATCCCCTACACACACTTTATCCACTACACAAGCACTGTCTACTAAACACACACATTACGTTCTTGTGGGAAGATCCCAGGGGCCCAGGCCTTGAGCTTTGTAAGGGGACCCACAATTTCTCATGTCAGACAAAAGGACAGATTGTTAGCTCCCTTCTACTACACCACTAAGAAAATATCACCGGTCGCCAACCATTGTTTGTTGGTAGGCATTATGAGAAGTCCTAGCACCACACGTCTACTGGCTGTGACTTGAAAGTATAACCCAGCCTACATTAAAGGATCACTATAGTGTCAGGAAAACAAACCCCTTCAGCCACTTACCTTAATCTAGCGCCGGGCTCCCTTAGTGCTGGTGACCTCTCCTCCCCATCTGACGTCAGCACACCTGTCCGACGTCACTGGAGCCGAATGCGCATGCGCGACAAGTGCCGCGCGCGCATTCAAAGTGTTCATAGGAAAGCATTTCTCAATGCTTTCCTATGGACGCTCTGTGCGATGGAGGCGAAATTCACCTCCAGCGTCGCAGATGCGCCTCTAGTGGCTGATCGGAAGATAGTCACTAGAGGCTGGATTAACCCTGCAATATAAACATGTTTACATCTGAAAGGTTAAAACCTGAGAGACATTGCACCCAGACCACTTCATTGAGCTGAAGTGGTCTGGGTGACTATAGTGTCCCTTTAAGGTCCTTAACACATAGCCCAAAATGCATTAATATTGGTTACTGAGTAACTCGAAATATAAAAACAGATGTTCTTTATTCACATTGTATTCCCAGAGGCCCCACCAATCTTTCATCTACAGATAGAAATCTATATGTGAAATCCGCATTTTATCCATTCTAGAAGAGAATAGCATCAGACGAAAAATCAGGACATGATTTCTAAACTGCCACCACTCCCTCATTTTCAAGCCCACCTACACAAATCGTATATCAAAACGTTCGGCTATCCCTGCTGCCACTAGAAATGTCCACGGCTAAGCCATAGTCCTGATAGTTTTCACAATATAATCATTTGTTTGCAACTAACGCAGTCCATTGACATTCATTGAAACTCCACTCTACAAAGCTCAAATTTGAAGGGCAATTTCTAAACTGCGACTGTGCCTTCATTTTAAATACTTCAGAGACATACTATGCATCAAAATGTAGGTCTGGGTATTGTGATTCTCACAATATAAAGCTCTTCACTGTAGGATGTACAGTTGACAGTTTGAAGATGGCAACCACCAAAATCCTCTGACCTGTGCCAGGCTGGAGCAGCAATTGATGTCATAGACAGGGCCTTTTGTACACCTGCTAATGTTTTTATAACTGTATGTTTTAATGTAACTGTGAAGCACTTTGGGCAACAACGTTGCAATTAAATGTGCTATATAAATAAATAATAACAGTTACTCCGCCCACTCCAGTTGTAGACTACTGGTGGAGGCAAGAACACTTCACACAATTTCCCCACAAATTGTAGATTTTCTAGTTATACATATATTTATGTATTTATATATACACTTATTCAGAGTGCTTTACAATTTATGCAAGAAGAACATAAAAAGAACACTGTGGGCACCATAAAAACATCATCAAAGTTATGTTGTTATGGTGCCAGGAGGTCATCGGGTGCTTTCTTACCTAAATGGGTTAAACCACTCTCAAATATTGTAACCCTAAAAATAGCTTCCAGCATCGGATCTCCAGTTCCCCCAGGGTGACCCAGTTTCTGAAATAGAGCTTCTGGAAGCGCAGAGTGCCTCATGGAAGAGGTGTCGCTGATTGGCTATAACGGTCAACTGACGCTCTTAGCCAATCAGTAGCTACTCATTAAACAAAAACAAAAAAATAAGAAGGTGCCTCAGTTGTCAGACAGTCCCCCTGATTGGATGCGGCGAAGAGGGTAAGTATACGGGCTGGAGGGAGCGTCCAATTATTATGGTGTGCTATGCTGCCCTAATAGTGTTAAAGCTTTCCTTTAGTAGGACCGCATAGCACTCCTTAACATTGTGAAAAGGTCAGATTAAAGGGACACTCCAGGCACCCAGACCACTCCTGCCCATTGGAGTGGTCTGGGTGTAAGCTCCCACTACCCTTAACCCTGCAACTGCAATTATTGCAGTTTTTTTAAACTGCAATAATTACCTTGAAGAGTTGCAGGGTTAACTCCTCCTCTAGTAGACAGCCACTAGAGGGCACTTCCGGGATCACTAGAGGGCACTTCCGGGATCATAGCACAGATTATCTGTGCTATAGCGTCGCTGAACGTCCTCACACTGTGTGAGGACCTGCAGCATCGCTAAATCCCCATAGGAAAGCATTGAAAAGCATTTTCAATGCTTTTCTATGAAGAGGTCTAATGCGTGTGTGCAGCATTGCCGCGCATGCGCATTAGGTCTCCCCAGCCGGCGGGCGTGATCAGAGGAAGAAGCAGCAACGTGGGACATGTTGCTGCCTCTGGTAAGTGACTGAAGGGGTTTTCACCCCTTCAGCAACTGGGGATTGGAGGTGGGAGGGAGAGAAGACCTGCAGTGCCAGGAAAACGGATTGTTTTCCTGGCACTGGAGAGTCCCTTTAAGCCTTTGAGGGCTGGAGTTTGAGGGGTTATTTACAAAGTCCTCTTATGTCTTTTATAAACCAGTCAGATTGATGATGTAAGAGCTGCAGGGGTGGTTATACAGAGTGCTCCTCTTGCCTAATATTCCCTGTGTGAGAGGCTGTTAGCATCCTCCTGCTTAACATTTCCTAAGTGAGAGGCTGGGCAGATGGGAAGTGATTCCTTCTACTTCCTGTCCAGTCTCACACAGACACTGGAAGAGCTGGGACAGCACTGAGTTTTACATACCTCTAAAACTTTTCCTGCAGCTCTGCTATTAAGTCTGACTGGACTACAGAGGAGACCGGCCAAGGCTCCTGGTTCTTATCTTTCTCCAACAGCCTATTTAAGCTGAGAAAAGCACATTATAGGTACTGAAACAGGCGCCCCCTGGTGGTCAAGCAAATGTAGGCAGGTTTTTACTCTACCCTGCTTGTACTTTATACCTAATATGTGTTTCACCAACTACATTAATCAGTAAATAGATTTCTATTAAGAGCCTTTGGATGAATTCCAAAACTGTCTTAACAAAGCATATCAAAGATAGCCATCACTTAAAAAGTACACCATGAGACAAAACATTTATATTTCACCGATAATTTGTGTTAGCTTTTTTTTTTAAAATGGGATTGATGATCTATTTTCTTTTAACTTTATATTAAATATTTTTCAATTGACATCTTAATCCAGTTCAGTCCTGGCACAGCCATGGCACACATTGCACTGCAGGAAAATAAACAGAAACATTATAGGGGACAGGCAGATGTTGCCGCCGCGTTCATAGTAGATTGCAGAGGTGCAATCTGGGAACACGTAAGACCACTGAGAAGGGTATTGCAGTAGTCAAGACGAGAAAGAAAACCAGCACCTTAGTCACGTCTGGTGTTAAATAGGGCAGATGCAAGCTTTGTTTTTGAGATGGAAGTGGCAGGATTTGGTGATTGACTGAACATGATTGGTGAAGGAGAGGTCGGAGTAAAAGAGAACAACTAGGCAGCGAGCCTGCGAGGTAGAGATGATGGTGGCACCATTGACTTGGAGGGAGACAAACACGGGAGTACCAAGACTTGAGGGAGAAAAGACCAGAAGTTCTGTGTTGGACAGGTTGAGTTTAACCCCTTAAGGACACATCACATGTGTGACATGTCAGGATTCCCTTTTATTCAAGATGTTTGGTCCTTAAGGGGTTAAGGAAGTGAGCAGCCATCCAATTGGAAATCACGGAGAGGATGTCAGAGACACGAGTCAAGATGGGCGGAGAGAGATCAGGAGAGGACAGATAGATTTGCTAGTCATCTGCATATAAATGATAATGGAAGTCAAAGGAGCTGATGAGTTTACCAAGGGAGGCAGTATAGATGGAAAACAGTAGGGGACCAAGGATTGAACCTTGGGGGACACCAACAGAGAGGGGTTGGGGAGAAGAGGCAAAGCAAGAGAAAGAAACACGGAAAAAGCACTGGGAGAGGTAGGAGGAGCACCAGGAGAGAGCAGTATCTTGTAGATCGAGATTACGGAGAATATGAAGAATCTGTTGATGATCAACAGTGTCAAAGACAGCAGAAAGATCAAGGAGAATTAGGATAAAGTAATGTCCGCGAGATTTAGCAGTGATTAAATTGTTGGATACATTGGTCACAACGTTTTCAACGAGTGACAAGCGCGGAATCCAGACTGAAGCGGGTCAAGCAGAGAGTTGGATTTGAGGAAGTCTGTCAATCTTGCATGCACAACTTTCTCAAGGATCTTGAAGGCAAATGGCAGTAGCGATATAGGGCAGTAGTTGTATAGGGAGTAGGGGTCGAGGTCGGGCTTTTTAAAAATTGGCGTTATGGTTAAATACTTGAAGCGTGAAGGAAATATACCGGAGAAAAGGGAGAGATTAATAAACTTTAGTGAGAGGAAAAGCAAGAGAGGGAGATAGAGTGCAGATGAGTTATGAGGGAATAGGATCGAGGGAACAGGTGGTGGGGCAGGAGGACCGGAGCAGAGCGGAAACCTCTTCTGTAGTAGGTATGAATGAGCATAGAACAGTGGAGTGAGTGGGGTTTGGTGATGTATTGGAAGATGTACTGGAAGGGGAGGGAGAGAGATAAGAGATCTCTTCACTGATTGTAGAAATCTTTTCAGTGAAGTGATTGCAAAGTTTGAGTTAGACAGGGTGGTAGGAGGAGGGGGAGCAACAGGGTGAAGAGGAGCCTTAAAAGTGTGAAATAAGCAATTGGGTTGGTGGGACAGTGTGCTTATGAGGGTGTTGAAGTAATTTACTTTTGCAGAGGAAAGAGCCAGAGTGTAGGAGGGCAGCATACATTTATAGTTGATGATGTCAGGTGCAGAGTGAGACTTTCTCCAACAGCGTTCAGCAGTTCTGGAACATTTTTGGAGATATCGGGTCAGCTTGGTGTGCCTGGGTTGTAATTGGGAACGCTTGCTGCATTTAAATATAGAAGCTGCCATGATATCTAGTTGAGAGGAGAGGGTGCAGTTGTAGAGTGAGGTTTCAGAGTTAGGGCAAGTGCGATCTGAGATGGGTAAAAGGAGAGTTTGGAGTTTGGTGGAGAAATGCCAGAGATTAATGCTGTGGAGGTTTCTGCGAGATTGGAGAGTTGAGGGTGGTGAGATTTGGGTATGGGATATGCCGATGTCAAAGTTCAGCAGATGGTGGTTAGATAAAGGAAATTGGAACAATGGAGAGATTAGAGGTGGTACAAAGATTGGTGAAGTTGAGGTAAAGGGTGTTTCCTGCTATATGAGTTGCTAAAGTAGACCACTGTGTGAGGCCAAAGGAGGAGGTTACAGAGAGCAGACGGGAGGCATCAGGGCAGTTGAGGTTGTTGATTGGGATGTTAAAGTCTCCAAGTATGAGGGAAGGAGTGCTAGAGGAGAGAAAGTGGGGTTCACACTGCAACATGCTCCTCTAGAAAAAAGATTGAAGGTTCTGGGAAATCCCAATTATAACATTGTATCTATAGGGGGCCATGCGGCAGGCCCAGGCCTCACTTTTCCAATATATATAAAAAATAACCGTCGGTCCGACCCATTCGGGGTCCGACCCGAATGGGTCGAAACGTCGGTTATTTTTTCAATGGAATACCATCTTGAATAAAGTCTCCTCTTGTTTCATCTTTAAAGTCCTGAGAGTGCATCTCTTCATTTTTTGGTTATATATCTCTTCAACGTGGGATTGCACCCAGGTAGAAATCAATTGTTGTCTGGGATAGGGTGAGTGCCAAGTTATTTACTATTTATATATATATATATATATATATATATAAAATATATATATATATATATATATATATATATATATATATATGCACTTCTGGGACCCCAGGCCACTCCGGACTTATATAGTGAAGAGGTGGCCCAGCAAACTCCATCTTCCCCATCTGGCAGGCCCTCTCCAACTCTCACAATCTTTGGCTGTCAGAGCGTTGCTGCTGGTCAACTCAGCAACACTCTATGTTGTATGCATTTTGGGCTCACGAGAGAAGGATGGGACCTGCTAGAGGGAAAATATGTAGCCTACTGGGCACTCTCTTCACTTTACAATTTGCTATAGAACCAGCCCAGGGAGCGCACTGTCCCTCCCTGGCCACAGGTAAGAGGCAGGGAGGGGGGGATATAATAAATATGTATATTTGAATTTTTTTTAAATTAGAAAAAAAAATGCTTACTGCCCACTTAATACAGCCTCTAACCCATCCAACAAATTTATAAATACACACATTGCGTCCACTACACAAACACACACTAAGTCCACTTTACACCCACACACACTGCACAAACTACACACACTACACATATACTGCTTTATCTTTATACACACACTGCATCCACTATACATGCACTACACCCACTATGCATACATGCCATCCACTACACACAAACATAGCATTCACTAAATACACACAGTATGCACTAAACAAACACAGCATCCCCTACACACACTGTATCCACTACACAAGCACTGTCTACTAAACACACACATTACGTTCTTGTGGGAAGATCCCAGGGGCCCAGGCCTTGAGCTTTGTAAGGGGACCCACAATTTCTCATGTCAGACAAAAGGACAGATTGTTAGCTCCCTTCTACTACACCACTAAGAAAATATCACCGGTCGCCAACCATTGTTTGTTGGTAGGCATTATGAGAAGTCCTAGCACCACACGTCTACTGGCTGTGACCAGGGCCGGCGCTACCATAAGGCGGCCCAGGCGGCCGCCTTAGGGCGCACCGGCCCTGGGGGCGCAAAATCAGGCTGACCGGAAGGAGGGAAGCGCACTGCGCTCCCCTCCAACCGACGACCTTTTGTAGCGTGGCCGAGCGCCTGGTTCTGCAGGCGCGCGAGGGAGCACTCTCCCATGTGTGCTTCCTCTTTAGCTCCCTCGCGCACCGCGTAGGGATGCCGGCGCCGGAAGGGCTCCGGTATCAGTATGCGGCGCGCGAGGGAGCTGAAGAGGAAGCACACATGGGAGAGTGCTCCCTCGCGCCCGCCCGCCAGCCCGGGAGACAGACAGCCCGGGAGACAGACAGCCAGCCAGCCAGCCACCAAGGGAGACAGCCACCAAGGGAGACAGCCACCAAGGGAGACAGCCAGCCAGAGAGCCAGCCAGCGACCAGGTGCCCGCCGCCATGATGCCTGCATGTATGTCTCTGTCTGTGTCTGTATGTCTGTATGATTATTTCTGTGTTTGTATGAACCTTATTTTGAACGAGGGTGGGGGGCACCAAAATGCATCTTCGCCTGTGTAACTAAAAATCCTAGCACCGGTCCTGGCTGTGACTTGAAAGTATAACCCAACCTACATTAAAGGATCACTATAGTGTCAGGAAAACAAACCCCTTCAGCCCCTTACCTTAATCCAGCGCCGGGCTCCCTTGGTGCTGGTGACCTCTCCTCCCCATCTGACGTCAGCACACCTGTCCGACGTCACTGGAGCCGAATGCGCATGCGCGACAAGTGCCGCGCGCTCATTCAAAGTGTTCATAGGAAAGCATTTCTCCATGCTTTCCTATGGACGCTCTGTGCGATGGAGGCGAAATTCACCTCCAGCGTCGCAGATGCGCCTCTAGTGGCTGATCGGAAGATAGTCACTAGAGGCTGGATTAACCCTGCAATATAAACATGTTTACATCTGAAAGGTTAAAACTTGAGAGACATTGCACCCAGACCACTTCATTGAGCTGAAGTGGTCTGGGTGACTATAGTGTCCCTTTAAGGTCCTTAACACATAGCCCAAAATGCATTAATATTGGTTACTGAGCAACTCGAAATATAAAAACAGATGTTCTTTATTCACATTGTATTCCCAGAGGCCCCACCAATCTTTCATCTACAGATAGAAATCTATATGTGAAATCCGCATTTTATCCATTCTAGAAGAGAATAGCATCAGACTAGTATAAGGACATAAAATGCTCCACAATACATCCTTCCTGCATATTTACAAATTCAAATAAAAGACTTGCAAATTCCTTCTAAATGCCGGGTTTTGTATTTTGCTCTCACTGTATCGTAATTTTAGAGTAGGCCGCTGAGCCAGAATGCATAAAAGCCCAAATCACTTTATATTACAACACGGTGATTGTCATTACCTTGAATTAGTGATTTCGGAAGGGAATCAAAGAACAGCTTTGTCCTTTCTTCAAATCTATTCATGGTGCACAGTCAGAGGAAGCATTTTTCTCATCTCACCTCTATTATACCTGCACTTTGCAAAGACGCACCAGGAGGTTAACAAATCCCCTTCCAATTTTAAACATTTTTCTTTTATTTTCAAATAAAAAAAATTATAATAAAAAAAAATTATTATCACTCCTGTTAGGCATCATGCAACACTGAGTTTATTACGCTTAACACATCTTTTTTTCGAGAACATATTCAATGGCCAATGTTCTTGGAAGAGGTCGTTTAAAAATACAAGTCTTAATAAAGTGAATAAATGCAAAAATATAGTACATGCCTGAAGTGCATTTCACAATAATTTTAATGCTAATTCCCAAGGTCATAGTAAGGACAGAAACAGTGCATACTAATTTTGTAATAGCAATCTCCACCCTGTACTTATCTTAGATTTAATGCAAGGCAAGTAAATTGTATTTTCCCTTCTTTGACGTTTACCTAACCAACCTTGTGTCGAAAGACATGTATTTGACACTAAATTGTAGGAGCTTAATAAATAATATATTTATTTAATAAGTAGACTTTTTTATATCCATCTCTTTAATAAAGTTTTGTACAAACCAGACTTGAAGATTCAGCATTGGTAGAAACACAATTCAGCTAAATTTGGGCTGATCGGCTAATTTGCTGGTAAAACTGAATTCTGATCCGCCACATGCCCTAATGTGTGAAATCCTGGAATTCGGATACATCTTACCTCTAATATTTGTAGGCATACTTTATTACCTGGAATTCTGATAACCCTTACATCTAATATTGGTAGGCATTAGTGATGTCCCGAACGGTTCGCTAGCGAATAGTTCCTGGAGAACATAGCGTGTTCGCGTTCGCCACGGATGGCGAACATATGCGATGTTCGGTCCACCCCCTATTCGTCATCATTGAGTAAACTTTGACCCTGTACCTCACAGTCAGCAGACACATTCCAGCCAATCAGCAGCAGACCCTCCCTCCCAGACCCCCCCACCTCCTAAACAGCATACAATTTAGATTAATTCTGAAGCTGCATTCTTTTTTTGTGTTTGTGTTTATTATACATTATCCCCCCATAGCCAGTAACCTGTGTTTATTATACATTATCTCCCCCATAGCCAGTAACCTGTGTTTATTATACATTATCCCCCATAGCCAGTAACCTGTGTTTATTATACATTATCCCCCCATAACCAGTAACCTGTGTTTATTATACATTATCCCCCCACAACCAGTAACCTGTGTTTATTATACATTATCCCCCCATAGCCAGTAACCTGTGTTTATTATACATTATCCTCCCCATAGCCAGTAACCTGTGTTTATTATACATTATCCCCCCATAGCCAGTAACCTGTGTTTATTATACATTATCCTCCCATAGCTATGGAGGGATACATTATCCCTCCATAGCCAGTAACCTGTGTTTATTATACATTATCCTCCCATAGCCAGTAACCTGTGTTTATTATACATTATCCCCCCTATAGCCAGTAACCTGTGCTTATTATACATTATCTCCCCCATAGCCAGTAACCTGTGTTTATTATACATTATCCCCCATAGCCAGTAGCCTGTGTTTATTATACATTATCCCCCATAGCCAGTAACCTGTGTGTATTATACATTATCCCCCATAGCCAGTAACCTGTGTTTATTATACATTATCCCTCCCATAGCCAGTAACCTGTGCTTATTATACATTATCCCTCCCATAGCCAGTAACCTGTGTTTATTATACATTATCCTCCCCATAGCCAGTAACCTGTGTTTATTATACATTATCCCCCCATAGCCAGTAACCTATGTTTATTATACATTATCCTCCCATAGCTATGGAGGGATACATAATCCCTCCATAGCCAGTAACCTGTGTTTATTATACATTATCCCCCCATAGCCAGTAACCTGTGTTTATTATACATTACCCCCCCCATAGCCAGTAACCTGTGTTTATTATACATTATCCCCCACAACCAGTAACCTGTGTTTATTATACATTATCCCCCCACAACCAGTAACCTGTGTGTATTATACATTATCCCCCATAGCCAGTAACCTGTGTTTATTATACATTATCCCTCCCATAGCCAGTAACCTGTGCTTATTATACATTATCCCTCCCATAGCCAGTAACCTGTGTTTATTATACATTATCCCCCCATAGCCAGTAACCTGTGTTTATTATACATTATCCCTCCCATAGCCAGTAACCTGTGTTTATTATACATCATTCTCCCATAGCCAGTAACCTGTGCTTATTATACATTATCCCCCCCATAGCCAGTAATCTGTGTTTATTATACATTATCCTCCCATAGCCAGTAACCTGTTTATTATACATTATCCCTCCCATAGAGAGGGCTCAGAATATCGAACCATTGATCGGTAACCTGGATGAAGTAGGGGGTCTATCTGTTTTATTAAATACGCGGTAATATGCTTTTAATGGGATAGGACGTTAGGAAAGGTGTGTGATTGGAATAAGTGGTTGTGGCTGTATTTACCTTATCCTGGGACCGACCTGGCTCCTAAGCTTGAGCCGCGCATGGCTGGATCACTCCTGCCTCCACACGAGCCGCATGTGGCTTGATCTCCTCTTCTGACTTAGCCGCATGCACTGACCGCAGTGATCGGTCACGTGGCCCGCCTGGCACTAGGAGCACGACTTGAGTCACAAGCTCGCTCTTAAAGGGGCAGTGGGAGACAAAAGTTGATTCAGGCTCCCATTGGCCCACGTCATTCCAGCACCACCACACACAAACGTTTTGGGGGCACAATAGCTTGCATTTAAAAAAAAAAACAAAAAACTTTTTTGACTGTAATATAATAGCAGTCAGTTTCCTTCACACGTGTGCGTTTCAGGGCCTGCCAGGGCACAGTGTCACACCAGTGCAACTCATATCTGGTGTAACAGTAGTGTACATTTAAAAAAAAAAAATACAGGGGGCTTGTTGTCATCTGTCGGGAACCCTTGGTGTTGTACATGGCTGGGTGGAGGAAGAGACCTTCAATCAGTGAGGACAAGGAACGGGACATGGCTAGCTTGGTATCCAACCTTGTGCAAATGGGGAGTTTGCGGTTGTGCAAATGGACTGTTTGTGGTTGTTTGCGGTGCGTTAAACGGGGAGTTTGGTCTGTCACTGTGAAGCACGTTATTCCAAACAATTTAGGAATGTTAGGTGATTTATGCCCTTTATGGATTAAAACCAGACTCTGCATCAACTATGTAATTTTCCATGGGAGTTTTGCCATGGATCCCCCTCCGGCATGCCACAGTCCAGGTGTTAATCCCCTTGAAACAACTTTTCCATCACTATTGTGGCCAGAATTTAAAATTTGCCTGCCTATTGAAGTCTATGGCGGTTCGCCCGTTCGTGAACATTTGTGAAAGTTCGCGTTCGCCACTCGCGAACGGAAAACTTTATGTTCGCGACATCACTAGTAGGCATACTTTATTACCTGGAATTCTGATAACCCTTACATCTAATATTGGTAGGCATACGTTATTACCCGGAATTTGGATACACCTACCTCTAATATTGGTAGGCATACTTTATCACCTGGAATTATGATACCTCTTACCTCTAATACGGTATTGGTAGGCATACTTTATTACCTGGAATTCTGATACCCTTTACCTCTCATATTGGTAGGCATACTTTATTACCTGGAATTCTGACACACCTTTCCTCTAATATTGGTAGGCATACTTTATTAACTGGAATTCTGATACCCCTTACATCTAATATTGGTAGGCATACTTTATTACCCGGAATTTGGATACACCTACCTCTAATATTGGTAGGCATACTTTATCACCTGGAATTATGATACCTCTTACCTCTAATACGGTATTGGTAGGCATACTTTATTACCTGGAATTCTGATACACTTTACCTCTAATATTGGTAGGCATACTTTATTACCTGGAATTCGGATTCACCTTACCTCTCATATTGGTAGGCATACTTTATTACCTGGAATTCTGATACCCTTTACCTCTAATACGGTATTGGTAGGCATACTTTATTACCTGGAATTCTGATACCCTTTACCTCTAATATTGGTAGGCATACTTTATTACCTGGAATTCGGATACACCTTACCTCTCATATTGGTAGGCATACTTTATTACCTTTTTGTTTTAAAGAAAACTGCATATTTTGCATACACTGCATATTTTCATCATAGTTATTAAAGGGTTACCCTAACCATCATGATCACTTAGTAAATCTATTTTAGGCAGTGCCTGCAAGTGGAAGTTTTAATCTCTCCTCCTTTCCTTCTTTCCTGCCTTGTTTTAGACCTCTCCAGTCGCCCCGCCTTTCTATAGTCCTGCACAATCAGGGCCGGCCCTACCATAAGGTGGCACAGAAAACTTGTGTGCCGCTGGTCACTCACTGCATGTGTAATACCAACCCGTATTACTCTGGTGCTGGCCAGGGGGCAAAAGTGTGCGGGTTTAGAGGGGACGGGAGCAGCAAGGAGCAGCCGCATTCATTCGCTTTATGAGCTAAAGGCCACTGGGATACATGATGTCATATCCCAGTGGCCGAGTGCTGTAGAGAGAAGGGCAGTTTCAATTGGCTGAAAAAAGAAAACAGTAAAGTAAAACAGCTGTAGTCCATTGATTGAATAGGTATTCAGATTCCATGTTCAAACACCTGGTGAAACCCCTGATAAGAAACTAAGTGTGTGTTTATTAGGCAGTAAGTGTGTGTAGGAGCCAGTGTGTGAGTAAGTGTGTGTAAGTGTAAGGGCCAGTGAGTATGTGTGTGTGTGTGTGTGTGTGTGTGTAAGAGCCTGTGTGTGTGTGTGTGTGTGTGTGTCAGCAAGTATGCGTGAGCCAGTGTGTTTGTATATGCCTATGCATGAGCCAGTGAGTGCATGTGTGTATATAGATTAGTAAGACTTTGGGACCATGGGCCAGGGCTCCAGGCAGCCCCTAGACAGGGTAGGCATTTTGTACACTTTAACCTGCTGCTGGTCCCCATTTTGCATACATATATAGCGAGTACCATATGTACTTGCAATATATGTATGTATTTTTTTCTGAAAAGGCAGATTTTACATTGAGAAGCCTGCAGGTAACCAGAACCAATACAGTAAGCTGTTTCTGGTAACTATAGTATCCTTTCAATAAAAAAAAAAAATAAACAAAACTGTTCTCAAATTGTAAATCAATAATTCAAAGTTGTTGTTAAGTGACATAGGCTACTAGACTTGTGCACTGTGAACATATTTTGGTTCTTCTAAACTTATGCCGCTTGGATTCTTGAAATTATTTGGTTATGAAGAATTTCAATTCAATTTGAAATTGTTAAATTCCAAAGGACACCAATTCAACAGTATGCCTAACAGCTGCAGGTCCAACAGAAGAATTCAATTTCTGGACCATTTATTTTTTCCATGCAACCAACAACGTGTAGACGCTTGGCTTATCAGTGACATTTGAACTTGATGACAACATTGTGAGGGCATTGATGACTTTATGTATATGGTTCCTGTTTGTCTTTACCGTGACTCATTAAATCAAACAGTATATAGCTCTACTTTCTCACCAGACAAATATTACACAATATACTCTGTGTTCGTATAATGCACTATTATTAGGATGTTTTAAAGTCTAACTTTGTATATGGATCAGATTGGGCAATATTTGCCAAACAAACAGAATAGAAAAAATAAAAAAAGTTTATCAAACATGGATTTAACCCACGTTGAAGGGATGCTGCTTGAAAATACTGATTCATGGTGTATGATCAAATTCATTGATGAAGTTATATTAAATATTATATTATATCTTAGATATTTTTTTTAAAGATACAAACAGCAAAATTACTATTGCATCATTTTGGTTGGTTCACACAACCAAATTATTTTGTGTCAGTGGAAATAAATGCAATAAATAAAATATGATGCAGATTTGTTTCTATATCAATATACTTAATTAGAGCAATGTCACTGGAAAAAAAAATGTTGAAATGTTAATTTTGAGAATTAAATCGATCAACAGAGAAAGAAATACCACCCTGGATCAGATGCACGGGTAATGAAGTCCGAACATTATAGAAACATTGATATTCAAATCATTTTAATTTCTTACAATTTAATATGCTAAATTATTTGGTAAGATTTAATCATATAATCCTGAGCAGAGAAAAGGCACTGAACTTCAGGCACCATTAGTAAGAGAAGGTGGGGATCGGGTATCACTAAATAAACACACAAGAGGCAAATAATGGAACATCTACATTCAGCTGCCCAAATTTATTTACACATCCAACATTCAGCTTTTAGGTGCCTCTTTCTTCTTTCACACACGTCTCATTATCCAACGCCCATGATGGTTCTGCATGGGGAGACCATTGTCTTCTTTTCAAATGATGGATAAACACAACACAAACAGCAGAGATTAAATGACCCTTAAAAGGTAACCTGAGGGTTTGGGGTGAGGGGAATGTAATCGTATTGAAATGCAAAGACTTTTATGGAGCATAAGCTTACTCGTCCCACCAGCTTCTCTGAGAATAGATGAAAAACGTTAAATAGATACTAATGGGAAAAAAAATGAATATTGAGAAATCTGTATGTGTCTCTAAGTAAATATAGTGTCTAGTCACCAGCTTTAAGCAAATCTGAGTTACACAAACCTACAATAGATCAAACAGGTGTGCTAGAATTGTGTATTCTGTTGTGGCGAAGTTAGGTTACGAGCCTAGTTGGGATAATATGAAAATATCAAGCTGCACTACAAAAGCAGGATTATGTGACTTTATACCCAAAGGCAAATTATAACCCTCCCTGCAAAATAAGCAGTTTAATGGTATATTTTATACTATTAATCCATGGCCTGAATAAAGAGATTATCTAGGCTATTCGTTTTAATACAATCTATGGATAACACATTAAACAAGTGCAATGTATATGCAAAAAATAAATAACTGAAAAAAGTGAAATGCTTGTGTCTGATCCAGGATTTTCCATGAATGCCCAGTCTTTGCAGTGTGTCTTCAGTGAGGTTTTATTAAACCAGGAAGTAACTCAGTTCTTCGGTGCAAGTGCAGAGTGATGCTGTCACTAGAGGTGGATACCGATAAAACCCAAAAACTTTGGTCTTGATCGTGCATCGCTGCTTGAGTCTGCAGGATGATCATAAGATCTCTCTGGTGTGTCGTGGTAGAGCAGCTGCACTCTCTTGTGGTTCGACATCATTGCATTGTTCTAAAACATATTCAACAACACATTTAGCAACTAATAAACCCTCCTGGATGTTCTTGAAGATGTTTTTTTCACAATACTGAGGATAATTAAATTTTATGAATAGAATTACAAAACAGATCACCTGGAAAATTAGGTATACTTGACAATTTTGATTTTTTTTTTTTAATTTGGCCAAAATATTGTAACACCTGCACAATACAATGCCATTTCCTTGCTTAGTTAAGCATAAGAACTGCTCCGTTTTCACTAGGACACACCTTATCCCACAGTGATATAAGATGACAGTGTAATGGTAAATATAGGCTATAGTCATAGCTTTGTTAATGGAAGTTCACTTTTTACTGTTTACTGTTGGGTAATGATTAATAAAGTATTTTATTGGAACCCATGGGAGAATAGAGAACAATCATGTGATGTGTATTTATTTTAGATTGACAGAAGAATGCAGACATCTCTGATATAATTATTTTAGTTACATTAAACGAGTATTCATTACAGAATATAGCCTGAAGCAGTTTTCATTATTAGTTTCTTGATTCTGCATTAGCGCTTAAGATGTATGTAACTTGCAGTGAGTTTAAAGATATGTTCTTAAACTTTTGCCCAATGTAGTTAAATCAGGAAGTTTTCCAACTGTTCTGTCTTTTACAGTTCCAAACTTGGAATCATGTCCCCCATCTTGGTTCTGGACTCTAATGTCCCGTTTCCGGTGACATCAGAGACAGAGTTCTAAGAAAGTACAGAGGGAGCATATCATATCATAAGGTGTGCTTGCGCTCTGTAAAGTGACCACCAAGCATTAAGCCCATGTGAGAGCCCATGTGATAGCCCATGTGAGAACACAGAGCCCCACACACGGGCTGCCCTAAGTGGAACTTCAACTCTGTTAGTGGCATCTCAGCTACACATTGGGCGTGTACAAATCTAGATATCATACAAGTAGTGGGATTGCACAGAACAAAAGTGGAACAAGGCTGTTAAAGTGTGTTATCCTTCAATAAAATATTTTTTTGGCATGATCAGTTATATTTCAATGCCACAATTTCATAATTTCTGCCAGGGTATGTAAACTTTTGAGCACAACTGTATATAGTATATAGCAATGGAAACAAAACTTTATATTTTATACATATAATATATATTAGCACTGTCATACATTATGTAATGGGACATGTTATTCCTCTCTCAATATTACAGGGGACTCAAGGCTATCGATGAAGGAGGGTCAAATTAGATTCCACTTTGTGATCCAGCCAGGGTTGGCTTCTCCCAGCAGTGCACATGTGCAAGAATCAGAATAGCCACCCATGAAGCAAGTCAATCAGTGTTTGATGTAAACAAAAGGATAAGGTCCAAAAAAAATGGGCCTAGGGTAAAGAGAATAAAACACACTAAAAGGTTAACCCCTCAACTGAAAAAAAGGACTCCACTAAAAAATCCTTGTAGATGCAATAAAAAACTGTATTAGATGGATAATATAATGTGGTTTCAGGAGTGGTATATACCTTTAAATATTAAAATAACATGCAGCAATACTATAATGACATGATCTGTCTTAAATGATCAAAATAAATGCAATATCAGTGTGCTTAATAACAGTGAGTCCAATAGTATGAGAAATGTCTCTGCATGGATACAATTGTATCACTTGAAATAAAAGTTTTACACAGTCCGTGGAAATTGTAAGTTGTCGCAGCCTGTACCAGCTATAGAGAAAACTGGTTAATATAAAGCTGATTTAGCTAGAATAATATGGTACAATAATATATAAATCTGCATTAATAACAGTGATGATTTATATGTGACTCTGTACTTGAAAGAAATGAATAAAAAATGACTAACAGGTCATAAGAAATGACCTGCAGTTAGATGGGAAAAAACCCTCAGTTTTTGCCAAAGCTGTAGTGAAGAATTCAATAGTGCTTGCTTATTAAAATTGAATTTATTATCCACATAAAAAACGGAAAAAGCACTTACAATTATGTAAAGTTCTGATAGTGCTGTACTGGAAATAGAAAGGTCCGGTGTTAGCAGCTGTTAGGAACTTGTCCTGTCGGCAGATGATGCTGAAAGCCGCGTGCGTCTCACCGATCCTCTTGCGTTCCAAATGCAGCCCGGTCGTCTTTACTGTAGTGCCAGAAAGTGCCAAATAGAAGTCCTTACGCGTTTCGTGAGTCTACCGCTCACTTCATCAGAGCATAAATTAACTATGCTTAACACCCCTGACCATCAATCAGACAACAAGTCCTGTTACTTCCTGGTTGTTTAGCTCAGTGGAGGAGGCAGGCAATGGGAAGTCTCTGATTGGACAGCCACATTACATCTGGGCTTGGGAAGAATGGGGGAGCCTGCAAAGGCTGCAGACAAGAGATCTGCAGCTTTTGCAAGCTGTTTTTAAACTGTATCCCCAAAGAAAAATGCATTATTTGATGCATATATGTTTCCATTTGGGGTATATTTGCTAAATAGTAATTTTGTTTATGTATTTGGTGAGTGGAGTGTCCATGTAAGTGTTTTAGGGGTCACTGAAAAATGACGATGCAGGATTTTATGGAGTAGATAGTAAAGTTACACCTTATTTTTCACGTTTAACCATGTTCTGTGTCTCAAACCAGTGGTGTTTTTATTGAATACTATTGTATCTTTGCTGTTTCATTGAATTCTAAAATTGTCTGCTATTTATATCTCGCAGTGACACCACTAAATCCCCCTGCTGGTCTTTTTAGGGTACTTCCATGGATTTTTGCAGAACCTATTACGAGCAAGGATGAATCATATGAGCTTCGTTTAGGAAAAGTAATTTCTGCTATATTACAAAGAGAAAATTCTAAATTCATTTGAGTTTTTGCAAATCCTTGAAAATTGGCTGCCATGTCACTGTAACCTTATTTGCATAGAGATAATCTCCCTTTGTATCAGTGTAAATTAATCTCAGTACTCATTTGCCTAACAAACTTGAAAAATAAATCTTGTTATATTCTTTGTTTAACCCTTCGAGTACCCAGTCATATTTGGATTTGGTGTTTAGTAGAAGTTAGGGGAATTTTAAGCATTTTGCGTCGTTTTTACTTTAAATTGTATTCTAAAAAAAAGTACACTTTATCCAAAGAAATGTTCCTTTATTTGCCGTTAATTATATTTACATTGAATGCTCTAAGCATTTACTATGCAAAAAAAAAAAACGAAAATAAAAAGAATTTAAAAAGAAAATTATATGTTCTTTTTTAGAGAATTTGATACCATATGTATTGTTGGAATATCTATTCTGTCCTTGGCGATCACCAGAATTACCTGCCATGGACTTATAGTTCTATCCAGACCGTACCAAGTTCTTGGGGACACTCTTGAGAGACCAAACAATGGAGTCAGTTCAGAAAACGTCCAATGTTTATTAAACGGATCACAACTTTTAAGGAAAACGCAATACGGGGAGTCTAGGAGAAGTATCATAAATTACCAATCAAATATTGTAATAGTGCATACAGCATGAAATACGAATGCAGCCATATATAGTTCCTAAACGCATCTAGGGAGCATTGCTAGGTGGGGTCTCCTGCGAATAGGAGGGTGCAGTGAAGAAGAGGGGGGACAAAGATGGTCATGTGCAGAACTACATATGAGATGTCCTTGCAATGTACAGGGTTTTTAGTCCTATGATTCAGCTGACTAGAAATGAACCCTTCCGTGTATCATATAATACCTTGCAATAGTGATCTCTATGGTAATCTCTATGGTACCACCAGTTGCAAATGTACTTATGACTCCATTTTGTTTCCAGGTTTACAAAGTCCACTTCTGCATTTAATGTCTACTTATTACTTATGTCCAGTGTGATGGACCACCTGGCACCTCGACTGGGTACCTCCATCAATCGCTGCTTCTTAGCACCATAAGCACTGTACTGGAACACCATAACCACCATAGACTCCCACAAACCGCCGCAGCATGGTTGAGGATCTCGACCCAAGACCAGGATGCAGCGTCCAGTGGTTGAACCTCTCCTACTCCAGAGATCGTAGCAGGGACAGCTCTTGTAAGAGCTAGTGATTATACTCAGGGGAGTATAGTGATATAGCAATCCCCAGAGTGAATGTAGTTCTCTAATCCCCCAGACATGAGCCAAGTAGAGGTATACGAATCGGATGTTTAATGAGAGTCACACTTGGCCTTATATGACAATCCCCATGCAAGGGGACCTTGAGGGGGACTGATTTGCAACTTCACAGACCAATAACAGTAAGGTTACACGTCACGACACTCCCACACACACACTGACAGTCACACACACTCAATGACAAACACACAGACTCACTGATCTGACACACACTCATTCATTGACACACACACATTGATTGACACTCATTTACAGACATACTGATAGTCACACACAGAGTCAATGACAAAGATACTCTCACTGATTTGACAGACACTCACAAACACACACTGACAGACACACACATACACTGACACACTCATACACTCACATGCAACACTCATACAATCTCTCACAGACACACACACACACACTCATACAATCACTCACAGACACACAGACTCACACACATACACTCACTCACACACACACACTCACGCACACACTCACAGACACACATACAGTCACTCACAGACACACATACACTCACACACAGACACACATACACTCACACACAGTCACTCAGACACACAGACAGTCACTCACAGACACACAGACACTCACACACAGACACACATACACACTCACTCAGACACACACTCACTCACTCAGACACACATACTCACTCACTCAGACACACATACTCACTCAGACACACATACACTCACTCAGACACACATACAGACACACACACACACACAGACATACATACACACTCACTCACTCAGACACACATATACACACATACACTCACAGACACACATACAGTCACACACAGACACACATACAGACACTCACACACAGATACACATACAGACACTCACACACAGATACTCACACACAGACACACAGACACTCACACAGACAGTCACACACAGACACTCACACACAGACACACAAACACTCACACACAGACACTCACACACAGACACAGACACACAGACTCATCACATACACTCACTAATTATTTTAATAAATAAAAAATTTCCACGCAGCCTCCCTACCTGGAGAGCTGGTGTGGATGAGGAATCATTCCCTGGGGTCCAGTGGCGCTGCTGTGCGGCATGCGGCTGTGTTGTGATCAGACGCGGCGAGGGAGCTCTAATCTCACCTCTCTGCTCCCTCGCGCGCTGTCTACTGATGCTGCAGGAGCCGGAATATGACGTCATATTCTGGCTCCCGCGGTATCAGCAGACAGCGCGCGAGGGAGCAGAGCAGGAGCTCCCTCACCGCATCTGATCACAGCACAGCTGCACGCCGCGCCGGGGGTCCAGAAGGTGGCCTGGCAGGAGGGAGAGCTTCCCTCCTGCCGGTTACTGAAATCTTGCGCCCCCAGAGCCCGTGTGCCCTAAGGCGGCCGCCTGTGCCGCCTTATGGACACGCCGGCCCTGCACACACAGCACACAATCCCTCCTCTCTGCTTGGGAGATAATTGGATCAGTAACTGTACTAATTCGAATCCAACTATCTCCAAGCACAGAAAAAACATACTTTTTTAATACACCCCAAAAGTACCCTAAAAAACCAACAAATGTTACATCAATTGATAGCCCTGATCTAGGTGACCAACATATCCAAAAATAACCCAGATCAGTTCAGGGGTTCAGGAATTTCCTGGAAGTCTTATTTTTGACTGACCGTGCACATGGTCCCATGCACAAAACAGTTCCAGAGTTTAGTGCTAACGGTCGGTCTCTCTGTCTGGAGTACAAAAGTACATACTCCACATGAACAGAGCCTTTTAAAGTATTTTAGCCAGGTCTATTGCTGGGGCCATAGTCACAGGGTAAGAAGCTGGCCAGCAGGCTCCTCCAAGAACCAGGGACGAGGTTCAGTTCGTCACATCTAGCTTTACTAAAACCTTAATTTGATGCTTTGCAAAATTATAAGCAGATCAAGACTCCCCGACCCATCCAAAAATAGACACTAATCCAATCACATTTATGACTTGACATTCAACTCATAAACTTCAAATAGTTATATATTATCAGTTGAAAAAAAACTAAAGTCCATCAAGTTCAACCATGAAACCCATCTTTTAATGCTGTTGATCCAAAAGGAGGCAAAAAAAACCTCCAATTTAAGCCATTTCCAACTATGCCACAACAATGGAAATATTCCTTCTTGACTCCATAATCAGATTTCTCCTTGGATCAACAACCTGTTGATATGCATATCGATTATTTCATTGAATATTCTGTTATTCAAAAAATAATATGAGCCTTTATTAAAAATATCTATAGAATATGTTAGACAACCTCTTTAGGTAGAACATTCCGAAGCTTTATTATTATTTATTGCTCAGAGAACCCTTTTCTCTGTGGTAAGCAAAAAAATGCCTTTCTTTCAGTATCAATGGGTGACCTCTTGTCTGTTGTATGTTCCTAATGAACAGGTTAGCACATAGAGGTCTGTATGTATAGGGCTATCATATTCCCCCTGAGGCATTGTTTATTTTAAAAGAAAACAAATGCAGTGTTTCTAGCCTTTCTTCATAACTAATGTTTTCCACCCCCCTTACTAGTTTTGTAACTTTGCCTATGCACTTCTTCTGCAATATCTTTCTTTAAAACTGGTGCCCAAAATGTAACTGCATATGCAAGGTGGAATCTTGCCACTGATTTATAAATAGGCAAAATTATATTTTGATCACGTTAATCAATACCCCTTTGAAAGAACCTTGCATGCCTTTGCAATGGCAGACCGACATTGCATACTGTTACATAGTTTGTGATATATGATCGTTCCCAAGTCCTTTAGATTTAATATTATATCTAGCTCAAGCCAATTGAAGTATTAGTGGGTTGCTTATTCCAAAATGCATGACTTTGCATTTATCTGTGTTGAATCTCATCTTCCTCTTGCTTGCCCAGTCCCCCAATTTATCCAAATCCCTCTGCAGATAAGTTATGTCATGTTCAGACTATATTATCTTACCTAGTTTTTTGTCAACTGCAAATACAGACAAATGATTTTCAATGCCCACTTCAAGATCATTTATAAACAGATTAAAGAGAAGTGGGACCAGGACAGAAACCAGGACAGAACTTACCACTTTTGTCCAATTTGAACATTTTCTATTTACAACTACTCTCCGCACTCTACCTTTATTATTATCTTATTATTTATATAGCGCCATCAGATTCCGTAGCGCTGTACAAAGGGTGGACTAACAGACATTTAATTGTAACCAGACAACTCGACGTACAGGAACAGAGAGGTGGAGGGCCCTGCTCAATGAGCTTACATGCTAGAGCATAATTGCTTTATATTTGGCACATTACTGAAGGGCTATTCTAAGACTGCATATTGGATGAAAGGTTTTCATTTATTACCTGGCAATCCTGACATCATTTTTAAGAAGAGGAAATTATCTCCCACAATGAACTCCAGAGCTTGATCCTCCCAGGACTCGGCTGTTGGAGTTTCACATTGCCACTCACATTTTGTCAGTGGAATCCAAATTGTTTTTTTTTTTTTATTATTTTTTTTTTTTACAATTCTTTATTTTTGAGTGCACATGTTTAACAAACAATTTTTTCAATGCCCCAACAGCACTGGCAAGACAGTAAATTGGATAACGCATATTAGTTACAAGGCATTTGAGTATACTGCACTTTTTTTTTTTTTTTTAAACAGTATAAATTACAGGCTAAGCAGAACATGTAATTGGGGTTTTATAAGGATAATGTCACTTTTTGTTGTGTATTTTCATTTTTGTATTTTTTAGGTTGCAAGAGATCTTGAATGGTTATATATGTATACACTAATAGAGTATTGTGCACCATATTTTGTTTAATTATCTAAACAAATATAATCTTGAAAATCCAAGTGCGACGAGGCATGATCGGCTCCATTGGGATGTACAGTGACAGTTACATTGGGAGGACGCAGGTGAGAACAGTGAATTAGGTAGGTAGTAGCAACATTCTGCATTATATATAATGAGTGTGTTTGGCAGACAGGTGGTGCTGTTACAAGTTGTTATGTACATCCTACAATCCTGATTGTTCTTTTGTTTTGATCTGATGCCTGTCTTTACAATATAAATATTAATGACTTGAGCTTATTTGAAAAAGCATTTAGACAAATGAAGAGACAGGCTTAAATGGCCATCAAAGGACTCACTAGTGCAGTTCCGGTTTTAATGAAGAGCAAACTGTAATAACAGACGTTTCAGACAGCAGCCCTTGTTTAATGTACAATGCCCTTAACAACAAAATAAACACTCACCAAATGTATTGTACAACAGGGGAAATCAAGCCATCCCAGGAGTTGTCCCCACCTCCAGGTGTCATTGTCATTCTGTGTGACCTAGCATCACCTCTTGAGACAGTAGAGATGTCAAGCATTACTGGTGGAACTACGACCCTCAGCACCACCAGCTTTTGCAACAGAATTCTTGCCAGTTCCACTCTATTGGTTGAACTCACAGGCTCAGTTAAGAACATAAACAGATCTGAAACCCAATGCACTACAGTGTGTTTTCAAAGTCCTAGTATGTGACCATCTGCTCTATTGTACGCTATATGCAATACAAGTATGGATTGTCATAGCAATGCAATGTGCAAATATCTCTTGATAGTAAACTTAGATATAAGGTGTTTCCACTAGGAACATGAGATACTTTATCACATTCTTTCTGAAGGTTCTACACATGATAATTCAGTGCTTGAGATGTAGTAATCATCACACATTACTAAAGGTAACTGGAAATAATCCACGTAGACAATGGAAGTGAATAAATGGGCAAGGGATCCAAAAAAACTGAGTGAACAAGTCATTAGACATCAGGAAACTGTACCAGACTGCCCATGAGGGTCAGAAAAGGAAACATTGCAAAGCAGATATATGACCAAATGTACATGGTCAAATGCCAACCTACCCAGCAAGCCATGTAGCAAGGTTCTAGTGACAGCTACATCTGTGAAAAACAGGCTGCAATCAAAAAGGGAATGGAATAGTGCACCCAAATAGTAATAAAGTAGCAATGTACGCTTTAATAAAACTCGTGAAATAAAGTACATTTATCTGAGACCTCAAAAGAAAATGGAGGACCCCATCAAGAAAAAACCCCTGGAGAAGTCATGCTCCTTCACATACTGATTTCCCTGTGACAAGAGCAGGACACCAAAAAATATCGCAAACTGGGAGGACTCAGGTCCCAAATTGCATCTGACACAGATTATTATTAAGATATGGCTTTTTAGGTGTTTAGTATCTATAAGATTCTGTAATTAGATCAGAATCTAAATAATTTTCAGCCTCACTCTAGACTCTTAAGGGACATGTGTCCCCTTAAATCTACGTTTTAATATAATGACCCTCTCATCAAGTTTCGAGAGGAAATAGATTATTTTTGTTAAATAAAATATATATAAAAAATTGAGAAAAACACATTCCAACCTTTAGTATTTGACAGAACCCTTCAGTCCTACCACCGTCAGTTAGTCTCTATGGTATTTCCTGCTTCACTCCTGGCACAGTGCATTGACATCATCAGACCGACAAACTGTCATATTTAAACACTGTCTGATCCAAGGTGTATGTATATGGCTGAATGGCCCTTCAAGAAGTGAAGTTGTTGGTGTTTTGAAGGACCCTATCAT
This sequence comes from Pelobates fuscus, assembly GCF_036172605.1. Lineage (NCBI taxonomy): Eukaryota > Metazoa > Chordata > Amphibia > Anura > Pelobatidae > Pelobates > Pelobates fuscus. Next base: position 114,735,674 of record NC_086327.1, read on the forward strand.
ATACTAAAGGTAGGAATTATTATTTTTTTACATTAATTTTTTTTAATATACTTTATATACCCAAAAATGTTTTTAGATGACAGTTGTCCTTTATTGCAGTGCTGGTAATGTGTGTTTTGGCAGGCTGGACAGTAGGTGGCACTGTAGCAAGTTACTATGTTCTGTTTTATTATTTTTGTATTTAATTTTTTTGATCCAGTGATATTTCTTACTATTAACTTTCATTTATGCGTCTGTTTGGAAGCATTATTTATAGTAGTGAATGGGGACTGTGATACGGAGATGGAAATAGTGGATAGGCACAGTGAAAAGGCAGAGGAAGAGAGGGCAGGCACAGTGACAGGGGGACAGAGGTTGCAAGCTGAGCAGTGTGAATTTGGGAGGGAGACTGAAGATTAGTGTTTATGAAAGTGAATGGCCCTATTAGTGTTAAGGATAGCTGTGGCAGGGCCTTTATAGGGGCATTTAAGATTTGTAATAAGTGGCTAGTATCTGTACAGAAAAGGCAAGAAGAAGCATTCATTAGTCTAATACTATCCTTACCATTTGTGTCATTTTACCCCACTCCCTCTAGCATGTAAGCTCATTGAGCAGGGCCCTCAACCCCTCTGTTCCTGTGTGTCCAACTTGTCTGGTTACAACTACATGTTTGTTCGTCCACCCATTGTAAAGTGCTGCGGAGTTTGATGGCACTATATAAATAATAACATAATAATAATAATAATTATTCAAAAATGATGTGTACAAATACATTTGTATAAAATTGATAATCATTGCTTGAAGCAATACTATATTGATCCTGTGATTGTAAGCCATTATATGCTATATTGCATTATGCATCTTATTATTTTATGATGTGTTTCGTGTACTCAGATTATTATGTGGCATTCATTCACTCACTCACTCACTCGCACACTCACTCACTCACTCGCACACTCATTCACTCACTCACTCCCTCTTACTCACTCGCACACTCATTCACCTACTCATACTGACACAAAACTTATCAAAGAGATACTCACCCAGCTAGTTACACTGCTGTATGTAAATAAAAAAAGAAAACTATTAATTGGCTATCACAGATCTCTTTGCATTAACCCCTTAAGGACACATGACATGTGTGACATGTCATGATTCCCTTTTATTCCAGAAGTTTGGTCCTTAAGGGGTTAAATTGGCGTCCAGGCAATTTTCAACTCTGACTCCAATTTCTACTTCTCTGTCCGAAATTCCTTTTTCTACAAGAAATAAATAAATTGAAAAAAATGGCAACGGATTGTACACCCTATCTTCAAAGTAATATATATTTTTTTTGCCTCTAAAAAGTTTGCTCATGTGTTAACTAATGCTTCAGTATATTTAGCACAATTACTACTGGTTTAAAAATCAGGATTTAGATGAGTTGCAGCAGGATACAAGTCAAGATTAGGGAAGACTAGCCAAAGCTTTAATTAGATATAGGCTAACATTCAATGTTGTCATTGTAAACAGAGAGAGAACAAAACATTCAGACACATTGAACTGTGGAAACGGAGAGATCAAACAAAAAGTAAATTTAATGGGGGCGGGGCCTAACCGCCAAGCCGACTGGTCGCACCAAACCGGAGCTCCAGGCAAGAACCATTAAACAAGCGACTTACCCTTTAAAGATCACACCTACATTGCTGAAATAACGAGGCACAATAGCAGTGTGACCCAGAGGCTCACTTAGCCAGTACAACGGACCCTGAGAAGCAATCTGAGGCGGAGATAGGGTTGCGGCCTACCAGCGGGTGCAGGCGCGGGAGAGGCGGCCGATCTCCGCGCCAGCGGCTCTGTTGGAAAATGCTGCTACACCCGAGACCCCGTTTACCCCCCCCTGGCCAGTGAGGGATATCCCGGCACAACCAAGCGACTAATACCGACTAAACGTACCTGATTCAAACACACTACTCCGCAACACAGTCATGGCCAAAATGGCGACCGCCACGCCGACAACGCGAGGCCTGCTGGACAACTATGAACAGCGGCTGGACGCATTATTCAAAGAGGTCTGGCGGAAACTGTGGAGCAGAAGGCCACAAGCTGAGGGGGCGACCGACAAGAAGCAGCACTCACCTACCGACGGCAGGAAACACAGAACGGGTAAACTATGTGGAACCCGACAAGCTCCCGAACCTGGGAAACAGGTGAAGCAAAGAGACAGCCAGAAAGCCACAACTCACTCAGTGCCATCCGCTGCTCACCGCGGCCCTCCAAGAATGAGACAACGTCCCACGGGAGGTTTGCGCCTAAAGGAACTGGCAACGCCGTCAAGCGACTGCAACCCAAGTGCAGGCCCCCCTATGATACTCCCAACGGAGTCACGGAGACCTCGGGGCACCTTATAGCTAGGAGAACCCAGTCAAGCCAACCTGTGGGCCCGAACGGACTGTCCACGGACCTCTGCCGCTTGCAGTCTGACCGACTCTCACCCTGGCGGGAAAATCGTGGACATTGCACACAAGGAAGGTGGAAGCCCAGCCAGGGAATCGGATGACTGATTAACTGCGGGAGCTGGATGTTAGCTGTAATTTGTCTTTGGACAGGGACCCTAACCGAGGCTACAAACAACCCAGCGACGCAAAAGCAAAAATGATAGCAAGTTTAAAAAGTTCAAAATGTTATGTTATTGATCCCACTTAAGATTAGCTAAGTCTTTGCAACTCCACACCTAATGCATAAGGGTTTAGTCTTAACTAATACCATGTCAGAGACGTCTCAGATGCATGCATATTTGTCCACATTATGAACACTAGACAACACCAGGGCATACCGTGAGCGACTAGACAGTGAGTTAATAACTGTGAGTTAATGAGCATAGGGTCTCTAAAAGAGAAGCCTAGATTAAATGTGTTACGTGTTTGCATCATGGTGCTCTGCTAAGCAGTCACGTCAGTTAGAATCACTAATAGAATAACCATGCCAAAGCAGTGCCCACGGAGGCACACCTATCGTAGATATACATGTTGTAAGCCTACACAGTTAAACATACACACAGGCATATCGCCATCACAAAGACAGGACATACACACCATCAGCATTTTATTTCTTTTCAGTATTATGTATCCTAACTACAGCTAAGCATGTTTAACACGCATGGTCGAGCAAATCGGCAACCTGCATTATGTGATCTAATCAATACTACACCACTGAGTGCAGTAGATAGAAGCGCATGTATAAGCTTGTTTAAAATAAATACATAACCCTCACGAAATTAGTAATTGGCTTAACCGCGATTGGCAGTGTAGTGTTTGGCACGTTGTACGCCCTCTGGTTTTTTTTCACTTACCCGGTCGCCGGCATCGAGGTTGGGGGGACTCCCAGGGAGCCCCCCGCAACACCTCCGTCCTCTTCAGCCCCCCCGGGCCATGTGAGAGTGAGGTCCTTGCGAGGACCTCACAATCACATGGCCGGGATAGCTGGCTGCTGCATTGCCAGCAGGGGGACTAACTGTAATGACAGTTAGTCCCCCTGCTGGCTGGAAATCAAATTAAAATAAGTTAAACAAGTGAAAAAAAATATATATATACTTAGATCATATATATATATGTTATATATATATGATCTAAGTATATATACACATATACATACACACACATACAAGGTCTAGGTGTATTTTAATATTAATATATATATAGCCTTGTGCTACATGATTATCCCACGAATGGCCAGTATGTAAAATCACCAGACAGCAAAAGTATAAATGTGTGTATAAAGAAGCCTATGACATAACCGTTTGTATTAACTTAGTTAAGCTTGATATATACCAAAAAAAAAAAAATGTGCATATTCTCATGCTACCCTTTTGTTACTCTTACATCACGCTGCTGTGGCGTATGATTGATTCCATGTAACCACCTGCACAATTAAAAATAAAGAATTAATAAAAAGTAAATTTAATAATGTGATGAGTAAAAATAAATATAAATGGCTAAGAAAGCAGAGAAAGGACTGGAAGTACTGTGAAGACTAAATCAATTCAGAGCAGAAAGAATAGAGTTAGCATGGAAGCTCTATTAGCATGGAACGTTATACAGAAATGACAACTGCCACAATATAGAAGTGACAGAAATAGCAAAAATATTGGCACATGGAAAGCAGACACACGGTGCAACCTAAGATGTATTAGTAAAAACAGAAGGCACTATGAGTGTCTGTAGAGTCAAATGAAACAACGTTGTGTTAAGTAAGAACTTAATGTGTTTTTAAATTAATCTAAAGAAATATAGATGCCATGTGAACGTTCATGTTATACCTCCCAACAGTTCTGGATTTGGCAAGAGAATACAGATTTAGTTCTCCTAGTCCACTGCCCCAGGCTTGTAGCCAGTTGACCTGCTTCTGGGAACTCTAGAAAAATGTCCTCAATAAGCTTAATGCCAAGGCATCATGAGGTGTGATTGTGTTGTGCAAACCAAACTCAGGGCGTGTAGGCCATGTGAAAGCGCGTGAGCCGTCTTGCATTGGGCAGAGTGATGTGCAGTGGTGACGACATTTTGCCTTAGTAAATCTGTGAATTGCGAATGTGGTTGGAATTTAATAATTATCATCCGGTGTTTATTTAGCAATGTAAAATAATTAAGGCATAATTGAGTTTCTCATAGATACTGGTGGTGTTAAATATTGAATGGTTGAGTTCAGGAATGATGGTGGAAAAAACGAAATGACGTATGTATTATAGCCATTCACACTGACAGATAATTCAATATCTTCTAGCTTAGATTTAACCAGCACTGTCTGGACTTAACGTGGACTTATTTATACTGTTTTGTGTATTGGGCACAGTGATGTGCAGTGGTGACCGCATTTGACCTTAGTAAATCTGTAAATTGCCAATGTGGTTGGAATTTGGTCATTATCATCCGGTGTTCAGTTAACAACGCTGTAGAACTATTTGAATGAGATAAAATAAGGCTTTCTTTTAAGGCATAATTGAGTTTCTCATAGATACTGGTGGTGTTAAATATTGAATGGTTGAGTTTAGGAATAATGGTGGACAAAACCAAATGACATTTTTATTAAAGCCATTCACACTGACAGATAATTCAGTATGTTATAGATTAGATCTAACCAGCACTGTCTGGACTTAACGTGGACTTATTTATACTGTTTTGTGTCTTGTCTGTTCTGATCTGTTGTCTGCTCTGGAAGTGGATGCAATTATTACACAAGCCTAATATAATATATTTATATAGTAAGAGTTTGGGAGAAATAAACTCCGAGACTATACTAGCTTCCATGGAATTGAGATACTGTATAGATACAAGAAGTAAGTAATCATCAGTCTACATTCATTTCAAAAGACCAAGAACGTGTTGGAAATCAATTTAGTGTCATGTTTTGGATTTATAGAGCCTGTAGAGTTAGTAGCTAGTGATTATAGCCAATCATATGTCTGCACTTTATATGTGCTTGCATATTACACAAATCCTTGCACGTGGTAGCTAATGGAATTTGATAGGCTGTGAATGAAAGGGGACTCTGCATGTGACCCCCCTCTCAATATTCCTGGACAGAGATTAGGGAGTGCTGAGAGATTACTTTCAACAAACAACAGGTATTGGTTTTAAAACCATTCACCAGCAATCCTGGTACTCTGCTTGCTTTTTTTTTTTTAAAGGTTAGCAACAGAAGTAATAACTGCTTAGTGAGCAACTCACACAAAAACACACACAGTTAACCAGTTGATACTAAATGCTTCTGAAATCCATTATGGGTGCACACCTCCCAACATTTTAAATGGACACATAGGGAAACTTTAATTTTAGGGGTGTGAGGGGAGGTGTGGCCAATCATGTTCTGAGAAATTGTAGGTGACTAATATTAATTTAAGCAACTAAAATGTAATTTAGAACAAGAACAATGTATCTTATTTACACAGATTGATTTCTAAACACATTTATTGTAATCTAGATACAAATTACTGGGAGTATTATTGCTGTGGAGCTCTGTTATACACTCAGACACATTACTGGGAGCATTATTGCTGTGGAGCTCTGTTATACACTCAGACACATTACTGGGAGTATTATTGCTGTGGAGCTCTGTTATACACTCAGACACATTACTGGGAGTATTATTGCTGTGGAGCTCTGTTATACACTCAGACACATTACTGGGAGTATTATTGCTGGGGAGCTCTGTTATACACTTAGACACATTACTGGGAGTATTATTGCTGTGGAGCTCTGTTATGCACTTAGACACATTACTGGGAGTATTATTGCTGTGGAGCTCTGTTATGCACTTAGACACATTACTGGGAGTATAATTGCTGTGGAGCTCTGTTATGCACTTAAACACATTACTGGGAGTATAATTGCTGTGGAGCTCTGTTATACACTCAGACACATTACTGGGAGTATTATTGCTGTGGAGCTCTGTTATGCACTTAGACACATTACTGGGAGTATTATTGCTGTGGAGCTCTGTTATGCACTTAGACACATTACTGGGAGTATTATTGCTGGAGAGCTCTGTTATGCACTTATACACATTACTGGGAGTATTATTGCTGTGGAGCTCTGTTATGCACTTAGACACATTACTGGGAGTATTATTGCTGTGGAGCTCTGTTATGCACTTATACACATTACTGGGAGTATTATTGCTGTGGAGCTCTGTTATGCACTTAGACACATTACTGGGAGTATTATTGCTGTGGAGCTCTGTTATGCACTTAGACACATTACTGGGAGTATTATTGCTGGAGAGCTCTGTTATGCACTTATACACATTACTGGGAGTATTATTGCTGTGGAGCTCTGTTATGCACTTAGACACATTACTGGGAGTATTATTGCTGTGGAGCTCTGTTATGCACTTAGACACATTACTGGGAGTATTATTGCTGGGGCGCTCTGTTATGCACTTAGACACACCAACAATATGGAGGGACATTAGGATACAAAAGAGAGACCGAGGGATTTAGGCCCAAAATATAGACTGTCCCTCATAAATAGGGACACTTGGGAGGTATGTGGCTGCACAGATTATAAATATCCCTATACTCTCTACAACTCACTCCATTTGTGCCCAATAATTAATTGACCGTTGATACTAGTATGAAATGCGTTACATAACCCTCCAAATTTCTTTGCTGAAATGTTACCACATACCATAGCAATTCACTGAGAGGGCTTTGACTATGAGATATTAGAAACAAGATTGAAGTAAAGAAAATATCCTGTTTTGTTTGACTACTGTTTGCGGCAGTAATGGTTAACCTTGGGACCCCAGATTTTTCTTTATTAAGTTTTCAATGACCCATAGTAGGGGTGGTTGTGTATCCCGTGAAATGTAGTTTAGAGACATATAGGTTCAAAAGGTTCACTAGTCTATGTTAAAGAAATAATCATTATCTTGTAATCTATGTCACTGCTGTAATACTGGCCTCACTTACAATGCTTTGTTGTTCTAATTTGATAACGATCCCTGAACTTCGTCCAATATTGCATGTTTGTTTTACACACAATCATAATTCAAAATGTTTTGATCATTTTCATGCTAGTATCAACAGGGGGGATATGATAGAAACATTTAAATACATAAAGGGAATCAACACAGTAAAGGAGGAGACTATATTTTAAAGAAGAAAAACTACCACAACAAAAGGACATAGTCTTAAATTAGAAGGGCAAAGGTTTAAAAATAATATCAGGAAGTATTACTTTACTGAGAGGGTAGTGGATGCATGGAATAGCCTTCCAGCTGAAGTGGTAGAGGTTAACACTAGTGATGTAACGAACATAAAATTTTCGGTTCGCGAACAGCGAACGCGAACTTCCGCAAATGTTCGCGAACGGGCGAACCGGGCGAACCGGGCGAACCGGGCGAACCGGGCGAACCGGGCGAACCGGGCGAACCGGGCGAACCGGGCGAACCGCCATAGACTTCAATAGGCAGGCGAATTTTGAAACCCACAGGGACTCTTTCTGGCCACATTAGTGATGTCATTGAAGGTCTCTTCCTCCACCCAGCCACGTACAACACCAAGGGTCCCCGAAAGGTGACAACAAGCCCCCTGTATTTTTTTTTAAATGTACACTACTGTTGCACCAGATATGAGTTGCACTGGTGTGACACTGTGCCCTGGCAGGCCCTGAAACGCACATGTGTGAAGGAAACTGACTGCTATTATTTCACACTGAAATTTCTAGTTTTTTTTTTTTATGTACACTACTGTTACACCAGTGATTGGCCCATGTCATGCCTACGCTCCCAAAACGTTTGTGTGTGGGGGTGCTGGAATGACGTGGGCCAATGGGAGCCTGAATCAACTTTTGGCTCCTACTGCCCCTTTAAGAGCGAGCTCGTGACTCGAGCCGTGCTCCTAGTGCCAGGCGGGCCACGTGACCGATCACTGCGGTCAGTGCACGCGACTAAGTGAGAAGAGGAGATCAAGCCGCATGCGGCTCGTGTGGAGGCAGGAGTGATCCAGCCACGCGCGGCTCAAGCTTAGGAGCCAGGTCGGTCCCAGGATAAGGTAAATACAGCCACAACCACTTATCCCAATCACACACCTTTCATAACGTCCTATCCCATTAAAAGCGTATTTAATAAAACAGATAGACCCCCTACTTCATCCAGGTTACCGATCGATAGTTCGATATTCTGAGCCCTCTCTGATTTACTATACACGACTATTCGATATTCCCACAAATTTTATATAGCATTTTATGTTTGTTTGAGACCACCTTAAAAATATTGGATATCGCTAAAAATCATGATCACTATATACTTTCTCTACAAACCTCTAAAACGAACCAAACTACTTATCCATCCGCTATACCACTTTATCCCACCTAGAACTAGTGCCCAGTTAAAATACTTGACTCTTACTTACCCACACTCAGTCATGCCACACACATTTCACCACTACTCTCACTGAATCCCTCAGACTACGGCTAAATTCATCTTCTACATCAGAACACTACTCCTAAGATTGGGTTGTATCCATGTCTCGGGTCTTTCATTTAGAATAGGGGCAGCTTCGGTCTCCTTCAACACTGACACTCCAGTGCATATTATTAAAAGATTGGGCAGATGGAAATCCTCAGTCTACAACCGATATATTCCTCATCCCGAGAAAGAAATGAGGAAAGCTTTTAAAAGTTTGGCTTTGTAAATTTGATGCAATAAGTGTGTTTTTCATTAATACTCTTTGCATGAACCCGATTTACATATATTACTAATATGTTTCTGAACATATATATTATATTATTCACTCACTCACTCTCTGGGCCGGCTTAAGACATCATGCTGCCTAGGTCCAACGATAAATTACTATGGGGGATAATGTATAATAAACACAGGTTACTGGCTATGGGGGGGGGGGGGGGGGATAATGTATATAAACACAGGTTACTGGCTATGGGAGGGATAATGTATAATAAACACAGGTTACTGGTTGTGGGGGGATAATGTATTATAAACCCAGGTTACTGGTTGTGGGGGGGATAATGTATAATAAATACAGGTTACTGGCTATGGGGGAGATAATGTATAATAAGCACAGGTTACTGGCTAAGGGGGGGTAATGTATAATAAACACAGGTTACTGGTTGTGGGGGATAATGTATAATAAACACAGGTTACTGGCTAAGGGGGAGATAATGTATAATAAGCACAGGTTACTGGCTATGGGGGGATAATGTATAATAAACACAGGTTACTGGCTATGGGAGGATAATGTATAATAAACACATGTTACTGGCTATGGGAGGATAATGTATAATAAACACAGGTTACTGGCTATGGGAGAATAATGTATAATAAACACAGGTTACTGGCTATGGGAGGATAATGTATAATAAACACAGGTTACTGGCTATGGGAGGATAATGTATAATAAACACAGGTTACTGGCTATGGGGGGATAATGTATAATAAACACAGGTTACTGGCTATGGGGAGGATAATGTATAATAAACACAGATTACTGTCTATGGCAGGATAATGTATAATAAACACAGGTTACTGGCTATGGGAGGATAATGTATAATAAACACAGATTACTGGCTATGGGAGGATAATGTATAATAAACACAGGCTACTGGCTATGGGGGGATAATGTATAATAAACACAGGTTACTGGCTATGGGGAGGATAATGTATAATAAACACAGGTTACTGGCTATGGGGGGATAATGTATAATAAACACAGGTTACTGGTTGTGGGGGGTAATGTATAATAAACACAGGTTACTGGTTGTGGGGGGATAATGTATAATAAACACAGGTTACTGGCTATGGGAGGATAATGTATAATAAACACAGGTTACTGGTTGTGGGGGATAATGTATAATAAACACAGGTTACTGGCTATGGGGAGGATAATGTATAATAAACACAGGTTACTGGTTATAGGAGGATAATGTATAATAAACACAGGTTACTGGCTATGGGGGATAATGTATAATAAACACAGGTTACTGGCTATGGGGAGGATAATGTATAATAAACACAGGTTACTGGTTATAGGAGGATAATGTATAATAAACACAGGTTACTGGCTATGGGGGATAATGTATAATAAACACAGGTTACTGGCTATGGGGGGATAATGTATAATAAACACAGGTTACTGGTTGTGGGGGGATAATGTATAATAAACACAGGTTACTGGTTGTGGGGGGATAATGTATAATAAACACAGGTTACTGGTTGTGGGGGATAATGTATAATAAGCACAGGTTACTGGCTATGGGGGGATAATGTATAATAAACACAGGTTACTGGCTATGGGGAGGATAATGTATAATAAACACAGGTTACTGGCTATGGGAGGATAATGTATAATAAACACAGGTTACTGGCTATGGGAGGATAATGTATAATAAACACAGGTTACTGGCTATGGGAGGATAATGTATAATAAACACAGGTTACTGGCTATGGGGAGGATAATGTATAATAAACACAGATTACTGTCTATGGGAGGATAATGTATAATAAACACAGGTTACTGGCTATGGGAGGATAATGTATAATAAACACAGATTACTGGCTATGGGAGGATAATGTATAATAAACACAGGTTACTGGCTATGGGGAGGATAATGTATAATAAACACAGGTTACTGGCTATGGGGGGATAATGTATAATAAACACAGGTTACTGGTTGTGGGGGGTAATGTATAATAAACACAGGTTACTGGTTGTGGGGGGATAATGTATAATAAACACAGGTTACTGGCTATGGGAGGATAATGTAAAATAAACACAGGTTACTGGCTATGGGAGGATAATGTATAATAAACACAGGTTACTGGCCATGGGAGGATAATGTATAATAAACACAGATTACTGGCTATGGGGAGGATAATGTATAATAAATACAGGTTACTGGTTATAGGAGGATAATGTATAATAAACACAGGTTACTGGCTATGGGGGATAATGTATAATAAACACAGGTTACTGGCTATGGGGAGGATAATGTATAATAAACACAGGTTACTGGTTATAGGAGGATAATGTATAATAAACACAGGTTACTGGCTATGGGGGATAATGTATAATAAACACAGGTTACTGGCTATGGGGGGATAATGTATAATAAACACAGGTTACTGGTTGTGGGGGGATAATGTATAATAAACACAGGTTACTGGTTGTGGGGGGATAATGTATAATAAACACAGGTTACTGGTTGTGGGGGATAATGTATAATAAGCACAGGTTACTGGCTATGGGGGGATAATGTATAATAAACACAGGTTACTGGCTATGGGATGATAATGTATAATAAACACAGGTTACTGGCTATGGGAGGATAATGTATAATAAACACAGGTTACTGGCTATGGGAGGATAATGTATAATAAACACAGGTTACTGGCTATGGGGAGGATAATGTATAATAAACACAGGTTACTGGCTATGGGAGGATAATATATAATAAACACAGGTTACTGGCTATGGGGGATAATGTATAATAAACACAGGTTACTGGCTATGGGGGGATAATGTATAATAAACACAGGTTACTGGCTATGGGGGGATAATGTATAATAAACACAGGTTACTGGCTATGGAGGATAATGTATAATAAACACAAACACAAAAAAAAAAAATACAAAAAAAGAAAAGAATGCAGCTTCAGAATTAGTCTAAATTGTATGCTGTCTAGGAGGTGGGAGGGTCTGGGAGGGAGGGTTTGCTGCTGATTGGCTGGAATGTGTCTGCTGACTGTGAGGTACAGGGTCAACGTTTACTCAATGATGATGAATAGGGGGCGGACTGAACATCGCATATGTTCGCCGTCTGTGGCAAACGCGAACAAGCTATGTTTGCCAGGAACTATTCGCCAGCGAACCGTTCAGGACATCACTAGTTAACACAGTAAAGGAGTTTAAGCATGCGTGGGATAGGCATAAGGCTAGCCTAATTATAAGATAAGGCCAGGGACTAATTAAAGTATTTTAAAAATATTGGGCAGACTAGATGGGCTGAATGGCTCTTATCTGCCGTCACATTCTATGTTTCTATGTTTCTGGTAATGGCATTGCAATTAGAAAAGATCGTCAACCAGGCTCAACTTTTTTTTTTCTCTTCAATAATCATACAAGATCTAAGCCAAGTTTGCGAGAGTAACAACAATCAAGATGACAATTTCGCAGGCTTCACAAATGTATCAGAGTAGTGCTAATAGGTTATACCTGTTACATTCCACACTGACATTGTTACTTATGCATGTTTAAAGTACTTTGAAAGCAGACATTTTGGGCACATGTGCTTTTGTTATCCAAAAGAGAAACCTCAAGTTCAACATTGTGCAGTTTGTTGAAGAAAGGAACTAAAACAAGTAATAATATAGAATGTTTCTGCCCAATGGCCTAAATCATGTATTTTTCTTATGTTATTCAATTCACGAGTTATATTAGTTTACCAGTTATTTACTCTTTATTTGTATAAGCGATATCCAGCTAAGCTATTTTTTGCCAAACCGACAATGCCAAACTTATTGTCGAATTATATTTCAAAGTTATGATTTTATTGATTCCTCGTCATTAAAGGGATACTCTAATCACGATTAACTCTGCAACAAGGTATCGTGATTATGATTCCAGGAGACGTTTGGTGCCGTCCCATGGTGATCTGATTTGGAATGGTTTGACACTTACCTGGCTTTTATCCTCCGGGAGGCATAACCACCTAGTAAAGCTAGTCAAAATGCGGAGTCAAATGCAAGAGCTGAAAAAAACGCTTGCGCTGTGCTCCTGCACAGCAACAGAGTTTCAGCAATCAGGTAATCAGGAGAGCCGTGCTGAGTGCGGAAATCCTGATTACCTCAGATTTTTTAAATGGCATCATTGATGGAGGAATCCATATCTGTGTCTGCCACAGATTTAGTGGATGCCTCTCCAATGTTAGAAAGCTCCATAAGAGAGCTTTCCTTGCCAGGGATCTATCCTTTTCATCTTCTGAGGAGGATATGGGCCCAGTTTTATGTAAAGAGAATAAAAAGAGGTGGCTGGTCTCTTCTGCCAGTTCCTCGTCTGACTAAAAATGTTCTGCTCCTCCTTCCCCTCATACTTGTTTGAGTAAGCGAAAAATTAAAAGGACAGGATCCCAAAAGAGGAATAGTGTGTTTCCCTCATTTGAGCACCAGAAACACCTTCCAGAGAAAAAGGATAAATCTCGTTGGAGGTTAGCTAATCCTTCTCCTTCCTCTTCTAGAGCGTTTGCTCATTTTTCCTCCCAAAGCCGTTCCAGTTCTAGACACAGCTTTCCAGAAATTGACTGGGTATCTGAGGAAGTGGTAATTTCAGCAGCTTCCACTGAGTGAGGGAAACTTAGCAACGTTCAGAAGACTAGAGTGAGTCTCCTAGGAAAGACTCTCGCATCAAAATTATTTCACTCCAGATGGGTTATGGAACATGACTCTGAGGTTAGAGATTTTGCCAAACTAGCCTTTAGATCCCCCTTGGTTAAGGAGGATGACCGTCTCCTCAGGAACCACATTGGTATCACGAACATCCAGTCTTTAAAGGCTCCTGACGTAGATCCTGCTCTGTTATCTATCACAGGGAGCAGTGTTTCTACAGATCCCACAGACCAGACTTTTCATAATATACAGATTAAAATTGCTGATACTATGGGCCCACTATTACTGATGCTGGAGAAAGCAGAAAAAGAAGGCAATGCTCAGAAACCTTCTGCTTCATCTCTGCTGGCGTCTAAGATTACTTTATTGAAAACATCCAGCAGGTCAGTGCTAATTATTGGCCAATCCTTTAATTACATCTCAAAGATTTGCAGAACCCACTGGCTCCATGCAGCAGGAATGTCTGACCTAGCCCCTAAATCACATGAGTTCCCAAATTTGGAGAATTCTTACCTTTTCAGTCCCTCATTCATTCAGAGGTTAAAGGCCATTATAATGCAAAGAGATCCTTTTCAGAGCTCAAAAAGTCCTTTCCTGGCTACAAGAAGCCTTTTCGGACAGAGGGACACCCCTATCGGGCTGCAGTAGCATCCTGACAAGCATCTCACCAGGCCAAGTACCGCCAATACAGTGGAAAACACAAGCTCCCAGGTGGTGGCAGAGGAGCTCAATCCAGGGGTGGACTAGCTTCCAAGAGAAAACCCATGGATTCAAGTAAGTGTGCCTCCTCACACGCCACTAAATTGGAAGGATATTTCTTCAGACAAATGGGTTGTAAAGATTTTTCAAAGGAGTTTACAACTCCCTCTATTAAGGTTTCCAGTTCAGAGGTTTGCACCCGGCAGAGAGAAGAACCCAATGCTAGATGCCTCCCTTTCCCTAGCTTTAAATCATGGGAAGATTGAGTTGGCAGACATGTCTATTACAGGATGGGTCAGCCCATCGTTCCCAATCTCAAAATCAGACGGTTCCTGGAGACCGGTTTTAAGAGTTAGGTCTTTGAATACTTTCATCAAAAGAAAAAGGTTCAGGATGGAGGGTTTATCAGATCTTCCAGGCTGAGTACAGAAAACATTTTTCTGCATAAAGTTAGACCTAAAAAATGCCTTACATTCAGTCCCTATAGCCAAGAAACACAGGCGTTTCCTCAGGTTTCGGTGGAAAGGAAAGGTGTGTCAGTGTACTGTTATGGTGTTTGGACTATCCAATGCACCATACACATTCTCCATAATAATGAAATCAGTGATAGTTCATGTCAGACTAAAAGGTTACATGTGTCTGTACTATCTAGACGACATCCTGCTCATGCACCCAGATGGGGAAGTCCTTGCTTATCAGAGGGATTATCTTGCTTCACTTTTACAAGACCTAGGATTTGTAGTGAATTTACAGAAATCAGTCATAATCCCACCCAAAGCATTCTCTTTCTGGGTTTTGTACTGAACACCAGGACTATGTCACTAGGAATCCCTCAAGACAAATGGGACAAATTATTGGTACATCTGACTTCATCTCTCAGGCACCAGAGTTGGTCCTTGAGAGATCTGGCAAAGATTATCTGGAAATGAATAGCTTTAACACCAGCCTACGAAGATTTCCCTTTACTTTGCAGAAGAAATCAGCTGGTTTGAGGGAATCGATTAAGACAGGGTGGCCATTAGGAATCAAAATTCTTTCTCTCCAAGAAAGTCAGAGAAGAGTTGAAGTCTATTCGGAGGTTAGAAATCCCACTTTCTCGTTCCCTGTTAGAGCAGCCGTTTGCAGTTACTCTGACATCAGATGCCTCAAATCATGGTTGGGGCGCGTTTACAGCCCAAAACGCAATAAGAGGAATTTGGTCAGACCAAGAGAGACTCCTTCATAGAAACATCTTGGAGTTAAGAGCAATAACATTAACTCTCTAGGGCCTATTTCCTCTAAACCAGTTACCGACGTCGGTAAAAGTCCAATTGGACAACAGGGCAGCGGAGGCTTATATAAACCACAGAGGGGGCACAAGATCAAGGGGTCTTTGTTTGGAGAGTCTAGATCTTTGGTCTTGGGCTTTAGCAAACAGAGTTCGGGTTTACATTCAGGGAGAGGCGAACAAGATTCTCTCTTGCCAGAGTTTGTCTCTGGCAACGATTCAATTAAAGATTGCTCTATTCCAAAGGATAGAAAGCAATTTTGGCCAGAGACAAGCATATCTGTTTGCATCCCAAATGTCTGCACAAAGTCCCAGGTTTGTCTCCAGGATTTGGACAAAGAAAGCTTGGAAAATGGATGCACCATCTTTCCAATGGACAGATGTTCCAGCCCCTTATGCATTTCCCCCTCCATCTTTACTGATGAAAGTGCTGGAGAAGATCCGCAGGGACAGGGTACAGAGTTTAGTTCTCGTTTACCAAGTATGGATCTCTATACCCTGTTATCTATCAGTTAGTCAATGGAATCAAGATCCCATTGGGCATGACTGTGGACTGCTTTCAGGGAACCAGCGATCATTTGCTCAAGCTTCCCCAGCTGATGTTGATCGCAGCCCTGGTAGGCTGTTAACGCATCCCCTTTTATCAAATCAGGTCCTGGACATCATTAATTCATCTTTAAGACGCAGAACTAGGGTAAGATATAGAAAGATGATTGAGGAATTCAAAGAATGAGAGGTTTCTTTTCTATCTACTTCTCAGGGATCTGATACCATGTCCATTGGCTTTAGAATTTCTTACCCTTAAGTTCCATTCTGGTTTAGCGGTCAGTACCATCAAGACCTATGGATCTGCTTTAAATTTCCTTATCCCTAACTTTACTCAGGGTGCCCTGTATTTTAGATTGCTAAAAGGGTTATCAGTCTGCGGCCAATATACTCCATGTTACACATCTACTTGGGATGTAGACCTCTTATTAAATTTGCTTAATTCTTTGGATAATGCTAAAATTTATTTAAGATGGACTGCTATTAAGTTGGCTTCTTTGCTGTCACTGACCTTGGCAGCTAGAGGAGCTGAGTTAACTCAAATCCATATTTCAGAACCATGGTTGTTCTGGACCCCGGGAGGGTTCCATATTATACTGAAAGGGAGACAAAAAACTCACATACTTCCCCAGGTTTGGTGGAATTGGATTTGGTCCAAGATCCTTCTGAACCAAGCTTATGTTTAGTCAGTTTATTACAATCGTACCTTGACTTTTCCGCTGCATTTAGAAATGATATCAGTCAATTATTTACTACATCAAGGAATCCCTTTCATACAGCCAAGGTTAATACAATTGGAGGTTGGATACTTTCCGCCATATCTTCGGCTGGTATTGATGTTTCCGTGTTCAAAGACCACTCATTTAGGGACGCCTACTAAAGCAGCAGCAAAAAGGCCTTCCCCTCCCTATTATCTTGAAAGCTGCAAGGTGGTTGTTCAGTAAAACCTTTGTTAGATTTTACTGAAGGCCATCAGAAGTTGAAAGACTTCAGTTTCTTAGGACCACTACCACGTGTGTGCTACTCTACCAACTAGCTTTGTTAGGAGGACAAATCGGAGTTTGCAGGAATCTATGACCTGCAAACTTTCTTTGTCTTAGGGATGAGCATAACCACCAATAGCGCCTGTCCCACCCTCCCCGAGTGTAAGGCTTTTGCCTGCTGGTGGTAGTTTGTTTTTCTTTACATAAGGTTATCTTGTGGATATTCCGGCTTTTTCTTACTGTTTTCTGTTTTCTTTACAGACTATAACCGTACTCCAAGACAAGACCAACAAACCAAGGATCCACATAAGTAGGAAGATTGGATGCTAATAGCATCTGCAATAGGAAATTCTCATGGGCTCCCTGCATAAAGAATCTGCGTTTAGAGACTTGTTACAATATATCATTTTTCTTTACAGAACTTATTTTGTTGCAATTTACGATGTTCCAGTTTCAGTGTCTATTTGATACTTTCTTAAAGCGGCACTGTCATGCCGAACTTACCTTTCCTCAATCTCTTCCTCTTCTACCCCTCTCTCAGGATCTGTTCTTCTTTTCTTCCTGTCTCCTTTAGTTTTCTTTAAAACCATAAGACAAAGTAGGGACTCTTTGTCTTATGGGATTCCTCCGCTTGACCAGCTCTGACCAGCGGAGGAGCAAAGTGTGCTTCATTTCCGCTGGTCAGAGCAATTTTCCCATGATCCCTAGCTTTCCTCCCTGTTCCCACAATGCTTCCTGTCAGTATTGCCAAACGTCCTGTCACTTAGACAGAACGCCGGCAAAACTGCCGAATTGCATCCTAACAGAATTCTCCATTGGTGTTAGGATGCAATTCGGTACTTTGTTTGTATCGGAATTTCATTCTAATGAATGAAACTCCGATCCTATTCATTGTCGCGGCTGCATCTTGCAGCCGCTTAGTAGATAACTCCCTAATTCCCACGGTATCAGGGAGCTATCTACTAAAAGGCTGAAAGACCTAAATTGGTCTTTCAGCCAACTTTACTAATACTAAGTAAAGATTACTTAGTATTAGTAAATAATATGCCCCTACTCGCTATACCGCGAGTAGGGGCATGTCTAGTAAGCAGTGAGCAGCCTGTGGCTGCTCACTGTAAAAAACAAAAAACAAAAAAAACAATAAACACCCCCCCTCCCCTGCGCGGGGTTAAAGATTGGGGGGGGGGCGACCTACTGCCCCCCCCCCCGGCCCCCACCCCTGCGCGGTGGGTGGGGGCCCTAATAAAACAATAAGGGGGGGGGACCTACTGTCCTCCCCCCCGGCCCCCACCCCTGCGCGGTGGGTGGGGGCCCTAATAAAACAATAAGGGGGGGACCTACTGTCCTCCCCCCCGGCCCCCACCCCTGAGTGGTGGGTGGGGGCCCTAATAAAACAATAAGGGGGGGGACCTACTGTCCCCCCCCCCGGCCCCCACCCCTGCGCGGTGGGTGGGGGCCCTAATAAAACAATAAGGGGGGGGGACCTACTGTCCTCCCCCCCGGCCCCCACCCCTGCGCGGTGGGTGGGGGCCCTAATAAAAACAATAAGGGGGGGGGGCCTACTGTCCTCCCCCCCCGGCCCCCACCCCTGAGCGGTGGGTGGGGGCCCTAATAAAACAATCAGGGGGGGGGACCTATTGTCCTCCCCCCGGCCCCCACCCCTGCGCGGTGGGTGGGGGCCCTAATAAAAACAATAAGGGGGGGGGACCTACTGTCCTCCCCCCCGGCCCCCACCCCTGAGCGGTGGGTGGGGGCCCTAATAAAACAATAAGGGGGGGGGACCTACTGTCCTCCCCCCCTAGCCCCCACCCCTGCGCGGTGGGTGGGGGCCCTAAATGAACCCCCCCCCATCAAGGTGACTAGGGGTCCCAAGCCCCTAGTCACCCCCCACCCAAAACATTCTATCCCCTACCTACCCCCCTCACCCTAAAAATAGTGAGGGGGGAATAAAATAACTAACCTGTAAAAAAAAAAAAATTAAACTTGCCATTTGACGTCTTCTCTTTTCTAAATTCTTCTTACTTCAGCCCCCCAAAAGGCCAAATAAAAATCCATAAACCCGTCGCACTTTAAAAAAAAAAAAAAAAAACCGAGCGCAAACAAAAATTAATCCATCTTCACCCATGGAGGGCACGCCGCGTACTGAGCTCCGCAGGGCGGGTCAAGGCTTATAAAGCCTTGCCCCGCCCTGCAATTAGGCTTAGAACACAATGATTGGTTGGTTTAAGCCAATCAGAGTGCTCTGTGTCATTTTACACAGCGTGGGAAAATTCAAAAGAACTTTCCCACGCTGTGTAAAATGACAGATCACTGTGATTGGATGGTTTTCAAGCCATCCAATCACAGTGCTCTGTGTCATTTTACAAGCGTGGGAAAATTCCAAAGAACTTTCCCACGCTTGTAAAATGACACAGAGCACTGTGATTGGATGGATTTCAAACCATCCAATCACAGTGCTCTGTGTCATTTTACACAGCGTGGGAAAGTTCAATTTTCCCACGCTGTGTAAAATGACACAGAGCACTGTGATTGGATGGCTTGAAATCCATCCAATCACACTGCTCTGTGTCATTTTACAAGCGTGGGAAAGTTCTTTGGAATTTTCCCACGCTTGTAAAATGACACAGAGCACTGCGATTGGATGGCTTGAAAACCATCCAATCACAGTGATCTGTCATTTTAACACAGCGTGGGAAAGTTCTTTTGAATTTTCCCACGCTGTGTAAAATGACACAGAGCACTCTGATTGGTTTAAACCAACCAATCATTGTGTTCTAAGCCTAATTGCAGGGCGGGGCAAGGCTTTATAAGCCTTGACCCGCCCTGCGGAGCTCAGTACGCGGCGTGCCCTCCATGGGTGAAGATGGATTAATTTTTGTTTGCGCTCATTTTTTTTTTTTTTTTTTTTTTTTAAAGTGCGACGGGTTTATGGATTTTTATTTGGCCTTTTGGGGGGCTGAAGTAAGAAGAATTTAGAAAAAAGAAGACGTCAAATGGTAAGTTTAATTTTTTTTTTTTACAGGTTAGTTATTTTATTCCCCCCTCACTATTTTTAGGGTGAGGGGGGTAGGTAGGGGATAGAATGTTTTGGGTGGGGGGTGACTAGGGGCTTGGGACCCCTAGTCACCTTGATGGGGGGGGGGGCATTTAGGGCCCCCACCCACCGCGCAAGGGTGGGGGCCAGGGGGGGAGGACAGTAGGTCCCCCCCCCCTTATTGTTTTATTAGGGCCCCCACCCACCGCGCAGGGGTGGGGGCCAGGGGGGGAGGACAGTAGGTTCCCCCCTTATTGTTTTATTAGGGCCCCCACCCACCGCTCAGGGGTGGGGGCCGGGGGGGAGGACAGTAGGTCCCCCCCCCTTATTGTTTTATTAGGGCCCCCACCCACCGCTCAGGGGTGGGGGCCGGGGGGGAGGACAGTAGGTCCCCCCCCTTATTGTTTTATTAGGGCCCCCACCCACCGCTCAGGGGTGGGGGCCGGGGGGGAGGACAGTAGGTCCCCCCCCTTATTGTTTTATTAGGGCCCCCACCCACCGCGCAGGGGTGGGGGCCAGGGGGGAGGACAATAGGTCCCCCCCCCTTATTGTTTTATTAGGGCCCCCACCCACCGCGCAGGGGTGGGGGCCAGGGGGGGAGGACAATAGGTCCCCCCCCCTTATTGTTTTATTAGGGCCCCCACCCACCGCGCAGGGGTGGGGGCCAGGGGGGGAGGACAATAGGTCCCCCCCCTTATTGTTTTTATTAGGGCCCCCACCCACCGCTCAGGGGTGGGGGCCGGGGGGGAGGACAGAAGGTCCCCCCCCCCCCTTTATTGTTTTATTAGGGCCCCCACCCACCGCTCAGGGGTGGGGGCCGGGGGGAGGACAGAAGGTCCCCCCCCCCTTTATTGTTTTATTAGGGCCCCCACCCACCGCGCAGTGAGCAGCCACAGGCTGCTCACTGTTTAGTGGACATGCCCCTACTCGCGGTATAGCGAGTAGGGGCATTGGGGAGATTTTAATCTCCCTTGTCCTATTATGGGGGTCATATTGACCCCCATAGAGTGAGGGGGGACATGGGGGGCTTAGGAAGTGGCGAGGAGCACTGCTCCCTGCCGCTTCTATAGTTACATATTACAAGGAGGGAGCTGCACGCCGGTAGCTCCCTCCTTGTAATAAACTGAACGAACAAACTAACACTGATACACAGTGTTAGTTTGTTCGTCTGATTTTTTCTATTCATTCATTCGTCTGTCTGATGAATGAATGAATAGATGAAATTCCCGTTCGCATGTCCAGGTGTTTCACTGGGCATGTGCGGGAATCTCACAGTCTGTGTAGTGTGGGTAGATGACGTGTCCCACAGGGACTTCACCTACCCACACAAAGATGGCGGCGCCCTGAATAAAGATCGGGGCAGAAGATAAAGAATTAAAAAGAGGTAATGTGGGGGGCTTAGGGGCATTTGGGGGTGACTAGGGGGTCGATTGGATGTAGTGGAGGCGGGAGGGGGGTTAAAAAAAAAACGGGATTCGGCATGACAGTGCCGCTTTAAGCTTATACCTTGTTGTTATCTGTTTAGCTGTGTGCATTATACAAAGGTTTTCAAGTCCATCTCAAGTCCGTCTTTACAACTTGTTAAATATTTCCTTGTTCCCCTATTTTATTGGATCCTTGAATTCTATTTTTGTTTAGATGTTTAATTAAGTGTCTCTACCCTTTGGGTAATATATATTCTCAGTGCTTCGTGGGATGAGCTAACCATCCGCAGTTTCCCAATTTTACAAATCTGAGGTAATTAGGATTCCCGCGCTCAGCACGTTTCTCCTGATTACCTGATTGGCTGTAATGCTGTTGCTGTGCAGGAGCATAGCGCAGGCATTTTTTTAGCTCTGGCATTTGACTCCGGGAGGCTGCTACATTCCAACTAGCTTTGCTAGGTGGTTATGCCCATCCCCAAGACAAAGAAAGTTAGCAGATCATAGATTCCTGCAAACTCTGATGTTGGGCTCCCATGGTCTTTTCTGTTTGCGATGGCATACTAAAGTGCAAGTTCATAGTTCAACATTAACAATATCTCTCTACCTTTTGTATATGTGTGTGTATTGTATGTTCTTCACTAATTGTACAGCGCAGTGGAATCTGTTGGCGCTTTATAAATACCAGTAATAAATATATAAATATCAGTTTTGTAGAACTCTCGACATTGTTCATTGTCTGAGAGTATGTATAAAGGACACAACTCATTCAACCTCATTTATTTAATATAATTTACTATAATATCATTTAATATAATGTGCTTGCATATTTTGTGTACCCATGGTACAGCACTGGCAACTATACAGTTTCCTTATGAATAAAACAATAACATGAAGATAAACCATATCCTGTTTGTTATCTTGTTTGGTTTGACAACCTGAGTACACTTCGAGAACAGATCATTGATGAACCCCAAATAAATAATGTATGCAACCCATGTCGGTGCAAGAGAAAACAATCTCCTGTTACACTAACTAGTTTGGCTCAGTACTTGGCATTGTCAGCTACAGAGTGTCACTGTTCATAAATATTTTATGATTTTTTTTTTTTTATAGCTGAATACACTGCGGTTAAAAAAAGACTAACGACACTCCTGAGGTCTCATAAAAAGAGCCACAGCCTCTCCCAGGTCAATGCCAAAAACTACGTACTACCTGCCTCTCTCAGCAAACATGGTAACATGATTGTTATGTATACATCAAGGCTTAAAGAATATAATGTAGCAAACATTCATACAGCATTATTTTAGTGGACGTTATCCTTGTGCTGTAATGGTCTCCAGCCAGCATTTGCTAGGCGACACACTGTTGTTAATGAAGAAGGGGGATGGGATTATAGGAGACGCTTCAACTTGTCAAACCAGAGTATTGAAACTCCCTTTGTTTCCCGGCAACCAAAGGCAGCTTCTGTGAGCAAAAAAAAATGTTTTTTTTTAAATGACTTCCTGAATTAACTAGATTTCACACAAACAAGTAATGTCAGTTTAATGTGTGAGTGATACAGAGAGGCTAAAAGGAGGTAGTTGGAAAGGAGCAAGATTCTAAATCCCCACATGTGAGACTTACTGCTGCTATTGCAGATGGAAAAGGAAGTGGATAAAAGGGGCAGCAATCACATCCCATCATCCGCAGTTACACATTCATGTTAAAAATAGACAAAACCTATATCAGGAAGCATGGAGAACTCAGAAATGGAGGGATGTGCAGATATTAAGCACCTCTACGATGGAAGAATCAAGCCTTAAGGTGAGACAGGTGCAGAGAAAAAAAAGAGTGCAAGCCTTTAGGGCAAGTGGAAATACTAATGTCGCTACTAATGCATTTGCCTTTTTTTCTAAGGATATACAAATATACAACTGCATTCTGGTTGTACATGCCAAAAATCCAACATCAATGGAAACATTAAGGCGTTTTGATTAAGAAATCAGATTAAATTTCTGTTCTCACAATAAATATATGCTGGTGTTAATTACATATATCAGTTTATTTCCAAGACATTTTCAGTTTAAATGAGTTACAAATAGTGTATAGAAAATATCAGCATAAACAATATATATTTTATAAAACATTTTTTTTTTAAATATCTTAGCAAATTATAACAAAATCTGCTATTTCTATTGTATGGAAATTCGTTACCATTGTTTTTCTTTTTTTTTTTTTCTTCTTAAGTTAAAGGATCTTTTTTTTAACCCTGGGCATATTATTTTTTTTTATACAGTTTCTATTAATGGAATTTGAAAGAACAGATATCTAAATAGGGTGGGAAAAAAAAAACGCTTTGTGTCTTATACTCAGCATTCGAAGCCTTGGGCGTATATTTCGTTTTAGAAGTCATTCTATTGAAAGATCCATCACTTACATCCTCTGATCATATAACTTCTTTGTTACATTATGTCTCTTTTGGGTTATTAGAGTAACATCCTTGTGATTATATACCAGTGTTCTTCTTAAATATTCACTAAACGCTGGGTTTTAGGTACTGAGTAATTGTAAGAGGGCGTATCGTTAGTGTGATAACTGAGCAGTTCATAGGACTTTAGTACATAAACACTAATAACTTAAAATTAAACTTATCGTTTTAAGTAAGTTGGAGTGTTTGACCTTAGACTATCATAAATCATATTTTCGCAACAATATGTGAGCTTTACACCTTAACAATAAAAAGGTCAAGTGAAGGCCCTTCCTCTCCCAAAACACAACAGGTGACGCTGGCTAATCACCTGCTCTTTCTACTTTCTAAAATACATTTCTCTAATAATCCTAATTGATAGGAGGATATTGAATATGGCAGGAAAGAATATGAATTTGTTAAATATAGATAATAGCATAGTTTGTTAATTATATTGTGCTATTTAATTTGTGAAATGTTTTGCAAATTAGACATTTACAAATGTCAAGCGTTATAGTCTCATACAGGTGATAATGATCTGAATCAGTGGAGTCCAAAAAAGGTAATCTCACACTATTAGAGGGAACCCATGACAAATGACAATCATTATTCCAGGAGTATGGGATATCTTCTGTCTATCCGCCTTTGACATTAAAAATGAACTAAAGATTATTATTCGCCTCCTTTCCAGTGCCATGACTACTCCAATCCATTGCTTGTCATTGAGAAGCAATAGATTGCTACAAGGCATGCGCGGTCAAATGTCGAGCCCTCCATTCACATGCTGTTATACGCAGCATTTGATTTCCAGAGTGAGTTTTAAATAGTCTGGAGGAACAAGTGCCTCTAGCAGCTGTCAGGAAGACAAACACCAGTAGTGGATTTACTAATGTAAGTAATGTACTAAGACAGCCTCTAGTGTCTTTCTACCAGATTTTACTGGACTCTAGGTCACTTAAACGAGACTGGATGTCATCACGTTCTTCATGAAGACATACAGCATCAGTGAATTGCCCATAGGAAAGCATTGATTCAATGGGGAGGGTTTAATGCGCTTGAGGCACTTGCCGCACATGAACATTAGGTCCCCCCATTGGATGACGTCGGATGAGGTGGAGCGCTGGTCCAGAGCCAAAGAACATCGGCACTGGAAGTGGGTGAGTTATTAAATGGTTTTTTAACACTTTGTTGGTCCTGTGGGAGGCAAGAGAGCGGGGGACCAGAGGGCTCTATGTTATATACAGCTTTGTCTTCCGAACCCTATAGATTCCCTCTACCTTGTAATGTAAACATTGCAATTCCAAAAGCACTGCATTGCTTCCAGTGGTGTATCCTGGTTTTGTGCTGCCCTAGGCAGGACCAAACTCAGGCGCCCCCCTCCCGCCCGCGCCACCCCCATCCAACCCTTCCCCCCACCCGCACCACCCCCACCCTTCCCCCGCCCGCCTTCTAAATACACACACACACACACACACACATTCACTTACAGATACGCATACACTAGCTAACAGAAACACACACTCGCTAACAGAAACACACACACACTTACAGACACACACTAACAGACACACACTCACTAGCAGACACACACACACGCACTAACAGACACACACT
This sequence comes from Pelobates fuscus, assembly GCF_036172605.1. Lineage (NCBI taxonomy): Eukaryota > Metazoa > Chordata > Amphibia > Anura > Pelobatidae > Pelobates > Pelobates fuscus. The sequence continues at coordinate 114,761,540 of NC_086327.1, forward strand.
AACAGACATACATACACACACACACACACTAACAGACATACACACTAACAGACATACATACACACTAACAGACATACATACACACTAACAGACATACACACACACACACACACACACACACTAACAGACATTCACACACACACTAACAGACATACACACACACACACACTAACAGCCACACACACACACACACACACACTAACAGACACACACACACACACACTAACAGACATACACACACACACTAACAGACATACACACACACACTAACAGACACACACACTGACATACACAGACATTCACACACACACACTAACAGACATACACAGACACACTAACAGACAGACACACACACACACACACTAACAGACACACACACACACAGACATTCACACACACACACACACACACACACACACACACACTCACTCACTCACATATTTAACCCTTTTTTTTTTTAATTTAACCCCCCCAGCCTCCTTACCTTTGGGAATGCTGGGGGGTCCAATTTCTCCCTGGTGGTCCAGTGGCTGCTGGGCGGCACTGGCGAGGGAGCACTTCCCCTGAGCTGTCTGCTCAGCTCCCTCGCGTGCCGCAGAGTGAGGCTGGGAGCCGGAATATGACGTCATATTCCGGCTCCCAGCCTCACTCTGCGGCGCGCGAGGGAGCTGAGCAGACAGCTCAGAGGAAGTGCTCCCTCGCCAGCCGCCCGCCCGCCAGCGCCGCCCAGCAGACCGACCGACCGCCCGCCCAGACGGCATGTCAGTTAGCCGCAAGGCTAACAAGACATTTGCCTTGGGCATTTGGGGGCGGCGTTTTTTTCCGCCCCCTGGAAAATGCCGCCCAAGGCAAATGCCTTGTTTGCCTCGCGGCTAATACGCCCCTGATTGCTTCCAATTGAATGGTTAAAATGACGGGACCACTGCACACAGAGTACTTCATTGACATGTGGTCTGAGTGACTACATTGTTTCTTTAAGGCTGACATCATTAGGGTTATAATTTTGCAGCTTGATGTCTACTTTTTGAACACCCCGATTTGAAGCATTTTTTTTCCACATTAAGATAACTAATTATCTGCATGGCATTTTTTTAGAATACCTATAAAATTTATAGCTGTCCTAATCATTCGCATTGAAGAACATGTCTTGTCTTAAATAGCTTCTTAAGTTACCACACTCTGCTGTGTTACATTAACATGAGGATTTCTTTAACAGGTAACCTGGCAGTACAAGGCTCTTGTTTGTAGAATAAGAGAACTGGAACCCATCCAGTCCATTGTATTACCTGCTCAATTCACACGTTATCCTTTTCTGGGTTTATAATGACCTGAAAGAAGTGTAACAAGAACCTCCAATTAAAAAAAAAAGACAGATCGTTCAATTACCCTGTATGGGAACTCGCCCTGTTAAGTTGAATTGTTTATGTTGAAAAGTAGTGTATTTTTTTTCTTCAATACTTTTTAAATAAACTTGTCAGAAGTGATACAGCCTCAAATCACCCTAATAATACCTCGTCCCCACTTAACCCTTTAATGATATCACAACCTGTCATTTAAACCCAACACTGTTTCAAGGAGTACCCGTGAGTGTATTCTTTCTTTCATCTTATCCTTTAACCCCTGCATTGCCCTAATTTTAACCATTACCTTCTACATTTCCATTACACTAACCATTAACCCAACCCTACATTATGAAAAAAGGGAAAGTGGGGGGTTGGCGGGTGGGGACACAACCAGAAGATGCATTTCTCAAGATTGGTTCCGTCATAAAGACCGAAATATATACAAAATACAGGTTAAGGAACAGCGGACACAAAGTACAGTTTTACATTTTGCACGACTACGTAAAATCACCTATCTCCGCAAACAAATATGGGGATTTGTTTACACCACATGGCCAAATTTTGTTAAGCCGACCACTACGTCACAGTACCCAAATATCGGTGTGTCCTACAATAATTTTAACATGGGAAATTAACGTGAATCTGGTCTGGATTCCAAATATACAAAGAAAAAAGGGGAATTGTGGTGAGGGGGCATTTTTCAGTAGTGGTTCTATAATTATAATTGCATATTTGATACCCAGACTAGATTCCTTTTGAGTGCGCTGTTCTTTAATCTGTATTTTATACCGACCCAACAAAACTTCAGCGTAAGCCTAACCTAAAATGAGTCTCTTTGGGTTTTACATCATTTGAAAAAACTATTTCCTTTCAAAACTTGTGAAAGCGTTATGCTATTAAAATAGTTTTGACGTGACAGTTGTGTTTTAATTTCTTGGCTTTCCCTTTAATCAGAGTCAGATATAAAAAAAGCATTGTATATATGAAGTATTGAATGTATTGCTCCAAAATATTATCTAATCATTAACGTGTAGCAGTAAAAAATTACATCAATCTACAACTAGTGGTTTATACATTTCTTTTACCTTTACAGTCAATTTGAAATCACAACTTCATCCTGTTATCACAGTAAAAAAACAACAGAGCCCACTTTTATGCTTTAATCAGAACCCTAATGAAATGCAGTTAAAAACCAGTTCAGTTGAGCATGACCAAGAAGACTTGCAGCAAGGATTGCGTGACACTTTAAAACATGTCCGAGGGCAGATGGAAAGAGAAGAGGATGGGAGAGAAAAAAAGACAATGGACAAGGTCAGCGGTACAATGGCCAATGTTAGTAAAGAGAAAAATTATCCCGATGAATCCAAAAGCCAAGAGATATGTTTAAAGACTACCCCAAAGCCAAGAAAATCTCGGGAAACTACCAAATCCTCCAGTGACTTCCGTAGTAAGACACCTTCAGTAGCAAACAAGAACAAAAAGAATAAAACCAGAACAAAAGGAGTAGATGCACAAGTACCGAGGATGTCTAAAGGTAGTAATAATAAAGAGAATTAATAAATCTTTATAATGTTTATCAATAAACACCAAAGGCATACATCCAATTTTAAAATATATTTTCTCAAAGCTTTGTTACATTTTCTATGTTGAAATATTCCCAATACCTATTAAGGTATATATTAGACAGCGTTTTTTGTTGTTGTTTTTTTTTTTTTAATGTCATTGCTAGCATATCTGATTAATTGTTTTTCTGTATAGTTAGTGAATTGCAATTACATTCCAAACATTGGAATATTTCGATATTTTGCTAAATTTGGGTGAAGTCTACCAGAATCGCATTAGAAGTGAATTATAAAGACAGAGATTTGTGAGACCCATTAGGACACAAAAAGACAGACCAATGGTCAGCAGAACAAAGTATGCAAGGATGTCAAATAAAGATTCCTGTCCTAATGTGTTTTACACCCCACCTCCTATAGAATGTAAGCTCGTTTGAGCAGGGTCCTCTTCAACCTATTGTTCCTGTAAGTTTATTTGTAATTGTCCTATTTATAGTTAAATCCCCCTCTCATAATATTGTAAAGCGCTACGGAATCTGTTGGCGCTATATAAATGGCAATAATAAATAAATAAATAAATAACTTTGTATGACTGTATCTATCTATCTATCTATCGATCTATCTATCTATCTACATGTCTGTCGGTCTCTCTGTCTTTCTATCTATCTATCTATCTATCTATCTATCTATCTATCTATATATCTATCTATCTATATATCTATCTATCTATTATCTATCAATATGTCTGTCTGACTGTTTGTATCTATCTATCTATCTATCTATCTATCCATCATCTATCTATCTATCTATCTATATATCTATCTATCTATTATCTATCAATATGTCTGTCTGACTGTTTGTATCTATCTATCTATCTATCTATCTATCTATCTATCTATCTATCTATCCATCATCTATCTATCTATCTACATGTCTGTCGGTCTCTCTGTCTTTCTATCTATCTATCTATCTATCTATCTATTATCTATCAATATGTCTGTCTGACTGTTTGTCTCTATCTATCTATCTATCTATCTATCATCTATCACTATGTCTGTCTGCTATCTGCCTATCTATCTGTGATCTGCCTGTTTACAGAATATTATATAACATGGATTATGTGTACGTGACTTTGATGAATTGAAAAAGAGTCAACTTTACAAGGTTTCCACATTTATGTGTGGAATTATTTTACCATTGGTCTATCTCACAGCTTGCTCTACGTCAGCCAGATCTAAAGGCTGCTGTATCCACTGGTCCACAGGTGAATCTGGTCAGGACACACAGTCAAAAAGTTTCCCCCAATAAAAACTCTTAGAAAAAAATGATAAGACTAGATGTGAAGTAATGCCGACAAGGTGCAACTATAGGAACATGCCAAAATATTTCTCATACTAGTTGCTTTATGGGTGCTCCACCACTAGCCAGGTAGAATACAAATGGAGAGGTTTTCTACTAGTTAAAGTTATGAAACATATTCAACCAACAATTAAAGAGGTTCTCCAACCATGCCAGTGATCCCTTCACTTTCATTAGATTTAATAATTTTGCCAAAAGGTAATACGTTCTATAGTTGTCCCTTATGTTAGGAAATAATTAACTAAACTATAGTACTAACTTTAAATTAGTTTTTTGTGTGTCGGGTCAAATTTCTTCAACTTTCATTTTCAGTGTTGATGTCACTGTGGTCTTAGTGACCAGTAATCAGTATGTTATTTGGTAATTAGTAAGATCATTATCATAATGGTTCCTTTGTTCCAATCATCTTCATAGGGCCAAAGGTGTATTGAATCATGTACAAACCTTGGAGTTGACAGGTACAGTGCTAGTGCAAGGCTTCTCTTAGCAACACTAAGAATGAGTGTATTATTATATACAAGATTATCCCAGGGACAATATGTGGTTCAACAAGGAAAAAAATACCCAGGACAAAATTCTTTAAATTAGATCAACCCATAAGATATTTGCCCTCATAACCCCTTTGCCAGTCTACACCTGGAGGTATGTTAGATATTAACTGTAGAGTAATTGGAGTTATTGTTTGTGCTATTCCCCCATTCAAGGTGATGTGCTATTCTTAAGCATCTCAACATCATTAAACCGGTTGATAAAAAAAAAAATTGAAGATACATGTTTCTGGCCAATCTGCGAGTGGAAGGGTTACGAATTGGAACTCTTCGTGCTCTGGGATCTATTAGCAGAGAAGGATTATGTCCAGGCACTTGCTCTATAGTGAAGTGTTAAAGTAGAAATGCAGGAAAAGAAACCTGCTAATCAGCTTTACAGCAGCTAAAGCTCATTATTTCTAAGTCCAATGATTAGAATAAAAGAAGAGAAATGTAGAGCCTTTCCTCATTAAGATATAAGGTGAGTCATCAGACCTCTGCTGTTTACATGCATAATGCTCTAGAAAGGTATCACTAACTTCAGACACTTTTCGCAAGTCATAGGTTTCTGGATTATAAATTTGAAGTCAGTGCTGTTCATTTTAATCAGGGATTTCAAAGTTATTGCACCCGAGGGCCACTGGCCAAGTTGTCTTCTCCCACAAGGGCCACAGATCAATACTCACAACTGCATGTGTGCTTGCACACACACAGCTACACACTCCCATACACATGCCCACACATAGCTACACTGTCTTTTATACACATACACACATATCTAGCTTCCTATGAACAAGCACACCAACACACCCACACCAACATGTTCCCATATATACATGCACACATAAAGGGTGACTCACTCCGACACACGCAGCTGCTCACTTACACTCAAAAACAAACAGCAACACATTCCCTTACACATACACAATGACATGCTCCCACACTGAGCTATACAGTCCCAAACACACAACTACACACTTTCATACACACAAAGCTATACATCCCAAGACACACAGTCAGGCACTACCACAAACATACAGCTACATACTCTGATATGCACACACACAGTTGCACCCTACTATACACAAAGCTACCCAGGTCTTTCAGCACCTGCAGCGTGGCTGGACTCTTAGTAGAGGCTGGTTCCGTATGTTGTGTGCACCAGCCAGCCTCATCACTGAAGTTCTAGCACTCAACTACAGAATGCAGAACTTTAGTAATGAGGCTGTCTGGTGCTCACAAACACTGCTCCCCAGCAGACCAGTCTCTTTAGACATATTAAATAAAGGCCCAAGTATAGTCCTGATGTGAGATAAAGAGAGGTATGCTGGGATTTAGACTTAGCACTCTAATTAGTGACTGTCCCACTCAAACCAGGGAAGGTGGTGACGGGTCCCATGAAAGCATTTTTTGTGAGGATGTAAATTGCTTGGAGCTTGTTCTTTTAGAACCCTGATGTAAATAGTTACTTAATATAAACGTTACTTTTGTGCCAGATTGGGTGTAAATTAATGCTTTGCTCACCCATTCAACATTGAGAAAGTTGTAAGTATGTTAGAAATTATAATGAACATTGTAATGCTATATGTATTTAAATGTAACAGACACAACAATCAGGTCTCATGTGGATAATCCTTGCTTTTTGTGTTGTTTTGGGGCCTTACATATCACATGGTATAGTTATTAATTAATGTTTCCTAGCGCATCTGCTTGACTGCTGACCACTCCAACAGACCCCCTTTCTTTTTCTGCAGTACCCATTGATAAACACACAGAAATACATGTATAGTGGATACAGCAATGACCACCATTTTTTCTAACCATTGCTATATAAAACAACAGCAATTAAGTTACAACAACAACCTGTCAGCTTTAGGGGGATTACCAAATAGACAGATGCGCATCACTGAGGCCCATGAGTCCTGTGCAGCCTTCAGCAGACTGTGACTGCCCAAGTCGAGATTGGACAACAAAACTGCTACTGTTTAACTGCCCTGGCCAGGAATTCCACCACTGGTCCTATTATCACCTGGGGCCGCTACAATGATGTTCCACTATGTCTGGACAGTCCTATCAGGAAGGAAGCAGTCACACTTCCCCCCTCCCCATTTGTCCAGGTAGATTTATCCACTACTATGTATTAATGTACAGTGTTAGATGCTAGAAGCGTCATGTAACTTATAATGGTGCAGTTGTCAAAAACTACCATTATGATGCCCCGGTGCATGGTCTGCATTGTGGATTTGCAGGTAGTCTTTTTTAAATAAAGCATTGTTAGTCATGTTTAAGTACAACATTGTTATGTTGAAGCAATTGAAAAAGTTACATAGTCATGATTTTTCAAAAACAACAGGGGCCACTTCTTTAACCAGTAGATTGTAGACATGGGGTAAAGGTTATACTTTTTGCCTTCATTAAGCTATTGCCCAAAATAGCTATTTCCTAGAAAACTCATACCATTCTACATATTGACATATTGGAGGTATACAATCTGAATGTATACGGGACCTTGGCTCAAGTACATACTGGAACTTAGGAACATGAATATTGGTGATGTTTATAATACTGTCTACTAATTAAGCTCTCTAAATTTGAAAATATAAAGCAAACAGTATTCATTTTATACTTTGTGTATGCTGATGTTTTTCAAAGGACACTGTTAACTGGGAAATGTCATTTCTCAGAATTTTTTATTTTTTTTATTAATGTCTGTATTTAACAAATATGTACTTGTGAGGTGTGCAAAATAAAATCACATGTAGAAATAGACACCTATAATCCTGCAACTGGGCACCTCCATCTTAGCTCCCTGTCAGATATTGTTATACGCTGCCTCCATCTTAGCTCCCTGTCAGATAGTGTTATAAGCTGCTTCCATCTTAGCTCCCTGTGAGATATTGTTATAAGCTGCCACCATCCTAGATCACTGTCAGATATTGTTATAAGCTCTGTCCTTTGCTCATGGCAGCCAGCTCAGGGAAAGCACACAGAGAAGAGGAGACATGAAACAATAGTTTTCCTCTGCCTTTTCATTTGCAATGTTTGCCTTGTCTGAAATAAATTGTGGTGTGATGTGCTAAAACGTTAATATAAATTTAAGAGGAAATGGAACAGCTCATAAAAAAGGTTAAAACAAGTTATATGTGATTTTTGATGTTTTGTTAAATTGTGTAAATTCCAAAGAGATGAACGTTTCTCTTTAACATATGACTAACAGTGTTATATATGAGAATTCAAAGTGAACTCAAAGTGATTTTCACATACAAGGTAAAAGTAGCCAAACTGGAACAAACCTTTACGTCTACTATGCTTCCGGATCGACTACTTTGGCCTGAAATGTGAAACTTTTAATTCACTTTGATACCTTACTTGAGTGAATAACCATGTATCAGTAGATTACAAATGTATATCCCATACCATATCTGACAGCCGTTAAATTAAATGTTTGACGTTGCTGTGCTTTGTTTACCGTTTGGTGAAATGTAATGACTCACTTTGACCATGTTCCACTTTTAGTTATATAGTTTATAGAAATGCCGTGAATTATCATGTGTGGGGACATTTAAAGTCACATTTGCCACATTTCCTGCTGCCTAATGGAAAAACAGTAATATTTTGTTGTTTTTGGCCTTTGAAGAGTGAGATTTTTTTCATCCTTCAAAGATCTCTAACCTATTATATCATATCCGCCCCTTTCTTGCACCAGATACTACCAAGGAGCTTGTCCATGCTCTGGTAATCTCCCGCATGGATTACTGTAACCCTCTCCTGATTGGTCTTCCCAAAAGCCGTACTGCACCCCTACAGTCCGTAATGAACGCTGCTGCTAGACTGATTTTCCTCTCTAGTCGTTTCTCTCACACCTCACCCCTCTGCCAGTCCTTACATTGGCTTCCTGTATGCTATAGGAGTCAATTCAAGGTACTAACTCACACCTATAAAGCACTGAACAACTCTAGCCCCTCTTATATCTCCTCACAGATCCATAGGTATGTCCCTTCTCGGTCTCTCCGTTCTGCCCGTGACCACCTCCTGTCCGTTGTCCGCACTCGTACGGCCAACTCGCGCTTGCAGGACTTCTCGCGGGCGGCTCCCTTCCTATGGAATAGCCTGCCTACCGCCATCAGACTCTCCCCTAGTCTTGCATCTTTTAAGAAGTGCCTTAAAACTCATCTCTTTAGGAAAGCATATGGCCTCCAAGACTAACCCTTACCTCACATACCTGTCTCTTGCCCTCTCCTAAAGGGCAGTCCACCTTATTTGATTGCAAATTCCTGTCCTAATGTGTTTTACACCCACCTCCTATAGAATGTAAGCTCGATCGAGCAGGGTCCTCTTCAACCTATTGTTCCTGTAAGTTTATTTGTAATTGTCCTATCTATAGTTAAATCCCTTCTCATAATATTGTAAAGCGCTACGGAATCTGTTGGCGCTATATAAATTGCAATAATAATAATAATAATAATAATATATGATATGGCCTCCTGATTATATATTCCTCGCTGCTAAACTTGGTTTCTGTTAATGAACAGATGGGGAAATATTAATTCTTATTTTAAAATTTTTATCTGCCTGAAATATGTATCGGTCACCCCTTAATTCCACATACAGAACAATGCTTTTTTAATTTGAATGTACCCATCTTAAGCAGGAAATGTTTTTGTATGCCGATGTGTTCTGTGATAAATTTGTTTTTTGTAACCAGTGTATAGTATTTCCACTTCAGGAAGACTCATTTGCACACAAAGTGAAGAAGATAGCTGTATCAGACAGGCTTACTGGGTGACTAATGCCTGTGATGTATGCAAAAGCACACATTAATCAATGCCTCTGTCTGACAAAAATGCAAATGTCTTCAAGTACAAGATACTTAATGAGGATAGACCCGAGGTTCGACATTGTGTAAACCTCTTCTAAAATAAACCATATCCTTTTTAACACCATACAGTTATATTCGAGTCACAAAACGAATGCAACATTTTGGTAAAAATGGGTAAGCTGAGGGTAAATCAATCTGTTACCAACTCACTGCAACAAGCTGTAGTAAACCTTGAATATAATTGGCATCTTTTTACAATGTCTCTACATTCTATGTACATAATGTCTGGTGGTTTCCTTTCTAGACCTCCGGGCACAACAACAGTCTACGTTTGATCAGTATCTCCAGTGGAACACAATTAGGAAATGTCTATATTCTGGACTGTTGGTATGCCTTGGGGACTAGGTTGGGAACGACTAAGTAATTGTATTTCAGGTTTAGTGAAATAAAAATGCTACTAATGCAGAGGAAACTGAACCATTGTGCTACAAATGTGCTAACTCCAGTTCGGTTCAAGTCTTACGTCACACACAAAGCCATCTACTTGACACTCCTGAGCTCCATCCAGTGGTCATCTTGAGTGCTGCACGATAGATAAATCAAGATTAGCACTAATATTGTAACACAAAGGCCACACAAAGGCCTTTATATTTTTATATTTTGGAATACGCTTTTCAAGTGATTTAATATTTTTTGGGGATAAACTTAAAAAAATAAAAAAAATATTAAAATATCAAAAACTCAATGAAAATATGAATTCATTTGAAAAAATTAGCCAAAAAAATAAAAAAATATTTTGGAAAATTAATCTTAAATTATTAAATGAAGCCAAACCTCATACAAATTAATGTATGATTTATTTTATTAACAGTTACCTGTAGTAAAATGATTGCACACTCTTGCTCATCTACTCATCTTCCCATACAAACAACCATTATCTTACTTTAATAACAGTCCGAGATCAACAAGCAGTGCCATTGTTGTTTTATTATAGCCATGTATTGTCTTTTGTTGACTTTAGCTTAGAGTTCTAGGATGGATAGCTACAGAGCTGCTAACAAGCTGGCACAAGCAGATATACAAGTTGATGAATAACCTCTCATGAGCGCTTTTGTTGTTTCAGTGTGCAAAGGTGATGGCGTATTTTGCATTTATCTTATCTCTTGCTTCACCCTGAACAGCTGGATGTGAACCTTCTAATTCAGACCCTCTGGATGAGCCAAGAAATGAACCCTCCTCACCAACCCAAAGAATTTCCATGGAAACACCCGGTTTGGCAGAGAAGAAGATGGCTGACCCGAAGGGTCCAGGTCCTTTTTTTTATATAGGAGGCAATAACGGGGCCCAGCTGTAAGTACTTAAAAATAATGTTTAAAATGGTGTTTGATTTCTGATTCTCTCCGTAGAACCCTCAACCTTCGTAGAGAGTCAGCATTTTACAGAATATTTTCCACTTTTAAACCCAAGGTTGAGAAAAATGCATATTCCTAGACTAAAGCTTAACTCCCATCAAGAAAAGCCATATTACATTACTCTTCTACCATGATTCCAACATCATACGTTGAGGACAAAATTGTAATGCACCTTAAATTATTGTCACAATAGAAAAAACAGTAACGTTTGTGTATGAATGCAAGAACTAATTTATATTCGAATCTCCTAGTAATTCCAAAATATAATTTATTGTCACTGTTCCAGATAAAATACTACTAGAATCTTTTCTGTATGCTGTTTGCAACAGTATTTTTTTTTTTTGTTATATGCATCTAAAGTTATTCACTTAGAACCCTCATTGTGTTTTCTCTACAAACTCCAGATGAGGGTGTGAAGGGTGTCAGAATCTCCTCTAATTCACTACACGGTATTCAGATCTGAATTTCACAGATTACCTAAGATTAATTGCCATAAATATTTATTTCTATTTTAAGGGGACACTATAGAAGCCCAGACCACTTCATCTTATTGAAGTGGTCTGGGTGTAGTGTCCCTGTCAATATAGCGCTGCAGCTGCAAACATTGTAGCCACTAGAGGCGCTTCCTCATGCTTCACAGAGTTTGACTCCGTGAAATGCTGTTCATGAGGATACTCAATGTCTTCATAACCCCCATGTGACGGAACACCGTCACTGAGTACCATGCCCACATGTGCCCACTCACTCGCCTGTTTATTGTTTTCAGGTCATCATGCTGGGGATCTCCCCTTGTTTGCAAATCATGTTTGGGCTTGATTGGAAGATTGTGCTTGTCCTATTCTAAATGTGATAAAAATTAGGCTTTAATTTGTGGGTAGGTATTAATGTCTCTTTTGGATATGATATTGAAACACAAGGGTTTGTTTGTTATTGAGTGCTAGTGATCATTAACATATCAAAAGACTTCCTATCTAAGAGGCAATCAAGACATATGGCAAATGGAAGAGTTAGGTTGTGCTGAAGCCAGACTTCCAGGCCACTTGTGTGTGACTTCTCACACCTGGCACAGTGGCTCTGTTGGGGTCCCAGGTTCAAAGAGGAACTTGGGTTGTAAGCTCTGACCTTCCATGCAATCAATTAACCCCTTTTGAAATATTAAAATGTGTTTGTGGGGTGGTTGGAACTATTGTAGATTTTCCTCAAGAAGTTTCCTCACATATCTCAGGCACAGAGGATCTTGAGAGAAAAGACCCTGTATGTTTGTGTTGGAAACCCTTTTCAGGGGACTTTGCATACAAAGGCTGTTTCTTGCCCTGAATAAAGACACAGTCTACTCCCAGCATTAATTCTTGGCTAATGTGTGGGGGGAACATCTATACTGCTCTATTTACTTTCTATCCCTGCTATACTCTCTGGAGGAGAGCTCTAACCCCTGGGAGCTGGACCCAGGGCTTAGGTCCAGGTTGGGAAGAGGCGGCGAGACTCTAGCCAAACTGTGGCGGCTAGGGGCTGGAAGTGCTTATGGTGTCCCGGCAAAGTGCTTATGATACTCAGCAATATCTAGGAAGCGTGATTGGCGGAGGTACCCAGTCGGGGTACCAGGCGGTCTGCCACATCCCATATAAAAGAATTGATTCAATGTTTTCCTATGGGAAGGCCTATGCACACTTGTTGCTCGCTGCGAATATGCATTAGGTCCCCCTGTTGGCTGAAGTTGGAGCAAGCGGATATTGATCCAGTGCCGAGGGACCTTGGCACTGGAGTCAGTAAGTGTAACATTGTTTATAACCATTTATTTGCCACTGGGGGGCCGCGACGGGGAGGGGGAGGCAGAGAGAGACACTATAGTGTTAGAAATACAGTTTTATATTTTTTACACTATAGTGTTCCTTTAAGTGAAAAGAGCTAAAAGTTGTATTTAATTAACTGACTATCTGTTTTGCTTGAAAGGTTAGTATCTCTAAAAAGGTTATTTAATGCTTTGCTAAATCTGCACCTTGCTAATTAATGAACAGGACAATGCACGTGTGAGCAAACATATAAGATGTCTATGCTGATGTGTATCATGCTTTTAAAAAATCAGCAGATGTTTGATCATATGATTAAGCCTTATAAACAATAGAAAAAGTCTAAAATGTTAAAAGAATTACTGATTGCATTTTGGAAATTCAGTTTGGCGAAATCACTACATCTTAAAAAAAACAAAAAAAAAACAAGATTTGTTTAGGTAGTCAGATAGATGCCTATGTGAAGGCATCTTCTGAATATTGTCCATGCAAAATAATCGGGAAATAATGAAATATTATGTAAATATTTCGCAGTACATTGATAGGAACATTCTCTGTATTTGGTTCACAGATCAAGTGAGCAAAAGTAAGCAATATAGAGAAAAGGAGGGGGAGCAGTAAAATGAACAAATCTCTCTTCGCATATTACATATTTAGTAAATATATAATGTATAAATATATTTATTTTATTTTACTGTATGTTTTTCTTGTTTAAAACTTACGTTGTTTTATCTTTTGCTTTTTTTATGCATGAAAAAATAAATTAAAATAAAATATAAATAGTGATGTCCCAAACAGTTCGCCTGGAACCGTTCGCTGGCGAACATAGCGTGTTCGTGGTCGCGAACATGCGTGATGTTCGGTCCGCCCCCTATTTATCATGGAGGTGGGAGGGCCTGGGAGGGAGGGTCTGCTGCTGATTGGCTGGAATGTGTCTGCTGACTGTGAGGTACAGGGTCAAAGTTTACTCAATGATGACGAATAGGGGGCAGACCGAACATCACGCGTGTTCGCGGTTCCAGGCGAACTGTTCGGGACATCACTAAATATACATATACTTATACATAAGTAGAGATGTGTTTCTACTGCACCTCCTCTTTCTTCTCTCAAATAGTTACTTCTTACTTGATCTGTGAATAAAATCCACATATAAGGGTTGCCCCCTAGCAATCAATCATTTTTCCCCCCCATCAATTGTCTTTTTAGTTTAGAACTCCAAATCACGAATCAAGCGAAAATGTTTGTCTATTGTATGAACCGTTTGCTCAGTTATATGTCCATATGGTACTTCGAATTTACTGAATTCAGATGACCTGTCTATCAGTCTAAATTCAGACGCATTGTGCCAAATATGGCCAAAAACAAGTGTTACGTATACTAGTACGTAGTATATAGTTAATATTAACCTGTCATCATAGTTATTAATTTAACATGAACCTGTCACCCTGACTCTTGTCATGACTCTTTTATGTACTTGTTCCTCAGTTATGATTAAGGGCAGCGAAGCCCAGAATGCATAAGGTGTTTGTTCATCCTGTCCTGTTTTGTCCTCCACTGTATCTGCCATATAGCATTTTAAAAAATGCAATAAAACTTTTCATGTTATACATTGTTTTGTGAGCCTCATATTACCCCCAGAGCAGTGGGAAATTAGATTTTTACTATTCAGGTTTACTTTAAGCATTGTATCTCCACATGGAGAATCTTAGAGTCTAAGTACCATAACCACTCAAGCTCTATGTAGTGCAGTATCTGTTTTTTTAGCATCTATTCCAACTACAGAGCCTGGCTTCCCCTGTCCGATGCCAAGGGCTCAGCAGGGTGGGAGGTTTGCTGTCCTGCAAAAGGTTCCTCTTTGACCATCCTCTGTTTGTTTGGCTTCTCACCATTCTCAGGTTAACCCCTTAAGGACCAAACTTCTGGAATAAAAGGGAATCATGACATGTCACACATGTCATGTGTCCTTAAGGATTTAAAGGACCACTATAGTGCCAGGAAAACAAACTCGTTTTCCTGGCACTATAGTGCCTTGAGGGTGCCCTCACCCTCAGGGTCCCTCTCCCGCCGGGCTGAAGGGGGAGGAAGGAGGTGAAACACTCACCTTTCTCCAGCGCCAGGCTCCCTCGGCGCTGGGGACTCTCCTCCTCCTTTGGATGTCATCGGCTGAATGCGCATGCGCGGCAAGAGCTTCTCAATGCTTTCCTATGGATGCTGGCGTCTTCTCACTGTGAAAATCACAGTGAGAAGCACGGAAGTGCCTCTAGCGGCTGTCAATGTTTAGATGGACCTGGTACCCAGACCACTTCATTAAGCTGAAGTGGTCTAGTTGCCTATAGTGGTCCTTTAACCCAGCTGTTCCGTTTTCCTTTAGAAATAATAAGTAAATAATAAGTAAATCACCTCCTTCCATCAAAGAGATATGCAACCCACACTATCCAAAAGTTTATTGCAAAGGGCATTTGTATTTCAAGATCTCTCTCCATGGTAACATGGAACTATGTGTTTCTAGTGATCACTCATATGGTCTCTATACAAAAAATTTGTTCTCAGAATTCATATTAATCCACATACCGAACTATGTCCATAAGCAGCTTGGATTGTGAACCAATCGAAAATACCTTTTATTTTTTATTATTAATTTTTTTTTAACATTTTAATTTTTTACTTAAATTAAGATGTCAGCCTGCTGAAACCAACAAGCTGTGATTTAATAGCAATTTTTCTTTCAATCGATAAACGGCACGCTAATATTGATTACACTTGCTGGCTACTTGTAATTGACAGGGAGCTGGGCTAATATTGGTTCAAATGCTAAACATTAAAGTTGATTTACCATGCTCCATTCTGAGATTGTCAAACACAATCCTGCTGATGCAATGAAATACAGAAATATCTGTGCATTCACATACACATTCACCTTACCCACCTTTACACCTATGTTATTCACATATTATTATTATTTTATTATTTATATAGCGCCAACAAATTCCGTAGAGCTGTACAATGGGTGGACTAACAGACACATAATTGAGATCAGACCACTGGAGGTACAAGAACAGAGGGGGTTGAGGGCCCTGCTCAATGAGCTTACATGCTAGAGGGAGTGGGTTATAGTGACACAAAGGGTTAGAGTAGGGGAATTAAATAGTTTGTTAGAGAAGGGTTTATTGAGTGCTTGGTAGGTCATTTTTGACAGTTGCAGGAAAGGAGTCATGGGGTGGGGGATGAGAAACCTGCTGACAGTTTAATTGATAAGCTTTAATGAAGAAGTGAGTTTTCAAAGATTTTTTGAAGGAGTGGAGGCTGGGTGAAAGTCTGATTGAGGAGGGAAGGGAGTTCCACAGAATAGGTGCAGCCCTGGAGAAGTCTTGAAGGCGAGCATCAGAGGTGGGAATCCGGGCAGAGGATAGGCGTAGGTCTTGGGCTGAGCGCAGGGGTCTCGACGGGACATACCTGTGTGTGAGGGAGGATAGGTATGTTGGAGCAGCATTATGTAGGGATTTGTAAGCAAGCGCCAGAATTTTGAATTGGGCCCTATATCTAACTGGAAGCCAATGCAGGGACTGACAGAGCGTGGAGGCGTGGGAGGTGCGACTGGACAGGAAAATAAGCCTTGCAGCCGCATTCATTATAGATTGCAGCGGTGCAAGCTGGGAACATGTAAGACCGGTGAGAAGGGGATTGCAGTAGTCGAGGCGAGAGAGAACAACAGCATGAACCAGTATCTTAGCCGCATCCGGCGTTAGATATGGGCGGATGCGCGCTATGTTCTTGAGTTGGAAGCGACAGGATTTGACTATCGATTGGACATTGGGAGTAAAAGAGAGGTCAGAATCAAAAAGAACCCCTAGGCAGCGAGCCTGCGAGGTAGAGGTGATAGTAGCGCCGTTGACTTGGATGGAGACAGACACAGGAGTAGCAGCACTTGAGGGAGGAAAAACTAGAAGTTCTGTTTTGGACAGGTTGAGTTTACGGAAGTGAGCAGCCATCCAGTTGGAAATAGCAGAGAGGCAGTCAGAAACACGAGTCAAGGTGGGCGGGGAGAGATCAGGGGAGGACAGGTAGATTTGCGTGTCATCTGCATATAAATGACATGAACATTCACCTTACCCACCTTTACACCTATGTTATTCACATCTAAACACCAGCAAAACCTAGCTACCATATTGGGTGTATCTCCCCATGACATATTTCAGCAATGTGACTGATCTCAACATTTATTTAATTTTATTTTGAAGACAAAGTGTATGTTTTATTTTTTTTTATTATTATTATTATTATTATTATTATTATTATTATTATTATTATTATATTTATAGAGCACCGTCAAATTCCGCAGCGCTTTACAATGGGTGGACGAACAGACATGGGCCTCCGCAGGAATTTTTCCAGGGGGGGGGGGGGGGCATAATTGTAATAACATCTATGCTTGGCCCCTTTTTGGCAGTGTCATTAAGGGGAGGGGCATGGTCATTATCACTTAACCCCTTAAGGACCAAACTTCTGGATTAAAATTGAATCATGACATGTCACACATGTCATGTGTCCTTAAGGGGTTAAAGCCAGGGTGAATAGCGTTTTCACAACTATGGTGTCAGGAATACATGTTTGTATTCCTGACACTATAGTGTTCCTTTAAGCAAATTAAAGTAAAATTCTGGTCACCATAACAACTTCATCTGAATGAAAATGCTATGATGCCAGGAAGCCCCTGGGTGCTCTTTCCTTTAAGGGGTTAAACCGCTCTCAAATGGTTTAACCCCAAAGGCTTCCTCCAGCTCCAGGTCCCTCAGTGGTATTCAGCATCTGAAACGGAATGTCATGAAATGCAGATTGATGTCAGGCATGGGTGCCGCTGATTGGCTAGAGTTGACAGTTGACGCTCTAAGCCAATCGCTAGTTCCCGGTTCATAATTTTGTAAAACTTTTTTATGAATGGGGAGCTATAGATTGGCTTAGAGTGCCAGCTGACCGCTCTAGCCAATCAGCAACACCCCTACCCAGTGGCACTCTGTGCTTCCTGACACCCATTAAATAAAAGTGAACACATTAACACTGATATTTTTTTTTTTACCTGGGGAGATGAGAAGGTCCAGAGTTTCCCTGCCAGGCCCAGGTACCAAAGCCTTATGATGTGGTGTCCAGAATAAAGTGGAGGGTTCACTTCATTTGTCCTTCCTGCTCCAATCTCCTTTTCTTCTCCTTCATTTGACAGTCTTCTTTTTCTTCTGACACTGTCTTCTATATTTGGCTCCTTCTGCTCCTTTACCTTTCTGCTTATTTTGCATCCTTCTGCTCCTTTCTCATTCTGATTCCTTTCTGCTCCTTCTTCTACTTTAGCTGTGTGCTCCTTGCTGTCCCTTTCTGCTCCTTCTTCAACTTTACCTTTGTGCTCCTTCTGTCCCTTTCTGTTTCTTGCAGACCCTGCTCCTTGCAGACCCTTGCTGCTCCTTGCTGACTCTTCATTTAGCCCCCCCCCAACCCCCCATGCCTCACTTGCCTAATCTATAGGCTGCCCCCCATGCCTCACTTGCCTTATCTATAGGCTGCCCCCCCATGCCTCACTTGCCTAATCAATATACTGCCCACCCCATGCCTCACTTTCCTAATATATCGGCTGCCCCCCATGCCTTACTCCCATAATATATAGGCTGCCCCCCCATGCCATACTCCCCTAATATATAGGCTGCCCCCCATGCCTTACTCCCCTAATATATAGGCTGCCCCTCCATGCCTTACTCCCCTAATCTATAGGCTGCCCCCCATGTCTTACTCCCCTAATCTATAGGCTGCCCCCATGCCTTACTCCCCTAATATATAGGCTGCCCCCCCATGCCTTACTCCCCTAATACATAGGCTGCCCCCCATGCCTTACTCCCCTAATCTATAAGCTGCCCCCCATGTCTTACTCCCCTAATCTATAGGCTGCCCCCATGCCTTACTCCCCTAATATATAGGCTGCCCCCCTTGCCATACTCCCCTAATATATAGGCTGTCCTCCCATGCCTTACTCCCCTAATATATAGGCTGCCCCCCATGCCTTACTCCTTTAATCTATAGGCTGCCCCCCATGCCTTACTCCCCTAATATATAGGCTATTTTAACCCCCCCCATCCCATCCCTCACTTACCTGATCTGTAGGCTGTCTCTGCTGGCTGCATGTGTTGCTCCCCTGCAGTTTCAATCAGCAGAGAGAAGCAGGGATAGATGCAGCTTCCTATCCCTGTCTCTCTCTATACACCTACTGGCTGGCGCCGGTATTGCAGTTCATTTTAAATCTCACATGAAAAATAGCAGAACAAGCTGAGAAATCCAGGGGTGGGGGCAAGTGCCCCCCCCTTGTCCCCCCCCCCCCCCCTGCGGACGCCCATGCGAACAGACATGTAGTTGTAACCAGACAAGTTGGACACACAGGAACAGAGGGGTTGAGGGCCCTGCTCAATGAGCTTTCATGCTAGAGGGAGTGGGGTAAAATGACACAAAAAGGTAAGGATAGGGTATATGTGGTATATATGGAATTGTTCGCAAAATAAACAATTCCCAATATACAAAACTCAATTCTCAAGTGAAATTGAGGCATATTATTGTGTTTTGAGATTAATTTGTGATTGATATGGATATTTATCCTATAACATAATTTGTGTAGAACAACATTTTCCACTTGCAACTCGACAATTTATAGATATTCAGTTAGTGTTTTTGTCTCTCCAACATTCCTTATCTCATGCTGCTAATATTGTGTAATATCATGCTGACGTCAGTTATAAAAGTTTAGCACCTCACTAAGTAGATATGCGTGATACAAGTTACCACTGATGTACACCTGGTGATACAAGAAAGCCCAATTACGCTGCTATGCTAATTTTATCAATCATTGTTAAGGCCTGATGAGGCTGTTATCCAATAAATGTTTGTAAAAGTCATCAAGGCCCTATTTATTTTCTTAATTTTTATGAAAATAGCATTGGTACCATGCTACACATTAGTTTGGAAAAAAGACTTTGATATATATCTAATTTGTCCTCTTTCCCCCCAACTATGGTCAGTGGGTGGTGGCTAATTTTTACATGGTTGGCCCTATTGACTTTACCAGCCATCATTTATAGGCAGCGGATGGTGGCCCTAATTATAATATAAGGGAGAGATCTAGTGCCCCCCTCATCCCCCATCCGTGAGTGGCTTGTGAAGGGTTAAATTAATAAAACTTTAGGGAACGTAGTAGTAGTAGTGCGCCCCTACCGTCACCCTAGGCAGTAAGTGGTGGCTATAATTAAATATACAAGGGGGTGGACATGCCAATAATTCTCCCTCAGGACGATTAGGAAAGTAAACTTACCCCCTACCTACCTCCTTCTTACAGTAATAATAGTGAGAGAGGAGCAGTAAAAAGAATTTTGAAAAAAACATTAATCATCTTTTTTCTTCTTAGTCTTATTTTTTTACCCACAAAAATAGCCATAACTAAATGCAAAATAACACACAATTATATATATTGAAATGAAAACACTCAATTTGCAAAAAAAACAACAAAAAATAAAAACTAAATTGAACAAAAAATAGATCAATATTCATCTCGTGAGGGCTCCACGTAAAATGAGTTTCAGGCTTTGAATTCTCATTTGTGTGCTCTGCCTGGTGTTTAGTGAATTTATCTGGTAGTTATGAGGGGTAGTGGATACTTAAAGGAGAACTGTCGCCTGAACAATATTTGTTTTATATATTAGTCCTTTTATTAAGATTCTTTGTTAAATTGAGTATTTGTAAATAAATGACAAAACCACATCCCTACCTTTAGCATATGAAAGAACCCATTGGTGATATACACGTGTCTTCGGTCAGACAGTGTTTAAATTTTACAGTAAGTAGGTCTGATGATGTCACTGTACTGCGCGGGCAGTGAAGCAGGAAAGACCATAGAGGTTTTCAAGCACTGCCTGACACAAGGTGTATGTATATGACTGAAGGATCTTGTCATATACTAAAGGTAGCGGTGACCATTTCCTCATTTTTTTTTTACATATACTTAGCTTTACAGAAAATCCATTTCCTTTCAAAACTTGATGAAAGTCATTATATTTCAAAATAATGTAGAGATGACAGCAGTTCTTTAATTATTATTGCTGTATTAAAAAAAATGAAGGATAAATACAATTGCTACATAAAGCTACCACTTACAATACATACAATATAAATCAAGTGACAGTATCTTCATTTATTACGAGCAATAGCTTTGTACAAGGTTTTTTCTTTCAGTAAAAAGACTTACTGGGACCTCCAGAAACTTCTGCTATGCTTCTAAGACATATTTAGCAATTCCATAGGAAGCTCACTGAAGATCCCGGTAATTTACAGCAAAAACAGGAAATTTAAATGTGATTTTTTATTTTTTTTAAACATTTTATCCTGAGTTTTATAATGAGTTATCTAAATAAAATGATATTCTATTTCAGCCTGGTGTATCCCTTTAAATAGTTTCTATTTATTTGCTTTTAACCCAGCTCTGCAGAAAGGTTTGTTTAATAAATACATGTCTATGTGTCAAACTCCCAACTATAAACCGACCAATAAACACGAACGTTCTATGCACATAACTAAGAAAAAAGCTCCCTCTACTGTCCACAAAAGGTAAAGCAAATACATAGTGACTTTCAATTACAGAATCCTTTGGTCTTTAACACAAAATCAAAATGATTTAATGCACGTACAAATTGAGACTTTAAAATTATGTCTAAACTGAAACAAAAATTTACTATAGTGTATAGATTGTAATATTTCAGCTTCAGTTCTCCCACCAAAAATCGAACTTTGTTATGTTACATTAAAACCACTTCAGTGAATTACCTGAATCCAGCACCAATGTAGGCTCTGCCTACTCTCCTCCCCTGCCGACGTCAGCCGGCAGGGGAGTCTTAATGCGCATGCGCGGCAATGGCCGTGAATGCGCATTAGACCCCCCCATAGGAAACCATTATTTAATGCTTTCCCATGGGGATTTCGGCGACCCTGGAAGTCCCTCTAGAGGAGGACTTAACCCTGCAAGGTAAATATTGCAGTTTATGAAATCTACAATAATTACACTTGCTGGGTTAAGGGTAGTGGGAGTTGGCACCCAGACCACTCCAATGGGCAGAAGTGGTCTGGGTGCCTGGAGTGTCCCTTTAACAAACTGCAGTTGATTTATTAATACATTTTAATCCATTTAAAATATGCACATAGTGGCAAAAAAAAAAATAAGCATTGCCGTTCAATGCTTCTCTATTGAAACTGTAGCTGTGGGTGAAGTTAAAAGATGGAGGGACATTAACCTCTATCCCTTGAACTGGACTCTGCCCCCGGACATGTTCTGTCCACTTAACCCCTGGTACTCGACCTACCTTTCTTGCCTGTTCAGTACTATAAACTTATAGAGGATGCATTTGGCAAACAAGTGGTACATTTGAGACCTATCTGCTAGGGTGCGCAGAGTTTAATAGTCCAGAAAAGCTAAAGGGTAACATAGGAACTTCTGTTAGAGCAGACTACGCATGTCTATGAAGTCTATACCCAAAAGCAGCCATGCTTGCATGGTGTTTTGCTGTGCATGCGCATTAGCCTCCCAAATGTTCTCCAAATAAAAGCATTGCATTGACGATATGGTCTAATTTGATGATCACTTTCTTTTCAGAGAATGGTGGTTTTAACACTATAGGGTCAGGAATACATATTTGTATTCCTGACCATACATACGTGTTTGTATTCCTGACCCTATAGTGTTCCTTTAAGCAATGCTCAAACATCTTCACTACACCTGTGAAAAGAGAACCAAATATATGAGACTGCATGATTTGGCCTTCACCTGGGTGTATATAGACTGTCTGTCATACTGAGATATTGTGGTGGCAGTCTATGTCTGCTATTTCAGTATTCCTTGACCCTGATTTAAATTAATTATCTCAACCCTCACCAGTGATGTGACTGTGATCTACCGAAATGTGGCTCTATCATGAGACACAGTATCCTGAATTTTTCTTTTTAAATAAAGGTATCAGTCCATACATCATGCTAAGCTCTTCCCCTAGTAAAAAATAATGTAAAAAAAAAAAGAAAAATAAATGGTCCAACATGCGTTTTGGTGCTCAATGACGAACCTTCTTCAGAGAGAGAAAAAAGATCCAGTATATAATGATATGATAAAGATATAAAGCAAACAGAAGTAGTATTCTGAGAATTCAAAGAAAAACAAGATAATGGTGTAATTCTAGAGTATTTGACTTTGTCTCCCCAGGGTTCTTGCTCAAAGGACAGAATGATGGATTGTCGCACTAAAATAAAGCTTTACCTTCTGGGAATTTCTGAATATTGAAAGTCGTGTTTATTTATTGTTTGGAACAACCTGTATTTTTTTTCTGTGCCTGGGTGTGCATTTACCTATACACATTTATATATTTGAAAACGATGACTAGCAGTTAAAGTAATCCACTTTTCTCTTCCCCTTGAATTTATTTAATACCATGTAACTGTACATTTGGCATTGAAATTACAGATTTTATTTTAAAACCTTTCGTTATATTAATTGCCAGCCTCGTTATCTGCAATCTGCCATGTATGCTTAAAAACATCTTCTCCAATTATACGAAACCCCAAGGGTTCTTTTTTTTTTTTTTTTTTTTTTTTACAAAGCAGATATTTTAACCCATAGGATTATTTTCTAATTTAAAGTTACTGCTTTTAGTCACAGGTAATGAAATAAAATGAAGTTAGGTCAATTTAGAAAAATTTGTAAGTAGATGTACATTTCTATGTATTTAAACAATTTCAAAGTATTTATAAATATATTTAAAGATATATGGATATGTTGCTGCCTTAAATCCTGTCCGTTTCTCAACTTACTTTTATTTAAAGAAAGAGCAATGCATAAATTATAGACAAGCATCATGATAACTTTGCATCATTGTAATGTTGTTATGGTACATAGAGTAACATTGCTCCAGTAGCCATGCTAGAATGACTTAGAACTGGAGAGATATGATAAAACCTGCTCCAGCCTAAACATTGTCTCAAAAAGTAATATAAAAGGAGAAATTCCCACTCTGATGTTCAAGCTCTCACAAATCTGTGATGCATATTCTATATTCTGACAAAACCTTTTTGACCTAGCCTGTTATTATTATTAAAAATGTGCCGTCAATCGCATGCCATGTCAAACCCAATGTTCCTACTCAACTTGCCAATGCTGTTGTGGCATCGCAAGAAATATTGTATGTATATACGTGCACAAGAAAAATAAAGAATTTTTAAAAAAAGGAGAAATTCCCCATTTACCACCCAAAATTCATATAACTTTGCAGCATTCATTCTCACTTGTGTGCGTCGCACATTTGTGTCATGCGCAACTTGGAAGGACATGTCTTCTCTCTTCCCTATAGCTCTGCTGATATTCTCCCTATTGCACTATTGGAGTCCAGTATGAATGAGGTGTAAATGAGGAATCTGCCACCAGGAATGATAGGCAAGAGTTGGGGTTCCATGGGAGGACAAAACTGGTGGGAAGTCTGCAAAAAAACAAGATGCTGGAGAGGAAGACAAAATGTAAAAGGATGGGAAGACAAAGATACATGGAAAAATGTGTGAGAGGGCACACATGGAGATGACAGAACTGCAAAGGGGTCAAAAGGGAGTAGATCATGCCAGTCATTGGGTATATAATCTTGAAGTTTGAAGGAAGTGGCTGGAGTGAGTGGAGTGGAGTGGAAGCAGGGGAATACTGGACCATAGCTATGACTTATGTTTGACTTTATGTTTCCAAGTTGCTAAGATTAATCTGTCTGATTCCACCCGATGATGATGAATGCGCTCTTTGATAAGAATACGTTTGATGCATTTATTAATTGCTAGTACCATTATTCTCCTTAAATGGTCACTATAAGACAACTTTCATGATTGGATAG
Source organism: Pelobates fuscus (assembly GCF_036172605.1). Classification (NCBI taxonomy): domain Eukaryota; kingdom Metazoa; phylum Chordata; class Amphibia; order Anura; family Pelobatidae; genus Pelobates; species Pelobates fuscus. Next base: position 114,786,273 of record NC_086327.1, read on the forward strand.
CTAGTGGTACAAAGAGCACACTGAGCCTATTCTGAGCTCTGAGAGCGTCTAAGATTTGTAAACAAGATAATCACTCAGACTGCCAATCAGGTAGCTGGTATTCTCGGTTCCAGATACCGGATATCACTTTTGTCTTGAGCCTGCACAACTTGGGCTGAGCTTTCTCTTCATCCAGGAGAAAGAGTTCATCATTGGACCATACATGGGCAGATTGCAACTCTGTGGGTCAGTCCACATAGCGTGGTTCACTGTGCAACACTCCTCATCCTTTGTGATTGGATTGCAATGTACCCCTAAGTTTCATAGTCTTCACCCTTTTATTCTAAATAGTTGAATGCTTGAATGAACAGACAATTATTAAAGCACCTGCAGTAATGGACAGACAGAATTTTAAGCACTGCCAACTAACACAGCAATGTGTGTCAATATTGACGATTTGACATTTGTCCACTTCAAATTATGAGGTACAAAGTATTATGAAGATATATATCCAGGTTTCAGGAATCTACTGTACAGGAGATGCAGCCTTTCTGGGAAGTATCAATTTGGAATAATGACCAGATCAGACATGTTATGGCATTTGCAATGTTAAAAGCAGTTATCTTAGACCACAGCCCACCCTGCTGAGTGTCCTATTTCCCATGCCAGTCCTGGGTTTGTTTGAGCATGCCACAGGACCAAAATTAGTAAAAATCCAAATCCGCAATGTTTTGAACTTGCGTTTCAAAGTGTTTATTCAAAAGAGTAGCCAGGTAAATGGATAAAGAGATAAAAAAGAAGTAAACCTGACACATTGTGTTCCTTATTTAGGGTAAGTGCTTACTGTATGCGAAGAGGTTGGCAGCGCATTCAAGACAACAAGAGAGAAGATTATAGATTGAAATGGTGTGAGGCCAAGTGCTCGGCAACTTATTGTACATTTCGAGACGGTAAGGGAAAAACTTATAATAAATGCTTTGATTACTTATATATAGATAAAATTATGCATTTAATTATTTGCAATACAACTAAGAATGCATAGACAACTGGCCAATAAACAGTTATTGGTGGCGAACTGATCATAAGCTATAACAGTCTAAGGCAAAAGGAAAGGTTTTTTTTACCGTAAGAACAATCGGGATGTGGAATTCTCTCTGCCTGTAGAAGTGGTTTTATCAGAGTTCGTACAAATGTTTAAACAGCTACTAGATGTGTACTTGCAAAAACATAATATTCAATTATGTAATTTTTCAACTGTGGGGTAATAGCTTCTTGATCCAAGGATAAATCTGACTGCCATTCTGGGGTCAATAAGGATTTGTTCCCATAGTTTGCTGCAAAATTGGAAGTGCTTCAAACTGGGTTTTTTGCCTTCTCTTGGATCAACAGCAAAAAACATATGCGAAGAAGGCTGAACTTGATGGACACATGTCTCTTTTCAGCCTATGTAACTATATGTGACATATATGTCGAGCTGGGAAAAATTTGCAAAAAGTTGTAAATGTTGTTCCAGCTATAATATGGTTCTTTTGTGTTTTACAAGTCTAACAAGGTACAGGCATCGTTCCTCGGACCTCTCTTCCCAGTTGACATGTCCTTCTTCCTTTTAAGTTCTTTTTAGCCTACTTCCCTTCTAGCTTGCTTGAACAGGGCCCTCTCCATCTACTGTAAAATTGCAAAATAATCTGGAATGTGTTAGGACTATTATAACAAAATATATAGTCTTAATAATAACAATAATAATAATAATAAAAATTTGTTTATTATGTTTGAAATTCTGTTTCCAGCTTACCATAAACTATTGTTCAGGGAATAGGTCCCTCTGTGACTGATGTTTCACAAAGGATCTACCTGGCTAAGAGAGTAATGAGAAATATCAGATTAGCAATTTGTCTTTAAATCACTTCTATTACAAAACTGCTGGAAACCTAATTAAAATGGGACTTTTCTTATTAAAAAAGAGATTTTTTATCTACATCTTTACATGGAGTGGGCATGCGATTTCATACTTATCAACAACATATATAACACTTTATTGCATAATGACCTAAATTCCAGGGATTCTAATACATTTCCTGCTTACATATGGGGACGCACCAAGATTCCATTAGCAACATTTTGAATTGCCCAATCATTTGGCGAAAATATTAGTTCCACTGGAACCGATACTGCTCCCTGATGTCACACTTATTCTGGGATGAAATGTATAAAGGCACCCAGAGCGGTAATCCCTATTATTATTATTATTATTAATATGGTTAAAGCATCAAGCTAACTGTTAGATTGGAGGAACTACCCATATTCGAACAAAGAGTCTGCAATGACATAGTGCCTGAAACTATTTAATATACCGTGCTTTATGTGATCTACTTTGCAGTGAAATGCTTATTAGAGTATACCTGCCACCTAGTGGCCAGTTTAAACATGACATATCAATGGAATGCCCACTGCAGATTCAAATATTCTCTAGTACAGGGGTAGGCAACCTTTGGTACTACTGATGTTGTGGACTACCTCTCCCCTGAGCATTATGGCTGTAAGAGCATTATTGGATATGTAGTCAACAACATGCTAATGGTGTGCATCGTTGCCTACCCAGGCTCAAGTTAGTACTGTCTTAACCTGGTTTGCAATGCAGATATAATAAGAGGTCGATTAATTAAATTACATGGTTTTCATATACTGTATATGTATTCAGCCCTGCGGAATTGAATAGCTGTAAATGTAATATATACATGTCCTGACATCATCTAGAGAGCTTAATTCTGGTACATGCTATTCTAGTTTTATTTATCACGTTAATAAAAATAAATATATTGGTATTAATAAACATATTCTAATGATGATCATTTTATATACTCAGAAATTGTTTACATTATTTTGGTTATGTTAAAGGGCAGGGCCGTTTGAAGGAGTTTGGGGGCCCCAAGCAAAATGGACACGCACGCACACACGCACGCACGTAAAGCCTACAGGAACCACAGCATAGCCATACAGTTTAAGTTCACCCACACTTTATATAAATAAAAAAAGTTTACAGTGCAAATACTGCTGTTGCATATACTGTGCATAAATAAAAAATGTTTACAGTGCAAATACTGCTGTTGCATATACTGTGCATAAATAAAAAATGTTTACAGTGCAAATACTGCTGTTGCATATACTGTGCATAAATAAAAAATGTTTACAGTGCAAATACTGCTGTTGCATATACTGTGCATAAATAAAAAATGTTTACAGTGCAAATACTGCTGTTGCATATAATGTGCATAAAATTTGAACATTTTCACCAATTTAACATTTGCAAAAAACACCACTGTACCATAAATCAAGTATACATAAAAAAGTGCACAATAACTAAATCCAACATACTTAAAACACACACACACACACATACATACATACATACACACTCACATTAGCATTTTTCAGTTCTCACAAACATGTGCAAATTATCTAAAACTGCTGTGCGCGCAGTGTGAAAGAGCTCCCTGTCCTGCCCCCTGTCCTATAGAGCTCTCTCTTCTGTCCCTTAGAGCTCTGCCCTGCCCCTTAGTGGTCTTTCCTCTCCCCCCACCCTCCCCTACCAGTCTCTTCTCACCCCCCCGTATTCTCCTCACCCCCATCCCTGTGTTCTCCTCACCCCCTCCCTGTGTTCTCCTCATCTCCGCTTCTCCTCATCCCCTCCCTGTGTTCTCCTCACCCCCCTACCTGTGTTCTCCTCATCTCCGCTTCTCCTCACCCCCTCCCTGTGTTCACCTCATCTCCGCTTCTCCTCACCTCCCCCTTCCGTGTTCTCCTCATCTCCTCACCCCCCTGTGTTCTTCTTACTCCTCCTCCCGTGTTCTTCTTACTCCTTCCCCCTCCCTATGTTCTTCTTGCTGCCCCAATGTTCTTCTTACTCCTCCCCCCTATGTTCTTCTTACTACCCCCCCTCCCTATGTTCTTCTTACTCCCCTCCCACCCTCCCTGTGTCCTCATACTCCCCTCCCCTGTGTCCTTCTTACTCCCCCCGTCCTTACTCCCCCTCCCTGTGTCCTTCTTACTCCCCTCCCCCTATGTTCTTTTTACTCCCCCCATTTTTTTTTACTCCCCCTCCCCTCCCTATGTTTTTTTTACTCCCCCATGTTTTTTTACTCCCCCATGTTTTTTTTACTCCCCCCTCCCCTCCCTGTGTTTTTTTACTCCCCCTCCATGTTTTTTTACTCCCCCTCCCTCTCCCTATGTTTTTTTTTACTCCCCCCTCCCCCTCCCTATGTTTTTATGAATCTCCTGAACCATGCGGTACCCAGCCGGACTGACAGCCAGGAGGAAGAGGTGCTCGGCCACACTACAGAGAAGGGGAGGTGATGAGAGAGGAGTGCTGCAGCTGCCTGAGGCTCTCTATAGAGAGCTCAGGTGGCTGCAGCCTTATAGGAAACACCGGCTCTGCTTGGGGCCCCGGGCCAGCTCGGAGCACCAAGCAACTACTTGGTTTGCCTGCCCGGTAGCGACGGGCCTGTTAAAGGGACAATTTAGTCACTCAGATAACTTGATCTCAATGAAGTGTTGTGGGTGAAGTGCGCCTGTCATTTTTGCCCTTAATGTAAAACGTTGCCATTTAGTAGATATGTTCAGTAGACATTTTCATTGCAGAGCTGTTTCCTTGACCGCCACTGCAGGTTCTTTCCTCTGTGAGAATTGAGTCAGACTCAGTTCTCAAACATAACCTCCATTGATGGCTCTCATCAAGAGCATCTGATTGGAGGAGTGTGGCGATTGCTGCACATATGGTTCTCATCCCCAATGCTTCTCTATGAGAAGAATTGGATTGGACGAGAAGATGAAAAAGCAACACATGTGGAAAGAGCGGGTGGCTGCACTGAGTAAGTCATGGCACTGGGAAAAAGGTAAGTAGACCCCCCTTTTTAAATGTCATTTAGAGTGGGCCCTGAATCTAAATAGGGAGGAAAACACCAAGGGCTCTACGAAGGGACCCTAATCTGGAACCTTGTCTAGGGCCTACAATGCAATACTACAATAAAATGAGTGCACAATGTGGGGGTGATTAGGGACTAATGCTCAAACACCTAAAAAGTGGTATCCCCTACACCACTTAACAATACATAGCATACATACATACAAAGGCGGAGCTCAATGCAGCAAATATTCTGAAAAGTAAAACAATGCAGCAAAATAGTGTAACACAGTATATGAAAATTTCCAATATAAGAATGTAGTAATATTACTCACAAGCCTAGAGTCATACCGTCATATGACTCAGGTTGTATACGCCTTTGGACCATTCAAGGTTGTCCAAACCCCTTCTGTATAAGGTGCTTTCTTTAAAGTGCTGTGATTTTTCCTTCCAAGTGCTTTGGGTTCCTCCTTTCCCTTTTTGGCCGGTTGCAAATAATAGATACACCAGGTCCAGGGTAGTGAATCCAATAAAGTGCTTTATTCATTTAAAAAAATCAAAAAGTATAAAAGAAATATATCTGTGCCAGATGTGTACCTGGATAGACTAAATAGTCAATGTCAATTGTCCAAAACGCGTTTCGCCTTGTTAAAAGGCTTCCTCAGTTGGCTGTTCTGTCTCTTCCTCCCTCCTTCTGTTTTTAAATCGCCCGCTTCAGATTGTTGGTCCTTGTACTTCCGTTTCCGGTTTCTCGTTACGTGGAACGCACGTGCGTTCCACTGTGCGTCCTCACTTTTTTTTTGCCATTATTTCGGTGGAACGCTACCTGCGTCGTGTTTCCGCTTCCGGTTTTGCGGCCTGTGGAACGCACGTGCGTTCCAGCGTGCGTTTACCACGATCTCATCAGTTATAATCACTAGGCAGTATTACATATGTATGAGTTCCTGCCTAGGCAGTAACTATCATCAGCATCACTAGGCAGTATTACATATGTATCGCCCGCTTCAGATTGTTGGTCCTTGTACTTCCGTTTCCGGTTTCTCGTTACGTGGAACGCACGTGCGTTCCACTGTGCGTCCTCACTTTTTTTTAGCCATTATTTCGGTGGAACGCTACCTGCGTCGTGTTTCCGCTTCCGGTTTTGCGGCCTGTGGAACGCACGTGCGTTCCAGCGTGCGTTTACCACGATCTCATCAGTTATAATCACTAGGCAGTATTACATATGTATGAGTTCCTGCCTAGTGATTATAACTGATGAGATCGTGGTAAACGCACGCTGGAACGCACGTGCGTTCCACAGGCCGCAAAACCGGAAGCGGAAACACGACGCAGGTAGCGTTCCACCGAAATAATGGCTAAAAAAAAGTGAGGACGCACAGTGGAACGCACGTGCGTTCCACGTAACGAGAAACCGGAAACGGAAGTACAAGGACCAACAATCTGAAGTGGGCGATTTAAAAACAGAAGGAGGGAGGAAGAGACAGAACAGCCAACTGAGGAAGCCTTTTAACAAGGCGAAACGCGTTTTGGACAATTGACATTGACTATTTAGTCTATCCAGGTACACATCTGGCACAGATATATTTCTTTTATACTTTTTGATTTTTTTAAATGAATAAAGCACTTTATTGGATTCACTACCCTGGACCTGGTGTATCTATTATTTGCAACCGGCCAAAAAGGGAAAGGAGGAACCCAAAGCACTTGGAAGGAAAAATCACAGCACTTTAAAGAAAGCACCTTATACAGAAGGGGTTTGGACAACCTTGAATGGTCCAAAGGCGTATACAACCTGAGTCATATGACGGTATGACTCTAGGCTTGTGAGTAATATTACTACATTCTTATATTGAAAATTTTCATATACTGTGTTACACTATTTTGCTGCATTGTTTTACTTTTCAGAATATTTGCTGCATTGAGCTCCGCCTTTGTATGTATGTATACAATGCAATACTATACATGCTACTGTGGTACTTGAATCTATAAATGGTCCCTAATTAAAACAGAAACATACTGCACTGAAAAAATTGCAGCTTAATAATTTGGTAATGCAATGAATAATGATCTAACTGGACTGGGCTCTAGCTGCAGTATCTCAGAATCACGGGTTTCATTCCTGCCTGGGCCAGCTGATTTTTTTTATCCTTCAGAAGAGGTTGATAATATTAGAACCATTGAGAAGTGTAATGATAACATCTATACTCCAGGGTGCACTTGAAAACAACATTTATATTTTCTGGTTAAATACATTGACGTTATTAAAAGCAACTTTATGATTTATAACGTACAATCTCTTTGTGTTTTTAAGGTGAGCAATTGGTATACCAAATACCTAATAATAAACTCCTGACTACAAAAATCGGCCTCTTAAATAGCCTGAGAGAATATGAAAGAGTTATGATCAAAATCAGCAAGCTCGGGAACCCTCGGTGAGTACATATTGCACAAGGACTCTCCCCTGTATGAGGACATGTATTATAGACAAATGCAGTTATACAACATTTCTCTTTGCATACATGAAATAAACAGGAAAAAAAGAGTAAAATATATATATATATTTGTGCTCAGAATTTAATATGTAATGGATAGTGTCTGAGATGAAAGTCGGTTGTGGTGTGCCGAAACCAACGTCCGAGTGGGCCTGTAAATAAAAGAGGGCCCACCAAGGAGTGCTGGTGGGTGGGGAACACTTGAACTCGAACATCAGAGGTGAGTAGGGGCTGGGAGTTTAAGTAGGAGACTTACTCCCCCCACAAATTCAGGCATAATGGCCTTTCTACTTGTGCTCGGAATTGAATATGTAATGGATAGTGTCTGAGATGAAAGTTGGTTGTGGTGTGCCGAAACCAACGTCCGAGTGGGCCTGTAAATAAAAGAAGGCAAAGAGAAGTTTGGGAAAAACACACTTTATTGCATTTATTACATAACTAAATTCCTGAAGGCTTGGCGGGGAATGTACGTATTGTATATGGAGGATTTCCAATGACCCAATCTCTTGATGATGATAATAATAATTAAATATCACATTGCGGTTTATCCTTAAGTGCTTACTCACAAGTGCAGTTCTTTATCCCTACAATTATATATATCTATGGTCTACATCTGTGCTCTGAACGGGAGTTTTACAGAAATAATTGCCCTCAAGCTTTAAAAGGATAGGAGATATTTTGCTAACAGGGTTATTCATTAAAGGGCGACTTATCGAGAATTTTAGACCAAACTAATTGAAATTAAATTGTAGCCGACTTGATGAATTGTTCCTTTTTGGATATTTAACTTTGAACACCTGTCAAATCCAACATTATTGAGTAACACTGTAAGTATTAGGTAGCATGGGACAGTGTCAAAGATGCAGAAAGTATAGGAACAATATGTACACATATTAGTATTATTTATTTATACAGACCAACACATTCTGCATTGACACTATACTTAAAAGGATCAATATTTTGTTTGACAGATGGAAATCAATATGGGTTTTATGAGCGCTGTCCACGAGCTTATGATGTAGATGACTAATATAAAGGTAGTGTGCGTTTTTTTTTTGCATTTTAATCACATCATATTCATCTTGTCCCTGCTCAGGATCCTCAGAATGGAAGATTTTTTTCCTGAAACTTTTCGTATGGATATTGCAACTGAGAGAGACACATTCTTTTCTCTTAATGAAGGTGAGATCTCTTACTTCTACTGAGAGACTGCCTTCCAAAAACGATGTTCTATCATCCAGGGAAGTAAAAAAAAAAAACTGCAGGGAGTGTGATGTTTATAATTTCCCTCTACTGGGCACATCACCTTCCATTCTTGTCAAATTCTATTGTTACATTTTGTAAAATAAGAATAACTAATAACGTGCATTATGAACGACATGACTGTGGATTTGTCATTTTGTTATTACCTTATTACTGCACGTATCAGGGAGCACCAAGTAACTATATGACGAAGCACAATGAAACTAGTGCAATTTATATTCTCATAGTAGCCACTTTTGTCAATGTTATTGGAAAATTGTCACTGTTCCACCGGTTGGGGAGGTTACCTCGCTAGTAATAGAAAATAAAAGCTACAAACTAGCTACTAGGTCATTTACTCCTTACCTGGTGGCATTGAAGAGGGATTGAATGACGTGGGAGACCTTCAATCCTTACCACTATCATCAGGATAAAAGATAAATCTGAGCTCTACAGTCACAAGAATCTAGCAGAGAGAGAGAGAGATTGTTTGTAAAACAAGTGGCACAGTTTTTTCTTTGTTGGCATAGATCTTCAATTTTAAATATCTCTATAATGCCCACACCAAGACCATCATTTTAAATGCTGGGGGAATTTTTGAGAAACTACTCTCCAAAAAATGACATCAGTATCCTTTAAAATGCCTGTAAGTTGAGTATTTGCATGCTTTTTAGTTTTATTTTCACACATACATTATGTAACAGCTCCCATGTCAATTCCTCAGTAAGACCATGTCATCTCCTAAAGATTATATCCCTAGCCCCCATACATGGTCTTGTGAAATTTAGTTTTAGCAGTTGACCTGTTTTTATTTTTTGCTGAATTGCTTTGATAGCTGTATACCAGTGCTTTTCCAAGATATATCCTTTAGGAATTATCTGGACTTTCCTTCTAACCACAAATCTGGTTCCTAACTTCTTGTGTAGTGTATTTTGTAAAATAAAGGTTCAAACTGAAACCCAGCATTGTAACCCAAGAATGTATCAACTGCAATATTTTTCCATTGTCTAGAAAGTCAAACATGGATCTGCAAACCAACTGGTCTGAACCAAGGACGGGGAATTTTTTTGTTAAAAACTCCTGAGCAAATCAAAGACCTACAATGCCAACTGCAAGCCATGGACGATGACAACAAAAAGACTCCACACAAGGGTCCACAAGCCAGAATCGTGCAGAGGTAAAAGATACAAGTGTTACGCTGATTGCTTTCTGATCGCTCATGGGTGGAGGCTGGGGGGGGGGGGGGGGGGAGGGAGGGGAGGGAGGGGTACTTGTATTTCTATTAGTTTATCTAATTAAAGGGAAGCTTCATACCCAGATGCACCTGAAGTTGCTGAAGTGCTTTATGTGTGAAGAGTGTGCTATCAATTTACAAAATGTGCAGATTTCAATAGAAATTGGCACTTTTATAAAATAACCTTGTTACACCCCCTTGGCTATTTATTCAGACAGCTGTTACATCTGGGTTTGGTTAGCTCAGTGGAACTAAACTCAAGAGACAGGCAAATACTCAGAGCAAAGACTTAAACTGCATTGGAAAGTCTGTGATTGGACAGCCACAAAAAGTCTGGGCGGGGTTAGAAGGGGAGGGCTTGCAAAGGCTGCATACAAGAGATCCACAGCTTTTGCAAGCTATTTTTGCATGTATAATTTAATGTACAGCTGTTTTAAAATCATTTGCTTTTTCATATGTTGCCTGTCCGGTCTCCAGTTTACCTAACGTCATCTGCAAACGATGTTATACCTCTTACAAACTATATTGTAAGAACAAATGACTAATTTTTCTCACTACCCTTACCACAGTGGGAAAAATGCACAATTAAATGCATGCATGTTTTCATTGGGAGTGAGTCTACTAGACAATGATTTATTAAGTGTTTTACTTTTTTATTTTATTTCTGCAGTGTAGCCAAGCTGAAAGCATTTTGCTTTTTGTTAGAGCTCCATCTAGTGGCATATTTGTATTGCATTGGAAGATTAACAAAAGTTTATTAAATAGCCGAAGTTTTACATACTTTTTCTAAGTTCTCAGATTTTCATTTAAGTTAAACCACCATCTGGATTGTAGGCACAAACAATTGTATCATAAGTGTGTATCATGTCTCACACTTAAAAAATATATATTTTTTTGGATATCGTACCATCACAAAACTTTTTGGGATGTTTGCTTTTACATTTACAATATTTGTCACCAAATATGTGGATTCAAAAAAAAAAAAAAGAGTAAGCATGCCTGGTTATTTTATTATATCCTCACCACCACACATGCAGAGAGAATTAGGAGTTTGAAATTAGGAGCAGTGGCGTCTAATGGACCTCATTTATTTTTATATTTTATTATTATATTTTTTTACATTTACTTTTATACAACTTTGAAGAAAGATGATCAACTTTCAGGGTGAAATAACAGATTGGATCTCTGAGGTCTCACACATCCCGAGCATATTTTAACATTTTATTTCCCTTTGAATATCAGAATAGAGAAGCACATCGCGCAGCTCTTTTGCCACTGAACGGGTTAATTTCATCCTGTTGCATTTGTATGTGCTGCTTTTATCGTAGGATTTTTTGCTTTTTAATGCAGGACTTACTTATAAATATATTACTATTCTTTGAGTGTTTCTTCCTATGCCAACTATTAAATCAGAATGGCATTGGTTCTATGCTTTTCTATGTAGCGTTTCTGATTCCCATGGAAGTGTGTCGAAAATTGGTCGCACTTCCAAACGTTGATTTGTGACATTCAATAGTCAAGCATGGCACCTATGTCACTCTGAGCCCTTGACATTTGACAATCAGTGGCTAAGTGAGGCAGCTGTCACTCTGTGCTCTGAGAGTGAACCGATTATGAAGAATTTCAATTTTACAATTTAAATTTGTATTGTAACATTCCCACTTAATTAATTGCATTCTAGCACACACAAAATGTATTTACTATTTCTATGACATTTATGGTTTTCTGCTTGGATTTCAACTTTGAATTAGTTAGGATACTATTTGATGCTGTACTGTTTTCCCTAATAAATTGAGATAGATTTTGTGTACGGTGAGAAAATTCGGTTCAGCCGAACCACCACCGGATTTTGTTCGGTTGCACAGATATTCAGTACAAAAAAACTGATTCAAAAGGGCATTAAAATTTACCAATCGTTGTACTTCAAAATATATACATCATCATTTTATGTGTATTATCGTGTTATGTGTGTATTTTGCAGTACACTAATAGGAGCATTTTCCTGTCATTTAGTTCAGCGATCAGGTGAAAAAATGTATCTAATAACAGGGAGAGCATTAAAAATATCTTGATATATTATATATTTATTTAATATATAATACATAAATATAGATGTTTTCTCTCTATTGCTCACTTCTTATTTAGTGACTGTTCCCTAGCCATCAATTATCTTTTTTTTCCCATCAACAATCTCTTTTTTTTGGTGCCACGGGCCGAATTAAGAATCACAATCAAATCAAACATGCTGTCCAGTCTCCAGCTTACCTAACATCATCTGCAAACGATGTTATACCTCTTACAAACTATATTGTAAGAACAAATAAAACAAATTCTCCCCTACCCTTACCTTCTGTGTCACTATACCCCACTCCCTCTAGCATGTACGCTCATTGAGCAGGGCCCTCAATCCCTCTGTTCCTGTGCATCCAACACGTCCGGTTACAAATACATGTCTGTTAGTCCACCCATTGTCCAATGCTGCAAAATGTGTTAGCGCTTTATAAATAATAATAATAATAATAATGTACAAAAATAGATATATTGTTATCAAAGTCTATCATATTCATATGTCTGTATTTAAATTAATTGTCGTGAAGTATATTTACAATGCACTGCAAGCTATTTAATAAAACATTAAACTACAGACACATATTTGTCATATTAACATTTTTTTATTATCTTTACAGGTATATACCCAACCCTTTGCTTTTGGATGGACGGAAGTTTGATGTTCGTTCTTACTTGCTCATTGCCTCCACTGTCCCTTACTTTGTATTCTTTTGCCATGGTTACGTGCGTCTTACATGTAATCACTATGATCCCAAGTCTGATGACCTCACAGGTCACCTGACCAACCAGGTATATGTTATTAGTGTCGCTTACAACCTTTGCAAAATAGATCAACTATGCTTGTCAATGTCTAACTGAGTTATTCACTAAAGTAAGTTTTTCAGGAATTCAAAGTGAATTTCAAATTTAGGGACAAGGTACTGGAGGCATGGCTGATTTGGAGAATTTTCTAGTTCGCCAATTCTGTTCTTCAATTTCAAATTCACTTTGAATTCCTGACAATTCTTATGTAAGAGAATAATCCTGTTAATGTGAATATCCAGAAATATATATATATATATATATATATATATATATATATATATATATTTTTTTTTTTATTTTTTTTTTAAAGATTGTCCATAAGAATAGAAAATATACAAAAAAATGTAATTAAACACAAACTATTAATTCTCCCATCATTTTTGTATTGATAAAACAGTTACAATTGTGCTAAAGAAAACTGAATATATATATATATAATTTACTATTCTGTCTGTAACATCAGGTGGGTTTCCTATAAGATCGTAACAAGCTTTTCTTTATACTCATTTGCCCCAGTACATGCAAAAGAAGAACCCTCTGTACAATGAACTTAAGGAAGAAACTGTGTGGTCAATGGAAAGATTTAATACTTATGTGAATGAAATTGCTTCCGATAAAGGCCTACCTCAAGACTGGGTGCTGAATGTATTCACGGTGAGGAAACAACCCATGAGTAACACGCACAAGCAAACAGTGATTCAGCAGTACATCATTTTTTACCTATCCATTAATTACAACAGTATTTTGTATGGAAAATCACACATGCAGTAAAGGCTGATGGAAAGTATTTTAAATAGAACCATAGAAAGATAGGATGAGACGCAGATAAGAACTATTTGTAGCGGACCATGGGTAACCCGGACGGTTACCTCCGCTAATTCCTTCCTTCAGCCTCTCTGGAACCCTTAAAACAAGCAGGCATCCCTTTCCCCCAGTAACCGGATGACACACAGTTCTGGGAGCACAACTCAACTGAGGTTTATTGGAACACACACAGCTTTTTTGCCCAGTACCCTACATGGGGTTCATAATACAAGATAACAGGGGTTTCAATCCCAGGATCCTCTACAGAAAAATATACAGAATTCTGAGACACTCCAAAAAACATTTTTTAAAAAGGGACCAATTTGAATGTGAAAGGGGGCAGACGGTTTACAACATGGATTGATCCTTTGATTAATCAAATGCTCTGCAAAGTGTGAAATTCTACACTTGAGATGTCTGGCTGTCTACTTCCAATGTAAACTAACTGCCTTCAGCCATATGGCCTGTACCTCTTAATTGATTAGTTAATTTCTTTGAAAGGTTAATGATTATTAGCCTTCCAGAATTACATTGTACGATAGCATTCCATATCACAGTATGCTCTGCATTATAAAGTATCACACTCTACTGTATTATAGCATTCACTATCACTCTATATCACACTGTATGATAATATTCTGTATCATCCTGTATCACTCTGTATCTCACTGTATTATAACATACTGTATTACACTATTATAGCATACTGTATTGCACTGCATTAGATCACTCTGTATCACTATATATCACACTGTATTATAGCATACTTTATTACTCTGTACTACACTATTATAGCATACCGTATTACACTGCATTATAGCACTCTCTATCACTATATATCACACTGTATTATAGCATACTTTATCACACTGTATTGCAGCACTCTATATTATAGATGAGTTCCAGTATCATATCCCAAAGAGACACCAACACTTACCCACAGATTAATAACTAAGCCTCATTTCTATTGCATTCAGAATGGGACAAGCACAATCTTCTAATAAGCCCAAACATGATTTGCGAACAAAGGGGGCACATGTGGGCATGGTACTCAGTGACGGCGGTCTGTCACACTATTCGACCCATCTAGTCGGCCCAATTTTCATTATTTATTGGCCTTATCTTATAGCTTGGATAGCATAATGCCTATCTCATGCATGTTTAAACTCCCTCACTGTGTTAACCTCTACCACTTCAGCTGTAACCCTTACACTACCTGATCGATACAACATCATACCTGATGTTTTAAAGCACGTTATTCCAAACAATTTAGGAATGTTAGGTGATTTATGCCCTTTATGGATTGAAACCAGACTCTGCATCAACTATGTAATTTTCCATGGGAGTTTTGTCATGGATCCCCCTCCGGCATGCCACAGTCCAGGTGTTAGTCCCCTTGAAACAACTTTTCCATCACTATTGTGGCCAGAAAGAGTCCCTGTGGGTTTTAAAATTTGCCTGCCTATTGAAGTCTATGGTGGTTCGCCCGGTTCGCCCGTTCGTGAACATTTGCGGAAGTTCGCGTTCGCTGTTCGTGAACGGAAAATTTTATGTTCGCGACATCACTAGTGTTAACCTCTACCACTTCAGCTGGAAGGCTATTCAATGCATCCACTACCCTCTCAGTAAATAAATACTTCCTGATATTATTTTTAAACCTTTGTCCCTCTAATTTAAGACTAAGTCCTCTTGTTGTGTCAGTTTTTCTTTTAAATATAGTCTCCTCCTTTACTGTGTTGATTCCCTTTATGTATTTAAATGTTTCTATTATATCCCCCCAAGCTATACATGTTAAGATCCTTTAACCTTTCTTTGTAAGTTTTACCCTGCAAACTATAAACTAGTTTAGTAGCCCTTCTCTGAACTCTCTCCAAAGTATCAATATCCTTCTGGAGATACGGTAGTACTGCATACAATACTCCAAGTGAGGTCTCACCAGTGCTCTGTACAATGGCATGAGCACTTAACTCTTTCTACTGCTAATACCTGTCCCTATACAATCAAGAATTCTGCTAGCATTTCCTGCTGCTCTATAACATTGTCTGCCTACCTTTAAGTCATCTGAAATAATTACCCCTAAATCCCTTTCCTCAAATGTAGAGGTTAGGACTGCATCAGTTATGTATTACCGTAGAACGCGCCTGTTTTTCTTCAAAAAGCTGGGCCACATTACCAAAAATCCATTACCAAAAATCTATCCAATGATCCATTTCTCCATCGATTCATCCATCCACCAACCCACACACTCACTTATACATCAATCCATCCATCAATTTTCAATCCTCTCATCCACCCACCTACTCACTCATTTTTCCATCCATCCATCTATCCATTCATCCATCCACCAATTTCTCCATCCATCCAGCCATTCATCCACCCTCCATCCGTCCATCCATCCATCTATCCATTAATCCACCATTCATTCATCCACCATCCATCCATCCACCATCCATCCATCCATTCATCCACCATCCATCCATTCATCCACCATCCATCCATCCATCTATCTATCCATCCCTATTTCTTTTTTTGCGTTGTTTTATATTTTTTTGCCTGTCTTCCTGTCTGTTTAGAATATCTATTTATCGGTCTCTCAGGTTTTTATCCATGCTTCCTCCAATGGTTAATTTCCTTTTGCAAGATTCTAAATATAGTTTAGTATCTATGCCTGTGTGTGACCATTTTTCTGCTTTTGATAGTGACTAGAGAAGGAAGTCATGTTTGTGTGTGTATGTGATTGCTGTGCTGTGTTATGCTATGCTCATAGTCTTCCTGTCTCTTGTAGAAAAGGATGCAGCAAATAATGACGCACTGTTTCCTGGCTGTTAAAACAAAGTTGGACTGCCACCTTGGATACTTTGACCTCATTGGCTGTGACTTCCTGATCGATGAAAATTTCAAGGTAATTTGCCAAATCCATAAGGCAGCCAAGTAAATAATGACTGCACTCTCCAGTATGCCAACAGTATTTTTTATTGAAATCAGCCTAATGTTTATATAATCAATACATATAATCTAATATCTGAAATATATGAATCTAGAGGTATTGCCTCAGCCATGCTCTCAATGGTTACTATAGGTCACACATGCTCACAGGAGGAATCTAAATGCCTGACAGTGTCTACATTTCCTGTGTTATCAGAGGAAATACATTAGCTAGTGAGACCTACTGAAGGACTTGAGTGAGATCTGCAGCAGAAAGATTTGGGTAATTGGGGCTGACATTTTCCTTGGACATTTTAAATTTGCATCAGACAACAGGCTGTGCAAGAAAATACATTTTATTTAAAGGGAAACTATAGTCACCAAAACTACTTTAGCTTAATGAAGCAGTTTTTGTGTATAGATCATGCCTCTGAAGACTCTATGCTCAATTATCTGCCATTTAGGCTTTAAATCACTTTTTTTTTCTGTTTATCTGTTTATAAAGCATAGCCACACCTCCCCTGGCTGTGTCTGACACAGCCTGCATGAAAACAAAATGGTTTCCATTTCAATCAGATGTTAACTTACCTTTAAGGTTCTTATCTCCTGCTCTGTAAATTGAACTTTAACCCCTTAAGGACTAAACTTCTGGAATAAAAGGGAATCATGACATGTCACACATGTCATGTGTCCTTAAGGGGTTAATCACATGAGGCTTCTGCAGGCTGTAGCAGGGTTTTAACAGAACAATAGATAAGAAAGTCTAAATTAAACAGAATTTGCAATACAGGAAGTGTAAACATTAGATGACTCTTTACATGTAGAGCTTAGGAAGGCTGTGCAAGTCACACACATAAAGGGCTGTATAAACAAAGTGATTTAACTTCTAAATGGCAAAGAATTGAGCAGTGAGACTGCAGGGGCATGATCTATACACCAAAACTGCTTGATTGAGATAAAATTGTTTTGGTGACTACCGTGTCTCTTTAATTCTTGAGTCAGTAAACATTAAAGGAACAGTGTAGCATTAGCAATAAAAACCTGTATTCCCAGTCCCTGTTTAGTTTAGCGCACCCTCTGTGCAACATTAAATAAATAAAATAATGATTGTATACCCCCACAGATCTATTGGCAATTAGATGTTCAAATAACTTAAATGCATAGAGAATATGAGTGAACAAAATATATCCTAAATGTATTTATTTGCAGCAGTGGATAGTATTGAATTCACAGTCAAACCCACAAAATTTAGGACTCGTCAATTATCAAATTGGAAGATTAGTCCCATTTCTAAACCCTATGACCACGGCATTCCAACAAAACCTGAATTAGTGCCAAATTAAATAATCACATTGGTGTCAAAACATCCTGCACACAAAAGGTTCTAAAATAAATAAATCAATAAACAAACAAACAAACTGAAACATGGTACCCGGACACCTATGAAACATAAACATCCTTCTATTCTCACACCGGGTAGGGCTGTATTATGTAATCATGAACTGAATACATGGCCATGAAACAGCCAACCTCCTTGTTTTCCTATGCTATGCCGTGTGGTGGAAAACTGTTCCTAGAACCAATATCAACCTTGACTATTAATCAAATATTTTTTTCATGGGGAAAGCTTAAGTAATCTGTTACGGGCGGGTAACTTACACCAACATCCAAGTTGTAGAAGAACGGTATTGACAGGAATTATTTCTTTTTCCAGGTGTGGCTGTTGGAAATGAACTGTAACCCAGCCTTGCACACCAACTGTGAAGTGCTCAAGGAAGTGATCCCCAGCATTGTTGATGAAACCCTTGGTATGTTCTTGCACTTCAAATAAAACAGTCAAACTGCCTCGCTTTCTTATGTTATTTGGGAACCAGTGCAAGTGGTTTATTACTATAACAAAATTGCTTAGAAGGGAGGGACAGAAAGTATGGAACTGTGACATCACATTCCTCTGTTCATACCTCTGTACCTCTATTTTTATCTATATAAAATTAAACATGCAAAACATGCAAGTAATTATTTAGACCAAGCGGCTTACAGTGCAAAATGTTGTGTTGATGCATGCAGTGATCTTTTAAATGTGTTTTTGTTCTTAATGTTATGCACTTCTGAATTGCAATGCAGATTTCGTTTTACTTGCTAGCTGTTTTTATACCAGATATTAAAGGAACATTTGGAATTATTATAGAGGTTTCACTTTTAACCTGGGGTCCAGTAGGTGATGCTCTACACCTCCACTACAGCCTATGGGAGTGCCAAAAGCTCTCTGTCTGTGCTAAGCCTGGCCATGCAGGGCTCATTTGATGAGAACAACCAGCTGACACTCTTAGCCAATGAGCTAGCCCCACACTCAAGGGGTTATCTAAGGAGAGCTAGCAGAAGCCCCAAAGCAGGAGTTTCTGGCTGGTAAGAGGAGACAGGGGGCATGCCCAGGTAAAAC
Source organism: Pelobates fuscus (assembly GCF_036172605.1). Lineage (NCBI taxonomy): Eukaryota > Metazoa > Chordata > Amphibia > Anura > Pelobatidae > Pelobates > Pelobates fuscus. The sequence goes on from NC_086327.1 coordinate 114,805,160, forward strand.
GTCAAACCAATCTAAAATCTGATGACTTACAATGGGTGTAGTTGGGTGGGCATACTGTTATGGCCATGATATTTGGAGTGTTCCTTTACATTTTTGGTCCCTCATATAGATCCACAGTCTCTGATATTTATGTATGTACCTTGCATCATGGTGGGATAACTTTTTGCCTACCAAATAATCCACTATAATGCAACAAAAGAAAAAACAGCAAACGGTTATCAAATAATAATTACATATGATTTAATTTTCTGTCTAGACTTGTCTCTGGAGCTCTTCAATAAGAAATTAAAAAGTCAACGATTTTTGCCACTGAATACTCAGAGCAAGTTTGTACTACTCTACAATGGAGAAAATAATGAGCAGACGGTGAAATTTGACTGGCCTACAAATACCAGCTTCACCAAAATCCAGAAGGAATTGTCACCAGAAAACTTCAACAAAACTATTAGAAGCGTTGAGAAACCACGGCTAATTCTCAAAGTTCCTGTGAAAAATAGGGTCAGCAAAATTGTCATCCCTAAAGTGACCCCAAGAACAACAGCTATGATGGCCTCAGTACAGGTAGTAAACATCCCCAGTAACAATTTACCATATAAAATGAAGCACAAATCCAAGAACGAGGTAACACCCAGCAGGTCTGATGCTTTGAAGCACAGTGGCGTACCATCTGAAAGTGACCAGACGAAGGACATAGCTTTACAATCCGCCCCAGTAGCCAGGTTCTCCTTTACAAATCTTCAAAAACTCAGTTACTGGAAGCAAAACACCTAGAAACATTAAAAAGAAGCGTAAAACACCTGTGAACAGCAGCACAGAAACAAGTCCAACTCAAACAAGTGTTTTCTTAGAACCTGAAGATGTCAAGACGCAAGACCAACTTACAGAGTGCCAAATACCTCTGAGTCCTTAAAAGTATGAATGCAACTCTCAGTGACAGGAGCTTTACTTGAAAAACACTGGAATAACAAATTAAAACCTCCAAAACAGCATTGTCTTGGTCATTATTCTTCAGATGTTTTTCCAACAAATTGTTGAAGACCTTTTAAATACAGTATTTATTCCACATGGTGTGCAATGATGCAGTGTTAATACGGGTAACCTATATTTTCTATAGTTGTGTGTGTATTATAATCTAAAATATAATATAATCTAAAAGTTCCTGCACTCTTCACCGTATATTTTATATTGCCTGGTGCGTATCAGCATAAAAATGAATTATCTTGATGAAAGTTTGGGGGACAAACTGAAACGTTGATTTTTATGTGAGCAATAAAATTTGTTTTATTTTGCACTAAAAGTCCTTAGAGTGCTATCTTATCTTGGATTTTTACATATATATTTATATATATTTCAACAAAGTCAGCTGCACGCACGGTCTTGAATAAAAAAAATCTTAGTATATTGAAGCTAGACCTTCACTCCGGACTGGGAAAAATGTAGGCCCGGGAATTTTTTAGTCACAGCGGCCCACTGAGAAAGGAGTGGGGCCAGAGGGGGTGTGTTTTGTCATCACCAATGGCAAGCATGCCCCCTCTCAAAGTGAGCATGTTGGTTAAAAACTCTTCCAGGGCAGACCCTTACACAAAGCTCTGGTGAAAAGCTCTAGCATGAAAAAAAGGCTCTCTATTTGTTCTGCACAGCGGAAGCATTTTTATTAACATGCTTGCACTGTGTTTGCTTGTAACTTGTCAGGAGACAAAAGGGCCAGGGCCAAGAGAGAGTATTGTACATGTGTTTGGAGCCTGCTTGTGGGATTGCATGTGTGTAGAGTGAGCTGATTATGGTGTGATGTTGTGTAAATAGGTCGGTTTCAGTTGTGTTGTGTTTGTGAGGTAATGCATGGCTAGGAGCTGTAGGGAGTGAGAGAGTGCGTATAGGAAGTATAGTGTGTATAGAGGTATAGTGTGTTTGTTTAGGGAATGTAGTATGTGTTTGCTTACAAGGAATATAGTCTGGGCATGGGGGATCCAGAGTTTGTATGTCAGGAATGTAGTGTGTGTGTGAAGGGGATCTATTGTGTGTGTGAAGGACCCAGAGCGTGAATAAGAGATCTAGTGTGTGTTTATGTGCATAGAGGATTCAGAGTGTATATAGGGATTTAATGTGTGTAGATGATCCAGAGTTGTGTAAGGTATCTAGTGCGTGCAGGGCCGGATTAAGAACCCAGTGGGCCTGGTGCTGATAATTATGCGGGGCCTAATTACAAAATCTTATCGACCAAAAACAGTCATACATCTCAAGCGTCATGTATCTGGTGTTGGAGGGAAACTGAAAGGATGCAGCTATAAGAAAACACATACTCTATGCTAATCTCTTTATCTAATTTATGCTTTCATCTTTCAAGTAAATCCATACCAACAGCAGTGTCCAGTAAAGCAGGAAGCCAATGGGTGGGGTAAAAGAGTAGGCCACTGATGCGAATCACATGACCAGAACTGCCAAAAGGGGCAAACATGCCCAAAAAGGGGGTATGTCCAAAGAATTGGAAGGCCAGCCTGGCATCAGTGTCCCTATGCATCAAAGTGTCAGTGTCCCCATGTCACCCAGTCCCCTTGTCTCCCAGTGTCTGTTTGCCCTTTTCTCCCAGTGTCCCCATGTCTCAGTGTGTCCCATGTCACTAGGATACTGGGGGACACTGAGAGACACGGAGACACAGGAACACTGGGACACTTGGGGACACTGGGAGACATGGGGGCACTGAGACACTTGGGGACACTGGGAGACATGGGGGCACTTGTGGATACAGACATGGGGACACTGAGACATGGAGACACTGGCAGACATGGTGACACAGACATTTGGGGACACTGGGAGAAATGGGGTCACAGACACTAGGGACACAGAGACATGGGGATGCAGACACTGGGAGACATGGGGACACAGAGATATGGGGACACAGACACTGGGAGACATGGGGACACTGGGAGACATGGGGACACAGACAATGGCTGGGAGGCATAGGGACACTGGGAGACATGGTGACACAGACATTTGGGGACACTGGGAGAAATGGGGTCACAGACATTAGGGACACAGAGACATGGGGATGCAGACACTGGGAGACATGGGGATACAGAGATATGGGGACACTGGGAGACATGGGGACACAGACACTGGGAGACATGGGGACACAGACACTGGGAGACATGGGGACACTGGGAGACATGGGGACACAGACAATGGCTGGGAGACATAGGGACACTGGGAGACATGGGGACACAGACATATGGGGACAATGGGAGACATGGGGACACAGACATTTGGGGACACTGGGAGCCATGGAGACACTGGGAGCCATGGGGACACTGAGACACTAGGGACACTGGTTGGGAAACATAGGGACACTGGGAGAAACGGGGACACAGACAATGGCTGGGAGACATAGGGACACTGGGAGACATGGGGACACAGACAGATGGGGACACTGGGAGCCATGGAGACACTGGGAGCCATCGGGACACTGAGACACTAGGGACACTGTCTGGGAGGCATGGGGACACTGGGAGACATGGAGACACTGTGTCCCTAGTGACTCCGTGTCCCAATGTGTCTACCTATGTCTCACAGCGTCTCCATGTGTCTCAGTGTCCCCACGTATCCCAATGTCTCCTAGTGTCTTAGTGTCCCCATGTCTCCCTGTTGCCTTTCCCCTCATCCCTCACTTCCCTGAGCTGTAGTCTGTCTTTGCAGGCTGGAAGCAGCGGTCTGAACTCTCTGTGCTGTGTAGCTGCTCCCCCACGGATCAGTGAGTAGAGAGAGGCAGGGAGGGATATGCGGTAACTTCCTATCCCTGTCTCTCTCCATACACAGTATGTAATCTCCGTTTATACTGAGAACATTTTTTGCATTTGTATTGCTGGTTTTACTGCAATACCATCACGGCCAGGCAGCCTCAAATACAGGCTGTGCCTTAAAATACCAGTCAGGTGGAAAACCTAATAGTAGTGTGTTAAAAAATGGGCCTATTCCATGGGCCTGGGCCTAGAGCTGCAGCTCCATCAGCCCCTATGTTAATCCGGCCCTGAGTGCGTGTCTGGAATGTAATGTGTGTATGAGGGGTTCTGAGTTTGTGTGTGTGGGGGGGGTACTGCATATTAGGGTGCTGCATGTGAGGGGTGCTATGTGTTTCTGAGGGATGCTTTGTGTGCTGTGTGTGTGAGGGTGCTGTGTGTATGTGAGGGGTGCTGTGTGTGAGGGTGCTGTAAGTTTGTGGGTGTATGTGAAATGTGCAGTGTGTAAGGGGTGCTGTGTATGAGGGGTGCTGTGTGTGTGTATGTGAAGGGTGCAGTGTTTGATGGCTGCAGTATGTGTATATATGAGGGGTGCAGTGTATGAGGATGCTGTGTGTGGGAGGTGCTGTGTGTGTGTGATAGGGTTCTGTGTGTGTGAGAGAGGGTGCTGTGTGTGTATGTGAGGGGTGCTGTGGGTGAGGGTACTATGTGTGGGGAGGGTGCAGTGTGTGAGGGTGCTGTGTGTGTGAGAGAGGGTGCTGTGTGTGTATGTGAGGGTGCTGTGTTTGTGTATGTGAGGGGTGCAGTATGTGAGGGGTTATGTGTGTGTGTATGTAAGGAGTGCTGTTTGTGAGGTTGCTATGTGTGGGGAGGGTGCTGTGTGTGTGAGAGAGGGTGCTGTTTGTGTGTGAGGGGTGCTGTGTGTGCTGTCTGTGTGAGGGTGCTGTGTGTGTATGTGAGGGGTGCTGTGTGTGTATGTGAGGGGTGCAGTGTGTGAGAGGTGCAGTGTATGAGGGGTGCTGTGTGTGTGAGGATGCTGTGTGTGGGGGTGCTGTGTGTGTATGTGAGGGGTGCTGTGTGTGAGGGTGCTTTGTGTGGGGTAGGTGCTGTGTGTGAGGGTGCTGTGTGTGAGGGTACTGTGTGTGTTTGAGAGATGGTGCGGTGTGTGTATGTGATGGTATGTGAGGAGTGCTGTGTGTGAGGGTGCAATGTGTGAGGGGTGCTGTGTGTGTGTATGCAAAATGTGCTGTTTGTGAGGATGCTATGTGTGGTGAGGGTGCTGTGTGTGTGTGAGAGTGCTGTGTGAGTGTGTGTGTATGTGAGGGGTGCAGTGTGTGAGGGTGCTGTGTTTGTGTGAGATAGGGTGCTGTGTGTATGTGAGGGTGCTGTGTTTGTGTATGTGAGGGGTGCAGTGTGTGAGGGGTGCTGTGTGTATGTGTAAGTGCGGGGTGCTGTTTGTGAGGGTGCTATGTGTGGGGAGGGCATTGTGTGTGAGGGTGCTGTGTGTGGTGCTGATGTGTGTGGGGGGGGGTGATGTGTGAGGGTGCTGTGTGTGGGTGTTGTGTGTGGGTGTGTGCTGTGTGTGTAAATATGTTTGGAGGTATTGTGTGTAGATTAATGTAACTATATATATAATTTTTTTAATTAAAAAAGCACTGTATCCCCCTACCATCTTACCTTTTGCCTGGGAGGGGGGCAATGCTGCCATCTCTGGTGGTCCTAGTGGTGAGAGTGAACTCTAGCCTACAGGGCCAAAGTTCACACCCGCGAGATCGGAGCTTTGCCATGGTAACCGCAGCAATGATCCGACCTCACGAGAGGAACCCGGCAGAGCTGCAAGCCAGAGCTCCTCTGTCCTCTTTCCTCTCCCTCCCCACTGGCCCATAAAGGCACACAGAAGGGCTGATGCTTAGAAAGCGCCGGCTCTGCATGGGTCGGCAGGGGAGATCTTTTGATCTCTCCTGTCAGCCTCGGCCCATGGCCATCGCGGTCGACTGGGCATTTGCCCGGTTAGTCCTATGGCCAGTCCGGGCATGCTCTCTTTGATCTCTCCAAAACTCCTTAATGGCTTTTTTCCATAATACAAGGATCACCATTATGTACTTTCCCCTCTCTCAATATCATGTCTCTCCTTTCCTGCAATCCTGGCTTTTGGGAACACCAGGAAACTTTTCACAACAATACATGACAGGAGCGCATCATAAGACATGCTCACGCCATTTACAGTGCACAAGGTACTTGCAGGGAGTCCTGAAACAGTGCATCTTGCTGAGTCTGCCCTCAGTGGGCCGGCTAAAATGATTGGCAGGCAGCTTGGCTTGTATTCCCACCAGGCTGACCTGACAGTTATATGGATGGACATGCTCCCTTACTGGGTCGGTCAACCCCTTTCCACGCAGGCCCATCTCCTTTTGAGTGGAGCCAGTGACACAATCACATCCCTGGCTCACCCCCTTTACTCCCCTAACACCGGTTTATTTATACCATGCACAGATTATTACTGGTGCTGTGTATATGGTATACCTCCCAGCTTCCCAAGCCTCCTTATTTAGGAGGAACTCTCCCTATTTTGCATCCAAATTCGTCTTTCTGTTTTCTATCCTAATGTTCCCCTTTTCTAGGAACTCCATATTGTTGGTGTGTCTGAGTAAATAACAGAGCGGCACAGCAATAATACTCCCAGTAATGTGTGTTTAAACTGCAATAATGGTGTTTACAAATCAGTCTGTGTAAATAAGACACATTGTCCTTGTTCTAAATGAAGTTTCTCAGAACAGACCTGTCCTTGGCTACACTCCTACTTAAAATGTTGGACGTATGAAATAGTAAGACAAGCGTGGAGTGTTCATTCACAAGGCAATTTTTTTAAAAAATGTGCGTTTGTTTTGATTGTCCATATGTATCGCTAGATACTGAACCATTTTGTATTGCATACCGTACTGGATTAACATAATAATGTATTTATCTGAAAATCTACCAGTGCTATCTATATCAAATGGTCCAAACACTATTAAAATAAAAATCCTTGTTTTAATCTTTTAACCCCTTAAGGACCAAACCTCTGGAATAAAAGGGAATCATGACATGTCACACATGTCATGTGTCCTTAAGGGGTTAAAGTGTGTTTCCTAATTATAGCACAATCCCTCTAAACATTAACACACACACATACATATTTAATTTTATTAGTTTTGTTTTGTTTGTTTCTCTAACAAGTCTATTTTAGTGTAAAAAAACACAATATCTGTGTCAATCCTTCCACAATTCACTGTTTAGTGAATTAACCCCAAAGACTATTTGGGAGGAGTAGATTGCAGCATATTTAGGGCTTCGACACAGTATAAGGCTCCGCCTTTTTGCACACCACTTTATAAATGTATCTCTTTTATATGCTTCAGCCCTTTTCAGCCATACAGAGTAACTCGTTATTCTCTGAGTTGTACTGGATTGAAAGCTGAATTGCAAAATGTAGTCAACAAATTCAAGCTGTGACTAGCTGAGTTGGGTAATATTTCCATAATCACTATTTTGCCTATAATGTGTAAATTGGATTTTAATCTTACACCGTTCAGAGTAGTGCATAACCCAGACTGATTAGAGAAGCATTGTGGAATACGTAGGTCACAGGCATATCTTTTTAGTAAAAGTGGACTTTAGCGTGTTTTATTATTTTTCTATTTCACTAATAACAAATAGCGTATTTTATTATTAACAGTCATTATTAAAGTAAAAACATCACGTTTTCATTAAAAGTAAATGATATGTTAGAAAAATTGTAATGAGAACTCCTTAACAGTAACTGGGTCCATCCCATGGTACAAAACCATCCCGTCAAACATGAAACCGGATAATCGTCTGCAATTACCAGCATAAATGCGTGTTATGTAGCTTTCAACATTAGTGGCAAAGTGTTGTGTTGAATAGTAAGCAGACATACTTTATATATTATTCCATCACTTTTTTTTTTTTATGGCTACCTGATGTAAATCCTTTAATAGGATGTACTATTAAGATGAGACACGTGATTGACTATTTGAAAATAAAAATCAACGTTGTGCCTTGCTCAAAACCTTACATAACCTAAAGTGCTAGCCTAGTTATTTTACTATTTAAAATAAAAATTAACAATTTTCCTGTTATTTAAGGTTGTGCCTTGCTCAAAATCTCACATAACCTAACGTGCTAGCCTGGCTGAGCGTTTGTTTTTCCATATATTTTATTGCTGTTTTATCTTAACCCCTTAAGGACACGTGACATGTCATGATTACCTTTTATTCCAGAAGTTTGGTCCTTAAGGGGTTACTTGGACACTAGTCACCAGAGCTACAGCTTAATGTAGTTGTTCTGGTGAGTATAATCTTTGCCTTCAGGCATTTTCATGCAAACACTGCCTTTTCAGAGAAAAGTTTACATATCCCCTAGGGACACCTCCAAGTGGCCACTCCTTAGATGGCAACTAGAGGGGCTTCCTGGCTCAGTGCTGCACAGTAAGCAGCCCTGCCGTTTAGCACTATAGGGTCAGGAATACATGTTCGTGTTTCTGACCCTATAGTGGTTCTTTAAGGCTGGATATCTTCTTGTATGGCATACAATGAAGCTTGGATCAAATCTTCAACCCACAAGCTCAGATTTGTACTTGCGACAAACACATTGCAGTGGCAGGAAAAGTACAATTAAGTGAAGAGAAAATAAAAAAGGTGGTTTTCCAGCAGAGCAGGACAACCTATAACTACTTCATGCTATATTTGTACGAGTGCACCATAATAGCAATGCAAAAAATAAAATACACGTGAATGAAATGGTAAATAAGGAAATACGCTAAAATACACTTTAAACCTCTTTTTTCTGATTATTTTATTTGGATTAAAATTTGCATTACCCAGTTTAGTGGATAACTTTGTAGTTTGGGTCATGTGATTGGCTGGTTGGGTGGAGGGGATTGGACTGATTTACACATTGTGATGGTTGATTGTGACTAATTGGAGGTATGTGGTTTAGATTTAGGTTAATACAGCTTGTTTGGGGGTAAGTGATTGCTTTGTGAATATGTCTGGGTGGGTAGATATGAGTATGTGACGTTTGGATGGCAGTGCATGACAAGGTAGATGGCGTGGTACCTGGCTGAATGTGTCAATGACAGCGTGAGCATGTGGCTGGAAATGTGACTAGGTTGTGTAAGCGTGCATGGCCTGGGGGTGAGGGTAGTATAGAGCTGCATCAATATTGCCCAGGGCCGTAGCCAGGATACCATACTGGGATCTCTTTCTAGAACACTGGGCTGTTTTCTGTAATAGGGGGGGTGTGTGTGTGTGTGTCGAGTTGTTAATGTGTCGAGGGGAGGTTTAGTATTGTGTATATGTGGTGGCTGATTGCTCTACAAGAGGGGGGCATAATCCCTGGTGGTTCTTTGGATTCCTGGTTCCCAAGGAAGAAGTGTGGGATCTGCACCTCTGTTAGGTGGTCCTGTGGATCCCTGGTGATACAGTGGTGGGTGAGCGGGATCCTTTGTGGTCCAGTGTGAGAGCTCGATTGTTTGTGATTGTACCAATATCCAGTACAGACCACTTTAAGATTATCCTCGCAGTTCAGTCAATGATTCAGAGCGGCTGTGGCACCCTGTGTCATCAAGAAGCGGTGGGGGACATCAAGGGTGCTCTTAAAGTGGTCTGCACCTGATATTGGTAAATACCACATTGTTGTGAAGAGGCGTAGGGCTGTGCAGGGTGTTTTTTTTTTTTTAATTTTTTTTTATTTCCCTGGTGGCATGAGGAGGGCCTGCTCAAAGTCAGAGATTTAGGCCTAGACATGGGCCCAATAGGCACCTGTCTGAGCCGAGCCCCTACGTGGCCTCCTTGGTCTCCTAATGCATAATCCAACTCTGTTCATGAGGCATTTGCTATGAAATTCAGGGCATTGTAATCCATGTATCTATCCTTCTGCAGCAATTGGACTGCCTTGCTGGACAGCCTGTTATGTTTGACATCTGTGAAGAATTAGACACTCCCTTCACAGGGGGATGCATCATGCACGATGCTAGTTGTATGACACAATGTATTAACTAAAGGGAATAATCTGGGTCAGTTTAAAGTGAATTTCAAATTTAAGGTTAAAATAGCCAAACTAGAACAATTCTCAGTCAGCTCTGCTTTCAGTTCGTCTACTCTGGCCTTAAATTTTAACTTCACTTTGAATGCTCACTTTAGTAAATAACCTTCTCTCCTAAATTCCGCAGGCCTGATAAAGAGGAACTTAAATATATATTTGATATTGTATTTTTTTTTCATTTCTTTAGTTGCCATAGCCACAATGGTTTCCTAGATACAAAATGTCATCATTTTGATTGGCAACATATGAAAATGCTGACTTTGTATATACGGAGGGTTCCTGATTGAAGTACTGACTTTCTACTTGCAGTATTTAAATTATACATACACCAGGGAAGCAATATTCCTACGTTGCCCATCACTAAGTCCTGGACAACATAGTCAATTTGGCATCACCACATATTTGCCATGTCATTCATACTTGAATGCTCTCCGTGTAAAAGAGGGGAGTCTTAATAACGAAGGAGCATGGCAGCAATTCAATGTGTAATACTTGTGACTTGTGGCGTCAGGTGTGTCTGAATAGTGAATCTGTCTGTCTGGCTTGTTTGTATGTCGAGTTGACACAGAGCCTGTCCAACAACTAGAGTTGCAGAACTGCACTTTCTTGGGAAGTAATGTCACAGCACATTCAATGTGCTCAATGTTTACTTTTTGGGCGATACAGGACAGGGTTCCCAAATCAGTCTCTCTCTTTGGATCCAGGACTAGAGAAAGCAGGAGAGGGGACTGTATGTTGAGGGATTTTCACTGAAAAAAATACCAATGATACACAAGAGCCAAAAATAAAAAAATATTTTTTTTTTTTTACTAATTTAATTGCATTTTATAGTGGTTTATTCACTAAACTGGGAAATTGTCACGAAAAATGAACAGTTTATACTATAAAAGCAATGCTGGGGGGAAACAGCTGAAATTTAACTTTTTTCAGTTGAAATATTTAGCTCTTAAAATTTACAATTACCTTGTAAAAAAAAAATAAAGAAACAAATAAAAACCTGTAACATACAACCAAAACTGCTGCAAAAAGTATGTTATTTAGGAAGCCATAGTGAAAGCCATTGTTTGCGAATAAAGAATCGAGTGTAAAAAAAAAAAAAGTTGCCATTTGTTCACTCTTAAAAAAATTGTTAGAAATCTTTTTATACTCAACAAAGAAAAGAGCCCAAAACAAATGGTATACATTTAGTATCAATAGCGTCATTCTATCTACTTGTCCTCCAATGCCTCTCTCAGAGTTGAATATCTTCCCCACAACTGAAAAGATTTTTCGCTACACTATTAATTGTGCGTTGTTATACTGTATTTCAGGTTCCTTTATCATCCCAGAGCGTTACACTCCTTCCCATCTCCCTTTTGTCATTTTGTCTGTTTGCTTTATGCAGGCCCCTTTTCATCCTGTCTAATAGTTTTTTTTTTTTCGTTTTTTTTTTTTGTTTTTTTTTGAGAAACTGAGAATCTTGCTGAAACATTCCTCCCCCCCTCAGGTCATCACTTTTTCTTTTGCAGGAAACTGAAACATGCTTTAACCTAACAGGAAGCTTTTTGCATTTCACACTACCGGTTTCTGATATGGCAGTGTGTTGAGTCTGTCCCCCACCCCCTGTACACAGGACAAGGAGTTTCAATCCTGGTTTTACGGAAGGATGTGGGAGTCCTTCTCCCTGAGCTTGTCTCTGGTTTGATACATGGTGGCCATGTCATGGAACCTGGATTCTTGTGACACAACTGTCCCAGGATGGGGTGCTGCAGTGTGACAGCCAGGAGAGTCAACTCCAAAGATGATGTCCATGAAGAAGTTGAGTTGCTACGACGAGAGGAGAGCAAGTAAGTGACTTCAGGGTCCACCTGTATTCTCAATATACATACAGAATTACATTTTGTTCCAATTATCAGTAGGGGAAGTAGGAAAAAAACAAAACAAAACAAAGCACAACTCACTAATGTGTTACATAGTGACATAGCTGAAAAGAGACGTGTCCATCAAGTTCAGCACTTCTCAATATTACCATGTGTTCTTTGGGAAAGTACCCTTGGATTTGGGGAAATTACTTTATTATGCCACGCAAGAGAAAAAATAATTTGCTTATTCTCCTTATCATAATGCATCATGCGTGAGTGTCATTAGTTACATCCTTTTGTTATCCCGTTGCTTCCTAAGGTGGCAAATCTGTTTCCTTTCAAACACTTAGAAGTTTTAATTTTGAATTGCAATTTTATTTCTAACATGCTAACAAGTACTATGGCAATTTGGCCATAGTGTGATTTTACATGTGTTCGTTTTTAACTATTTCAAAACCTGGATGGTGTTCAGTGCATTAAAGGGACACTCCAGGCACCCAGACCACTTCTGCCCATTGGAGTGGTCTGGGTGCCAACTCCCAGTACCCTTAACCCTGCAAGTGTAATTATTGCAGTTTTCTAGAAGATAGCCACTAGAGGAGACTTCCATGTTCATAGAACACAAAAAGTGGTTTAAAACGACTCTGGACGTCCTTACGCTATGTGAGGACCTCCAGCATTGCTGAAATCCCTATATGAAAGCATTGAAAGCATTATTCAATGCTGTCCTATGGTAAAGTCTAACATGCGTGGGTCTCACCCGCCGGCTGATGTCGATGGGGGAGGAGTGTAGGCGGAGCTTGACCCAGCGCCAAGGGACATTGGCGCTGGACTCCGGTAAGTCATTAAAAGGGTTTTAACCTCTTCAGCAACTTGGAGTGGGAGGCAGAGGGGCACTAGAGGGTCCTGCAGTGCCAGGAAAAGAAATGTTTTCCTGGCACTGGAGAAGGCCTTAAAAGTAGTTAGGGTTTACTATATCCAAAGCAAGATGTAATATGTGTAAAACGACTTTGCTCCAGGGGTCAATTAGCAAAATAAGGAAATGTGGCGAATTGATGAGAGGTTTAAACATTTGAAACCAAAAATAGACAAATTGGAAAAACTTTGCAGATGTATTTATTTTCATGTTATTTTGGCATACATTTTAGTTTTTTCTTGATTCAATGTATAACAATGTGTGATTTATAGGCTAAACACATTTTACTGAATTGTAAACTAAATCGCAAAATTCAGGCAACAGTGATGATTTGTAATATTTCTCCAAATTAGATGCAGTCACAATTTCAATGTTTCAGTCTAATTTTAAAATTTGAATTCCAATTCACTGCAAGTCGGTGTTAAGTCAGTAAACCCCTGTAAGTGTGTGGCAACGTTTGGTGAAAAAAAAAGACTTGTGTTCTGCAGAAAAAAAAATCTATACAGAAAACAAGAAGACTGAGCATTATGGAGAATATAGCTTCAACATATCTACAGTGTCATATTACTCTAACTCGTAATAATTTCCTCCGAATCTTCACCTGTCTGTGAGTCATAACCTTATCTTAATCTTTTTGAAGCATATTCCTGCTGCTTCGGAGGTACGGACAGCTGATCAGTCCACATTCATCTGAATCACATTTCAGATAAATAGAAATGCACAAGTCTAGTCAAGACCTAGCCAGCATTTTTTTTAATTTTTATTATTATTCTTTTTCTGTTTTCTGTGCTTTTAAGCCTGGTTTTATTATCTTGCATGAAATGTACTTTACCAGACACGATGCAGAAAGTCTGAATACAATACGAATATAAGCCCTTGATAGTTCAGGTTTTCTGCAGCCCTTGATCCAGCCAAATGTGTACCTTCCTACACTTATGCTTCGTGACACTAGTGTACATTGATACATTGATACAAATATGTTGCATATCCACTAAACATAAAGTTTGTAGATTTGCATGTAGACACATATGTATCTTCATATACACATACTCGTACAAAAACATCTGCACACACAAACACATCCATCTGCAGAATCAAAACAATATAGATATATAGCGTGTTTAACCTCCATATTGCATAACATAAAAAATATTAACCAGAAATGTTCCCTTAAGGATTATGGAGTTAACATTGTACATGCCTCACTCTGGGATGGCAGTGGTCATAAAGCCCCCCCCCTCCCCTCCCCCCCCAATTAAAGAAAACCTAAAACCTACCTAACCCTAAAAAAAATACAAATGCAGTGCAATAAAAATATTACTTGTTCTATACTCTGCTCAAAATGAGCTGACAAGGTGGCTTAACCCCCCAACAGAGTCAACCAATCAGAGTGCTCTGAATGATATTGCATAGACTGGGAAGCCAGCCAATCAAAGCCCTCTGACTGAGCTTGTATAATGTTTTCTCTGAAACTATGTTTTCAGCAGCAGGGTTAAAACTAGATGGGCCTGGCACCCAGACCACTTCATTGATCTGAAGTGGTCTGGGTGCCAATAGTGGTCCTTTAAGCTGTAGTTGTTCTGGTGACTATAGTGTCCCTTTTAGCTCCGACTTTGGCTTCTGCAGGCTATGTTATATCTGATGTTTCTGTTTTGGTATAAATCATATTTTAAGATATCCGTAAAATGTAAATATGTTGGTATAGTGTTTTCTGGTGGTAAAATAGCAGCATATTTTATAAATATTAACCTTAAATAAATCATGAGATATTTATTTGTTTAGTCCAAGCCTCGATATTCAGCTCAGCACAGAGAAACCTTTGAGTGGGTACGCAGCTAGATCTTTGTATGAAATGTTATAAATTGGTAAAAATCTAATTCTAGTGCTTTGAATTTGGAAATGTGTTTTTGTTTAACAAGAACGTTGATCTTGTGGTTTCCAGATTAGTTTAATTACAACACTCCATATTCTTATCACTTGTTTTATATTTACCAAGAAGTACAACAGAAACTAAAACAGGAAGTTAATTTGTATCGCAATGTTTAACAAGAAATAATGTTTATTATATGGATGCCGTAAGTAATATAATAGCATCAAGATCATTTATTTACTGTGGAGTCTGCTGACAAGTGTCTGTGTGTGTGTTTAAAATTAACGTTTAACCCCTTAACGCCGTTACGGCGTTCTATGCCATCCCGGCTTTAAAGCCGTTGCGGCGGCATAGAACGCCGTAACGGCTTAAGCCCCCAGGAGGTGAGATCTACTCACCTTCGCCACGATCCTCTTCTGGAGGGCTGCCTGACAGCCCAGGCAGCCCTCCCCTGGAAAATGAGGCCCCCGGGGGCCATGTGATCGCCCTCAAAGAGCGATCACATGGGCCCCCTATAGCTGGCTGTGGATCTGCCAGCAGGGGGGCTGTCTAAAATATCAGACAGTCCCCCTGCTGGTAGGTAGTGTAAAAAAAAAAAAATTAGACAAGTTTAAAATTAAATTAAAAGTATTTTTATATATTTATATATATATATATATATATATATATATATATATATATGTAACGTCATACAAAGTGTATTTTAATACTAATATTAGTGTGTGTGTGTGTGTGTGTGTATATATATTGTATGACGTTACATATATATAATATGTATATATACACATATATTAAATATACGTATAATTACAATAATAAATAAAATAATAAAATATATTGAAACAAAATTTAGTATAAATAATATATTCATATGTAATTTTATCCTAACTGTATTTTGTCATTAATATATATATATATATATATATATATATATATATATATATATATATATATATATTTGTAACAAAATACACTTAGAATTACATTCTATATATAACCACAAATAAATATATATATTGTGATAAAGTGAAGGCAGAGAGGCCATTTAACCCCAGGGGAAGTACGTGTAGTTTGTGTGTTGCACAACACAAAGCTAGGTTTAGTTATGGCCCCCTGGGGTGGAGCATTTGGAGAGAAGGGTGGGCCAATGCTCCACTCCACATTTTAGTGGTTTTCCTGGGAGACATAGATCCAGGCCAGGGTTTTTTGGACTGTCTCCAACCCACTGCTCAGCTGCAGATAATCAGCTGTAGCAGTGGGAATAAACCCCTCCCTGCTAGGCAGGTAAAAAGGGGGGGATTGCTGGCTTCCTCCCAGGAAGCAGGTAGGAGAGAGGCTGTTCTCTCCAAAGAGAGAGAGTCAAGGAGACTAGGCACTGGGAGTGCAGAAAGGGAAGCAGTTAAGGCTGGCTTGGAGCACTGGGAGTGCTGAGAGCGGACAAAAATCAAATATTTTGAATCCTAATATCCTAACACCTCACACAAAGACATAAATATATTCACTTACAGTGAATATACACAGAAACATACATTCACTTTACATGCAAATACAAGGTACATCTACAACAGTGTGTGTGTGTGTGTGTATATATATATATGTGTATATGTATATGTGTGTGTGTGTGTGTGTATATATATATATATATATATATATATCTCTATCTATCTATCTATCTGGAGGGGGCCCAGGTCCTAATTTTGCCCGAGGGCCCAGGACTCTCTGTCTGCCTCTGTCTGCCCCTAATGACAGATGCAAGAGAGGAATCAGTCGGGAGCTATTAACAGTTTAATTGATACGCTTTTATGAAGAAGTGGGTTTTGAATGATTTTTTGAAGGTGTGGAGACTGAATGGGCATCTAACAGAGGAGGGAAGTCAGTTCCACAGGAACGGTGCAGCCCTCGAAGTCTTGAAGGCGTGCATCAGAGGTGGGAGTACGGACAAAAGATAGACGTAAGTCTTCAGCAGAGCGTAAGGGCCTAGATGGAACATACTTGTGTATTAGGGAGGATAGATAGGTGGGAGCATTGTGGAGAGATTTGAAAGCAAGAACCAGAATTTTAAATTGAGCCCTATATCTTGCAGGAAGCCAATGTAGGCACTGACAGAAGGTGAGGCGTGGGAGGAACGGGCGGACAGGAAGATAAGCCTCGCCATCGCATTCATTATGGACTGTAATGGCGCAAGTTGGGAGCATGTAAGACCACCGAGAAGCGGATTACAGTAGTCAAGGCGAGAAAGGACATATCCAAAACCAACCAGCTGAACTGTTTAGCCTAAAGTTCTGGGCTCTCTGCAAATGCGTGAGAAACCTCTCTTCATAAATAGAAATGTTTTTTAGTGTGTTATGAGTACATGTAATTAATAATTATAATTAATTCTTCCAAAACAAAAATGTGACAGTCATCAGTGGTGATGTCATGTTGGGCAGGAATAGTTTGAGTACATTGTTCATGTGTTAACAATGTTGTGATTTTTGAGCAGTCTGTTATGAAAACACAACTTTAAAAAACACCAAAACAACTTTCAGTGAATGTAGTCGTTTTGTTGTGTAGATCAATGTTTTCAGCTTCAGGGATGAAATGCTTTGCCAGCTGTGGAATTTAAAATGTCACCATCCTTGCACGGTTGTATTTAGCACTGAGCAGTGTGTGTGTCTGAATTTAAGGCATATTTTTTTATGGAATGTTTTTTGTGTGTGTGTGTGTGAATGTTGGTGTTTGAATGCAGGCATGCATTTGTATCTAGCGTATACACTGCCACACACTGATATACACACACCGACATACATGTAAATACAGACACACCGATACATGCATTCACACTGATCTAGACACACTCACAGGTACACACATGTTTGCAATAACCCTCCTGTTGGCTTGCCTTTTTCTACAGAGGGGTGGCCTGCTTGTGGTGCTGTTGGCCTGATGTATGTAGGCCCTGCAGCAGCTGGATTAAGGGATGATGGTTGAGTAATAAGGCTGTGTTAAGGAGATTGTATCTCCTGCTGACATGGTTTACTGTTCTACCTAAAGGTTAAAGGGACACTACAGTCACCAAAACAACTTTAGCTTAATGAAGCAGTTTTGGTATATAGATCATGCCCCATAGTCGTGCGCACGGGGTGTGCCGGGTGTGCCTGGGCACACCCTAATCCCCATGGCACGCCTATGTATTAAGTCCTGCAGGAACAGCGTTCCTGCACTTTTATTTGAGCAGGAACGCTGTTCCTGCAGGCACTCAGCTCCCCTACCTCCCCCTATGTTCCCCCTGTCATGGGGGGGAGGAGGGGGGCCAAGAGGTGAAGGACCCCCACCCCCCGGTCAAGCGCCGGTCTCCACTCAGCTGCGGCGAGGGAGCTGTGTGCTCTCTGCTTCCTCTCGCCGCGTGCTGTTTGTTGATGCCGGAGCCTGAATATGACGTCATATTCCGTGAATGTCTGTGAATGTAGGTGTGTGTGTCTGAGAGTGTGAGTGTGTCTGTGAATGTGTGTATGTGTGTCTGTAAGTGTGTCTGTGAATGTAGGTGTGTGTGTCTGAGAGTGTGAGTGTGTCTGTGAATGTGTGTATGTGTGTCTGTAAGTGTGTCTGTGAATGTAGGTGTGTGTGTCTGAGAGTGTGTGTGTCTGAATGTGTGTGTCTGTCTGTGAGTGTGTGTGTATGGGTGTGTGTCTGTAGGTGTGTGGGTGTCTGTGAATGTATGTGTGTGCACGCGTATATATATGTGTGTGTCTGTGTATGTGTGTCAGTGTGTGTGCACATATATATATATATATATATATATATACACACACACACACACACACGTGTATATTATTTTTTTTGGGAGGTGGGAAAAGAGTTCCCACACTTTATTCCCCAGGACTTCACTGGAGATCTCCGGATCTCCCCTGTCGGCTCACGCAGAGTCGGCACTATCAGAGTGCCGGCTCCGCTCTAAGCCTCCATGGGCTGGCGGGGAGATCAAAGATCTACCTCACCAGCCCACAGCAACATGGAGGGAGGCAGTAGAGGACCCGGGGAGCTCTAGACAGCAGCTCCGCCAGGTTCCTCTCACGAGATCTGAGCATTGCCATGGCAACACTCAGATCTCGCGAGAGTTAACTCTAGCCCCGCATGCTAGAGTTCACTCTCCACTGGACCACCAGGGATGGCACATGGCAGCAAGGATCCCCCCTCCCTATATAAGGTAGGGAGGGGGGATATTTACTAATCTGCCCCCACCTCCACAATCCCTCCAAACATACAGCCCGCACGCTCACACACACAGTACACTAACCGCACCCTCACAAACACACACAGCACCTTTACAAACACACAATTCCCTCACACACAGCACACTAACAGCACCCTCACAAACACACACAAACAGCACCCTAACAAATACACGACACCCACACACATCACACAAACGGCACCATCACACGCACACGCACACATCACCCAGCACAGCACCCTCACACAGCACAGCACCCTCACACAGCACAGCACCCTGACACAGCACAGTAACAGGACCCTAACAAACACACACACACACACAAACACCCTCACCCACATAGCACACTACCAGCACCCTCACACCACCCTCACACAGCACACGAGCAGCACACCCATACACAGCAGTGTATGTGTGTGTGTGTGTGTATGTATGTATATGTATATGTGTGTGTGTATATATATATATATATATATATATATATTACATATATACACATGCGCCGTGTGTTTGTGCTTTAGGGTGCACACCCTAATGCAATAGGCTGCGCACGCCTATGTCATGCCCCTTCAGTCTCACTGCTCAATTCTGTCATTTAGGAGTTAAATAATTTTTGTTTCTGTTTATGCATCCCTAGTCACACCTCCCCTGGCTGTCACTCACACAGCCAGCATGAGAGCAATATGGTTTCATTTTCAATCAGATGTAACTTGTTTTAAAAGTATTTATGTACTGCTCTGTAAATTGGACTTTAATCACACACAGAAGGCTCCTGCTGGGTCTAGCAAGCTATTAACAAAGCAGGAAATAAAACATTCAACATTAAACAGAATATTCAATAAAGGAAGTTTACACATTAGATGACTCTTCACAGGAAGTGTTTAGGAAGACTGTGCAAGTCACAGTTGTGACTCGGGCTGAATAAACAAAGTGATTTCACTTCTAAATGGCAGAGAATTGAGCAGTGAAACTGCAGGGACATGATCTACACACCAAAACTGCTTCATTAAGTGAAAGTTGTTTGGGTGCCTATAGAATCGCTTTAATAGTTGGACAGTAACTTGGGGATCAAAAGTGCTGCAGACTCTGGCAGCATAACCGTTACATCAAGGTGCAAATGGTATTTTGATCGTCCCTTCAATGCTAAGAAATTCTGCAGCATTATCTATAAAGATCTGAATAAATGTTATCTTACATAGGAGACAATCGTCCATGAGATCTCCATCTACACCATTGCCAAATGGAGAAACTGCATGTTTTCGACAAGAGAAGAAGGAGCCGGTGAGTATCTGTTGATCTGTTGATACTCAAACTCAATATGTATTGATCATTTACAATTATAAATAACACACACATATACATAAATTATACATACATACAACAATGTACATAATAATCTGAACTGACAATATTATATTATTATTATTATTATTAAAGTCCTCATCCGTGTGTACTTGGACCTTCCATTCTTCTTGTAGAAGAAAGGTTCTCTGAGGGATGAAGTAAATAAGAATTCACTTTATAGTCTACAGTCAAGAACTATCACATTGTTTAAAAAATAGGGAATGGACATATTTTTGTCAAGGGCTACCTTTTTGAAGTAGTAAAAATACATACAAAGCTTTTAGATTGCAAACAATATATTTGAAAGGAAATGTAAATCACAAATCCCAAGCTTACCAATGTATATGAAATATTGTCAAACACATGTTATAAATAATGATTTATAATCAGGATGTTTAATAATGGCCATAGTTAAATAAATTGAGCTGGTTTGTATTCCAACAGATCTCAACTTCAGAAAATGGCTTATCCAGTACAAAGCAAGCACATTGTAACTCACAGGTAAAGCAATATGATGCTTAAATAGTAACTAAATATTCTATACTTCACTGTGTGTACATGAAAATTTAAGATTTGCTTGTATTCAGTTTACACCCTTATTTTCTATACATATATTATTTTTTTCAAAATATGCATTAGATGCAAGTTTTTTTTTTTTTTTTAGATTTTAAGTATACTTGTCATGGAAAAATTATATACCATCACTTTATTGAAATGAATAAAATATATTTTACTAGCCAAATAAGAAAACCCATCTGGGAAAAATTGATTTCATCTATGGTTGTTATATTAAGAGCAGTAAAGAAGCGGAATTCTCAGCATAGAAAGGTTATTTATCAGATTATGTATATTATTTTAAATAATATATAGACGATTTAAAAAAAAAACAAAAAAAAACATACAAATAAAAAACTGAATTTCCAATGACATAGTAAACTTGTGCATTTGGTTTCCATCTAATTGCAGTTTTGTCTGAATTCAGGCTCAACGGTTGTTTGAAAGCATGTCCCAAGAAAAAAGATAGAATGGCTTTGCCACAGAGAATAACAATTATAAAAGACAATCGGAAATGACAAAAATATAGTTCAAGTATTTTGAAAATATAGAGTATATAGTCCCATCAATAAAAGTTCTTGCATAAAAGGATGCCTCTAACTTAGAGGTGTGTGCAGCTTTGGACTTGGTGGCGGTGGTTGTCCAAGTTGCTTAGGTGTCTGTATATAAAAGGAGATAAAAAGCAGGGGAAACCAATAGTGTAATATATCAAAAACGCAATAAATATAATCAGAGTAGCGATATCACACTCACATGTAAAAGAGCTACCTCTTTTGGCATTTGAACAGTTTGCCTGATGGCAAGTATGTGTCTGGTGAGAAAGGCACTGTGCAAGTAATCTTACAGTCTAAAAGTCCTGACTATCTGCTATTTTTGTATTTGTATTAACATGTTTAAAATTGACCTTTAGGTGTTTTTAGTTGCAAAATTACAGTTTCAAACTTGCATTTTGAAGTTTTGCAAGATATTGAATAGCTCAGCAGTTTATCTCGTCCATTAATGTAAATGTACATGTACATGTACATATTTTGATCACTGTTTCCATACAACACAAACCTCATCTTCAGTAGTTAAATATAAAATTATTGATTTAAAGAAACTTTTCTTTTTTTTTCTTTCAAATTGATTTTTTTTTCTGTCAACCAATTCAAGGCAAAATGATACAGATGTCAGTAGTGTGTTTTTTTTTTTTGTGTGTGTGTAAAATTTGTTTGGTTAATGTGGGGATCACTGGTGGGACATGCAATTAATCATATAAAGCTTGAAATACTTTAAATACGCGATTCTATGTTACGTATCCCCATCATGCTGAATTTTACACTTCTATTTTATTTAATTTATTTTTTACATTTTGTTTTACATTTTACTGTGCTCTAAATCTTTAAGCCGAAAATGATCGCCACAAACTTGCACGATTTTTATTAAAAGCATAACTTTTTTTTAGATAGGATTCACAACAGTAGTGCGTGTTCACACTTCTTTGACACATCTTATGTATCCATTACTTGCTCATACATTCCTCTAAATTTGCTAAAATTAGCATTTTTTTTTTTTAAAGGGACACTATAGTCACCCAGACCACTTCAGCTCTATGAAGTGATCTGGGTGCCAGGTCCTCCAGGTTTTAACCCTGTAAACATAGCAGTTTCAGAGAAACAAATCAGTTTTCCTGGCCCTATAGGTTTTAAGATCCCCCCCCCCCCTCCTGTGGGGCTGAAGGGGTTAAAACAAACACAAAGGGCAGACTTACAGCTGCTCTTGAACTGCAATGCTTTACATTGCAGCACTAAGTGCATAAGTGTCTCAGCACCCAAAGCTGAAGTGGTCTGGGTGCCTACAGTGTCCCTTTAAAGTACAATGCATAAACCCACCTTATTTGTGAAGGGTCTCTCTAATGTGTTACTGTACATGGTTTACTTTTTGTAACCCTCTAATTTTTACTCTTTTCCTCTTATTATTGAAATTAATATGTCTTAATATTGATATTATTGTAGGCTACTTTATTTTGGGGGAAAAGCCACGAGAAATTAAATGAAACGATAATCTCAGAACCAATTCCTGGATGGGAAGGTCAGAATATCCAAACATACGGCAGTATTGCCATGTCTTCCTTGGCAGTCATGCAGATGAACCAAACTCAGGTACTCTAGAATAGTAACAATTTATGATATTTGAATTTGCATTCAACTGTATTTAAAAGGTATCAGTTAATTGGCCCATTTTGTATAGAGTGCAAAACTCTAGACAGGACTGACCAATGCTCCATTCTGAATCGGTGGCCTCTGCAGCTTCTTTAAAATTGTTAATGGCTCCTAATCTTCAGCATTAATATAGAACTGTTATAATAATTACTTGTATAAAGAGCTTTATGGGCTACTCCACGAGTAATATTAATTATCCTCCAATAACAGACTGTTCAGAGAGGGCCACAGGCTTTCAGCCAATAATAGCGCTTAGTGAGTTAGAGACTCCAACAACATTATTTGTCTTCTGCTGACTATATCATATTTCCACTCACTGTTCCACATCTACATACCTCTCTGGATAATAGAAAATCTACAATACAATAACAACAGAAAAACATAGTGCAATAATGCTATAACACTTTAAAATGGTGAGTAGATGCAAAATAGTCACACTCACAAACAGAAATTGATTGTAGGCGTTATCATAAACCTCAGGACTTGCGAAGCATCATGGCAGATATAGAGGAGAAAAAATATATAAAAATAATAGTGCAGAGTATCTTTGATAAAATGAACACTTTAATGTACAAACACACTTACAAAATAGAAGTGGGAAACAGGCACATCAATAAATCCAATCTCAGGATCCCTGGAATCAGGAACATCAAAATGACCAATGTCCAAAAAAGAGATGTGGAAATAAAATACAAAATAAAACCAAAATAAAATTCTGCACTACAATAGAAAGCCCTACGCGTTTCGTTCAGTAACCTGAACTTCCTCAGGGGAAAATGAATCTCCTAGTCTGCATGCAACGTCCTTCAAGTCCCGGTCTTCTTTTAAACTCATCTGAGTTTGGCGCGCAGTAAGTCCCAGCCTATCCGCACCATACTTCCGGGTTCGGCATTTTCCATACTTCCGGGTGCGTTCCAATGACGTCACCGGAAATGCGACTCCGGTTTCATCTTTAGACTAAACCGGAAGTGATGATGCGTTCCATTCGGCAATTTTGCGTTCCACCACTCGTCAAAGGGCGGAAATGGACCAAAAGGTGAAAAAACAATAATTACCAAATCAGAAATCGATCTCATATCCCATAAGTCACCAGGATATCACTAAAACAGTAAAACAAACCTTCCTCTATAAAAAATGTTTAAATACATAAAGGAAAATTATAGGAAAAATAGAAAAATATATATAAAAGTAGAAATAAAATATAAAAATAAATATAACATTTTTATGGAAAATAGCTTAAGACATATATATAGGGTCTTAAAGAAACAACCCATCAAAAGATATACATATATCTCATGCAACAAATTGGGTACTTAGAGAAAACAAACCAAATCAAACTCTACATTCAGCCCCCTTGGTTGCATAGTTTGCAAGGTGTATATCCAGTATCCTTCTCTTTTCCTCAATAGTAATCAAAGGTCACCGCCCCTTTCGTCCAAAGACACTTGTTCAATAACAGTACATTGGAGGGTACTGAAATTGAAGGAAGGGCATTTATTACAGTGCACTGGCACTGAGTGTGTTACCATTTTCTTTTTAATATTGTTTCTGTGCTCTTGGAATCTAATTTTAGCCTTCCTCCCTGTCCTCCCCACATATTGTAACCCGCATCCACATGTGATCAGGTATACGACGTGTGTTGAGGAACAGGACACCAGACTTTTGATTTTAAACTTCTTTTTAGTTTGGAAACTGCTGAAACTTGAAACAACTTTATGTTGATGGTTGCAACTGATACAGTTGCCACATGTGTGGAAGCCTGTTTTGTTCATAACCTTTTTATTCTCCAATCTAAAAGTGCTAGGTGCCAAGATTTGTTTAAAATTCGTTCCCTTCCTAAAAATAATTTTCGGAATTTGGGGGATTTGCATATTTAAATAGTCGTCTTCAATTAATAGACCCCAGTGCTTCTTAATGATTCTCTGTACATCAAAAGCCTTTGAGCTATATTGCGTATTAAAAGAGAAATCGAACATAGGGTTTCTAATGTCCGTCTTTCTTTTATTCACTAGAAGGTCGTTTCTATTTATATTTCCCACTTTTTCAATTTCTGCATCCAGAAGTTCCGAACTGTATCCCTTTTCTAAAAAACGATTTTTCAAAACTTCTGCTTGTGAATAAAACAGATCCAGATCGCTGCAGTTCCTACGCATCCTAATAAACTGGCTCTTAGGAACCCCCTTGAGCCAGTTTGGATGGTGTCCACTTGCAGTATCAATGAAACTGTTTGAATCAGTTGCCTTAAAAAATGTTTTAGTCTTGATTGCTCCACCCTCAATGAAGATGGATAAATCAAGGAAATCTATACTAGAAATACCTATCTTAGGTGTAAAAACCAAAGAAAGAGAGTTCTGATTGACGTACAGAAAGAACTTTTCTAATTCAACCAAAGGACCGCGCCAGATCACCAGGACGTCATCTATGTAACGCCTCCAGAGCACCAAGTTTGCACCATATGGGTTGTTGGACCAGATAGACGATCTTTCCCAGTAGTCCATAAACACATTAGCATAACTTGGTGCAAACTTGGTGCCCATCGCCGTGCCCTTTAATTGAAGAAAAAATTCCTTGTTGAAACTAAAAAAATTATGGGTTAAAATGAACCGAATAGCATCCTCCAAAAAAATTGAAAAGCAGGTGTTAAATTAACATCCCGTTCCAAATTATTTCTAACCGCCTCTACACCGAGATCGTGATCGATCACAGTGTAGAGAGAGGTTACATCCAAGGTAGCCCAGACAAAATCTTCCGCCCACTCAATAGATTCCAACTCTTGGATAAGGTGTTTGGTATCCCTGAGGTAAGATTTTGCTCCCTGAGCGTATTGTTGTAGATGGAAATCAATATACTCGGATAGCCTAGAGGTCAGGGAGTCTATGCCACTGATAATTGGCCGGCCAGGGGGTTTTTCTTTACACTTATGTAATTTCGGGAGAAAATAGAAAGTAGGTACCTTAGGGAATTCCGTAAAAATAAAGGAGTAGGTAGATTAGTCTAGAGTGCCTGATGATTTAGCCGTATTTAAAAGGGTTTTTAACTCTCCATTAAACTTAAAGTTCGGGTTATAAGTTAATTTTTTATAGGTGAGGTGATCGTCAAGTAGTCTGTATGCTTCTGTTACATAATATTCTGTAGACATAATGACAACCCCTCCTCCCTTGTCTGCACTCTTGATGGTTAATTCTTTTCTATTTTTCAAATCCACAAGGATCTTACTTTCTATACTCGTAAGATTCTTATGTTTGGTCTCCCAATTTGAGTTCTTCCCTAGTTTCTCAAAATCTCTGATGATCATTTTATTGAAGGCTTCGATCTGGCTACCTTTCTCATTAGGACAGAATTTAGATTTGGGTTTAAATTTCTGCATTGATTTATTGGTATTAGAGACGTCATTAGTATAGCCATCTATGCTTTTCTTAATGAAAAATCTCTTAATTGACATTTTTCTTGTAAACTTTTGGGCATCTATATGCAGCTGAAATAAATTTGGAGGTTCTTCCGGGACAAATTTTAAACCTTTACTAAGGAGAAGGATTTCTTGAGGGGTCATGGAGTACTTTGAAATATTGAAGACTCCTAGATTTTCTTCCTGCAACTGGGTGAACGTTAAATTCCCATTGCTCCTCCACTCAATCTCCTTTTCTTCCCTGGTGTGTTTCTTTCTCTCAGTGGCATGAATCGGTTGGTTAGGGGCAATTCCTGAGACCTGGGAGGAAAAAACTCAGTTATCTCTCCCTTTCTTCGGTCTCGCCCCTTCCCTAAAAAATCCCTATTATGTTGGTGACCATGCGTCTGTGGTGAGGCGGTGATTCTCTCAGTCGGAGAAGGGTCAGGTCTGGATCTAAAGGTCACCGGGGGCTGAATAGGTTTGTCATTTCTTAGTCTAGAGGAAGGTTTGTTATTCATAAAACGATTAGATGGAGATGTATGCCATCTTGAGTGTGAACCTGATTGGTTTCTCGTTTGTGCATTTTTTTCTCTGTCAAAATTCCTATGATTGTGTCTACCACTTTCTCTATATCTGATTTTTCTGTCAATTTTGTTAATCGTGGAATGAGTATTATTAGCTTTGTCACTTTTGTCTCTCACATATTTTTTATTTTTCGTTTGTGCAATACTATCATCTAATTTTTCTATTCTTTCAAAGAGAACCTTCTCCTTCTTTTTAAAGTCGGAGGAGTCTCTAATCAATTCATTAGACTCAGTCAGATTATTCATTTCTTTCGAAACAGCCATTAAATTCTCTTTCTCAAAATCGACAATTTCCATAAGACTTTTTGAGCATTTCTCTAAAGCTAGATCCCAACGTTCAATATGTTTGGATTTCTCCAATCCATTTGCAGGTCTTTTCTCAAGCCTAAGGCCTCTTGGAATTAAACCTTCCTTTAAGTAAGATTCTAGGAAGGATATCTCCCACCATTTTTTGGTTTCTCTAAATGAAAGTCTCTCCAGTTTGGAAAAATAATCATCCAGAGTCACATTAGATTCCTGTTGTGGGATAATGGAATTATTAAATAGGGATTGTAGCTTTGCTTCTCTTAGTTCTCTCAAATTTGAGAACATGCTCATAACTCTAATCGGAAAATATACAAATAAATGGTGGATCTGTATAGAGGAAAAAATATATATAACTAAATACAGAAATGTCCAGATACACCAGAGCGTGGATAAAAAAAGACACACACTTAGTGGGTAAATAGATAGAGAAAAACTCTAAAAACAATTACCCTTGTACTGAAGTATTGTAGATAAGGACTCCTCACAGTCCTCAGATTAACATGGAAAATAGAAAATCTACAATACAATAACAACAGAAAAACATAGTGCAATAATGCTATAACACTTTAAAATGGTGAGTAGATGCAAAATAGTCACACTCACAAACAGAAATTGATTGTAGGCGTTATCATAAACCTCAGGACTTGCGAAGCATCATGGCAGATATAGAGGAGAAAAAATATATAAAAATAATAGTGCAGAGTATCTTTGATAAAATGAACACTTTAATGTACAAACACACTTACAAAATAGAAGTGGGAAACGGGCACATCAATAAATCCAATCTCAGGATCCCTGGAATCAGGAACATCAAAATGACCAATGTCCAAAAAAGAGATGTGGAAATAAAATACAAAATAAAACCAAAATCAAATTCTGCACTACAATAGAAAGCCCTACGCGTTTCGTTCAGTAACCTGAACTTCCTCAGGGGAAAATGAATCTCCTAGTCTGCATGCAACGTCCTTCAAGTCACGGTCTTCTTTTAAACTCATCTGAGTTTGGCGCGCAGTAAGTCCCAGCCTATCCGCACCATACTTCCGGGTTCGGCATTTTCCATACTTCCGGGTGCGTTCCAATGACGTCACCGGAAATGCGGAAAAGTATAGAAAGTAAGATCCTTGTGGATTTGAAAAATAGAAAAGAATTAACCATCAAGAGTGCAGACAAGGGAGGAGGGGTTGTCATTATGTCTACAGAATATTATGTAACAGAAGCATACAGACTACTTGACGATCACCTCACCTATAAAAAATTAACTTATAACCCGAACTTTAAGTTTAATGGAGAGTTAAAAACCCTTTTAAATACGGCTAAATCATCAGGCACTCTAGACTAATCTACCTACTCCTTTATTTTTACGGAATTCCCTAAGGTACCTACTTTCTATTTTCTCCCGAAATTACATAAGTGTAAAGAAAAACCCCCTGGCCGGCCAATTATCAGTGGCATAGACTCCCTGACCTCTAGGCTATCCGAGTATATTGATTTCCATCTACAACAATACGCTCAGGGAGCAAAATCTTACCTCAGGGATACCAAACACCTTATCCAAGAGTTGGAATCTATTGAGTGGGCGGAAGATTTTGTCTGGGCTACCTTGGATGTAACCTCTCTCTACACTGTGATCGATCACGATCTCGGTGTAGAGGCGGTTAGAAATAATTTGGAACGGGATGTTAATTTAACACCTGCTTTTCAATTTTTTTGGAGGATGCTATTCGGTTCATTTTAACCCATAATTTTTTTAGTTTCAACAAGGAATTTTTTCTTCAATTAAAGGGCACGGCGATGGGCACCAAGTTTGCACCAAGTTATGCTAATGTGTTTATGGACTACTGGGAAAGATCGTCTATCTGGTCCAACAACCCATATGGTGCAAACTTGGTGCTCTGGAGGCGTTACATAGATGACGTCCTGGTGATCTGGCGCGGTCCTTTGGTTGAATTAGAAAAGTTCTTTCTGTACGTCAATCAGAACTCTCTTTCTTTGGTTTTTACACCTAAGATAGGTATTTCTAGTATAGATTTCCTTGATTTATCCATCTTCATTGAGGGTGGAGCAATCAAGACTAAAACATTTTTTAAGGCAACTGATTCAAACAGTTTCATTGATACTGCAAGTGGACACCATCCAAACTGGCTCAAGGGGGTTCCTAAGAGCCAGTTTATTAGGATGCGTAGGAACTGCAGCGATCTGGATCTGTTTTATTCACAAGCAGAAGTTTTGAAAAATCTTTTTTTAGAAAAGGGATACAGTTCGGAACTTCTGGATGCAGAAATTGAAAAAGTGGGAAATATAAATAGAAACGACCTTCTAGTGAATAAAAGAAAGACGGACATTAGAAACCCTATGTTCGATTTCTCTTTTAATACGCAATATAGCTCAAAGGCTTTTGATGTACAGAGAATCATTAAGAAGCACTGGGGTCTATTAATTGAAGACGACTATTTAAATATGCAAATCCCCCAAATTCCGAAAATTATTTTTAGGAAGGGAACGAATTTTAAACAAATCTTGGCACCTAGCACTTTTAGATTGGAGAATAAAAAGGTTATGAACAAAACAGGCTTCCACACATGTGGCAACTGTATCAGTTGCAACCATCAACATAAAGTTGTTTCAAGTTTCAGCAGTTTCCAAACTAAAAAGAAGTTTAAAATCAAAAGTCTGGTGTCCTGTTCCTCAACACACGTCGTATACCTGATCACATGTGGATGCGGGTTACAATATGTGGGGAGGACAGGGAGGAAGGCTAAAATTAGATTCCAAGAGCACAGAAACAATATTAAAAAGAAAATGGTAACACACTCAGTGCCAGTGCACTGTAATAAATGCCCTTCCTTCAATTTCAGTACCCTCCAATGTACTGTTATTGAACAAGTGTCTTTGGACGAAAGGGGCGGTGACCTTTGATTACTATTGAGGAAAAGAGAAGGATACTGGATATACACCTTGCAAACTATGCAACCAAGGGGGCTGAATGTAGAGTTTGATTTGGTTTGTTTTCTCTAAGTACCCAATTTGTTGCATGAGATATATGTATATCTTTTGATGGGTTGTTTCTTTAAGACCCTATATATATGTCTTAAGCTATTTTCCATAAAAATGTTATATTTATTTTTATATTTTATTTCTACTTTTATATATATTTTTCTATTTTTCCTATAATTTTCCTTTATGTATTTAAACATTTTTTATAGAGGAAGGTTTGTTTTACTGTTTTAGTGATATCCTGGTGACTTATGGGATATGAGATCGATTTCTGATTTGGTAATTATTGTTTTTTCACCTTTTTGGTCCATTTCCGCCCTTTGACGAGTGGTGGAACGCAAAATTGCCGAATGGAACGCATCATCACTTCCGGTTTAGTCTAAAGATGAAACCGGAGTCGCATTTCCGGTGACGTCATTGGAACGCACCCGGAAGTATGGAAAATGCCGAACCCGGAAGTATGGTGCGGATAGGCTGGGACTTACTGCGCGCCAAACTCAGATGAGTTTAAAAGAAGACCGGGACTTGAAGGACGTTGCATGCAGACTAGGAGATTCATTTTCCCCTGAGGAAGTTCAGGTTACTGAACGAAACGCGTAGGGCTTTCTATTGTAGTGCAGAATTTTATTTTGGTTTTATTTTGTATTTTATTTCCACATCTCTTTTTTGGACATTGGTCATTTTGATGTTCCTGATTCCAGGGATCCTGAGATTGGATTTATTGATGTGCCTGTTTCCCACTTCTATTTTGTAAGTGTGTTTGTACATTAAAGTGTTCATTTTATCAAAGATACTCTGCACTATTATTTTTATATATTTTTTCTCCTCTATATCTGCCATGATGCTTCGCAAGTCCTGAGGTTTATGATAACGCCTACAATCAATTTCTGTTTGTGAGTGTGACTATTTTGCATCTACTCACCATTTTAAAGTGTTATAGCATTATTGCACTATGTTTTTCTGTTATTGTATTGTAGATTTTCTATTTTCCATGTTAATCTGAGGACTGTGAGGAGTCCTTATCTACAATACTTCAGTACAAGGGTAATTGTTTTTAGAGTTTTTCTCTATCTACTTACCCACTAAGTGTGTGTCTTTTTTTATCCACGCTCTGGTGTATCTGGACATTTCTGTATTTAGTTATACCTCTCTGGATATAGTTTGCTGTCTTCACTTCTCCCCTGTTTCCCCTTCCGTCTTTTCCTTTTCTCTTTCCTCCCTCTTTTCTTTTTCTCTCTCCCCCTCTTTTCCTTTTCTCTCTCCCCCTCTTTTCCTTTTCTCTCTCCCCTCTTTTCCTTTTCTCTCTCCCCTCTTTTTTATTTTTTCTCTCCCCTCTTTTTTATTTTTTCTCTCCCCTCTTTTTCATTTTCCCCTCTCCCCGCTCTGGTCCCCTTTTCCCCTCTCCCCGCTCTGGTCCCTTTTTCCCCTCTCCCCGCTCTGGTCCCTTTTTCCCCTCTCCCCGCTCTGGTCCCTTTTTCCCCTCTCCCCGCTCTGGTCCCTTTTTCCCCTCTCCCCGCTCTGGTCCCTTTTTCCCCTCTCCCCGCTCTGGTCCCTTTTTCCCCTCTCCCCGCTCTGGTCCCTTTTTCCCCTCTCCCCGCTCTGGTCCCTTTTTCCCCTCTCCCCGCTCTGGTCCCTTTTTCCCCTCTCCCCGCTCTGGTCCCTTTTTCCCCTCTCCCCGCTCTGGTCCCTTTTTCCCCTCTCCCCGCTCTTGTCCCTTTTTCCCCTCTCCCCGCTCTTGTCCCTTTTTCCCCTCTCCCCGCTCTTGTCCCTTTTTCCCCTCTCCCCGCTCTTGTCCCTTTTTCCCCTCTCCCCGCTCTGGTCCCTTTTTCCCCTCTCCCCGCTCTGGTCCCTTTTCCCCCTCTCCCCGCTCTGGTCCCTTTTCCCCCTCTCCCCGCTCTGGTCCCTTTTTCCCCTCTCCCCGCTCTGGTCCCTTTTTCCCCTCTCCCCGCCCTGGTCCCTTTTTCCCCTCTCCCCGCTCTGGTCCCTTTTTCCCCTCTCCCCGCTCTGGTCCCTTTTTTCCCCTCTCCCCGCTCTGGTCCCTTTTTTCCCCTCTCCCCGCTCTGGTCCCTTTTTTCCCCTCTCCCCGCTCTTGTCCCTTTTTTCCCCTCTCCCCGCTCTTGTCCCTTTTTTCCCCTCTCCCCGCTCTTGTCCCTTTTTTCCCCTCTCCCCGCTCTTGTCCCTTTTTCCCCTCTCTCCCCTTTCTTTTTTCTTTTTTTCCCCCCTATACCAAGGGTATGTCATAGTTGGGCCAAATAGTTTATTACATTTTATATCAGGGATGGTCCTGGTGTTTACTACATTTTTCCTAATATTTAATCTCTCTATATAAAATGATATCCAGTGTCACACTGGTCAATAATGGAGAGAGTTAAGGTTGACAAATATATAGAATGTATGGCGAGAATAGTGTCTTGAGAAATGAGGGGGAGTAAATACTGTTTGGCAATGCATATCAAGATTAAAGCAGAGTACAGTGATGAGAACAAAAAAGTCCTAGAGTAAAATATTTTTAGACAACAAATCTAATTCAATTAGACCATCTAATGTTTTAATTTTTTGAATGTAATTAATTGCTTGTGTTTTGCAAGGTTTTTTTTTTTCTTCTATCATGATACCCTGGCTTCATTTTTAAGCATCCCCACATTATTTTTATTTGAAGGATATAAACACTCTCTACTCCATTTCACTAAAAATGAAATATTTAACATTTAAACCTGTAATGAATAGCACATAATGGCTAGCACATGATTGTAGGAGCATTTTCGTGTATATTCTGCTGTTCAGGTATACTCTCCAAAATTGTGTAATTATTTAAACTTCCAATCTGTTTTCATTATTATTATTATTCTTTCACAAAATTATATGAAAAACAAAATTTCAATGTACAAAAAGTACAGTAGCCAAACAGAAACCTGGCATCTGTATTACACAGGGCAATAGTCTCCTGTAATGAAATCTGAGATCTGCCAAGGAAACTCCCCTCCTCTATTTACTAGAGCATGCTTTTATTTTGTACAATCTGTTTTTCCACTTGATCAATACTGACATTAAGGGGAAAGGTAGGTGAAGTTTTATGGGCAAACATTTTTGCAAATGCCTTAACGTAATATTTGTAATCAGAATTTGTTTGCTGACACTGCATCACATTTTTTGTAGGAGTTATTCGAATGCTTTTTGGTTCTGTTTCCTTTTCACTTGCTGATCTTGACGATGGATCATCAAGAAAGGAGATTTGTTTACCAGGTAAGTTAAGTGTGCTTATGTGGCATATAGCGTGATAATACTGAGAGGGTGGGTTTGCAGGTATCACCCAACAAATATGAGATTTTTTTTGTATTAGTTTTTAAAGTGAAATAATACATTTTAATCCATATCCTTTGTTTGACTTTGATCTGGGTGATTTTTGGATATGTTGTTCACCCAGATCAGGACTATATGGGGATGTAATATTTATGGGGATATGTTATGTTTTGGGGTGTTTTCTGTACTTTGGGGGGAAATGTGTGTTTTTCTGCATGTGGATAATTGGGTTGTTGCATTGGCTACTTTAATTATATCCCAGGCAGAGGGAAGCAGGCCCGGACTGGCCAACGGGCACACCGGGCAAATGCCCGGTGAGCCGCGGTGAACATGGGCCAAGGCCGGCAGGGGAAGGTCCCAGGACTTCCCCTGCCGGTCTATGCAGGGCCGGCACTATCCGAGCGCCGGTCCCGCTGCATTCCATGGCGGGCCGGTGGGGAGATCAAAGATCAAAGAAACGTGCTCAGGTAATTGGAAGCATTGAGCAAGCATTGTAGAGTTGCTATCATTAAATTACAAAAAGCACCTTCTTGTTTATCTACATGAAACAAAATAGTAAACTAACTACAGGCATACGTTTTTTGTAACTTGAAAATGCAGACAGATTGTTTTATTTTATAAGAATCTACTTGTGTTTATTATAAAATATATTAATCGATCAATTTGTTACTTCAATTTTTTTTAATCATTGTTCTTTGTCCCTACCTACATAGTTTAACTTCTATGTTTTCCATTAAAATATATATACATTCTGATCTTGAGAAAGACCCTTTTTAGAGGTCGAAACGTCGATCGTTTGAACACTGTTTTTGCACAATAAACAGATTTAATACCTTTTCAAACCCAGGAGTGCGCCGTCATGATTTTTTGCTGCATATATATATTGCGGGTTTGCACCTTGGTAAATTCTTATTTATATATGTTAGATGGGAAGAGTGTCAAACTTTATTTTCCAGTGTTTTTCTTTTCCTTCAATTCGACAATTATCAATCTTTAAATATAGATTATAAATTGAGCTATTACACAAACATTTATACAAATTAATCAAAATAGGTCATAAGTAGGGATGAAGCGTCCTATTATAACCGTAAAAAAAATTGATGTGGATCGGGCAAGCACAGGGGGGTAAGAAGACAGCCTCCCACATCATATAGACATAGCAAAATTTCAATAAGGGTAATTGGCCGATAATTAGAAGTTTGTGTAGGGTCTATGTCTGATTTAAGAGTTGGCATGATGGAAGGAAGCCTGGAGCATCTCTGATGGAATAGTTTTGAGTCTCTTGAACTCTGTGAAAGTCCTCAACATAAAGGGAGCAATGCTACAATTTAGCTTCTGGTAGAAATCCGATGAGAAACCATCTGGTCCTGAAGATTTACTGCCCTTCAGATCACTAAACTCCTACAAGGAGAAGGGACTATTTAATTGGGTCATTTCTCCCTCAAGATTTTTTTGGAAGTTTTAAATTATCCAGGAACTCTGTATTTCTAGGGAGGAGGAATCGTTTGGTTTTAGGTTATACAGGTTCTTATAGTACTCTCCAAATGCTTTCCTTATTTAGTTTGGAGAAATACATTTTGTATTCCTCTCAACGATTTTCTTAATAGTTTGAAGTTTATTATTATTTTTTATTAATTTGTAAGTTTCCTACCGATTTTATTATTTCCATAGTACCAACCATACTTTAATATTAGAATTGCTTTATTTATTTGCTCTTGGGTTCTTTCTAACATTTTCTTTGTAATTATCTTTATTTCCTCTAAAACCATGGATCCAGACAGATCTTATGGAGCCTCCCAGACTTTACCAAATCTATAGATGTCGCTGAGGTCTTTCCCTTACTGTTTTTTTATATTAGCGCCCAGTTTTATAAGCCAGCCACTTATGACATTTGAAAGTACACCAAAGAGTAGCGTCTGAAACATCACCATTATCATTGTTAATTAAATTCCCTGACCTGGGCACACAAATCTTCAAATTTAGTTTCAGATCTTAGAAGGGTCTAATGTTGTCTCCTTCTGTCCCTGCATTTATACTCAGAATTATAGGAGGACTGGTGCATGATCTGACCATGTTATAGGTCCAATTCCTACACTGTTGGTCCACTCCAAGACAATCCGTGCCCTAGACTAGAAGTAGTCAATTCGTGTATATGACTGGTGGACGTTCCATTAAAATATAATTTTATTCTTTGCTTCGCCCACTAGTGTTATCCTCTCTCATTTACAATTTTCTTTAAATTGCATTCTCCACTTACTTATATATGAAATTAGATCTGTTGTCTTTAATAAACATTTTTTTTTAATTTGGTCAACTATTTATATACTTGTCTACCTACAGTAAGAACATTCTCTTTTAATTTGCACAGGGCTCTTTGAAAATAAAATAGTGTATTTCCCTTTTAAATAGCCTTTTGACACATAGCATCCTGCTGTTCACAAGTAGACAATGCATATTTTTCAATACAGTGAAACATTGTGTACATGCTTTTCAGGGACTTCTGCCTCTTTCTGGAATGAGAGTGATTTGCGCTAACACAAGTGCAGGCCACACCTTGCAAATCAGTGGTAAGTACACAATATAGCTGATTGTCTTAGTGTCCTTCTGAACATAAAACACACGTAATCTTAAATAAAGTATGTTTATGTCAAGTAGTCTTCTGCTAAATCAGATTTTATTCTGTGTTTACGGTCTACGTGGCAAATGAAGAACTGATACTTTGTCTTCTCTGCTATAGGGCCGATGATAGAACCTCGTCAAGTGTCTTGTCTCACTGCCAATGAGAGGAATAGCTGGATATCTTCACTACGGCACCACATCCATGAAGCCAATTCCTATTATCCTGCTATATTTCCCTCCATCAGCATATTGCCTTATGTGGTGAGTATAAAAGAAGTCTCAAATGCATAATGCATTGAGCGCTTCAGCGTGCAAACAACTGCATGCGATCGCAAGTCATTGAAATATAAATTGACTTTGATTTCAAACCTGACTATATCCCAACAAATAAGTTTACTTTTTATAAAAAATGCCTTAATGCACAAAGGGAAAATCATCTGTTTAAGAGAAAAAAAAATACGCAATTTTTAAATGACAAAAGTGTAAGAAAACATTTCAGATTATCCCTGGTGGTGCCTTTAAGCATCATTCTGAGCACCAAAACAACTTTAGTTGAACAAAGTGGTTTTGGTGTATAGATCATGTCCCTACAATCTCCCTGCTCAATTCTCTGCCAATTAGGAGATAAATCACTTTGTTTATGCAGCCACACAGAAGCCACACCTCCCTTTTATAGCATTTATAATTTTTCTTGTATATAATGTTAAACATATAAATTGTATCTATGAAATTAAAATGAAGAAAGTGACCTGAAGGTGCTGTTGTATAGTAATCCTTGAGCTTTAATTAAACGGGCAGAGTCTGCATTTCTACCAGCAGAGTGCAGCAGAGATTTGGCGTCTGTGAATGCAGAGGGTCAATTCGCCAGCGACGAATGGTTAAGTATACTTTACCTTAACAGGTCTCGGGTCGCGCCAATTGAGAGGAGCTGCTTGGCGTGGAGCAGGTAAGTATCGCCACAGAGTGAACCGTGATTCACTTCTGGCAGCTAACTGTATACCCAATATTATTGAAGGGTAGATGTTAGAGAACCAACAAAAGTTACTTCAAACGTGTAAACCCAAAGCTTTATCCTATGACTTCATTTAGTTTTAAGAATGGGAACTACTCTGCCCTACTCTCACCTGTCTCTCAGAATGTGACATTAATAGTCATTACTACTCTTTAATTAATGGACAGAATGCATTAATCATGAACGGGCACAGTTCTTCCCATTTCTCAGTGGGATGATCAGTACTATATGTTGGTAATCTATAGTGATATTTTTTGGTATAGTTTTCACAGGGTCTTGTTTATTAAGATATGTCTGTTAGAGACTGTAACTTGTTAAAGGGACACTATAGGCACCCAGACTACTTCAGCTCATTGAAATTGTCTTGGCGGAATGTTCATGTCCCCTTTAGTACTGCAGTGTAAAACATGTGTGTGCGTATTCAGTGTACTTTGTGTATGTACTCTGCAGTCTGTCTGTGTGTGTTTTCAGTGTACTGTGTGTATGTACTCTGCAGTCTTTTTGTGTAATCCGCAATCTCTGTGTGGATTCAGCAGTCTGTGTATGTACTCAGCATTCTGTATGTGTGTACTCAGCAGTCTGCGTGTGAATGTGTTCAGCAGTCTGTGACTGTATTCAGTCTCTAGTGAGCTTGTGTGTGTCAGTAAGCTTTTCTGCAGTGAGCATGTGTGAGTCAGCTTGTATTTAGTGAGCTTGTGTGTGTCAGTGAGCTTGTGTGTGTCAGTGAGCTTGTGTGTGTCAGTGAGCTTGTGTGTGACAGTGAGCTTGTGTGTGACAGTGAGCTTGTGTGTGTCAGTGAACTTGTGTGTGTCAGTGAGCTTGTGTGTGTCAGTGAGCTTGTGTGTGTCAGTGAGCTTGTGTGTGTCAGTGAGCTTGTGTGTGTCAGTGAGCTTGTGTGTGTCAGTGAGCTTGTGTGTGTCAGTGAGCTTGTCTGTTGTGAGCCTTGTGTGTCTATATTAGAGACCCTGTAATCTACACTAGAAGTGGGCAGAGATTAATTATGTCGGTAGGACATACTGGGCGGAGCTTTGCAGCAGTGGGTGTGGTACATTTTCAACGTATTAATTGATAGCTGTGCTGCAAAGTGTCCCTGGAATTTTTTTTTTCAAATGTTGGCAACTATGATGTTTGCAGGTTTATGTATTGAAATTTGTACCAGCGGGGGGGAGGGGAGGGGGGGGTGAAGAATCCCAAATATGTTCTTGTTTGTTTTATGTCCTCAAATTCAACATATAAAAAAATAATCATTTGCCTAACTTTACATATGCAGTCTACATGCATATACTGGGATAAGAGGGAGATTGGCCAATAGATGACAATTGCTTATGAATGCTATAGCTTTTAACACCTTGTTGAAATAAATAACTAAGGGAAAAAATTTGACTAATCAGCTTTTCTACTATGGATTATTTGTGAAAATTGGTTACTAGTGCAGCTTTTCAGGGACATACCTGTGATTCATACCAGCATTTGGCTATGGCTCTTTGCAAAACATGCAGGCATCTGGCACAATTAAAAAGTTAATGATGTAAAGACGTTTCTGCACAATATTTTTTTTTACTTTTGTGTATGGGGGAATGCTACCAATTTGACTTTTGTATTTGTTTTCTCCCAAAAATTGTGATTTATAAAAATGTTTGGCCATCGGTGGATTGTGAATAATTCTGTATTTCCATATGGAAGTGTGATCAGCAAATAAAACGGCCAATGGATATGCCATATTGTTTGCTTTGTAATTCCGACTTTAATATTTGTAGGCAGCACTAGTAGCCAGCAGGCAAATGGTTAAAAATAAATCAATAAAATAAAAACACGCAGTGGTGCTAGGATTAATAAAGATTTTATTATTTAGTAGACCTGCGTCCAACTGCCATGGCAATGTTTGTATCTACTAAACTTAGTGCAGCCAGATATTGCTACCCGGTCGCTAATAGAATCCAGGGGGGCCAACAACAAAATAAATAGGAGTTGGAAATTAAATGCTATCACACAGGAGAGGGATTCAATGTCCTAGACCCTCTGCCAGCGTGCAGCGACAGACTTAAAATATGCACAGAGCTGACATTTGCCGTCTGGAACAAATAACCACATCAAAAAGCAGAAGTGGTCATGGACATTGGAGTAATCCTTTAACCTTTATTAGTACGGTAAAAATAAATCTCTCACATTTTCTTAGATTAAAGTACTAATCAAAAATGTTTAGAAATAAAGAAAAATAATGAAAACTATTTTTTTTTATTATTCCTAATTGACATCTAAAGATCTATTTTATTAAAATTAGATCAGAAAATACTAATCTACGCCCCCTCCCCCCCCCCCCCCATATGTTGCAAGGCTACTGCTAATTGGAATTCCACCACAAGGTGGCCTCATACTACAGGAAATCTTCTTTTTCATAGTGGAGAGCAATACAGCTGTTGCCTATCGTGCCCTATATCCACTTACACTAAACTGGTATGTCCCTACTTATTTGGTGGCTGCCTGTCCCACAGTAGACAGCATGAGTGTGATGGCAAAGCATGTGTGTGTGGGGGGGGGGGGAGTTCGCTCTGTAATGACATAAAGCTTGATAGGAATACGCTGATCCAGTGGATTGTTGAAGTAGGTCACATGATGATTAAATTATGGCAACAGTTACCAAGTGGTGATACTGATGTAAAAACTGCCCCAGGGACACCTTTCAAAAATGGGTCTCCTATCTTCATGAAAATTACATTGGTCTGAAACCGACCTCTGTGATGGGACAGATTGAATTTCTAGACTTCAAAATTTATCTTAAACTCCTCAGGTCAATTGATCACATATTTGTATCACAAAAGTACGGCCCCCAATAGTTTTCTGGATTGGGGAAGTGTGAAATAATTCCTAAAACCGTTGTAACAGCTGATCACTAGCGGCATTCCATGTTTATTTTATTAGAGGGACACAGTATGGTAACTTCAGTAGTAGCTGGATGTCAAGATAAACTTAATGCCCAATGTGCAGAACTTAAGAAATAACTAAAATAGACCGTTAAACGTATTACCAGACCGTAGAATGGCCGGATATAACGTTAATATAGAATAGTACAGGACAGGCCAAGGTAAAAATAAACTGAGTGTATGTAAACTGTTAGAAAAGCCAAAGGTCAAGAGGTATAGAAGTCAGAAAACAATCCAAAGTCAAATTATACAGGAATCAAAATAATAAACGCACTCTCGTATAACCAAAATGCCTAAGGATGACTGTGATAGGTTACAACAGATCATGTGACAACTGAACATGAGTGCTTGACGTCACACGCATGCTCAGTCACTTGAGACCTATGGAACCTAAAAAAGGTTCTGGTGTGCAGTGGCCGGCATCTTTAATGCTTTCAGAGCCGGTAGATATATAGATATATATATTTAGAGAGAGAGATATCTATCTATTAACTTCAATTAGGAATTATAAAAAAAAACTTCTTATTTTTAATGGTAAGTTAAGCAGTTTAGACTAGTACTACAGCCAAATTAAATGTAATAACTTTATTTATTAATTACTGTCCACTTTCTATTCATCAGCTCTGAGAGTGAAACCTAGACCATGAGCCTGCACCCATGGGCATTGGGTTGGGTGTATAAAAATAGGGGGTGGTTAACAAGTCTAGTGAGAGATGAGACTTGCCTGTCAGAGTGCTCTGGGTGGCTTGCAAGTCAACCCCTTAGAATCTCAGAGCACTCTTTTTCCCACCTAAAAACCTCAAGCTACTTGGGACCCTTGCGGGGTTCACATAGGTTTACTCTTGTTACAGCGTAATTTAATTTTTTTCATTTATTTTTGCAATTTTCTTTATATATTTTTCACTATTGTATTAGATTTATTGCCCCTAACTATTAATAGAGATGAGGGGTTGATATAGCATTTTTTTTTTATCTGAGGGTAACTAGGGACTTGGCAGCCCCTTAACTAGTGATGTCCCGAACGGTTCGCTGGCGAATAGTTCCTGGCGAACATAGCGTGTTTGCGTTCGCCACGGATGGCGAACATATGCGATGTTCGGTCCGCCCCCTATTTTTTTTTTTTGTGGCCAAATTTACTAATACTAAGCAAAAATTACTTTGTATTAGTAAATTGTACCCCTACTCGCAATACCGCGAGTAGGGGCATGTCTATTAAACAGTGAGCAGCCTGTTTAATAGACATGAAGATTACATTTTTTTTTTTTAATTACGTCGGTTATTATGTTTTTTTTATTTGGCCTTTTTTGGGGCTGAAAAAAGATTTTAGAAGAAAGAAAACATCGAATGGTAAGTTGTTTTTATCTCATTATTTTTTTACAGGTTTTTAGTTAAAGGTCCCCCCCTCATTATTTTTAGGGTGAGGGGGGTAGGTAGGGGGATCATTTTTTTGGGGGGGAGGGGTGACTAGGGTCCCCCCCTTATTGTTAATTTTAGGGCCCCCACCCACCGCTCAGGGGTGGGGACGAGGGGACAGTAGGTCCCGCCCATATTGTTAATTTTAGGGCCCCACCCACCGCTCAGGGGTGGGGGCCGGGGGGGACAGTAGGTCCCCCCCTTATTGTTATTTTTAGGGCCCCCACCCACCGCTCAGGGGTGGGGGCTGGGGGGGAAAGTAGGTCCCCCCCTTGTTATTTTTAGGGCCCCCACCCGCCGCACAGGGGTGGGGGCCGGGGGGGAGGACAGTAGGTCCCCCCCTCATTATCATTATGGTCCCCACCCGGGGTGGGGGCCGGAGAGGGGGACGACAGTAGGTCCCCCCCTCATTATCTTTATGGCCCCCACCCGCCGCCCAGGGGTGGGGGCTGGGGGGAGGAAGGAGAGTAGGTCTCCTCCCCCCCCCTTCAACCACTATTGTGGCCAGAAAGAGTCCCTGTGGGTTTTAAAATTCACCTGCCTATTGAAGTCTATGGTGGTTCGCCCGGTTCGCGAATATTTGCGGAAGTTCGCGTTCGCGGTTCACAAACCGAAAATGTTATGTTCGCGACATCACTACACTTAACAAATGGGAGTGTGGGGTAGAGTTGTCCCCAACTTTGCTGGGTGGGCAATGGCATGTCCATTCCTCCTATTGTCCTTAATAAACCCTCACCTGAAGACTACAGGTGGTGGTGAAGACAAAGGCATGTCTAGCTCCCCATGCATTATTTTCAAATAGCCCTGCCTGCTGCCTCTTTTTGGGGATTTGGGGGAACACTGCTTTTCCTAATTTTATTCTACTAATACGGGATGGGATCTGGGGAATATTATGCTTTGCACCCCCAATTATTCATTAATTACTCTCATGACACTAGGTCCCCACCCATTTATTTTATTATTTCCCACTTAGTGCTCATGGGTTAGGACTGGGGTTGACATTAGGATGCCCCCTGCTTTTTTGTTTAATAAATCACAACCTGCAGGTCATGGTGGGCTACCACCACATCTCTCCACTAATGGGATATAGGGGTGGATAGTTTCTCCCCTTAATCTGTTGCCATACATCTTTAATTGTATCACTAATTGCCTTTTGTGTGTCTCTAAGATAGTTGCTTGCTTCTTAACACTGTCACTTGTTTCTTGACACTGTCACTTCCAAACAAAATGTATCTTATCCCTACTCCACTGTCAGATCTTATACCTAAAATGTAATAAAAATCTAATTCCTCAGGAATGTTACAGCAATTAAATGATTAGTGTGTACTGAGACATTCCCTTGAGTTTCCAAAACCCACCCCTAGGTGTCACTGCATACTGCAAAGTGACCTTTAAATCTAAAATATTATTTTCTGTTATATTTTGAAATAATTGAATTCTTTATTTCTGCTATCTGCAACCACAATATATAT
This sequence comes from Pelobates fuscus, assembly GCF_036172605.1. NCBI lineage: Eukaryota > Metazoa > Chordata > Amphibia > Anura > Pelobatidae > Pelobates > Pelobates fuscus. The sequence continues at coordinate 114,847,945 of NC_086327.1, forward strand.
TTTTCCAGTCCTTAGAAGGCAAGCTGAATATCTTTTACTTTTTTAATTTCATGTCATGCCCACTACAATCATGCTGATCTACCCACTACACATTTTGTTTCCACTTACAATAATCCAATTGCTTGAATAGTCTCATGTGCTTCATATAGAGAGGGTAGATATCTATTGTCATAAATTAAATTGATCCATAAAGATTAACAAATACTATAAATGTGTTTTAACTTAATATCAACCGTACTACAATCTGCCCCCTTCCACCCCCCACATACCCCACTCTCAAAATAGCTATACATGAACAGAAACAAAAGTGGTTTAAAGGGACACTATAGTCACCAGAACAACTAGAGCTTAATGTAGTTGTTCTGGTGAGTATAATAGCTCCCTTCAGGCATTTTCATGTAAACACTGCCTTTTCAGAGAAAAGGCCCATAGGGACACCTCCAAGTAGCCACTCCTCAGATGGCTACTGGAGGTGCTTCCTGGCTCAGTGCTGCACAGTAAGCAGCCCTGCCGTTCAGCGTCCCCACGCTCTGCATGGAGACGCTGAATTTTCCTCATAGAGATGCATTGATTCAAAACGGCATTTGGCACCACCCCTGTGCCGATTTTAGCCATTCGAATGCTTTCCCCATGGATTGGGCATTGGATTGGCTAATAATCTGCCATTTTGAGGATATCACAAAGGGGCAGAGCCAGCACCAGGGACTTGCGTGCCGCTGGAAATAAGGTGAGTTTTAAACTTTTATATGGGGGCTTAAGGATGGGGCAAGCCACCTAAATGGTGGGTTTAGCACTATAGCGTCAGGAATATAATTTTGTGTTCCTGACTCTATATAGTGTTCCTTTAACTCATAATTGTCAGAGAATTGGCAGAGAAACTCCAAAATGGCAGTGGAACTGCAGGAGCATGATCGATACACGGAAACTGTATGCCTATAGTATCCCTCTGAATTTTCACTTAAGTGAATAATTCTGGAAGTGTCAGTGGCTTTCAACCTGTGTCCCTCAGTATATCTCAGTATCAGACAACCAAATTGACTCTACAGCTGTAGTAGGTTGTATGCAATGCTTTATAATATTTTTTGCGTGTTTGCATTGAAATTGGGATTCTCATCTGTCCATTAATCAAAACAAATTTGTTAGTATGCCGAGAGATATGCATATCTCACTAGTAAGGTCCATTAAATAAAGGTACCTTGAAAATTTGTTCTGTTAATTGAAGTGTTTTGGTCTAAAAAAAGTTGGTAGCCACTGCTCTAGATGGCTTATTTTTAAAGTTGTTTTTGTTTTTTAATATGTATATTGTGCATACTCTATTGATAGGTAGGTAGATAGATAAAGGAAAATGTTAATGTTTACGGTAATGAACTATATATATTTTTTCTTTCTCCAAAAGGTGCCATGTGACAATGTGTGGAAGAAGAGAGAACTCATTAAATATTTGACATGTTGCCCTATTCAGAAATGGGAAGGCAAAGCAATTCAGCACTTGGGCAATACCATTTTTCTCTCCATGGTTCGAGTGGCTCACACTATAGATTCGGTACAAAACCTTCATCTCTTATTGTAGACGTTAGAACCAGTTGGACGCAGATAATTTCTAGATACAAATCAGAAAATCATGATCTAGAATATTCGCCAACATCAACAAGGGTACTAATAACAAATACAAGCTTGTTGCAGCTGAGACAATACCCTACTTGCAAGAATGTTATTAAATGCTGTATTGTTTGCACCTGAGGTCCACTAATATTTAGCTGCTTAACTCCAGAAACACGATTTTATAGAAAAGCAATAACACGATGGTTGCTAGATATGTACATTTAGTTTTGGCCAAACTGCAATTTGTCTACATTTAGGCTGATTGGCTGTTCGTGTGAATTCAGCATTTCTGAAGTGCCATATGGAATAAAAACCAAGCAAACGACTAGCGCCATGGCCAAACATGTTCATTTAATTTGGATTTTCTCCCATGGACTGGTTTTGGGAAAAAAAGATGATTGATGGCTAGGGGACAGTTACCAAATGTTTTTATTCACAGATCAAGCGAGACATGAGAAGTGACCACTAGAGGAGGGGAAAAGAGCAGCAGAAAAAATATATGTTCTGCAAGATGTGTACGCAATGGCCTAGTTCTGCACCCTTTTTAGTAAATGCAGATTATTTTTCAGAATATGTTTTATGGATAACATCTGGACAAACAGAATAATTAACCGGATGTGTGTCAAGGGTACTAATCTGAATTTTATTTTCAGAAAAAAAAAATGGTTCACCTGAACCAAACTGTAACGCCAAGCACAAAATGTAATTTAAAAAATGTGATTTATAAAAGCTTAATTAGATCTAAGTGCTATAACTGAGACCATGGTGTTCTTTATGGTGTTGAGTCCAATGTAATCTCTTTTCCCCACTTTGGATACCATTTATTATTTATTTTAGTTTTCTGTTCACATTCAATGTAGAAAATTGCTAACCTTAAAGGTTAGAAAAAAATCCCAGGATATTGTCAATTGTTTTATATGTGCAAATATTACATAATTTCTAAAGCCAGATTATATTTCCAATCAATAGGACTTTGAAGATCGCCTTTTAGTATTGTTCCCAGATGACTTGGTATTCCTTTCTGTAGACACAGAGAAAACAACTGTAACGCACCAGGTGAGAGTCCAGCTGATACCCCAAAATTGACCCAAGGAATGTCATACATAATCTACTGGTCCTTTATTACTATTAAATTATAAATAATCACCAACATACGTGTGTGTGAATGTGTATATGAATATGTATGTATGTATGTATGTATGTGTGTATGTGTATATATATATAATATATATATATATATATATACAATAAACAATGCACAAGATCCAGCGCACTCTCCTATCCACTAAACAGCAACTTCAATGTTGACAGATTTTATTAGTTTGTAAAAGTTTTTTTTAAAAACACCTAATCTAGGCAAAAAAATTGGGATTTAGTTACATTATATGATCATACATTGCATAAGCCTGCCACAACGTCAATGTACAAATCTGTCAACATTGAAGTTGCTGTTTAGTGGATAGGAGAGTGCGCTGGATCTTGTGCATTGTTTATTGTATAACATGGCCCCCAGCAGCACCCCATTTGAGCATGTTTAGGTGAGTGCAACCATCCCCCCATGTTTCCGAATATAAATATATATATATATATATATATATATATATATATATATATATATATATATATATATATATATATATATATATATATATATATATATATATATATATATATATATATATATATATATATATATATATACACACACACACACACACACACTCATGGGAAAATGAAAGTACACCCTGTCTGATTTGTATGGTTTTACAGATCAGGACAGTACAATCATCTGTTCCTTAGCAGGTCTTAAATTGGATAAATCCAGCCTCAGATGGACACACGTTACACGGTGTCATGATTTATTTTAACAAAAACAAAGTCATGGGGGCATGGCTTGACAGGGTATTGAGCCTCCTAATAAAAAGCGAACTTAAGCTTACCTACAGCGACTATACACAGAGCTAACTGTCCCTGAGGCACCATGGACTAACGCACTCCCAGCAAACCACTCAAAAAAATCTCCCGATGCGGGTACAATGGTCACGAACCTGTTTGCGGCCTCTGCGCTTCACACCACGAGGCCCAAGATGGCGGCGAGAACAACTTCCTCATGCCTGCCTCCCTGCCCCCAGGCGCCCTAACGGAGGATGCACCGTAGATCTTAGCAAAACTGGCAGAGGTAAAGACCTTCCTAGCCTGCGAGATTGAACGGTGATCCAAAGCTGTGATGGCAGAGATTTACTCCCTGGGCGCACGGACCGCGGCCCTAGAACCTTACCACCCGGCTTGAATCTAGAGACGGCCCTGGAAGATCTTGAAATTGGTCTAGCTGAAATAACTTTTGCATCTGCGGCCTACCTGAACAAAGGAACAAGGGCCTGGAAGCTGGGATTGTCCTCTCCATCCTACAGCCTCTGCTCCCAGATATGCCTCCAGATCAATGGGTGGTGGAGCAGGCTCACAGAGCTCTCCGGGCACTGAGGGAAGACAACCTACTGCCAGGCAATATAATCGTGCACTTCCTCCACTTCCAGACCAGGGAGGCGGTGCTGAGACAGAGCCGAGAGGGCCCTATAATGTACCAAGGCCGGGAGCTCACCTTTTACCAAGACCTGGCCCTTTCCACTCTGCAGAAACCGAGAGAGTGGAAGCCTATCACGGACCTCCTGCATTCCAAAGACATACAGTATAAATGAGGCCACTCATTTAAACTCTTGGTCTTAAAGGAGGGCCGGCCCCTCATCCTCCAGCCAGGCACTGATCCTCTTCGCTTCCTCCTGGACATCAAGGCTCCAGCGACGTTCACCATGCCAAAAAAGATGACTACAGCGCTGCCAACCCAACCACGCGACTGGAGCACTGTGGCCAACTGATCCGACCACGTCGGTGACTCCCACTAACGTTACAGATTGGCGGACCTCGCCTGTCCCGACCTCTCCTGCACATTTGGTCCACCCTACATCCAGCCAGCAGGTACCGGGACTCTGGTATCTCCCCCTTGTTGGCCACTGGGATCCCTCGGAGTGTGCTGTGTCGTCGATCAGGGGTTCTCAAATGGAGTGTCGTAAGGCCTGAAGCTTTGTTAGGATTTTAGTGGTTGGATTGGTTTTGTGCCTTTGTTCAGTTTTCTGCATGGAGTTCAAAAGGTTTGTGAGTTTTATAGTTTTTAGCTTCTTTTTATGGGTTGCAACCTTAATGAGAGTGCCCTGTATCACCACTTTGAGTGTCCCAAGGTGTTAGGTTCTCTTGGAAGTGTGTGGAGATTTGTTGGTGATCAGTTTCCACAACGGTCGGGTCTTTGAGTAGTGAGGGGTTTAGTTTCCATTTCCATGGGAGGAGGTGTGTAGTTCGTGAAGGTATATGGCTACGTCTGCGTGGTCAGACCATGCTATTTTCCTTTTTAGATACATTAGAGAAGCCCGCGTGGTTGGTAAGAAAGAGGTCAATGTGTGAATAGATGTCATGGGGAGGTCTTGTGCCCTCCATGCGTCTGAGTCCTGTTTTATGGATGTAACAGTGTAGGAGTTTGTCTTGTCCACCCATGTCATGTGATCGTGTGATCCCTTAGCGAATGCTTCTTTTGGCAGCCTGGGATAGGTGCCGCGTTGAAGTCAATATGCCCGGCGAGAGGGATTCAACCAGATCGGCGATCCGCTCCCAGAAGTCCGGTGGAGGGATGTTGGGCGTGTATATATTAATAAGGTGTACGGTGCGTGAGTTGATCTAGCCCGTAACTAGGATGAATCTGCCTTCAGGGTCAGGGGTCTGGTGGTAGAGGAGTAGTGGGCATCTTTTGTGAATCATAATAGCTACTCTGTTGCATTTGCGGTAAGCCCTAGTCTCAATGGTGGCAGTATATGTGTGATCCTGAATGGAGACCTGGGGGGGGGGAGGGGGGAAGAAGTATAGCAGAGTGGAAAGAAAATAAGAAACTGTAAACCATCGCAGAGTAAGTCTGGTCTTAAACATTGCCAGACAAGTCTTCATGACTTTTTTATAACAATATATAACCATTCCCCGAAACACGACACCCTGGTTGACCCCCAACTTCCACAGATAAGACTTTCTCTCTACCATTAAACTGCCCAAACTTTACACCAAAGCAATTGAGGCTCCCAAGATGCGATAGATCTCAGCCTTAAAGGGAGGCAAAGCCTCGGTTCCAGACGGATTTGAGGGAGGCTACTACAAAATCTTCCTAGCCGAACTAATCCCGCACTTAGAATCCCTTTTTAATGACCTAATGGCCGGACACTTACCTGACAGGGACATGACTGGGGCTAACATAGTCCTCATCCCTAAACCTGGAAAAGATATCACGATGCTGGAGGCATATCGCCCTATCTCCCTAATCAACCACAATAGCAAAATCCTGGCCGAGATACTGGCGCAGAGATTGAACCCCTTTCTTACCCACTAGGTCCACCAAAAATAAAACAAAGCCAAAATGGAGAAACCATGTGTGGGGAAAAGTGCACTTTATGATTCAATAGATTGTAGAACCACCTTGAGCAGCCATAACTTGAATTCTTATTTTTTTTCTGTATGACTTTATCAATCTTTCACTACACTTAACTTTTCATTGTGGAGGAATATTTGCACACTCTTCTTTACAACCTTACTAGAGTTCATTGAGGTTTGCTAGCATTTGTTTATGCACAGCTACCCTAAGGTCCCCCCACATCATTGCAATCAGGTTGCGGTCTGGACTATGACTGGGCCAATCTTTTTCAGACATTCTGTTGTAGATTTGCTGATGCGCTTGGGCTCATTGTTCTGTTGAATGACACAATTTCAGTCAGGCTTTAGCTGTCGGGCAGATGGCCTCACATTTGACTCTAGAATACTTTGGTATATAGAGGACTTCATGATCAACTCAAGGACTGCAAGGTTCCCAGGTCTCGTGGCTGCAAAACAAGCCCAAACCATCACCACTCATCTCTGTGCTTGAAAGTTGGTATGAGGTGTTTGTGCTGATATGCTGTTTGTTTTTTTTCCAATGTGGTGATATGCATTATGGCCACACCTCTCCACTTTTGTCTTGTCTGTTCAAAGGACATTGATCCAGAAGTCTTGGGTTTGGTCAGGTGCAACTTTGCTAACCTAAGCCATGCTGCCATATTCTTTTTACAGAGAAGATACTTTCTCATGGCAACACTTCCAAACAAACCATACTTGTTCAGTCTTTTTTTATTGTCATGCACTTTAATATTTAACATGCTAACTGAGGCACATGGAGTCTGTGATGTAACTTTTTTGTTGTTGTTGCAATTTCCCTGAGCATTGACAGTCTGACCTTTGAAAAATCTCTGAATTGAATGAGAGGTTTACTCCTGGGAAGATTGGCAACTTTCTTTAATGTTTTGCACTTTTGAATAATCTTTCTCACTGTAGAATGATGGACATTAAAGCCAAACTGCTAAAACGTTGGCTTTTATAGAGATGGTCACACTTGCTGGTAACTAATAACCATGGGCATTTGATTAGAAGCACCTATGGAAGCCGTAATGGTTTACTTCGTCTTTCACGCATGGCTTCACCATTTTGGCTTTTTTGTTGTTGTTGTTGTTGAATCATGACACCGTGTAACATATCACGTGATGTTAATCTAAGGTTGTATTTACCTAAATTAAAACCAGATATCAAACATGTGATTGCTATTATGTCCTCATATGTATAAAACCATATAATTCAAAGAGGCTGTACTTTCTTTTTCCCCATTACTATATCTACCTACATTATTATTATTATTATTATTATTATTATTATTATTATTATTATTGCATTAATAACTATCTGAAGGACCAAGGAATGCTTTAAGCACCATAACAATAACGTTTACATAATTAAGCATTTTGGTGTATATATCATGCCCTTCCATCTTGTTTAATTCGCTGCCATTTAGGAGATAAATCTCTTTTCTTTCTGTTAATGCAGGTCTAGCCACACCTCTCCTTTAATTTTAAATGTGTTTACTTTAGAAGTTCTTATCTCCTGCTCTGTTAATTGAACCTTATTCACACACAGGCGGCTGCTGAAGTCTCTGGCCCACAATTGACAGCAGGACATACATACTAATAACATGCAATAATGAAAGCAAAAAAAATGGAGTCTACTCTCTTTCCCCTCCCCCCACCCACCCTCCCGGGAGTGTGTTAGAAGGTTGTGTGAGTTACAAAAATGGGGGAATGGCTAAGACTTCAAAAACAGAGTGATTTGACTGCTGAATGGCAGAGAACTGAGTGGTGAGACTATAGGGAATGATCTATGCACCTAAACCACTTAATTAAGCTTAAGTATTTTTGGTGCAGTGTCCCTTTACTTATGTTTTTTTTTCTATTTAGCAGAAAACATGTCACAAAGTAAATGTAAAAAATGACCTATACTTTTTTTTGTTTGTATTTCACTTGTGTATATTTTTACAACTATAATTATCAGTCAACTATATTGTAACATGCAATACATAATATAATATATCTGTGTGTCATTCTATAATTTACATTTTCCCCCTTTTACACAAGACTTAAAGTTTATGGATACATTTAATGACCAGACTATATCTGATGTTAGTTTTGATTGTTGAAAAAAAAAAAAAAATTACTCAAAGTGTAAACATGATTTGTTTATTTTATGTGGCTACTTAATAGTTTGTTAGATACCTTTCTGTTCGTAAAGTGACATTCTAAACCCAATTTTTTATTCTATTTTTTGACATGTACAATCAATATTTAGTGAGTTGGCCAAGCTTAAAATGTGTTTCTCTCTCTCTTTATTTATTTATTATTTATTTTTTTAGGGTACTCTTCCACTTAATGCAATTCATGTCAAGGAAGGTCTAACCTGGAATGGAAGATTGGAGTTCCAAATCGCAGGTGAGTGGAGTTCAAACTATATCTTCAGGGACCAATAAGGTGTGTGTTGTGTGTGTTTTTTTTGTTTTTTTTAAATAACCCCTACATCACACTGTTAGATAATCACCTGGAATACAAATATGTATCTTATGTAGCTGCTGTTGAGCCAGTAGCAAATCATCCAAATATTTGCGTCGTTGTTGTTGTTGATACAGATCTGTTTGTTGTTGACACACTATTTGATTCAATATCTGCTCTTTGGTGAACATATCTTAATTTTGTGTTTCTCTTTAAATAAAGAGATCAAATTTGTTCTACAGTTGCACAGGCACCTGTGGGCAGTGCATTGTAGTGTAAACTAGGCATTTGACTTGGGAAGCACTAACGGAGATTCTCTTAAAATATGCCAATTTCTCTCTAATGCTTTCATCTTTCAAGTAAATCCATACTCCCTAACAGCAGTGTCCAGTAAAGCAGGAAATCAATGGGCAGTGTAAAAGGGTTGGCCAGTGATGCAGATCAAGTAACCAGAACTCATGAAAGGGAAGAACATGTTCAAAAAAGGAGGCGTGTCTGCCCAAAGAATTCAAAGCCAACAGCATCCTGAGCTTGGCATAAATGCATCCAATGATGTGCTCGCTCCAAGCTTTCTAAGGACTGTCTCCTAGCACTCACATGTCCACTTGTCTCCTTACTGTCTTACTAGCAGGCAGAAGCTCCTGGTATGCAGTCTGAGACAGAGAAAAGGTGGAAGTAGTGCGTGTAGAAGAAATGCCACATGCCACAGTGTTAGATTGACCAAGTCAGTATTACCTTAACTAATTTAACCCCTTAAGTCCGGAGGGCGTACTATTACGTCCTTTTAAAAGCGGCACTAAACGCCGCCGGACGTAATAGTACGCCCTCCGGTTTTTAGTAACTTACCCGGTCACCGGCGGTCCCACGCCGGCGATCGCGGTTGGGGGGACTCCCAGGGAGCCCCCCCGCGGCACATCTTCCTCCTCCGGTGCCTCCCGGTCATGTGAGAGTGAGGTCCTTGCGAGGACCTCACAATCACATGGGCGGTATAGCTGGCTCAGGCATTGCCAGCAGGGGGACCAACTGTAATGACAGTTGGTCCCCCTGCTGGCTGAAAATAAAATAAAAATAATGTTAAAAGTGTAAAAAAAAAAATTTATACTTAGATCATATATATATATTATATATATATATGATCTAAGTATATATATACACATATACATACACACACATACACCGTCTAGGTGTATTTTAATATTAATATATATAATTATATATATATATTAATATCAAATTACACGTAGACTGATACTGATTAAATATATATATAATTATTGTTATATATATATTTATAAATAATATAAAAAAATAAATATGTAAATACGTAAAAAAATAAAATAAAATAAATAATTAAAAATAAAATATTAAAAAATATATAGATGTGTTTTATTTCGTTCTAACTGTATTGTGATATTAATATATATATTTATATCAAAATACACATAGAAAGAAATAATATATATATCTATATACATAAATATATACGTATATATCACTATATATATACCTATCTATAAATAAAAATATTAAAAAAAATACATATATTAATTCTACACATATATTTATGTAATAATTTTACATAATTAGGTATCCTAATTAATTACAATTAGCGGGACCTGCCTGACCACCCATGCCGAAAGTATAGGGAATTTAATTTGCTAGCACTATATTTAACCCTATAACTTTCCAAGACACCATAAAACCTGTACATGGGGGGTACTGTTTTACTCGGGAGACTTCGCTGAACACAAATATTAGTGTTTCAAAACAGTAAAATGTATTACAACCATGATATCGCCAGTAAAAGTGAAATTTTTTGCATTTTTCACGCACAAACAGCACTTACAGGGACGATATTATTGCTGCAATACTTTTTACTGTTTTGAAACACAAATATTTGTGTTCAGCGAAGTCTCCTGAGTACAACAGTACCCCTTATGTACAGGTTTTATGGTGTTTTCAAAAATTACAGCGTCAAATATAAGGCTTGTGTTTAATTTTTTTCACATTAAAATTCGCCAGATTGCTTACGTTGCCTTTATGACCCTATGGTAGCCCAAGAATGAAAATTACCCCTATGATGGCATACCATTTGCAATAGTAGACAACCAAAGGTATTGCAAATGGGGTATGTCCAGTCTTTTTTAGTAGCCACTTAGTCACAAACACTGGCCAAAATTGGCGTTTTTTGCATTTTTCACACACAAACAAATACGAACGCTAACTTTGGCCAGTGTTTGTGACCAAATGGCTACTAAAAAAGACTGGACATTGCTTATTTGCAATACCTTGGGTCGTCTACTATTGCAAATGGTATGCCATTATGGGTGTAAATTTATTTCCTGGGCTACTATACAGTCTCAAAGGCAACGTAACCAATCTGGCGAATTTCAATTTCAAATGTAACACGCTATATTTGACCCTGTAACTTCCCAAAACACCATAAAACCTGTACATAGGGGGTACTGTTTTACACGTGAGACTTTGCTGAATACAAATATGTGTATTTTATTGCAGTAAAAGCAAACAGTATTATGACATTGACAGTTAAAATGTCATGTAGAACGAAAAAAATCTAAAAAAATCGTATTTTGTCCCATTTTTTTCATATTAAATTATGTTTCATAGCTAAATATTTGATATTAAATGAAAGCCCTGTTTCCCCTGAATAAAATGATATATAATAAGGGGGGGTGCATTTAATATGAAAGAGGTGAATTACGGTTGGACAGACATATAGCGCAAATGCCAGGTTTTGTTTACGTTTTGTTTCGTTCACAACTTGTACATTTGGCTGCGGTGTTAAGGGGTTAATTTCAGCCAGTACACGTACGTTTTGTTTCCATATATCCCTCTTAAGTTTCCATACTTAAGCAAGAGTATGTGAAGAATAGTTAGGGTTGCCATCTTTCTTGGTAGAAAAAAAAAAGGCCTTACTAATTTGCATAACTAATTATGTATGCGTGACATCACATGATGTAAATCACAAGGAGAAAATTCTGTAAAAAAAAAAAAAAAAAAAAAATACAACCATGAAGTTTGATACACAAATCTTGTACAATGTAAAAGGAAGGATGTGTGCTACTAACTACAATCCCATTGCAGATATATTCATATGGGCAGAATGAATACCAGGAATTTTTTTTTTTTTTTTTTATGGTATTTTAAAAATATATACAATTTATATAATTCTTGATTTCGGTTAATTATGTTGTCTTATCCGCCTACAGCCTGCTACATTAGCTGTGGAATCATTTAAGTAAAATTGTCTAAGGTTTTTTGTAATGTATTATTATAAGTCGGTTTTCTTCGTTTTGTCGTGTTACTATCTCAAGGAAAAGACGTAGGTAGATTTCTGTAAATGACTCACACTAAACATTATCTGTTTTGGAAGCTTGTAAATGTGTGGTAGTCGTAGAAAGAAAATATTTTATATTATTCATTAAAGGAGAGTCATCTAAACGAAGAGGAATAGCACACAGTCATACCATTCATATACTGTTCTTGCCAACATTTTGTTTCACATGTCAAAATATTTCTTTGAGTTACTGTTTTTATTTTTGCGGCCTGCAAGTTATATATTTTTTATGAATCCTTTCCGAAGTATCTTTTCTATGCAGGTTTCAAATCAATTTAGATGAATTTAACAGTTAATAAAGGGCTCATTTCATAAATGGATGATTTGGCCTATGTTATACTTGAGAGAAAAACTTGCTTAAAATGTATTTTCTTTTTCTGTTGATAAATTTAAGGGTCAAAGTAATACTTCCTATGTGACAATTTAGAGGAAACTTTGAGATTCCTAGTGAACTTTCAATCAATTCACTAAATATTACTCAACCCCATCACTCAAGTCTAAGCTAAAAAAAGGATCAGCGTAGGAATCTGGATTCTTAGTGAGAGGAGGGACAGTGTAGCTGCTGCTGATTTGATAGGGAAATCGATAGCTACGCTAGTGTATTCAGTGTCCACTACAGTCCTGAAGAACTCATCTGATCTCTGCTGTAAGGACAGCACCCCAAAAAGCCCTTTTTAGGGCTTGAACATCAGTCTACTTTTTTTTTTCTGTGTAATCTAATTGAAGTTGCCTGCCTGCCAGCGTGTGTGTCAGACTCACAGCGTATACTGTGCCCACTTGCCCAGTGCCACCACTCATACCTGGTGTCACAATAGCTTGCATTTAAAAAAACAAAAAAAAAACTTTTTGGCTGTAATAGAATAGCAGTAAGTTTCCTTCACACGTGTGCATTTCAGGGCCTGCCAGGGCACAATGTCACACCAGTGCAACTCATATCTGGTGTAACAGTAGTGTACATTTAAAAAAATAAATAAATAAATAAAATACAATTTTGACTGTAATAGATTGACTAGCAGTTGTCTGCAAGCGTGTGGGTCAAGCCTACAGCATCTACTCTGCCAACTTCTGCCAGTGCACAGTGCCACTCATATCTGCTGTCACAGTAGCTTGCATGCATAGTACCACTAATCGAAAAAAAATGACAGGCAGAGGCAGGCCACCCCGCACTGGCCGCCGTGGTCGTGGTGCTGTGTCCCTTTTGGCCCTAGAATAAGGCCCAGTGTTCAGAGGCCACGTACCCTGAACTCGAAAAGTTCAGAGGACATAGTTGACTGGCTTCTGCAGCTTCCGCTCGGAACCTTAACGCACCATCCTCCTCCAGCTTAGCTTCGGGCACCTCTCAAGTTACCACTCGCCCGCCTGCCGCCACCACCAACACTAGCACCACAGCCGCTTCACTTGATCTGTCAGGAGTTATTTACACATCAGTTGGAAGAAATGAGTGATGCGCAACCATTATTGCCAGAGGATGTAGATAACAGGGATATGTCTCAGTCAGGCAGCATTACACACATGGACGTACGGTGTGATGATCATGATGTTGTACCTGCTGCTGCTTCCTTTGCTGAGTTTCCTAGGTCAAAAAAGTCCAGATTACCTCACCTTTATTAAGATGAATGAGGGATGGATCCCAAAGGGACTGACAGTGGGCGATACATTAGACTAAAAAAGGCCTGATGAGGGGGACGTAACAGGGAATAAACTGATAAGAATAGTACTACTTAACACACCACTCCTATCTGGTGGCACATTAGATTACACGCGCAGTGCCCCAAATTTGAAGTAGGAGGATCAACCAAGCATCTTTTTTCCATCTCCCGGTTCCTAAAATCGATGCCATATACACGTCCCCTGATAGGGGACGTAACAGGGATTAAACTGATAGGAATAGTACTACTTAAACACACCTTATAATAACGCAGAGAGAGGCAATGCAGAGAGAGGAGTCTGAAGAAGAAGAGGAGTCAGAGGAGGAGGTGGCTTTGAGGAGGTGGAAGACCAAACACAGCAGACGTCCCAGGGGGCTTGTTGTCACCTTTCGTGGACCCTTGATGTTGTACGTGGCTGGGTGGAGGAAGAGACCTTCAATGACATCAGTGAGGACAAAGAACGGGACATGGCTAGCTTGGTATCCAACCTTGTGCAAATGGGGAGTTTGCGGTCGTACAAATGGACTGTTTGCGGTTGTTTGCGGTGCGTTAAACAGGGAGTTTGGTCTGTCACTGTGAAGCAGGCGTAACCCTTACACTACCTGATCGATACAACATCATACCTGATGTTTTAAAGCACGTTATTCCAAACAATTTAGGAATGTTAGGTGATTTATGCCCTTTATGGATTAAAACCAGACTTTCATCAACTATGTAATTTTCCATAGGAGTTTTGCCATGGATCCCCCTCTGGCATGCCACAGTCCAGGTGTTAATCCCCTTGAAACAACTTTTCCATCACTATTGTGGCCAGAAAGAGTCCCTGTGGGTTTTAAAATTCGCCTGCCTATTGAAGTCTATGGCGGTTCGCCCGTTCGCGAACATTTGCGGAAATTAGCGTTCGCCATTCGCGAACGGAAAATTTTATGTTCGCGACATCTCTATTTACGAACGATAAACAAAGAAAAAATACAGAAAACTATTATTATTCAAAAAACCACATCTGTTTTTATTTTTCGAGTCACAAAAAAAGGACAAATCTGGCCCTGTCTATTTTGTGCCATGTAGCTCTCGTTTCTGAATGGAAAAAATACAATTAAATAAACCTCACAGAATATATAACATGGCTCAAAATATTTTCATTCTCCGCTCATCAGTGCCATTCAAATTCTTATATAATTAAGATCAATTTGATAAAGAACCAAAGGATAGAGGAGCTCATGAGAGGAGTAAACTCTATCTGCAGCCAGATGACCTGCAGGCTAGAATAACTTATTACCACTGGATCACCAAAATTCAGATAATGTTCCCCCTGACCTCATCCCATGCATGTTTGCTTCCATCCCAACCCCTCACACAATATAAAGGCCCTATAGCATACAGCACAGACACATACTGCACCCCTCACACACACATCCCCTTTACATTCTATTTAAACACCACGTCCCTTATACACACATACTCTGCATACCTTATACACACGCTGAATCCCCAATGCACACGCACTACCTTCCCAAAACACAAACTCTATAGCCCCTACACACACTTTGCCACCTATGCACACATATACTACAACCCTTATGCACACACTCACTGCATCCCCTATACAAACACTATGCCCGCTATATACATACATACACACACACACACACACACTACAACACCTATCAATGCACACACTCTACAGCACCTAGCCACACACCACAAACACAACTGAAACCGACCTAGTTACACACAACACTACAATCAACTCACTCTACATACATGCAATCCCACAAGAAGCCTCCAAGCACATGCACAATACAATTTCCTGGCCCCTTTTGTATCCCACTTATAGAGACACAAGAAACCATTCACAAGCAAATACAGCTCAAGCGTGTCGTTAAATCCACTTGCACTGAGCAGAACAAATACAGTTCCTTTTTATTATACTAGAGCACTTCAGCAGGGCTCTGCACATGGTCTGCCCTGGAGGAACATTGAACAATATTTTTCACTTTGAGGAAAGCGTGCCCATCATGATGGTGATGATACAACAGCCCCCCTTTGGCCACACACCTTTCCCACTGGGTCGCTGTAAAAAAAAAAGTCATCCTGGGCATTTTTATGTTCTTCCTTGCGCTTCCATAAATGTGTATTTATGTATCTACTCAATGGGTGTTTCTAAAGCATTGTGTGTGTAAACTAAATTGCAATTTCTTTGTGTCTTCAGGTGATCTTATGGAGCCAATCTTAGTGTTTTGTTTTACTTCCCATGATTACAACAAATGGATTTTCCATCTACAAAAGGTAAAACATGTTTATATAACCTTTTAAAAACATGGAACCACCAGCAACTGAACAATGGCTTAATTCAATTGTCTCTCTTCCAAAGTGCTGATTGGGATATACAAAAAAAATTGGGAGTAGAATATGTATTTTGTTTACTCTTGCCTAAAACATTATTTTATGTGCATTTTCTTTAAATAATTGTTCAATACACACGGTTTCATTGCAGCCAGAACAAGAAAGCGGTGGTATTGGCCTGCATCCACCACCATCCGTTCCTTTTAAATACAGAAAACGATAAGAACAAACAAATTTTTCTGGACGGATTTACAGTTTTTTTTACTGAAAACATTCAGAAACCGACAGTCTCCTGTGCAAAACTATAAGGTGGGATATTGAAAGTCAATCTGAAAAACGTCTAAATGTCTTGTCAATCCTTCAGTGTTTGGATAAGCGTAAACTTTCATGAACTGAGTGAGCGTGTCATGGGTTATCTTTTACTACTCAAAAGGAAGCGGAGGACCGTCATATTTTTAATGTCAGACCGAAAGAGAAGTGAGTCTTTTAAGATGTGAAATCTTGAAGAGGACCTGCAGCGCATTAATCGACCCCTTTTGCTCTTCAAACTTTAAAACATGTTAAAGGGCTGATCATCCAGTTTTATTCAACGCAATCTTTTTTCAAAATGAACTACACCTGTTTGCTTGAGCATGGTTTTACGTGTTTTATCCATGGTCAGACATAAGCTATTAAAACAAAAAATGTCTGTGTGTATGCTGTAAAAACTACCTTCAGGAATAGTTTGCTGTGTATGAGTTATTAGCTGTAGACTATGGTATGTGTGGAAGGTTCTGCTTTGTGCTTTCTTGTGTCATGCCCTACAGAATCTACTTAAATTGTGCAATTATTTATGTACCTGTTCTAAAGATACTGATCGGCTCGGATTGCATATACTCTGTATGGTGGGAATAGAGAGAAATGTCCAGATACATTGTATCTATTCACACATTTCAGAAATTTATTTTCATTGAGACATTGTAAGCTCAAACAGTGTTTACAAGATTAAAGTTATAAACCATGTAAAAGTGTGTTCTAATAAACGATGTAAAAAATACATTTGTTTGAAAAGGTTTAATCCGTCCATGTTTTGTTGTAAGAATAGTGTATTGTAATTCAGGTTGAAAGAAGATTTCAGTCCATCAAGTTTAGCCTTTCAAGCATTTTTTATGTGGTTAATTCAAAAGCAAACAAACAGCATCATTTCGAAGTGATTGCCAGTTGAGTCACTAAAAGGGAATAACCACAAT